>NC_088797.1:113809322-114417893 GCF_011386835.1 Chrysemys picta bellii | reverse complement strand
TAATAACTGATCAGCACCTGTGCAGAGAAGTGTCCAGCCATTAGGGAGAAAGGTGCCTGGTGCTCTGCAAATTGAGCGTAGCAATATGCCCACACTGAGGCTGTGTCTACATTGCCACTTTCAGCGCTAAAACTTTAGTCGTTCAGGGGTGTGAAAAAACACATACCCTAAGTTGAGGAGGAGAAAAAGTGGGCGTGATAGAGGTGCAGAGAGTGGAAAGATATAAGCAGAGCACAGGTGCCCCCTGCCACCCTGTGAATGTTATGGGCTTTATGCAGGAATTACTGGGTGAAATTCTCTAGGAGATCAGATCGTCAGAATGGTCCCTTAAAAATCTAGGAATGTGAGTATGAGTGGAGATTGCTTTTAAAAAGAATAATCAGTTATTACTACTGACTGGCAGTAGGAGTATCTCATTTGAGTGTGCTGAGGAGTTACATTTAGAAGAAATGAAAAGCAGGGGTAGTCACAGCTGCTCTCAATGCCTCGTGTCCACATGTACTGAATACAGGTTTCTTGCAGGCCCACCACTGTGCAGGGCCTGCCTCCGTCACCTAATGTCACTGTCGATTGAAACAAAGCACCATGCTCAGTAATCCTGCTACTGATTCAGTGCTTCTGTGAATCTTCATCCACACCTCTTCAGAATCAAGCCCTAAATTAGAGATAAAGATAATCGGTGTCAAATTTTGCACACAGCCCAGTTGTTTTGGCTGTAAAATCTTCCTAACTGTCCCATCACAAGGATGTTCCCCTTGTAAGTGTACAGCTGACATAGGGGCTTATAGGGGAACAAGGACGAATGGCTAGGGAAAATGTAGTAGTTGGAATACACCTTTGCTACACCAGTCCTGGGCTATGATTCTTGGGGCCTTTACAGTGTGGCTGCTCTAATATAGTACAGGGAGAACAGCATGCATAGAGAAGCATCGGGATCAAGGCAGGGCAAAGCTTTTTGAACACCCCGCATTCTGATGTGATCTGTTCTCTTTGGCTGTATCTGAGGATCTGTCCCCAGGTATGAGTTGCATTATGCAAATGCAGAACCCAAGGAACCTAAGAAAGAAGTGGTTTCCCATTTTGTTTCTTTCAAATTCATGGTCTTTCTTTGCATCAAGTTTGGTGACTTGTTCCTTCCATTTCAATTTGGGCTGATATCAAATTTGAATCCAATGTGGGAGTTTGCTTAGTGATAAAACTGTTTACACACACAAAAAAAACGCATATTAGTGTTAGAAGATGATGGAACTGAAAACTGCAGAATCTAATAACCAGATCATTTTAGGTGAACATTTTACTAGGTTTCAAGGTAAAAGGTAGACAACATTGCTATTCAGATTTTACTAATACATATTTCTATGATGCTCATCCTTCTAATATCTATGCACCTCACAAACATTAATAAATTAAGTCTCAGATTACCCCTATCAGATAGAAAAAGATCATCTCCTTTTTATAAATGGGGAAATTGAGGCACAGATATAATATGACTTGCAGAGGCGGTTTCAGAACCAACTTTTTCAAACTTGGGTGCCTCTCATTAGACACCGAAATCCATTCAGAACCTACTTGTAGTGAACTCTGATGTCGGAAACTCCAGCTGGTGGAATGAAGGTCTGGGTTGTTTCAACCCATCACAACGTACAAACTGTGGGATGATTATGGTAGCACTCATCTTATACAGATTGAACCTCGCTAGTCCAGCACTCTCTAGTCAGGCAACATCCGTGGTCCAGCATGATTTTAGTTAGCTGGATGTCCGCTTATCGTGGGTGGGGCCAAGTTTCCCATAGTTCAGCAACGTTTGTTTACAGCCGCCAGTCCTGGCTCTCAGTGTTCTGTGCTGTTATTTAGCTCTAATTTACCCCTAAATATATCTTCTAAGAGACCAGCAAGCCATGGAAGTGTTGGTAATGCTGCTAAGCATTAGCATGGTCAATATCAATACAGCAAAAGGTAGAATTGTTGCAGAAATTGGAAAAGGGCACATCGGTATGTTGTTCCATTTATTTGCCTCTGGGAAATAAAAATAAAGAGAGACCCGCTTGCTACAATGCTGTATTGACCTTCCGTGGTTTGGCAAATTCTCTGGTTCGGCACCAGTCAGGTCCCCAGGGTGCCAGACTAGAGAGGTTCAACCTGTAATGTCTGTCAATCAATGACTTCACTCTAAGAAGTCTTCATTCTACTTAACTATCTAGTTTTTACAAACAGTCGCCTAGTACTGAAATTATACTTATCTAAAGATAGATACATTTTCTGGACCTTGTCATTTTAATTAGTTTCCCTCCCTCTAAAATAAACAGACCAGAAGTAAAAAACAATCAACATGTGGTTTCAGAAAATCAAACCACTACTGCTCCCCAAAAGCACTGCATACACAGTGCGTGTAAGTTGGCTTTCTGCATTAGCATTTCTTTCAAATAATGAGTGGATCTACTTACATTTGTTTCACCTTTCAGTTATTTTGCCAATTTTCCTTTTTCAATTAAAAAAAAATCCTTTCCCCCACCCCTCAGAATCAAAGCTGGGGAAGGAAGGAAAAAAGCTATGGGGGGGGGGGGGGAGGGAGGAGAGGTGGGAAATGCTAACAGTGCCAAGGCTGTAATTACTTTAGAAACATAAAGGTCTATTCTCTCCCTGCTGAAAAAGGAGAATTACACACACAACGACCATTAGCATTAATGGGACTCACCTACATAAATCCCTAGCACATCAATGCGAGACTAGATCCTGTATAAGTATTGGAATGGAGCCTTTCACTGTTTACTCAAAGGACGTGTGTACCATAGTGTACTCTCTGAATCAGGATTGAGTGGGTCAAAGCTTTATCTGACACAGTTCATTGTCATTTGCCTCTTAAAGGGCAATTTTCAAGAAATTATTAGGTAGCGGCATCTTAATATCATGCTCTGCTACCTTTTACTTATTGCCTGACAAAAGCAGAAGCTGATATGGTATAAAATATTTTCATAATGGATTTTTCCTCTAGTTGTATTTCTGTTAATATACTGTACTATTTCTCCACAAACAATGACATGCACCATTTGTATATGTATATAATAAAACCTAGTCTGGATCTCTATTACTAGGGCAAGGCAAATTTATAGTAAAAAGTTTTATTTGAGGAATCAGTGTGTGACTGGTCACTTTAGTATGTAGCATTGTTCCTATCACCTCATTGGATGAGTGTAATTGTAGCAAAGAAGGGAGAGTCATGAACAAGCTCATATTGACTTTGGAATATCACAAGTGGAAAGGGGGAGCATTTTTTTTTTTTTGGAGTTAGGAGGAGTTGAGCTGTTGAGATTAGGCAATTTTTAGAACATTATATAACTTGATTTTTCCAGATCTCTTAAATCAAGCCTTGTGTGAAACATCACTGCTACAGAAATCAAGCCATAGTAACATGGCTGAGATCAGTTGCATGTCTTGTTGAATTGTTAGTGCCAGGGTTCTGGCCTTGGAATTTGGGACTACCGTGTATGGTACTGTGTTGTTGTTAAGCAGTGTGCCCATCTCAAGTACAACAATATTTCCAAATTGTATCAACCAAGTGCATGGACTGAAAGTGCTGGCCTCCATATCATCAGTTACCCATCGTTCACCACTATCAATAGATTCCATTCACCTGTATGGCATAGGAGCTCCAAACTGCATCTACAGAAAGCATTAATCTTCAGGGATGACAGGTGTCTCCTCTCCCCCAGGAGTTCATTCAGAGGAAGACAACTTTTAGTCCTCACTAGGGCTCCATATGAACTCCATCAACAATGTTCTCAGCTGTATCTAATCAGCATATTTCCTGGCCTTCCTCTTCGCTCACCCTTTTTGGCTGGTCCTATCCAATAACAATCATCTAGTTTGACCTCCTGTATAACAGGCCGTAGAACTTCCCCCAAAATAATTCCTAGAGCTTATCTTTTAGAAAAATATCCAATCTTGATTTACAAAAGGTGTCAGTGATGGAGAATCCACCACAAACTTTGGTAAATTGTTCCAATGGTTAATTACACTCACTGTTAAAAATGTATCCAATATGTCCAGTCTGACTTCATCTAGCTTCCAGTTCCACTAATCTAAAAACCAGGCCCTTTGCCTTTCTGCAAAGGAAACACAATGAACAGAATGTACAGAGAGTTGCTAATGGCAAGGTGGGTTTTTGCAATGGTGCACGTTCCTGCCAATGGCACCACTGAGATCACTATATCATGTACACAGAGAGAAATCATCATGACTGTCTTGCCAGGCTTTCCGGCTCAAATAGAGAGAGTGCCAGGGCCATTTATACAGTGAATCTCCGGTCCCACTGAAGTCGGTAGCAAAACTCCCATTGACTTCGAGGCGGCCAGGATTTCACTCACAAAGAGTGCATAGGGTGGAAGGATTAGATTCCTCTTTGCTGGTCTCATTGTGTTCTTTGGAGCTGCGTCTCCAATGATCCTTCTCTTCAGTAAACATATTGCCCTTCCTATGAGACTATCCCTCCACTGTGACCGGAAACATAAGGAAGCCCAAATTCTGCAGTTCTCATTCAGACAAAAATACTCCTAAATTAATGGGAGTTTTGCCTGAGTAAGGAATGGTGCATTCAACCCTGTATGGATGTTTTGGTAGACCCACTTCTGGGAAAGGATGGAACTGATCTTAGCAAACACAGGCAGGCAACAAAACTTAGGCAGAGTTTAGGGGGAGCCATAAAGCTTATCTTGGACTCTAGTATTAAAAGCTGAGTTCAGCAAAAGAACACTTGAACTTTCACCTTTGGTGTCACCATACTGAGGATAGTAGACTTCAGGGGGTGGGAAGCCAATGTCATTTCACGTGTATTAAAGCTTTGCGTTCTTTTGAAGTATGAGGCATTGGCCATAACTTGAGAGAAGATACCAAACTTACTAGAGCAATAGTCTAATCGGGTGGTAAATGTCTATGCTTTCCCCAGCATTTATCCCATTGGTGAGTAATAGTGAATAGACTCCTCAGGCAATGGTACAGTTTACACTCAGCTTTTCACATTTATGCTATTTTTCCCCCATTGGACACTTCTAATGCCACCTCTGGCATCACACACCATTTCATCCATGTTGTGTATCTAGTTCAGCAGCAGTACACTAGATAGGATATTTCCCCCCCCCCCCTCTCTCTTCAGTGTCAAAAGACAAGCTCAGCCTTTCAAGGGTCTACTATATCACAGAACTCTCTCCCTGCTCCCAGTAGGCCCCGAACTTAAATGTAGAGTTAAGGATAGCGAAAGGAACCATTGAGCTCCTAAAGATGCGCTCAAAATGATCTCATGAGGTTCAGTCTGACACAAATTGATCTTTATTGCCTGATATGATTTTCCTTGAACACCTGTGACAATCTGCTGTATTGTGAGTTACTGTATAATTCCTCTCAGCCTCAGCAAGTGAGACCTTTGCTACTGCTAAGAGCAGTGAGATAAAATTTCCTGACACAGCCGCTTGTCTGCCTTACAAAATCCTCAGGATTCTGCCAATCCAAGCCTTGCCTAACAAACAATGAACCCCAATTCCCGAGTTCCCCAGAGACGTCTTCCTGACGCACCCAGACCTCTCCTGAACAATTACAGACATTAAGGTCATTGCTCCTTTAAAGAGATAATACACTGGGGATCTTTAATTTAACCGGGGTTGGACAAACACTTATTTCAATCACAGAACTGAACTGGCTTATAGTAAAAGTAAAACAAGTTTATGTAACAAACACATAAGATTAAGTGATATCAGGTATAAGAAATAAAGATAGTTAGGGTTACATGCAAACAAAAGTAAAAATACACTTGTAAGACTAAAACCTGATTTGAAAATTAAACTCTTTTTCAAATAATTGTTTCTCACAATCTTTTCCCCCAGCATTGCTGACCAGACGCTCTAGTCATAACCCATCACAGATCTCAAAATGCTCAATTCCTTTGCCTTGTCAGGTGAAGGATACCAAAAGGACTTTCCGTCCTTGCTTCTATCTTCCGAAATTCAAAGATTTTCCTTTAGGAGGCAGGAAGCCCTCCTGGGACTGTAGCTTGCTGTATCCACCAGGGAGCTGATACCATGTTAATTTTTGCAGTCTTCCTCCACCTCCCATTGTGATAGCCTCTTAACTACCTCCCCCACTTGCTATGTTGATGGCTTTATTTCCAATCTCTCTCGATTTACCTTGGATACACCTTCCTTTGCCTAGGGTGAAGTATCTTATGTCCCTCCAGACACACATTTTAAGAACATAATTTCAGCACATTTGTAATTTTGCATATGTTATCTGTACATACCCCACAGAATAGTATTAATGATCAGTGAGTTAAGAGTTTTCCAATGATACATTACATGCCACCTTTTAGATATAGTCTCTGACAATGGTGTGTTAGGTATAGTGAGAATGTCAGGCCTGGCAAGAGTAGCTGACACAGAGTAGTGAATTATCAGTTGGTCTCTGTGTTACATCCGCACGAAGTTCGGCCTTCACAATCCAGTCTAGGCCTGCCGCTCCCTGTGACAATCCTTTCAGAGTGGAAAAATAGAGCCTGATCTTGCATGGTACTGAGAACTTCCTGTGAGCAGTTAATTATTATCATCATGTCATATATGGAAGGCAGCACCTAGAGGAGCTAACCAAGATCAGGGCCCCATTGTCCTGGGCATTCTGCAAACACAGTCTCTGCCCAGAAGAGCTTACAAATTTAAACAGACAAGTCAGAGAAAGGATAGGAGGGAAAACAGAGGGGTGAAATGAGAGTACCTTACCCATTAGTTTGTTCTGCCTCCAACCTACCAGGGCCCAAAGGTGGGATGTAATGTCTAAGAAAAGCCCAAAATAAGGGATGCCCACCAGTAAAAAAAGATATTAACCATTCAGCATAATTAAAGATACGTGGGATTCAATTCTTTAGCATAACCAACTCTTTCTCCAATCTCTGTTTCATGATTCTTCATATCGGATGTAAATACTTTTCAATGATAAAAGTGAGGAGACACAGAGGGAGGTGTGTGTGTGTGTGTGTGTGTGTGTGGGGGGGGTGTATATAACACAGGAAACTTTTGAACTAAAGTAAGTGGCATCCCTGACAACAAGGAACATTTGAATTGTATACAATGCCTACAACTCCCAGTGAAATTATCTAAAATGGTGGGTACCTCTGGAGTGTGTCAAACCCTGGTGGTACTGAAATGCCTGTATCTTCATACTGAGACGAATTGACTGTTATATTTTCCTTTTGTATTAACTACTAAAAGTGAGTTGGTTACCATTATTAGAGCCAAATTCTGCCAAACCTGATCTATCACACTTTGAGATGTGGTCACAGATCCTGAAGGAAACATATGTACTTTAAGACAGCTTAATAATACACACCACATGTCTAATTATGTACAAAAATACAGTTATTCATGTCTCACGTATACAATCGTTTAGAAAAGGGTTTAGAACATATAACATATTGTCCCATAATACAAATTCTATTGAGTGAAATAAACCATGATTGTAATGGCTAATAAATCCTCTTGTCCTCCAAGAATTGATCCTCCTACTATTTTTTTTAACTGATGCCAGCTTGGAGCTTTTGATTCCCTCTCACCATGTATGCTTGTGCCTCATGCAAAGTACTTATATTTCTTGCAATAGAGCAGAACGACCTCAAATTCTTGGTCCTTTTTAACTTGCAAAGACAAAGCAAGGCTGCAACACTTAACTAATGATCCTCAGTCAACAAAGGCTATTATGTCAGTTGCCAGTCTCAGCCCTAATCACTGAATCATTTTTTATTTTAGAAACACACAATTATCTAATTCATTATAGATATACTGTATGTGCTAACCTAATTTTAGCCATATAATCTCATAATGGACATCAATGAATAGAGGATTAGTCAAAACCTATTAATAAAGAGCTATAACAGGCCCTCACATATTTCCTTTTAATTTGGTAAGCCCCAAATTCTATTTCCATTGCCCAGACAGAGTAGCTGGACTGGATGCTGGGAATCTCAATGGGAGCAGTAACTCCCTAATACTGGGGAGTAGAAGCAAATCTACCCTGCAGTTATGAGTGTAGCTTTTGGTTTGTAGCAGCCTCCTTGTCTTTGCACCCCCATTCTGTGTAGCCTAATGGCTCAGTGGCAGACCCACTGGTCCTGACCCCAGCTCCAAAGGAGCTGCTATGTGTGGCTGTACAGAAAACTGGCCTGCACGGCCCATGTGGGGTGTGCACAGCTAAGTAGGAATCAGTTGATGCTAGTGTGACTCCGGAAAAAACCATGGTGTTAGAGCAAGGAAGCAGCAGAGCAGGACAGAAGGGACAGATCTCTGTATAGACATCTCTGTTACAGCATTTCTGGGGTTAGAAGGCCACACCCATTGCCCACTAACAATCCCCAGGCTCATGGTAGATTTAAAAAAAAAAAAAAAAAAGATGATTTTTTAAAAATGAATTTAATTTCAACTGAATGTTTTAAATTAAATACAGGCGTATTCATAAAAAACTATTTAAGATTACATTTGAAATGGACCTAAATGCCTACATTTACTATAATATATTAAATTAAATTAAATACAAAAAATAATATTACACAGTACATGTTTGCTGCCAAGTTTTAAAGCAAGTCAGCCCACTGAACTGGTAGAAGTCACTGGTTAAGCATCTGGAACATGAATTTGCTGAAGTGCTAAACCAGCTTTTGAAAGCAGTAGCCTCTTCTGCTGATGTGGAGAGAGAGAATATTTTCTTCATTTCAGTTCATTCAATTCATTCAGTTCTGTGACTAGGTCATTCCAAATTGAAAAACCAATTGGGAGCTGAAAAAGCAAGAAAGCTTGTTTTTCCTCTTCCGGTCTATGAATAAAAACTAGGTGTGAGAGGCTGAGATCTACTAGTTCTAAAATCTTGAAGGACATGGCGGCCAGAAACAATTGATTCAATTCATTAATTACAGATAAGTAGTCTAGATGAATAAATCACTTAGGTTTATATGCAAAGCATGTTTTGATAAGAAAAAAGTTAGGTATCCAGCACACATAACGTAGCTTTATTTAATAATAATTAATAAATAAAATGCTGGTTTTGTGCATTTTAATTGAATTTCCACACAAATAGAGCTTGATGCAATTTGCAAGTAAAAATCAATCATATATGAAGTATATTAAACATTAAATTGAAAATGGTAAATGTTGCATTTCTTAACATAAAAAAATAAGAATCTGAATAAATGTTAGTTAGGCTATCTAAAGAAAAATGTATACAGATATAATGTATCCTCCTGGCTAGCAAAAAGAAGCACCAAATTCAAGTGTAGAATATATTTGGTTGAAAAATCAACATGTTGTAATGGTTACCAATGACAATCAACCTGTCTTTAGGAAAAAGAACTAAAAAATACAAATACAAAACACAATTAAAATGTATGATTTTCTTCTTGCTGATTTAAATCATGATTAAAATTGGAGATTTAAATCAATCCAGCCTGGCCAGGCTCTTGAAGGGATAACCGCCAGGGAACTCTGCAAGGTGAGCCTTTCAGAACATTCTGGTTTGTCTGTCTCCCTCTGGTAGTCTTCACATAGGAAAGGGTGGGGGACACCATCTGGCCCACAATTACAGTACACTCCAGTTTACCCAAAACCCTATTATCTGAACCTCTGCATTATCCAAATCCCTTCCTTGTTCCCACCCCCAAAACAATTGCCTGGATGCAATTCCCCCACTTAGCCATCCTGCCCAGCAACACCCTCCTAGTCAAGCCCTTGCCACCTATGTGCAGATGTCTGCATGCACATTCTTTCCCCTGGCCTCCTTTATGTATCTCTGCCATGATGTTGCTCTTTACCTGATCGGTGTCGTAGCTCTGGCCCTGGCTGATGCATCAGAAGGTACCCAGCTCCCTCTTCAGCGAAGCCTCCATGCTGCTCCCTGGGTGGCCCACAGGAACCAGTGCTGCCCCACAGAGCTGAGCAGCTGCAGGAGGAGCCCAGATGATACGGAGTCTACTGCCTTGCTATTACTCTTCTTAGTGACAACAGTAAAGGCTGTACCCTGTCCAGCTGTTTCTGACTGCAAGGGGAAGTGTTAGGGGGATTGGGGCAAGAGGCTGCCTTCTCAAATTATCTGAACTCCAGATTACCTCAATAAAACCAGTCCTTCTGTGATGGAATACACCCCTGTATTCACACCCTGCCCACTCTTGTGATAAGCTTTGTACAAAATATGCCTTGTAAGGTATCATTTGAAAACTTATTTGCCAGTCAGTATTGTCTTGATAAAATGTGTGTGGCAACATTATATGTGACGTTATAAGCTGTAGGATATTAACAACACATGTTCCAAAGCCACAGCCTTACCCAGGCAAAAGTCAGGTTTGTCCTAAACAAAGGAAGGAATGTGTGCTTGCCTTAATTTGCATTTAAGATATATACAGAGTCATTAAGCACGGAGGAAAACAAAGGAAGTCCAAACAGGTGGGAAAAAACCCAGCAGGGAATATCCTTCCACATATTCTCTTTGTCGCCTGAGTCTAAAGTGGAAATGTTTTTCCAGAGGGGGACTGAAACTATAAAAAAGCAGGGACTAACACCACCAGGCACCCCCCCTCTCTCCCTGCCCATCACATTCACTGCACCTGAAGAGGCAAAGGTACCAGTCATTGGACTCAGAGAGGGGTCTTGACCTGGGAGTTTGGTCAGTAATCTGCTGGAGCATGTGGTGAGAAAGCTTGCTTTGCAATGAAATTAGTTTCTTAAGTGGATAATAGTAAACATTTTATCTTTATTTTTCTTGTAACCATTTCTGGCTTTTATGCCTCATTATTTGTATTCACTTAAAATCTCTCTCTTTGTAGTCAATAAACTTGTTTTATCTAATCCATTGTGTTCAAGTTTAAGTGCCCAGGTAACTCTATTTGGGGTAGCAAGTTGTGTGCATATTATTCCCTTAAAAGAATAATGGACTCAATATATTTAGATTGTCCAGGAGAGGAACTACAGGACATACATTTATGGGGGGAAATCTGGGACTGGAGGTGTGTCAGAGTCATCCTACAGCATAACCAAGGCTGGTAAGAGCCAAGGTGTGGCTGATTTTTAGGGTTTCCTTCATCTTAAACCACTTGAAGGAATAGAGGGTTTCTACTGACTCACATAAATCCCATGGTAACTTTTCACTGAGGGCATGATCCAATGCCCATTAAAGTCCATGGGAATATTTCTACTCACTGCAATGGGTGTTGGGTTGGACCCTCCAGAAGGGGCATATTTCAAAATATTGCATTTAACTTTTTAAAAAATATATATAAAAATGTTGGTGCTGTGACCAGAGAAGTGACCAAAAGAGATGAATAGCTCCTCTTCCATTTACTGCCATTGCGTTGTCTCATTTTTGAAAATGTAATTAATTCAAAACATAATATTGCACTGAAAGCAAGTGATTTCTCTGCAAAAGTCACAGAACCACACAAAGGTGTGGAAGATGCCTTGTCTACCACATACAAGCCCTCAGCCACGGTATTCAACTGGCTTGTCCCAACATTGGCTGGTCTATGAGTAGCAGCACTAGTTCAAACCCCTAGAGCAGGGGTAGTCAATTATTTTTTGTCTGTCAAGATCCAAATTTCTTGGTCAAGGTATAGTCAAGATCCAGCCTCCAAAGAAAATAATAATAAAAAATAACATTAATGATAAGTTGTTAAAAAGATTTCAGGGTCTGTTCAAAAGCATCTGGTGGTCTGTATTTGGCCTGTGGTCCACCTATTGATTATCTCTGCCCTAGAATAATTAGGCAGAGCTGGGATTTGCATTGGTGCAGCTTATCCCTGCTTGGAACCAAGGTAAAGTGCTTGAGAGCAAAGATCTTCACATGGACTCCCCTCCTCCCAGCCACCTAGTCCCCTCCCCCACCCAAGTAAACTAATAAAAAAAGCAATGATAGGACATTATCAAGGAGATGTGGCTGGGATGGGTGGTTGTCCACAGTCCCTCATTTGATATCTGTGCTGTTTATTTCATAGGACTTTTAGTGTCAAAACTCCCATTGTTCCCTGGAAAGCAGATTATCTGACATCTGCCCGCTACATGGTTTATAGTCCCTTCCTCTGAGATATCTGGTGCTGGCCACTGTCAGAATACTGGACAAAGTAGACCATAGGTCTGATCAATAAGGTATTTCCTCTATCCCCACTGCTCTAGGCTGTTTTACAGGACAACTCTGCACACCCAGCTGCACTTTTTGGGGTCTTCTGCACTTTGTTCAGGATTAAATTTACACTAAGAAAACACCTGGAAGAGACAGGAATGATGCTACTGTACCAAGACAAGGGAGGTAATTTATTTATCTTGGGATTTAATGGGTTAAAACAAGACTCCAGAAAGTGGATTATCTTAAAATGTTCCAAAGAGAGGCAGAGCTAGCAGAGTGCGTTATTTCATGAAGCCTGAGAGTTGCCTCGTTGTTGTGATAGAAGCAGCTCTGTAGACCTTCTAAAAGTACTGGCTGGACCACAGTTTGAGAACTGCTGGCTGATGGGATTAGTTGTCCCTTTAATCTGCACACTTAACTCCTGTTAGCTTTAATGGGAGCTGCGTATAAGCACTAAGAGGAGATCATGCCCTCCAGTTATTTACTTATTTCTGCCTCATCTCTTATAGTTTATGCTATTGTCACAACACATAATTCAATGGTGTCATCTACAGTTCACAGTAATTGTGTTTGTATTTTGAAATGTATAGCATGTGTATGAAATTTAACAAAGAGTACAAGGAGTCACTTATTGTGACTTGGGTTGTTTATTTTCAATAAGGGAGGCAAATTTTCATCACTAAATACTGCTGCTGCACAATCTACAGCTCATGGGCTTCACATGACCTATGGAACTCTTTCTTCTGGGCTGCTGGTGCCCTCATCAGCTCCTACAGCTAATGCATTGCAGTAGCACGCCAAGACCTTCCCCCTCCCATAAGGATGGCAGCTCCATTACGTTAAGTGCTGTACAAACACAAAGCTGAATGGGAACCAGTGCAGTGTTGTGTGACTAACCCACCTGGTTCTAAAAACAGAAACCAGTAAGATCACACGTTTTCCCTACCGAGCCCAAGCCACGATTGATTTGTACATTGTGTTCTACTGAGCTTTTTCTATTCCACTTTTAAACAACTCTAGTGTTGAGGCTTTACTGACCTACCTTAGGAGATTTCACCACAGTCTGATAATAAACTCATTCAGAGGAAGTTTCTACTGATTTTTCAAAGCTACATTTTCTTAATTTCATCCAGGGCTCATAGTCAGCCAGCTGGGAAGGGAATGCTGAGGTAGAGGGGGTGCTACTAGGGGAGAGAAGGAGACATTGTGAGTGGGTCTGAGTAGAGTTCCACTTCCACCCACTTCTAAACACTTCTACACATATTTGAAATGGCAACATTGTATCCATTCAAACACTACAACATTGTGCCCATTCAGAGCCATGCACTTCAACATTGCACCACCCTTAAAAACAGAACCATTGTACCTGCTGAAAAAGGCCTCATTCAAATCTGCTGTTGTTTTGAAAGTTACATATACTGGAAAGTTACTGATTTGAAAGCGAATGCTCTTTGGAGAGTGATTCTGCTGGAAACACAGCTTGCCAGAGAATAGTATCATTCTTTTAATAGTGTCATTGCTGAGATCCCCTCCCTCGGAACGATCATCGATGTTACTCTGTGAGCCAGTGTCGAACAGGAACTTGTGATGTTATGGGAAGAGAGTCCTGGGTTTAGGGAATCAGAGTTCTGGCTGTCTGTGTTTGCTGGATGTGCTAAAAAGTCCTCTTGCACCTATTGGCCACTAGCAAGAGACGTAATCACACACGCCTACTTAAATCATCATACTTACACTCTTTGTCCCCAATCCGTGTGCCTTTCTACTGGTACAGCAGTCAAGGGGAACTTGATGTCAATGGAAAGGGCTGTGTATCAGAGGGCAAAGTGGAGATATTCCACCTGTTGCTAGCACAGCAACACTTTTTGCTGCAAAAATGTGCTTCATTCCCAGACCAACATAAATAAAAAATGCAAAGTGTATTTTATATGTTAGTGCAGTAAATACTGCACTAGCCAGTGCACAGGCTAAGACATACCTACACTTCCAAATACAAGAGTTGCACTGCACTTTTTTGTTTTTACAAGTACAACTTAACAATAGATTACAAAGCACATGGTCAAAAATAAAAAATAGGGGGGTGGACCTGGTGCACAATTCATATCTACACCTAAATTTACATAATTCTGGGATTTAGGAACTTTTTTAGCATTTTTTTTTAAACACATCACTTAAAAAAAAATAAATAAATAAACAACCCAAATGTTAGTGGACTAATAAATTAAACCAATAATGCACAAAACAAAGTTTAAAGCTATATACTAGCCCTAGGCATTTCTCCCAGCCCCATATGAGTGGCTGTTGAACCAAAAGGCATCGCTGCCCATTTTTCAGGATGGTGATGTTTTCAAGATCCAGCATTAGTTTGTGGCTTACTACTACATAAGTTGCAAACCCGGAAACCCTTTAAAGTAGACCATACCAGTGAAGAATCGGACTGCTTCACAGAATGTGATAATGAAATTTGGTGCTATGTGGGTGGTGGAAAGCACGCACAAGTTGCCACTATAAAAGCTCCAGGGATTAGACCAATTTCACATTAAGGGAGGTCCAGGTTTCTAAAGTTTTCTTTCACAGCTGGAGTCCCAGTCACTTGTTGAGTGTCTGTCTTCATACAATATTTACAGTTCATTTAAAAGTTGGCTCAAACTTAAAATTAAAAAAAAAAAAATCCAAGCTCGGGGCTGAAGTTGCAAAAACTGGCAAATTGTATTAGGGCTTAGATCCTGGAGTCCTCCTGCTGCTAAAACTCTTGTTACAGTAATGAGAATTTCAGGTACACAAGAACAGCAGCATCAGGCCCCCACTGTTAAAGAATATGGAACTTTATATACCGTATCTATTTAAAGGTCATGTTAGGTTTCAAAAAACTCTTGTTTTATGCTTTCCAGTGGATTTTCTCCAAATACTGTAACCAGTATCAGGGCTGGCATAGAGGGGCAAAGTCCTCCCACCAGCAGATGGAGACAGTAAAAAAGTAAATCTCTTTTCATGTCACTCCCCTATAAAGGGCTGGCTGCCCAGTTGTTTTCCTGCATCCAGCCTGTGGGGGTAACTTTTCTTTCTATGTCAATTTTCAGTAAACGCTGCTGTGGTATATAGAAAACTCTGTTAAAGTTGTGGACTGTCATTTCACATGTCAGGGTTTTTTCTGGGTCTTGCTTGCAGGCAAGGGAAGTGTGCGAGATGGGTCCCTCAGTAGTCAGTTTGTAGCCAGATAGCTTATAGTAAGGTGGAATGAGTTGTGTCTCTGTGATTTAGGTAGTAGCCTGCTTTGTCTCTGTTTTGGGTTCTAGTATTCTGTTGCAACAAGAGATTTTATGCTTTTGTATAATTTCTCTGTGTGTATGCTGTGAACAGAACAGTTGCACTCCATCCTGTCTTTTCTGCCAGCATTAGTTATTAAAAAGTTATACTTTCATAGAGGAAAATGTTAGTTTCCCTTTTGACTCCTATCAGAGGACTCTGTGCATGGATCTGCATATTTGTGTGTGCGCTCAAATGTGTTTTCTTAGGAATTACCACACCAGATCAAAATAGTAGTCCTTCTAGTCTAGTATCCTGTTAGATGCTGCTGTGGATCATATGGTATAACCCACCCCTAAGGGAAACGTCTTCCAAATCGTGTCAAATTGAAAGGTTGACCTGTAGCCTAAAGCATGAGAGCTTATAAATCATAGAACTGTAAGGGACCTCGAGAGGTCATCTAGTTCAGTCCCTGGCACTCATGGCAGGACTAATTATCTTGACCATTCCTGACAGGTGTTTGTCTAACCTGCTTTTAAAAGTCTCCAATGATGGAGATTCCACAACCTCCCTAGGCAATTTATTCCAATGTTTAACCACCCCCACAGTTAGGAAGTTTTTCCTAATGTCCAACCTAACCCTCCCTTACTGCAATTTAAGCCCATTGCTTCTTGTCCTATCCTCAGAGGTTAAGAAAAACAATTTTTCTTCCTCTTCCTTGTAACAAACTTTTACATACTTGAAAATTGTTATCATGTCCCTTCTTTTCCAGACTAAACAACCCCAGTTTTTTTTCCAATCTTCCCTCATAGGTCATGTTTTCTAGACCTTCAATCATTTTTGTTGCTCTTCTCTGGACTCTCTCTGATTTGTCCACATCCTTCCTGAAATATGGCGCCCAGAACTGGACACAATACCCCAATTGAGGCCTAATCAGAGTGGAAGAATTACTTCTTGTGTCTTGCTTACAACACTCCTGCTAAAATGTTTAATCCTTTATGAATGCTACTAAGTTCTTGGCATGTTTGAAGATAGGGCAGCCCACCAGCTGCCCTGCCACCCCACCATTCTTAATTGGCTTGGGAGATGTGGCCCTTCAGTTCTGGGTTAAAGTTGAGGCCAAACTGAAGCTCTGGACCTGAATAACCTGATCTTAGAAGAAATTTGAGTCCAGACTTCACTGTTGGTTCAGTCTGTATAAGGAGCCAACCCAATATCCCAGATTGACACTCCTCAGCACTTTGTAACCGGGGCCCAGTTCTCATGTTTAGAAAGTCCTATCATGAGTTCACCAGCAGACTGTCTTGTTCTATTACTTACTCAAGACTAAAAATGTTGCCTCCCAGCCCACGTAACCCAAGTACAGAAGGAAGAAAACTGTTTCCTTACCAGCTGCACATTGTACTGCAGTCAAATAGACAGACAGAAGGTCAAATGCATAAAACAATAGACACAATGTCCCGGTCAGAATGCCATCTAATGGGTCATAACAAAACTCATGATTGAATCATGAAAACATTGTGTGAAAGCTCACCTGTGTTTTCCTTTTCTTCTTCTTCTCTCTCTCTCTCTCTTTTGACTACAAGATGTTGCTTCTTGTTTTCTATAACTTGGCCTTTGTTCAGCCAGCCCATGTGACCTGGCATTTATTCACTTTTTTTTTTTTGACTTAAAAAAAAAAAGTCTTAGATAAGGTTTCAATGTCATTTTGAACTCAACAATGCATCAATAAAAATCTATGCTGCCCAAGGTAAAGAGGTTCTGCCTTCCATCAATGCCTATTGCTCAAGAATCATCTCTACATCCTGAGCTGAGAGGGTAGATGCTTCATCTATACATAGTGAAGAAAGCCATATGTTTCTCCACACATGCTTTTCTCATTATTACAGCCTTGCTTGAACGATCTCTGCATATGCTGCTTTCAGAAGGTGGGTCCTGCATGCTGCAGTCCATTAATCTCTTCATTTTTTCCTAAGAATCTACCCTACGTTTGTTCTAATATTGACACTGCTATTGGAATTCTCACTGCTGTGGCCAGCATAGAAGGATATTGCAGAATGAGAACTTCTTACTTGTTACTTTGATTTCTCCTAGCATCTGAGTGCCAACCTGGGCATCTCACCCTGCTTCATTATGGAGTTAGGACTGTTTTAAGGATTTTTTTTAATGAAGATGTGTGCGTATAGCTATAAAAATATAGACATTAAATTGCTTGCAAAATCTCTAATGGCCAAATCCTGTAATTCTTTACTCATACGAGATGTCCCATTGAAATCAATTGGGACTTTATATGGGAAGTGATGTCCAAAGAGCCTTACTTTCTCCTGTATCCATCAGGCAGTAGGAAAATTTAAACTCACTGTGCGGACTGGCAGAGAGAAACTAAAGTAACAAGTAGGAAATTTATTATTTATCCTGGTCCTACATATAAACATGCATCATTTCTGGCTAGTCTGACCTGAAGCTATTGCTTTGAATATATTCTAAATCTAAATATAGAATAGCTGTGTTATTAACAATAATAATAATAATAATAAATAATGTCTGGAGAGGAATCACATTTCCCTCAGGGCCTGGGAAAATAATGTGCAACATCATCCTGGAATGTATGAAGAAACAGATAGATCTCCAACTTCAAGAGCAACAAGGAGGTTTTAGACCACATTGTTGTTCTCAGACACATTATAGAACACAGTGTGATCTATATAAGGCTTTTGCTGTCCTGATTAATTTTAAAGATTTCCAGAAGGCTTTTGACAGTGTACACAAAGACAGTCTTTGGAAAAATATGGCATATTATGGAATACCAACAAAAATAATCATAATCTTCAAGGCTCTGCATGATAATACCAAAGGTGCAGTTAGAGATGGTGACAACATCAGCCAGTGGTTTGCAATGACAACTGGAATAAGGCATGAATGTTTTATGTCCCCACTATTGTTTTCACTGGTCATTGACTGGAGTCAGGAGGAGAGTAACTACAGAATACAACTGAGAAATTTTATGGACAAATGATAAAGCACAATTGAATAACCTCACTTTTGTTGATGACATTGTCCTGCTTAGTTCAACATGTTGCTTAAGGGAAGAAAAGACCCATCTTTTGGCAGACAAAACCACACAAATTGTATGTTAATCAACAAGGGGGAAAACAAAATATATGGCTATCAATGTCCCCAAAACAACCATCGAAGTAGATGGAGAAACACTAGATGTCAGATATTTTATCTATCTAGGGAGTGAGACATGGAATGATGGGGACACCATGCTAGATAATTAAGCAACAAATATAAAAAGCAGCAAACAACTTCCATAAATTTGAAAAGATTTTAAAATGTAACATGATTGGCATGGATACAAAAACACAGATTTTAACACTGGCACCATGTCTGCCCTCCTTTAAGGAGTAGAGTCATAGAAATCGAAAACAGAAATTAATAAGATTAGCTCATTCCAAAGTAAATGCCCGCAGAAGATCTTCAGAGCCCATTGGACAGAGTTTCTTGCAACATCCTAAATTCTGATTAGAGCAAACCAACCTAAAGCATCAATATGGGAAGAAGACAGTGATGGACAAATTTAGGAGACACCAGCATGACTTCCACATCAAATTATAATATGGAAACTACCTGGGAAAAGCTAGAGGACGACCAAGAGAAAAATTACACGTAACGATAGAGGAAGAAGCTGAATCGACGCTTCTGAGTGTCATGTAGATCAACAGACCAGCACAAGACCAAAATATGTTGTGGAAATGGATAGATTCCCTATGCACCTGAGGTTTTGGGAAGATAAAGAAGAAATAGCAAGGCTGGGATTGCAATCACTGATGCGGTTTTGAAATTCCAAAATGTAAATGTAACATTATTTTATAAACTCTGATTAAATCATTGTCCTTGATTAAAACAGATGCTCAAACATATAATCTCATTACTGACTTATTATTAAGATTTTAATCAACAGCAAATTGCACATTAGATCCACTCTTCGGTGGTGCATTCAGACTCTTTTTTATAAAAGTCTTCTCACTGGGTTATATGTACAACTACCACATAGGATAAGCATGTCACTGTAAATACACATTACTGTAGAAGCAAATAAAATATATAATTTTAATTATTTATTATCTACAGAGTAACTGTGGTGTATGGCCCCTTACAGTGTACAAGCAAAGGACCAGAATTAAAAAAAATTGGAGTGTATTTTCTGTCTTGACTACAATCCAGCCAAACAATCTACCCAAGGCTTTTGCTGTCCTGACATGGAGGTTCAAGATCATTATGCAATTGGTGCGGAGATACAAAGCTGAAAGGCACCTTTAAATACCATAGACAGATGTGCTTCGTTCCACAATGCTTTGAAATCTACACTGGCTGGCAGGATGTGGGAGGTTTTGGCTCCTAGTTGTATTTGCTAGCTGAGTGTTCTGTCAAAATTTTGCTTTGACAGAAGGCAGATATCTCTCAAAGGTAGTGCCCAATAGGTTGGAGAGTTGGGAAGGAATTCTGCCCTGTGGGAGGACTCATCAGTCCATCATTAGCCAGACAGTGAAGGCACTGTCCTAGGTTCTGAGTAACCTCCAGGAGGATGACTGGAAATGGCCTGCTATTCACAGTAGCTTTCTTTGAGACACCTCAGGTAAGTGAGCTCGCATGACATTGGGCAAAAGGTACAGATGTACTTATTTCTGTCCCTTTGTGAGCTCCAGTGGGAGGAAAATGGATCTGAGCACCACCTTAATTTATCAAAGAGACTATACAAACGTGGGTTTCACTCTGGAGCATGGGGATGGGGAGCTGTTTACGCAGCATAGAAACTACAGAAAGTCTTGCCATGCCACTTGGCTAGCTGCAGGCCACTGTTCACTGACGTGGTTGGCAGGCCACTGATATGTTTTTAGTGTCCAATGTTACTCGGGAAAGGCTTTGCCTTCCTCAGGGGGTGCTTTGGAAAAATATAACATGCATTCCCTTAGCAGCCAAGGCTGGCATGACTGGGCTTGATTTCCAGCCTCTGAGCAGATGGCATTCTGACTGTCAGCAGTTCTGCATAAGGGCATCCTGGGAATATTATTATTATTACTATTAATTTGTTTCTATTGCCCTGTGCACCGATGGGCTCTGTACAGACATTAAAGAAAACAATCCTTGTCTCAAAGAACTAGATTACAGGGCCTAATTGGCTGAACTGGCACTCTGGGTGATTAATTTTGTTCCCCTTTTCTTCTAGGGTCAGGTATGTTAAAACCCCCCTCTCTCAGAGCACTTAGAACTTTAGCCATAGCTTTATATACTGGTATCAAAAGTAGTTGACAAACTAGAGGCAAGACTCACAACTTGGTTCCAATATTACCAGCCTCAGAGAGAGAGATGCTCTGGAATTGTTTCTGGCTGACACTTTGAGATGTATGTGTTACCCTGTGACACACCCAGTATTCTCTATTTTCCAAGGCCAAACGGGAAGGCTGTGGCTATATTACCAGCGGATTGGGTCGGTTACCAATTCACACCCAAAGATTCACATTGGCAGGTATGGGAGTTCTACACACAAATTCTAATAATAGCCTTTGGCTTCTTTCATTCTAAATCTAAATACACCTCTACCCCGATATAACGCTGTCCTCGGGAGCCAAAAAATCTTACCGCGTTATAGGTGAAACCGCATTATATCGAACTTGCTTTGATCCATCAGAGTGTGCAGCCCCGCCCCCCCCGGAGTGCTGCTTTACGGCGTTATATCCGAATTTGTGTTATATCGGATCACGTTATATCAGGGTAGAGATATATTCCCTCTTGAACTATTAGCTGAAATAGATTTACAACAAATAATTTACTCAGTGAGTTTAGTCTTACCTACTAATCAGCTTTCCTCGAGTAACTTTTTGGATATTTTTACTGTAGGCTTTGATTGTAACTCTTGGAAATTCAAGCTATGCTATTAGAGACATTGCACGGTATTGTTTCTGTTCCCTGACTGGATAAATATGCAAGCACTTCCAGTGCAACTTCTTGTACATAAATTTAAAATCCAATTTTCAAGAATACTCATGTATGTAGCTGTGAAATGCATTTCCCAATCATCATTTTGCTTGTAAATCTCAATAGCACAAATGTACATGGAAACAAAATACAGAAGTGGTACAAATGTGGCTTATAGTGAGGGAGAAATGCGCCACTGTGTATAAGGCCATCATATGGGGTTATGTACTGAAAATTAGCTTTCATGAGATTTGAATGGTGCATAAGCTTTGTGCTGGCCTTCTTAAGGAGGCTTAATTTAACATTTAAAAATTTGAAGCAATAGTCATGCAGCCTTTTTTTTGCACTTCTCACACAGCTCTTCTTTGAAACTTGAAATAGAATAGTTTGCCTAAGTGTGAATGACCTAAATGAATCCCAAAATAGAATAAGTAATGTCATATCAGCTATGGAAGTCTATTTGTCTCACAGAATTCTTTCAAATTCTACATCACTTTGTCCCCAATCCTGCAAAGACTGGAAGTCAATGGGATGATTCATATGTGTAAAGTTAAGCACCTGCACAAATCTTTGCAGGTTCATGGCCTTAATAAGTAGTTGGTAAATAACCACCACTTTATTTCTCCTGGTCTTGTGTTATTCACTTATAAGACCATATCAGAACTGTATAAAGGGAAAAACATGATTGGAAATATGTATAGGGAACACATTTGGATGGGTTGTAATATCACCTATCTTAGTACTGGGGAGGAGGGGGGAAATCTATCCCCAAAGATAAGCCACTCAGTAAAGAATAATAAGTACAATCCTTTTTCATTTGAAATGCTTCTCTCCATGGGGCCAGTAATCCAAGACTATTTCCATAAAACTCTGTTGTTTTAACAGCTGCGTCTGCAGTATAAGGTTTCACATTTGAAGCCCTAACACAATTAAAGTCCTCCCCACCGGCTGATGAAATGGCTTCTTATTTACTAATTCCCCTCAATAATCATTTACACATGGAAATATTTGAAGTACTGTGCCCAGAGAAATATGGAGATGGTCTTGGAGGGTACATGCAGGATGTCTCTGTCTGTCTGTTCCTTCTTTACTCCTTATGGCAGATGCTACATTTTCTCACTTTATTCTTTGTTTTATGGTCATACTTAGAGGCCTTAATAAGATCAAGGCCACATTGTGCTAGATGTTGTACATGTTGCTCACATCTACAAAGTGGAGGATATTCACCAAAATATTTAAATTTCTCAGGGTAGATCACACCCTCTTTCCACCCCTCCAACTCTCCTACAGATTGCAAGAATCCATGGAGGTGGGAGTAGGGGGGTTTGGGGAAAGAGAACTGTGTGAGGCTCCCCAAATGGAGTTTTCTCCAAATAGATCCATGTATGTATGAGGTCAGGGGTATCCCCACTCTCTAGAGCCCTCAGATTCCTTGTGG
This sequence comes from Chrysemys picta bellii, assembly GCF_011386835.1. Taxonomy (NCBI): domain Eukaryota; kingdom Metazoa; phylum Chordata; order Testudines; family Emydidae; genus Chrysemys; species Chrysemys picta. The sequence continues at coordinate 114,395,101 of NC_088797.1, read as the reverse complement.
ATTCCAGGGGATACGTAGGCGGCCAGGGACATCTGCACAAAGATTCTATGCCTCTTCACAGCCTCCAGCAGGCATGGTTCTACTGGAATGTGAAGGGGATACTGTACAAAAGTTAATACAGCTCAGGCATGCATTATTTATGGGGCAAATACATTATAGGGCTGGAGGAAGAGGGAAAGAGATGGCCTTCCACCTTAGCCCCAACCATGCTCAATCTTGATCCTCCCCATCCCACACCCAAACCATTTTCTGCAGGCTCCAGGATAGTGCAAAATAGTGCCCCAGAAGCTACTAAACCTTACTTCTGAGCATGAGGGTGGGTTTCCCCTCCTCAGTTTGGATGCTTTTGATGGGATGCATTTTATAAATGGTTTTCACCTTTTGACACTTCTGGAGCACTAGCTAGAATGTAAGTGAAGAGTGCTACAGTTCTACAAATTAGAATTCTTCATCTTAAAGGTGAACTGAAGTGGTTTAAATTTTTTTTTAAAAAGATGCTTAAGGATCTTAAAGATGGATATGATCCTGCAACTCTTTCTCAAGCGGCTAGTTCTGTTGAGAATCCATCTTACCCTTTATTTTATCCACCATATGTTAGTTATGTGTATTTTAACTCATTGAGAGACAGTGAACTTTCCTTTGACAGGAATTGAAATAGAAGAAAACATCATAGTACAATGTGTATGTGTGTGTGGTTTCACTGGCCCATGCCTGAACAAGAACATCATAATTATTTTGGTGGGAGACACTATATTTTTAGCTATAGTAGCAGAACACCAGCAGAGCAGTGCTTAAGTGAATCACAGTGTATATTAGACTAAATCCTGTATCAAGCACACAACCTTGAGTAAACGGGCTAGGGAGGTCTGCTGGCCTCCAGGGAATGGAATCTTCTCCCCCACAGTCCACAGATCAACAGCAGAGTCATTGCACAGCTGACAACAGCCATGGTGCTGCAATAGCTCCTGCATCCTAGTGGATATTCTAGTACCCTCAATGGAAATCTTGGTTTCCTTTGATTTCTGCTGGTCTCTGTTGACTTCTCTTGGAGAACTAGTAACCTCAGGAACCAGTAGGCAAGCAAACCTGTTGTTCTGTTCAAAACCTAGGTACTGACTGGAACAAGTAGGATGTGACTGAAACTTTTCATCTGGGGTGGAATGGCTAATGGATCCACATGGTCACAAATTCAATGGTCCCATCACTTCATCAGCCAGTCCTCACCCTGGAATTTTCTTCACAGTGAGCCCCTGCAGTGCTGTCTGTCACTGCACATCACAGGAGGAGACAGATCCTTAATGCATGCTTTAAGTGTCCAGCCCACCTTACACCCTACTCGCAGAGCAAAAGCCTACCGTTTCTTCTGCCTTCCATGCCAATGCGTGAGGCAGGAGTGCTGAATTTGCCCCACTCACTTCTGAAAGTATAGCAAGAACTCCTTTATACTGGTTCAGAACAGCAGAAATACAGGGGACATGCTCAAAATTAAAATTCATCGCCAGAATAACTAACTATGGTGTCATTGTACACAGGGATGCATGTGTCCCCATTTATGTTATATTTCCTTATCATACGTGCACCACTTTAAATTATGAAAAGTGGAAAAAATAAAACCAAACTCACTTCACACTCTTCCTCCCCTCCCCTCCGTTTCCACTTTGTATTTGGGACAAAATAGATAAATCCGTTTGATTTCTAGTCAGGTGCACTTCCTGGTTCTAGTGAGTCAGCATAGAGATGTACTACCTCGGTTTTAACTAGATGCACCCACAAAAATGGTATCCCTATTTCGTAATAAATAGGGTCCTACCAAATTCATGGTCCATTTTGGTCAATTTCACAGTCAGGATTTTTAAAACAGCAAATTTCATGATTTCAGATATTTAAATCTGAAATTTCACAGTGTTGTAATTGTAGTGGTCTTGACCCCCCCCCCAAAAAAGGGGGGGGTTGCAAGGTTATTGTAGCGGGGGGGGGGGTTGCAGTACAGCTACCCTTACTTCTGCGCTGCTGCTGGTGGCAGCGCTGCCTTCAGAGCTGGGCAGCTGGAGAGCAGCAGCTGCTGGCTGGGAGGATGGCCTGATATGGTGCTGCTGCCCTTACTTCTGCACTGCTGCCTGCAGAGATGGGTCCTCAGTCAGCAGCTGCTGCTCTCTGGCTGCCCAGATCTAAAGGCAGCACAGAAATAAGGGTGGCAATACCGTGCAATCCTTTTTGGGGCAGGACCCCCAATTTGAGAAACGCCGGTCTTCCCCCGTGAAATCTGTATAGTATTGGGTAAAAGCATACAAAAGACCAGATTTCAGAGGAAGACCAGATTTCATGGTCCATGACGTGTTTTTCATGGCCGTGAATTTGGTAGGGCGCTAGTAATAAGCCATATGGACATGGCTGTGTGTATGCAACTCACTCATCAATGTGTTATTTGTCCCCCTCTGAGCCTGGTCCAAGAGGATATGGATCTGTTACAACTCACAGCTACAAAGTTTGGCTCGCTCGCTTAATGTGTAGAGTCTCAAACTTTGAGGTCTGAGTCAATCCCCAGTCAAAATGCCAGGCTGTTATGTAAGGGATTGAATGCTAGACAAGTCCCCACTTATGTGATGGTCTCCATGCTAGCTAACACCAGGGCATTGAACTGACCAATGGGCTACATATATTTGAAGGGAAGAGGAGTCTAGAACTTGGGGACCTATTAATTTATTTCCCAATTGAAAGGAAAACGTTCATGCATAACCATAACTAAAGAAAGGCAAAACTTCTTCGCTAGCAATTGTATTAAGTGCAACTTGCTAGAAATGTTTCTTAAAAGGGACTGTTTACATTAGAAAGGAAACAAGTAAGAGGGGACGTGGTGAATGCTCTAGAGAAGGTAGATTAGGAATTTCTGTTCTCCCTCCCTCATAACAAGAACTGGAGACATTCAATGAAATTTAAAAAGGTGGGAAATTTAAAACTGATCAAACAAAATACTTTTTCACACAACATAAGATGAGTCCATGGAGAAGTTGTTGAGGCCAAGAACTTAATAAGATTCAAAATGGGGCTGGGCATATATATGGCTATCAAGCATATCTACAGTTGTCATAATTAATTATAACAAAAAGATTGGTTTAATTCCTGAAGCACAATCTCTATTAGAGCCACACTTGTGTGTGGTTGGTGGTGGGGCAGATTATCCCAAATCTGCCTCCTGTGATGTTCTTACATTTTTCTCTGAAAAGTACTGGCCACTGTCAAAAGGACTAGATGGACTTTGGGGTTGATCTAGTATGGCAGTTCCTCTATTTATATTTTGATCCTGGAAAACATACCTAGCATATTGACAGTATTACACAAATAGCTCTGGGGCACCTAGCTCCCTTGGGAATTTTTTGGAAAACATCTGCCATTTGGTGCAGCCTGGTCTATTCTACCTATTGCTATTTGGAAGTGTTTTTGTTATCTCTAAGTGGATGAATTCATCAGAGTCAGGGAAACCATCCCATCCTTTCCTTAGGTGGTAGGGTGGAGCATGGGGAGAAGGTGTCCTAGAAAACATCCAGTTATATGACCACAATGTTGCCACCATTACACAGCAAACTTTACAGGGAATATTATGCCTTTTAAAATGAATTGCTTCAATAGATTTTTATATATCTATATAGGTATCATTGAATACATGTCCACCTGCATGGATCATAATGCAGAATTAGGGCCCACATGAATTAAATAAAGCAAACAGGAAAAAAGTAATACTCACACAGCAAGAAGCTCATTGTGGGTGAAATTCACCTACATTGCGAAGAGCCTGGCCTGGAAGTCCTGCAGGTATGCAGCAGAAGCCCTTTGTGGGTGGGGGATGGGAAGAGTAGCTAATCAGGGGCCCTCTGCACGTCCCTTCATGTCACCAGGTGTGTTCTGCACGGACACTAATAGGCTAATATGGGGGAGGCTTGATTGCAGGAGCTACTAGATCTGCACTTAGGCAGAGCCAATGGCACAAAACCCTTGCACAGGGGGCCTGAAGGGGCAGTTAGTCATAAAGAGTTTTTTTTGTAGCCAGTGCTGGGCAAAGGCCTTTAAAAAACCATATGAATATGCTTTGAGCCAAAAAAAATGGTATTTGCTTTTCTCTTTTGTGCTCGCTTGCCATGGATATGCTAACAAACAAATTTGCTAGCAGGAACGTCCATGATAGTGGCAAATTTCAAGTGAATATTCCTGGAAAGAGAACATTGAATTCGTAAACACCAATATTCCCACCAGACATGTGATTTAAAGAGTTACAGTCCTCCAGCGTGGAAACAAGCAACAATACAGGTGACGTTGGTTTCCAGTCAAAATTAGCCAACCAGACTCAAATGTCAAAAGCTTTCAATGAGCTGTTTGCCAACAGCGTGCCAACAGGAGGATGAGCTGTAGAAATTATGCGGTGGATAATTCTGAATCGCAAATAAATGGGAGCAGCTGGCAGACAATTTGTGAACAGAAAATTTAAATAACTTACTAGCGATGAACTACTTGCTCAGCACTAACTAGAGCCTTATCAGCTCCCTGTAGGCTGGGACTGGGCTTAACAGAGTTTCCCTCACAAAGTTGATTCACTTGATGAAGGAAGGGGTGATGTTTCAGATCAAAGCTAGTGTTTTGTTGATGCGTTTAAACCACATTTATACTTAGGGCTCTGTTTAACCCACACCTTAGTGACTCATTGTACAGGGGAAAATCTCATTTTCCCCTAGTATAGCTGGTTCATATATAACCATTGGAAAGCTGGCATTGCCCCCATAAATGGGCATAGCTGACACTGTATTGCATGTTCTACCTGGGTCCTTGGCCTGATCCTTGAGTTAAATGGGAGTTTCACCTGTGTGAGGGCTGCTGCAGCACCAGGCCCTGTGTCAGTCTACCCACTGGGTTTGGCTACACAACAACAGCTTATCAATGCCAGACTCTTAATTCTCAAGTCAAATTAGGTGCTAAATGTAGGTTTTACAAAAGCAAGGTTTCATTCAATCTACCATCTGTATAAATGTTTCCATTATTTCCTTTTTAAAATCCCCTGGAGATAGTTTTGGGGTTTGTGTTTATTTGCCTTGGCTCTATTACCCCTACATTGCCTGCTGCTCAAACATTGAAGCATTTGAGATCAGATGCTACTGTGATGGGCAACCAAAAAATAACTTTGACAGAGAAATAGACACAGGTAGGGCTGGAGACCCAGGAATTGAATCTGATTAGCCACCGCAAATCTGACAAAGGCAGTTTATGTTTCTTTTCCAAGCTTGAAAGAAATGCAACAACTAAATAATTAGCATAAAGTGGCAGCGTGTAGCTTCGAAACAGCCCTTACGTTTTAATAAAGGAAGCTATTATTGATGAACCAGAACATGAGATATAGATATCTATGGATTTAACCGGTCCTTTTAAAAAACAAACCTACAGGTGGGATTTCCTCCTCGCCCCACAAAAATTAGCTTAACATTTCAGGTATAATTGCCTCGGCGATTGTTTGGTTCATTGTGTTGAAAAGCAAGGGAGGAATGTATAACCCTAACCCAAGGCGATCAGATAATGTTTAAAATAAAACAAACGGAAAACCTGCTCCCCGTCCCCACCAATCTACCTGGAACCTAAGGGTCTGACAATAATCAGGATCAAGTAATACTGGAAATCAGACTGCCGTACTGCGGAGACTAGGTGACTGACGGACTGTCTTGAACTCACCCTCCAACGCCTTCTGTAACACCCTGGCTGTAATGGGAGAACAGAATTTGGGTGGCTGGAATTTAAAGGGAATAGGCAGAGACGTGATTTTAAACAGATCCCTCATTTAAATTCTTGCTCCAAACCACATGTGCCCGATAGCGAATCTGGCAGCAGAACTGTACCTATATTTAAAAAAATGGATTGGCCTTTTACCCGTGCAACCAACAATAAAAACCCTTCCCAGCCATCATGTAAAGACAGGTGCTTCTGACTTTATTGCCCTAATCAAAAGTGTCTGACTCAAGAGGCATGTGGATTAATTTAACCTTCCATTGGCTCCAACAAACGCATTCTCCATAATGATCAAATACAAACTAACACAGGGGAGGATCAGAATTGCTTTCCACGGGCATGACTCCAGAGCTGTGAGTGGGGGACATGGCGAAGATTCAGGAGGATGTTGGCCTTCCCTTTGCTTTTTAAACCCGCAGGTTGTGTAGTGCTTGTATGGAGTGGGGGTGTGGGAGGAATCCTGAAATGGACTTAAATTGCCTCCGAATGCTTTTTTAATTACAAATACACTTTTCATTATTGCAGAAGAGGGTTCTTTGAAAACAAGAACAGCGCACGGTGTGTAAGTGGTGAGTAGAGGAGGCCGATGTATACCGTCAGGGAGCTTCACCAATTTTAGGCTCTCAAGATAAACAGTTGTCCTCAGACGGTGCCTTGGTTCAATCGGAAAGACAGAGGGAGGGGGAGATTAAAAGACAATCGTGGCCTTTTTATTGATCAGTTCATTTGCCAAAATGCAGTTGCAGTTCTTTTCGAAGTGGGCTATAATATAAACGCTTGTACATTTCAACCGGGACAGGCTCCATAGTTTAATATACTCATAACGAAGGAGGATGGGGGGAGGTTGGAAGCTGGGGGTAACTGGGAGCTGTTTTAGCAACAGTGGGGTTTTTTTTTGGTGAGGGAAAACAAAACTAATGATGTACACAATCTCTTCTCCCTTCCCCCCGTCGTGCAAGGACTAAAACCGTGCACTATTAATATTAATTATTATTATTATTAATTTTAAATACACCTCTAGAAAACGTAAACTTAGTTTTATTCTTGTTGGGAGAATCCTTCATCATGGTCAGCATTTTCTTTAGTTTGATTAATTATTTTCGTCTCTTCCAGGTTTAAAATAAAAAGTCTAAATCGACCCTCTAACAAATCGCCCCATTAAACAGCCAGATCCATATTCCCCGATCATATGTGACGCGTCTGCAAACTTTTTTTTTTTTTTTTTTTTTTTTTTTTTAACTCTCCACTTGATTTTGGAGCCGTGTAGCTGTCCGCTTTGGAAACAACCCTAAAATAAAGATGGAGTGTAAACAATGCCTGGTAACTCCTAAAAATGCTACTGCTGGTGACAGGGGATATTACTGGGAAAACCCAGAGATGAAAAATTTCCTTCGGAATTTAACTTACACCTCCAGTCACTGATCTTTCTCTCACAGTTTGATGCAGGGACTGCTATAAAAATTACCACCCCTCCTGGATAACTGAGCACAATTCTGATTTCCACCAAAAAATCAGTTCTCTGTTAATGCTGCCCCAGTAATAATAAAAGATTCGCCGGTGCTCCGATCTGGGAGACATTTGCTACCCAGCAGTTATTAAAAAGTGGCTAAATACGTGTAGCCATAAATGGATTTGTGGATACAGAATATGGACTTTTTAAGAAGTGCATGCCCGCGTTGGACATTACAGCTTAGTTAGTACCTTTGAGCTCAAGGAACTTGATTACACTTACGAGTCAAAAAATGGCAAACGAGAACCACAGGGAGACGACTGAGAACTGTGTGTAAGGAAATCCGGAATAGGCAAGTTTTTATTGCGCTTGAATTCCGCCAGCTTTCTGCGGGAAGCCACGTGAATTGCAACCGGCGTTGGCTTGGACTTTAAGCTATCTTGAAAATCTCTCTTCTTTTTATTTCCACACATCTCAGTTTGGAACAGGGGCAATCATTAGAGGGCCCAGCCCTGCACTGATTTCTCAGACAAAACTCCCCCCTGAGCTCAGGATCGGGCTCACGGGATTCTTTCTTTACTGAAAGCCCTTTGGTTTATCATTAATATTCCATCCTCTTTCTCTTTTTTATCTAAAGAGATTACATATGCACAAGGGTTGGGGAACTCCTATTCTGAAAATCTAGCGTAATGTAGCTGCAGTGTCGTTTTTTATATTAACACATGGGGAAATGATACTTGTTATTGGCCAGGAAAATACTTATTCTTGGTCCGAAAGGAAGCAAGCCCGCGGCTTAATCAATTGAATCACAGTCCTAATTTAAATAAACAACTACAGCGTTTTGTCTGTTTTTAAAACCGGTGTAAACTCAGCTATTTCATTGTGAATCCAAAGCTGTCCCATCTGTTCAGAACCATAGGTCCAGAAAGGCAATCGACTTCAGAACATCCACTAGAAAGGATTTTTGACATTTTGCATCGAACATATCTGATGATAATTTTGGTGTTTTAAATATAAGACGAAAGTACACCTAATTCTGTCGTCATATAGATATAATATATTTCACTCTCACCACATAAATACAAAACATCCAAATATCCAAAAACATTCAGAACAAAAGTTAGTAGCAAATTCTCGGCGCTCGATTCATTCATTATTTTCTCCACTATTGCCTAGAAACGTCAGACGTAAATAATTCACAATAAAATTACTATTTTGTTTTGTGTCCTGCTCTCTCTCTCTCTCGCTCTCCAGTTCTGTTTTATAGTTAATTCTCTAAACTACAGCAACCATTCCATTTTTTGTAATTATTTTTGGTTAAGGTTTGGTGGCACGTATTTATACAGTTTGTAAACGCCTTATATTAAAGGTTAAAGAAAGAAAAACTAAACAAACAAATTAGCTAACTACAGAATTCTTTTTTCTGACAAATTCAAGTACTGAAACTTAATATGAAGTAGATCAGAATGCTAGAGTTGGAATAAACACCTTGGTGGATGGAGAAAAATAACTTTAACAAGTATGCAAAAGGACAAACAGGATTGTTACATGGATGCATTTTTAAAAGATATGTTCTTTATATTTTACTTTAATTTTAGTCGAAATGTAAGTAATTTGTGAGAGTATTACGGAGGGAGGAAACCCTAAAGATGTTTAATTTGGATACACTTTGAAAGTATTGGAAACTCAATTCGAAAAAACTGCCATTCCAATAGGTATAGATGCAATCCCGCCACCCTCTCCCCCTTACTTTTCCTTATTTAACATGTTTACTTTTACAACATTTTTATGTTATTTTTTGGTTCGAAGAACTAGCTCTTGAAACTAAAAAAAAGGGGGCGTTGCATTATCTCGAAGTGAAAGATTGTTTTTAATAAAAACAATCTAAAGCCACTGTTTTCTGTATCCGCATTTAATGCACAGATTTTAAAGGCAGTCTGTTCCGATCCTTACAATATTCAAGATTTTAAAAAAAAAGTTGATAGACTTTTTTTTTTCTGGATTGGATCTATATCAAGGGCAAATATAAATAAAAACGAGGATACTAAACGGTTAATGTAGTGCAGTCATCATATACATATATGGGGCCACAAAACCTTGAGCAAATTTGTGCTTAGAGTCACTGAAGTCTTGACAATACATTTAAATCCACCTGATGGTTCCATTTCTATGTCTGTTTGGAAAGGACTTCCCCATCGGTTGGCATTGGTTTAATTCAGAATGCAGTCAAAATGGTTCTGATTAAACTGCAAACAACTCCCCCTTCCCATTTCCCCCCTCCTCCCCAGTCCGTTTCCCAAATAAAAACGTGGATCATCGTTAGGTTTGCATTGGTGTGATTCAGAATGCAGTCAAAATGTTTGGTTTTGAGCTGCCTGCAAACCTCCCCCACCCTGCCTTTCCCCCCTCACACCCCCCACGCTAAAATAAAGGGGTCTCCATCACTAACAGTGGTGCTTCCCGGCTGTTTTGTCTGGAATCCGTTTATTTAGCAGCTACACTCGGGTGAGGTGTTTGTCCACTTCATGGTTTCTCCTCTAAACATAGTTCCGTTCCTTGTTGCATTCGGCAATGAGTCTGGCTAGGAAAGCATGGTCGTGGGGGGGGTGTTATGGCAGGATGGTGTGTGGAGGGGGGGAATGAAGGGAGGGCTGATGAGATGCTAACGTGTCATTATTCCATAAATATCGCCACAAATAGATACTATAAATATAAATACATGGAGTTACTCAGAGTCAGTCCAGGGCTTTTTTCTCAGCGCCTTCTTTATTGTTGGTCCTGGAGTAGGGCTCGAAGGCAGAGGAGCTCAGGTACCTGGCTGACAGTTCCTGCAGGTTTCCTGCCAGAGATCCGGCCATTGTCAAGGGATTAGAGGACAGGCGGCCGGCCACCGAGCCCAGGAGGGTGGGCACGGGCAGGCTGAAGAGGTTATGGCCGGCGCTGGGCGAGGCGTGGAGTCCCGCAGCCTGTGGGGGCCCAGCCGCGCTGCTCACCGCTGGCGGGTGCGGGGAGCCGCCCGCGGTCCCTGAGCTGGTGGTGCCCGTGGTGCCGATGGTGAGGCTGGGGGCCCGCAGCGCGGAGCCCAAGGCGCTGGTGGCGCAGGGGGGCAGGAGGCCGGGCAGTCCCGGCGGGGAGAGCAGCCGGCCTTGCTCCAGGAGCCGGAGGACGCTGCAGGTGGCGGCGGTCTCCGACACCACGGACCTGAGCTCCGAGTCTTTGCCTTGGTCCTTTTTCTGTTTCGTGCGCCTGTTCTGGAACCAGACCTTTACCTGGGGAGAGAGGCACAGGGTGAGCGGGGCGGAGGGCCCAGCCCGGCGGCCAAGGGGCTCGGGGATTGCGGCATTTCTCCATTCCCCCACGCCCCGGCCCTGGGGCTGGACAATGAACGCCGGCTTGACCACTCCGAAATAGGGGGTTTACACTGCATCGGAGAGTCTGGGGCCGGGGGAGGCTTAGGGAGTTGAAATGAACCACTCAGCAGCACTTTTTACGAAGGGGGGGGGAATCCTGCCTAGGATTAATGAGCTCTGACTTTGGGAGCTGTGTAGCACCGGGAGGCACCTTAAAGGGCCCGGGTTCCCCTCGCATGCAGACAGCAGAAATATCGCCGTGGGTTTCAGTGGTAGCAGGATCGGACTCTTTAAATTAGTTTTATTTCAGAGCCAGCCTTAAACTTGGAGCGGGTGGCACACTCCCCCCCTCCCGGAACAATCCAGCAGGCCCCTAAACTGCACACTCCTTTCCACTTCCCTCCCTGGCAGCGTGGCGTTATCGGCTCATCCAGTGACAGTAACGTGGTTCTTCTCTCTCGCTTCCCTTCCAGCTGCCTCTCTCACGCCAAACGAGAAGGTCATATCAGAAGCATCTCATAGCAGGTCAGAGCCCCATTGGCCCCTTTAAATATGATTTTAACTAAAAGAAATACAATCTATATTTCTATAGCCTCCGAGACTGTTTAACTTGTCATACCTGTCCCACGGCAAAGAAAGGCTAATTAGCTTGTCAGCGGGATTTATTACACCGGCTGATCTTTTAACGACATACCAAACCGGGCTTTAGAAGTTTGTTCTTTTTTCGTTGACTTTGGGGTTATTCCCCCCCCCTTGCACTTTTAATTGTTCGAACGGACATAACTATTCACTGACCAGTGCACAATCATACAGGGCACTCTGTTCACTGCCCTGTCAATAACTCCCCCCTCATCCCCCAAAACAAAAAGAGATGCAGTCTCACGGGGCAGAACCTTTGCTATTGTCCACCAATCTATTTCCTGTAATAACAGGTAGGAATGAAAGATAAATACACCAGATTTTAATTCAGGGGCACATACAAAAGTAGGACTATTTACCAGCTGTCTATTTTCTGTTATGAAGCACTGGGGATTTTCTAGCGTTTTTCCCCAAAGCAGCTAATAATACAATTATTTTTTCTCTGTCGCATTACATTATCCTTCCCTTTCGCAGAGTATCTTCTATACAGTATTTCCTTCCCATGTCCCCTCCTATGCCAGACACTGTTCCATACACTGGAGGAAGAGATCCGGGGACTCTAAATTACAGAGGGAATTGGTTCACCTTATTTTGCAACAGAGGTTCCGAGCGAAAAAAAAAAAACCCTCTCTCTCTAAAAAGTTAGAATCTCTAACTTTTTAGAGGAGAGATTTTTTTTCGCCCAGAACCTCTGTTGCAAATAAGGTGAGCCAATTCCCTCTGTAATTTAGGGACCTGACCTGCTGACCTGATTCTTGTGAGATGCAAAGAATACTTTTTGTTGTTGTCAAATTTGCATTTGAAAACTTAAAATATGGCCGGTGTTGCAACCCCTCCCCGCCCCCACGCCAGGTAAAAAGGAAATTAGAAACAAAACAGAGTTTGTAGATTAGTCAATTTTAACGCAGCACGATTCCAGCTCCCTTCATTGCCAAATTGCACATGGACAGGTTTTTTCTCTGCGATTCTGTGAAAACACCTCCCCGCACTCACACACACTCCAAACATAAACAAACAAACAAACAAAAATCAATGTAAAGCACATTAGCAGGCAAAATCAAACGAGAAGTTTAGAGGGGCAAGTAAATATATCGAATAGAAAATCATTTATCATCTCTGTACTTGTTGATTATATGCTTGTCAGTAGCGTACTTTTTTAAACTGTTGAAAAGGGCATAAAACTTAATTCGAATCCACCCAACAGTTCATGGGAAGCATTGGAGCTGTGCAAACAGTGACAGCTGCCTGCATGCGGACTTGTGTTATGAAAGGTGGTTTGCATTGCTTACACTCCATCGCCTTCCAAATCTGGACACCTCCCACCCCCACCTCTCAGCCCGGAATTCAATGCCACATATTTGGAAAGCAACTCCCCCCCCCCCCCAGCATCATTCTGATAATGCACATTGTGTACTGAATGTCTCATCAGAAACCTCTTCGCCCTCATTTATTGAGTTCCAGAAGAGATTTGCTACATTCTGTAGCTCAGTTTGTGACCAAACCAAGTTGTCAGCTACTTTAAGCCCCAGTATTTTCTTTCAGGGTGTAGCACCCCCCCCTCCTCTCTCTGTAAGCCTGGGTGTCAGGTTGTGTCTGAGGGTGAATATTCACAGATCACTGTGGTTATGGGTGGGGAAATGGTTTGCCACAAAGAGTGCGCCTGTGTCTGCCAGGAGGCCTGTGATCCTGTGTGAACCAGGCAGTGGGCTCTGGAAACAGAAACGTTTGCCTGTCTAGTCGATGTAAGTCTGTGAGCAGGTGTTTATGTGGACGAGGCTTCAGCTGTATCCCTGAGGAGTGTGTCTGTGCTGGGACTCAGGGAAAGGGGGAGGGGGAGGGGAAGAGGTCTCAGAGGTGCCCAGCAGCAGGTGCTTTCTCTGCACTACCTGAGTTTCCGAAAGATTGAGCTGCCGGGCCAGTTCGGTCCTTTCCCGTCCCACCACGTATTGGCACCTCTGGAACTCCATCTCCAGCCGGTACAGCTGCTCCGCGGTGAAAGACGTTCGGGTCCGTTTGGGGCGGTCCAGATCAAGTCCTTTAGGCAGAATAATCTCTCTTATTGAACCTTTGGCATCTGGCAAAGAAACGCGCAATCACTTTACACCAAGGAACCGCTTTCGGAGCAACGCAAAGAGCTGCCGGGCAACTCACCCAACGCCAGGATCGCTTAGGTTAACCAGGCAGCAATCGGGCTGGTAAAATCAGGGCATCGCATGGGGCTACCGTACCCAGGAAAAAAGGAGGCGCTCGGGTCAGAGATCTGTAAATAATTCCCCCAGCCCGACTTTCTTTTTAAGGGCGTTTAATACATTTCACTAATTGATCTCAGTGCTGTAATAAACACCAACCGTTCGTGGGCCCTGTTCACTGTCGGGTTATTGGTTGGTGCTGCTGGGTTATTGTTATTATTGGCTAGCAAGCCAAAACGCAACTGTACAGCCGTTCCTGGGCAGGACCATTTCGAGTTTACAAAATGTTTCGTTTCACCATGGGGCGGTTTGGGATTTTAAATGCATCTCGCCCCCTGAATGGCACGGGAGAGGCATAGTTATGGCCGATTCTTTCCTCTTTAAAAATGCCAGGAGGGTAAGGGGGAAAAAAATTAAAACAAACCACACAGAGAAGCCTCACTTTTATTTGAGTACCGGCCTAAAGAAAGCAGGACAAATCTTATTAGCACAACTGTCATGCTAGAGTTAGATTCAGATTACACTAAAGCATTCCCAGCCTTGCTTTCCGTAATTTTACCTCCATAATACACTTTAAATCATAGATAACCACATCATTTCAATCTGACCCCTCTCTGGGGTCAATCGGTCGCGCAAGGATTAATTATTGTTTACAAGGCCTGCTTTGCACTAATTTTATTATAATTCTATTCCCCTCTTCCCACACACCTTAATAAAACGGTAATTTCCACGGGTAATTTGTGCAGAGCACTATAAAATCATTTCATTAGTGGACCGGGAAATGATCCGAAGGATGGGGAGGAGGGAAATAAAAACAGTAAATATACAGAAACCCCATTCAATCCCTCCTGTCTTCTTTTTAAAGCTATGTAAACAGTGATTGTTTAACAAATAATTCTTCCACCGTCAATTCCACCTCACATTATGGACACCGGGACAGAGGACACAGCAGAAACCCCTACATTTTATATATCCCCTCCACACACACAAAAATAAAAAAATCCAAACCCCCCACAAACAATACAAATGCACCCAGATGCAAAAAGTGAAATCCATTATTTTCTCCGGGCGTCTCCTTTCTAGTGTCCGAGGTGTGCAGAAGCAGCTAAAGCAAGGACTTTCACGTGGGGCAGGGAATTGTAGGTGTTACAGAATTTAAACAGCGATCGCTGTTTATTCATTGCATTGATCAAAATCCACTCGGACATACCGTTAGCCCCGCCGAGGGGGACTTTGACACTTGCAATGCTCTCTGGAGAAGAGGGCACCGTTTGGAAAGTCTATGGCGAATCCAGAAAGGCTGTAAATAATATTTCACAGCCACAACGGTTGGTGTTTAAGAGGCACCAAGAAAAAGTGGAAAACAAATGTAATGCAGATAAACTTCTCCCATGAACCAAAGGAGTACATTAATAAAAGATACCAAAAAAAAAAAAAATCAGACCCTATAAACCAGCTCTAGACTTAGAACCACTTGCCACTGGAAATATTGCATTACAATCTACAGCGGTATTTCCCCCTCTGCATCCGTAGTAAAAGAGGAACATCTCGAAACCCCAACATATTTTTTTTATATAAAAATTCCGATCTCTCGCTCACACACACGCAAAATGCCTCCAAAACTCCTACCTCTAACTAGGATCCTCCTGCAATAGTCCGGGTCTGCAGAACTAGATTTACTTTTATTACAATCTTCCGAAACGGCCGAGGCAGAATAAGTCCCTTGTTGATCCTTCAAAAAAGAAGTAGAAATATTTCCTTCAGACCCTTTGCTTTCCTTGCCCTCTTTATGTCCGTTCTTCGAGACCCGGTTCGCTTCAGCCTCTGAATTGCATCTAACGTCCATTTTGTCTTGTTTCCCAAACATGTAGTGCAATAAAAAAAAGAAAAGAAAAGAAAAGTCTAGATTGGATATTGCACAGCCTGCGGTCAGGTCGGTGGGGATGTGGAAAAGCCCCTCTCGCCAGGAAGGGTCGGCTTTGATCCCAACAGAAAGGCAGCTTGCTTCTTCCTCAATCCCTGCGTCCTAATGTGACTGTCCAGCTTCCCTGAGCCCCAGTGATCAGGTACTCAACAGTACAACTCCAAAATGATTTAATGTCTGCCTTATTACAGAGACATGTAGTTGTTAGACACACAGAGGGACGCGCATTCGCTGTTTCAATTGATTACGGGTAATTTTGCAGCCTCCACATTTAGGTTACCTCATGAATACACTAAATTGTTTGGATAATATATCAGATCGTAATGGATGGTTTGTGTGCTTGTCCCCAATCAAGTAGAGTTTAGCCAGTGAATAAACTGAAATGATTGGTCTTGCTTTCAGGAAACACACAATCAAAAGACTGAGACTTCCAGAAAGGGGGGGCGGAAAAAAAAAACTTTTGACAAGATTCACCCTGAATTGTTAGCACCATTAGCAGCCATTATTAACTTTCTTCAGTCTGCCTTTGACCCTCCAGATTATATAGTGGCTTTATCCAAGACACACCAAATAAATCTGAATAAAGCTGCTAGGAAAGGCTGAAAAAATGCAATTGCAGAAAAGCAGCCTGGAGTCTAAACAAAACAAGCCAACCACTACACACAAAAAAGTTTTCCTCTGGAGTGGGTCTATCCAAGGAAGTCGAGGATCAGCCCAGCAGAAATCCTCCTGAACACATCTCTCCACAGACAGCCATCTTAAACTCCTACCTCTCCTTAATTCAGTTCAGATGCTTGCTTTCTGTGTGTGTGTGTGTGTGTGTGCTAATTCTGCACCTTCACAAACACTGAACCAATTGGTAGAGCCTGCTCATTGAAGGGGGAAAAAAAAAAAAAAGAAAAAAAAAGAAGCCAGCTTTGTGTTCAGAAAGATCCAGGAGGGGAGAGAGGGAGAGAGAGAGATAGCCCGTGAAAAATCTCCACTGCGTGATCTACTAAAGGATAAAAAAAAAAAGTTTTACCCTGGCTATTTCATTGTCTCTGCTACAATATCTTTGAGAACCGCAACAGCCAGTAATCCAATAAGACCATTGATTAGGCTACAATGATTCAATTCAAGCAAATGGCCTTGTGCAAAGAGCATGCTCCAGCCCTTCTTGTCACCTTGTAGGGCAGAAGCCCTCTTCATGCTGCTCTCCTTATTCATTCCTTTATGGGAAATGTAGAGCAAAAGGAGTGAAAGATGGCAATTATCTAATTGGACTATTAACAAACAATTCTCTGAGTGTGGCTGTCTGGCAATGGTGCTTGGGCGGGGTGAAAGGCCACATGTTGCACTGGCCCCATTCACAAAGAGTTTAGGGGCCGGAGGGAGAGAAAGAATTTTCTTTGAGAATTTTTCACACAAATCCAGGAGTGTCAGGTTTTCCTGTCTCTCTGGGTCTGATTCTCTGTGTCTGAGGGGTGGTGACTGGCATCTTTACCCAGCTGAAGGTACTGTGCAGACCATTAACATTGCAAACAGCATAGCAAGCCAACATCAGATTGCAGCACCCTGCCCAGTTATGTGCATATTGCACACTGCTCAACTTCGTGGGTCTGATTCTGATCCTAGTGGTGTAACTGCATTGACTTCAAAAGAGTTATTAGTGATTCATGCTGGGATAATTTAGGGCAGACCCTTGATCTCTGGCTTAAGTTTAAACTAGTGTAAATAGGCATATTTCAGACCAAGAAATAAAATCAAATTTAAAAAGCGGACGCAATTTACACACACTTCAGATTATTCTGTCTCTAACAAGTATTGTTCAATAATTGCCCGGATCATCTGAACTAGATTTTTTTCTATTATAATTCTCAGACGTCCCAAATGTAGATAAAGAAGTCACTCCTGAGACCTGGATCAGCTCCTGTGCTTTATATATATAATTAATATATATATTATGCAGAATGTCTCTAGCCTGGAACAGGTTTCTTTCTCCTTAAAGCAAATGAATTTCAGCAGTTTCTGACGGTTTGTTATTATTAGTCATTCTTTGTTCTGCAGTAGTGGCTAGAGCTTCAAATCAACTGGAGGCCCTATGGTGCAAGACACTTTCTAGATATTTAAGGAGGAAATAATTCCTTCCCCAATCTAAGAGCCCAATCCTGTAAGCTGCTCCATGCATGGATGCCTGCACAGGAAGTTGATAACAGACATATCAAATGGCTGTAACAAACAAGCAGAGAGGTTAGATAAGAGAGCAAAAGGTAACATAGTAGGAATATATTTTTGCATAAATGAGGTATATGCACAACATGCAGGTAGTGAGTTATATATCTATATGGTTGAGAAGTGTGGCAGTAGCAGTCCTGGCTGGCCATCTGATTCTAAAAAATTCTGAATCAGACTATTATTTTAAACATTTGTACATAATAAAGGTCCTAAGACAAAGTAGGTAATACAGTGTTTTCCATAAAGATCTATTGTGAAATGTAGAGAGAGAGAAATTATAATTATATTTGTAGAGGTGTGTGGGTGTGTGTATGACATTTCTCCCCCATGTTTTTAGTTATGCTAATATCTAGGCATATAGAATAATAATAAACAGGTAGTTATTCAACTCAGTTACACTGTGTGAGGCAGGGTATTTGGAGTTTAAACATCAGATGTATGTGCCATTATTCTGCCTTTCCTGCAATAAAGCACCTGATCTAAAGACCAGCGGAGTGAATGGGAATTTTGCTTTAAATGAATGATCTCCTATAGACCTGGCTATAAAACTTGTTTGTAAACATATAGGTAGCTCTATGTAACACTATTCAGAAAAAATGTTTTTCCCCTCTTAAGTCAGCTAAATTTGCCTGCATACATTTAAAATACAATCCAGATGCCTAGGGAGGTTGTGGAATCTCTGTCATTGGATTTTTTTTAAAAAAGGTTAGACAAACACCTCTCAGGGATGGTCTGGATACTTTTAGTGCTGGCTCAGTGCAGGAGACTGGACTAGATGACCTATCGAGGTCCCTTCCAGTCCTACATTTCTATGATTATACTTTCAAAAACCATGAAAATGTCTGGAGTGATAAATGATGGGAAGAATAAGAAATAATCATGGCCCCAGCCTACTTTTTAAACTCTGTGGGAACAAACTTCACCCACATGGAACCTAATGATTTTAATGGGGGTCCACCCATATTCACTACATTGTAGGATCTGGGCCAATGTTTGTAAACACTGACTATCTCAGAGATCACTTATTAATTAGCTCCCCAGTCACCAAATTTGCTCTCCCCAACACATCTTACTTTTCCCATTACACTTAAAATAAATTTTAATGAATGTTACTTCTCTCCAAGAACTGAGAGAGATGGAGCCTGATTGTACTCTGATTGGAATTAGCATAAATCCGAATAACTCTATTCGGAGTGCAGAGCTGTGCACTTTACGCTGGTGTGAAACTGGAATTAGTAATATCAGGATCAGACCCAATTATCAGTTTTTTTTTTTTTAAAAACCTTCAAAATGATGACCAAATGCACAATACATGAACCCACAGTTCATTCTCTGGAAAATAGATTGTAATATTCCTTGTAGAACATGCTTTTGAAAAGCTTATATTAGTCTATTAGCTAGGTTGATAATACTTAAATACATTGATCTACTAGATATACTACCACATTGATGGTTCCCTGCTCCCCACAGTTTATCTTGTTTAGTATAAAACCATGTGACAGTATAAAGTTTAGCTGCTGATTATGCTGCTTTTTTTGTCTGTATTCCTACTTCCTTTCCTTCAGAAACACAGAAAAGCCTTGATTTCTATTGGTTTCCAGCTTTTTCTTTGTCTATGAAATATTCCTGGTTTAGGAGGTCTGAAGTACCAGAGCCTCTCTCATAGCTGATCTTGCAGCCAACATGTTACTGTTTATTTTAATCTGTGTGACTTGCTAAACTGCTGTTGAGCTATAGTCCTTATGCCTGGAAAAAAAGAAAAAGAAAAAAAAAAACTCAGCAAAAGGGTCTTGTGATGTAACCCACTTAGTTTATTGTGTAAAACAGACTCTTATTGGAATAGTGTTCCTCATAGATCTGAGTTTCTGACCATCTAGAGAGCCTGGTCTGAAGGTTCTTTGACATCCAGGGATTACAGGATCAGCGCAAATAGGCTTTTTCTTTGTTTGGAGTTTACAGTCTCATTTGGTGATGACACTTGTCTCAATTCAGAACTGAGATGGACAGGTGAAGAGGCAGTGGATCTCTAGAGGCAGCTGAAAACCACAGCGCTTATGTGCAAATTCTGTGGACTAAAGCCTACTCCAGATGCAGCAGAGGGCGAAGGAACTTGTAACTCGGGCCTGCACACTTTGCTATATATCTCTGCTCAACAGGGCATATGGGCAGGTTACATAGGGGAAGTAGGAGAGTCAAGGATGGTGGTACATGATTCCACATTATGCAAAAATGAGCGTCCAGTGGATGAGGTGGAACCAAACGATACTCCAGCTTATGAGCTAGAGTAAGAGATTCTGAGCAGGCTACTGGCCTCCTCCAGGGGACAGATGAATGAAAATATGGCAGGATAAGAATCCTGCTATCAATAGTTCCTACTCAGATCACAACACCCTTGTTCATTGTGACAGGCGAACACATGAGAAACGTATGAGAAACTTCCATGGCCATCAAGTTGTTATTTAATGGGTGCAGACCGTCCACATCACACTTTTGGAGAAGTTAGTCTTAGGAAGGCAGAGTGCACATCCCCATCTGAAGGGTCTCCTCTCTTTTCTACAGGTTCTGGTACTGTGCTCATCATTGCAGTATCTGAGCACCTTCCAGAAGTGCATTAAACAATGGGATTAACAACTGTCCAGTCAGGTTCATTCTTTCACTCATCTATTCCTTAAGAGTTGTTTTAACATATACATGCTGCTTTATGTTAGGGAGGGTACAATCTAAGAAGTGGCCCTTGCACTTGGGGTGGAAGGTGCAAGGTTAGTGATGGTCCTTAGTTCCTGTGGAAGTTCACTCCACAGTCCAGGACCTGCGAACACTCTGTTTCCTGCACAGATGAGCTTTACTCTTGCAGTGGAACGTCCCATTGTGGCTGAGGAGCCGAGTTGTCAACCACAGTCCTCACCCTGGAGCTTTAGGCAATCTTTTAGATATCCTGGGCCCAGGACATTGAGAGCCTTGAACTTGATTTAATATTCTTTGTAGAGAGCAGAGGACTGGTTTGATGTGCTCACAGTAGCCTATGTTGGTTTAATGCCCAGATATATCTTGTTGCTCTAGTCCAGAAACATGCAAATCCCTTTACCATATCCAAAGGATATGAGGTGATGAATTCATCCTACACCTAATGTTCGCAAATACCATTACATGTACCACAGCAAAGGAAAGACAATTCTATCAGTGGACCTCTGTCTCATAAAAAGACCACTTCACAAAAGAGGACTATACAAAGAAAGACACTGATATGAAACAGGTCACAACTCAGGGTTCCAAAAGGCATTTCTTAACAAACATCTGCACAGGGCTGTGATTCCTACCTATTACACATTGGTCATTCCATGCCTCTTCTGTGAATATGGGCTCTAAGCAGTTGCTAACTCAACTGTTTATATTAAATAATCACATGCAGAAGTTCTTAGCTACTCTCCTGAAGCAGTTACACTCCCACACCTGTTTACATAGATGCACACCAGCTTGCCAATCTGATACATAAATAAGAACTGTCTGGCTTTTTACTTCAGTGTAGACTTGCAACTATTTGCCAGATTATCTCTGCCTTGTTTCAATACAGGAACTAAACTGAACCCATTGGAAAGTAACAGTGACACTGTCCTGGACATGAGAAAATGTGAATCAAGATGCAATCTTATCTGAAGTTATAATAGGGGACGGAGAGGTTGGACTCTTTGGGTTTGTCTACACTGCAAAAAGAGGCCCACGGCAGTGAGTCTCAGAGCCTGGGTAAGCTGACTCGGGCTCGCAGGGCTCACGCGAGGGGGCTGAAAATAGCAGTGTAGACATTCACACTTGGGCTGGGGCTCAAGCCCTGAAACCTGGAGGCGGGTGGGTCTCAGACCCTGGGCTCCGGCCCAAGCCTGAATGTCTACACTGCTATTTTTAGCCCCATACCATGAGTCTCGCAAGCCAGAGTCTGTTGCCCTGGGCTTTGAGACTTGCTGCTTTTTTTAATTATTTTTTTTTTGCAGTGTAGCTGTACTCTTTGATCATAATTCCCAGCTCTGGCTCGGACTCACAGTGTGACGTTGAGCACAGAGCACCTGAGTGCTTTTCTTCCCTATGCCTCAATTTCTCCATCTGTAAAGTGGAGATGATTATCTTTACATACCTCTCACGGGCATTGGGATGGTTTATTTGTATTTGTAAATCAGATTAAACATGTTATATTATGTACAAAAGTATTGCTATATATTGTCCAAAAAGTTCACATATATACACCATTTCTACTCTAGTGGTAACTAGAATCTAATCCATGTGTTGACCAGTGGGAAAAAAAAATAAGATAATGTCCCACGTCTCCTATCGAGCAAATCTAGGGTGCTATCCTGCAAAGTTCCCATTAAAGTCCACTAGGGTACTCTGTCCTCCCTGCAGGGTCCGAGAAACAGGTATGCAAGATCAGGCCTGTAACCTGTAACACTACACAGAATATGGACCTCTTGAGGTGGACAAAGACAAATCTGATGGGATTGTAAAACAAACACGCAAACAAATGAAAAATCACCTTCCACTGGAATAGACTACTTAGCTAAAGCATACAAAACATCTTTGATATTAATGAAGACACTGGAAGTCAGCCTCTCTCCAAATCAGGTGCATACAGCCATCTTGAAATTAAAAGCAGTGATCTCTTTATTATTTCCTCCAGCCTTTGGGGAGTCAAAGACTCCTTCAGCTGGAGTATTTGTTTTTCTCCAGTGACTTTAGCAACAAAGGCCATTTGTAGTGTGATATTTTTCTAAATGGGTTGCAAACTGACCCCATAACAGATAGCAGCAGTGTGAGGGGGTGTCCACCCCACACAAAGCAGAACAGTTTAAATTAAGCTGGAAAAGAGTCAGCAAGCAATAAATCTTAATTAAAGATGAAGTTCAGCTGGGAAGTCAAGTATCAGAGGGTAGCCATGTTAGTCTGTATCCACAAAAACAACAAGGAGTCCAGTGGCACCTTAAAGACTAACAAATTTATTTGGGCATAAGCTTTCATGGGTAAAAACCTCACTTATAAAGTCTGTGGATGATACCAAGCTGGGAGAAGTTGCAAGCGATTTGGAGGACAGGGTTATAATTCAAAATGATGTTGACAAAGTAGAGAAATGGTCTGAAGTAAATAGGATGAAATTCAATAAGAACAAATGCAAAATCCTCCACTTAGGAAGGAACAATCAGTTGCACACATACAAAATGGGCAATGACTGCATGGGAAGCAGTACTGCAGAAAAGGATCTGGAGGTCATAGTGGATCACAAACTAAATATGAGTCAACCATGTAATACTGTTGCAAAAAAGCCAACATCATCCTGGGATGTATTAGCAGGAGTGTTTTAAGCAAGACATAAGAAATTCTTCCACTCTACTCAGAATTGATAAGGGCTCAACTGAAGTACTGGGTCCAGTTCTGGGCACCACACTTCAGGAAAGATGTGGACAAATTGGAGGAAGTCAAGGAGAGCAACAAAAATTATTAAAGGGCTAGAAAACATGACCTACAAAGAAAGATTGAAAAAAACTGGGATTGTTTAGTCTGAAGAAAAGAAGACTGAAGGCAGGACATAACTGTCTTCCAAAAGTTCTTCTAAAGAGGAGGATGATATTGTTTTCCTTAACCAGTGAGGACAGGACAAGAAGTAATAGGGTTAAATTGCAGAAAGGGAGATTTAGATTAGACATTAGGATAACATTCCTAACTCTCAGGGTAGTTAAGCACTGGAACAAATTAGCTAGGGAGGTTGTGGAATCTCAGTCATTGGAGGTTTTTAAAGAACAGGCTAAAGAAACTCTCTCAGGGATGGTCTAGATAACACTTAGTCCTGCCTCAGTGCAGGGGACCAGACTAGATGATCAATCAATGGGCCCTTCCAATCCTACACTTCTATGATCAGGGCAGTGGGAGAGGTTGCAGGGATTCATGTATTTTTATGTATGTCAATTTTAACCCCTAACATTTACTTTGAGCTTTGTTTTTTACAACCCTAAAATCAAAACTCAGCCAAAATCACATTTTGCCTTCTTTGGGGTCAAAACAGCACAAAACCTCTGAATGCCCCATGTTCTCAACCTGATGTCCTACACTGATGCACACTCAACATGAAATACGTCTCAGGCTCACTGGAAAAATCCAAAAACCTTGGCAAAGCTTTTGGGAAATCTAGCAGGAGTTTGATTTTAAAAAGGCAAAA
The DNA here is from genome assembly GCF_011386835.1 of Chrysemys picta bellii. Lineage (NCBI taxonomy): Eukaryota > Metazoa > Chordata > Testudines > Emydidae > Chrysemys > Chrysemys picta. The sequence goes on along the minus strand of NC_088797.1, from coordinate 114,371,376 downwards.
TAGGTGAGTTTATCTGATCTCTAGGTTTCATTAGGACTTCACTGGGAGCCGGAATTGCTCAGCATTTCTGAAAATCAGGCAGTAAGTCAATAATTGTTTAAGAATGGGGCCAAAAAGCAAATAATTATTTGAGACCAGAGTTTAAAAACAAGTGCAGCAAAAGCTCTTTATGGCTAAAGAATGACCTGACTGAACAATAATATAGGGCCTGATCCAAAACCTATTGTAGTTAATAGATCTATTAACTTCAGTGGGGTTTGGATCAGACTCAAAAAATTCATTGTTGTTTGTAAGAGGATAAATATTTGACTTTTCTCAGCTGTGATTGGAAGAGACCTTTCATTTCTTGTGTAATCTTAGAATAAAATGAACGGGGGTGGGGGTGGGGTGTCATAATTTACCTGCATTTTGGTTTTCGATAAACTCTTGCATGTGAGGTCCTTGAGTAAAATAAATAATAAGGATGTAAAAGTCAAAGTCCTGTTATGGATCACAAACTCATAAAGTGATGTGAAATAGAGTCATCCTAATAGGCTACTTCTCACAGAAGTAACTAACGTAGACCCCATGGATCGTTAATATAAGCAGCAGTGTTACCTTATGTTATAAGACAATTAATTTTTGAATGGATTGTAATTATTCCCTAGAAGTCCATATGAGGGACCCTCTAGCAAAGAAATGCAGGTCACACCAGTGAAGCTCACCAGGGAATCTCCATCCCCTGGTATACCCAGGCACCATCTAGAGGCTGGGATCACATAACAGCTAGGAAACCTGAGTTTACACTGTGTCCCTTAACACTAGCATGTCCAATAAACTCAGGCAGCACACAGAATTTGAGATAATGTGACAATCAACAGAGATGGTTGGAAAAATTTGAAATTACAACACTTTTTTTTTGCAATTTTTAAAATTAGGTTATCAAGTGGTGAGTTATATTTGTTTGTTTGCTTTTAAAAATTCATGAATAATTTCAAACCTGTTCCACAATTTTTTTCTGTATTTTTATCAACTTTAACAATTAGGAAACCTGGGTTACTGACTGTATAAATATTTGCCCTGAAACTCTTGAACTTTTAGGAGTTGACGGTTGGACCATATGAAAAAAGAATTTTACCTACATTTACTATACATTATTGGATTTGACCTATGGCTTGGGCGCTGGGAGAATTTTATTACTGTTACTAAACACATTCCTCAACTGGGCACCTATAATAGTTCGGTATACCTACTAATGACTTGTAGGGGAAAGTGGATGAAGCGTTAGCAAGAATGGCCAATATTACAGCTGTTTTGGTTATTAAAATCTGTGGAGGATTGTGGGAGGATTTGGGATGACTTCACCTTGTGATGGATATTTTACCTGATGGACATAAACAAACTGGGAGACTGAACAGCACAATGGGAGATTATGTTGATCATGGATAAATATAAGGTAATGCACATTGGCAATTATTAGCTACATTGCTCAAATAATCTGATGGGCTCTGACTTTGCAGGTGCCTCTGAGGAAAAAGACCTGCAGCATGAATCATCAATGTCTGTTTCTTCTCAGTTTTTTTTTTAAGGAAAATATGTTGCTTGGATGCTTTAAAAGGGGGATAGAAAAGAATGCAGAAAAGGCTATAATGATAAAAAAATATGGTATAGGCTTATGTTAATACTGTGTTCAGTTTTGGTCAATTTCCCTTATGAAATATATAGCAGAGACTAAAAAGTTCCAGGAAACATTGATGAAAATAATTACAGGAATGGTCGGATTTATAGATGAGACGAGACTGCAAAGCCTAGAATTATTTTGCATGGAATAGTGAAGAATTAGAGGAGACTTGATTGTGTCAATCAGAATTATAAAGTGTGCAGCGAACATTGATCAGACCTTCTTTTTACTTTGACACATACGAGAACAAACTCCAGATTAAATGAAAAGGCAGTAAATTTGGAATGAAAAGTAAATGCTTCTCCACACATACAGCCAACCTGTGGGATTTGCTACTGTAGAAAGCAAATAGCCGGACTTTGCTACTGTTGAGGAAAATATCCTGGCTTGATATAAAAAAGGACTGGTAATGTTATGACCACTTCATTATACAAGCTAGGACAATGATTGGGTTTATCAAATCTCACAGGATGTAAACTGATCACACGCAGAAGGCAGGAAAGACCCCCCTTCCCAAGCTCTCCACCGACGTACAGCATTTCACAATCCAACTCCAGAAGAATGTATTTTATTTGTTCTTTTGTTTTTGCTCTTCACTGAAGTATCAGATAATGGCTACTACCAGAAGTAGGAGACTGGATTTGATAGACTAATGGTGCCACATGGGAAACTAATGGACCATTTCTTCTTAGACACTAATAAATGTTTGTAGGCTACCTTATTTGTCTTCTGGAAAAAACAAGACTCTGTTCCTTGGGGGATGTAAGCAGTATACCCTGTGATCACTGTGGAACAGCAGCAGGGAAGAAAAGCCAGTCCATGTTAGATATAGGACTAGATGCTCATTTCTGCTTTTGAAAGCAAATAGAAGCGCATGTCTAGAGAGACATGGAAAAAGCTGGGGGGAAATATTTCCCCCAACTCATGGAAACCTCTCCACTAGTATTCTGCAAGGTTTAGACTTTGTAAATGCATAGATTCCAAGGCCAGCAGGGACCGTTGTGATCATATAGTCTGGTCTTCTGTATAACACAAACTATAGAACTTCCCCCAAATAATTCCTAGAGTTTATCTTTCAGAAAACCAGCCAATCTTGATTTAACAATGCCAGTGATGGAGAATCCACCACGACCCTTGGTAAGTAGATATGAAGGATAGGCAGGAGGGTGGGAGCTCAGGGGGGAAAGCTGTTCTCCAAGGTACTATGCCACCCACAAATCTGTGGGGCAGTCCATTACAATTTAATGCAGGTTACCCTATGCACTATGGAATCTGTAGAGGTTCTGGGGGCAACTGCCAGTGGAAGATTCCTGAGAACAGTGCTTCATCTGAACTGGGCTACCATGGAGCTGGAGGAAGGTCTAGGGGAAGCAGAAAGCAGTGTAAGAAGACAGAGATTTAATGCAGTTGGCTCTGGCCTTTGGCAGATCTTTTAGCTTCAAGATCTGCAGAATTTGGGGACCAAACTCCCTGGCCATTTTGTTGGCTGGGGGCCAACCCTTCCCCCCCATTGGGAATTCACTAAATTTCCAATTCCCAGCACAGAAATAACAGATTGGGGAGGTAACAATTCCTTGGGTCTAACTCTACTGAGTTCAAGGGAAGTTTGCCATTGACTAAAATAGGAGTTGGATTGGGCCGCAGTGACTTATAACTAGATGACATTGTTGAGAGAGAATTATTTGGCTACAAAGAGACAGAATCTCAATTTTCTTACAATCTCTCTTACAGACCAAACTTTGGAAAGTTTCCCATGAATGGGGAGAAAAAAGGCTTTACAATATTGTACCTGCTCTTTAATATTCAGAAAGATATAAATCTCAAGTTGAACTGTGTCTTCCGTGCCTCCGATTAGATGACTAGGATGTCTCTGTCACCCAGCAAGCCAAAAGGAGATGATGATTAGTTATTTGTATTACAGTAGCACCTACACGCCCAACATGAGATTAGGTTCCTTTTTGTTGTGCTTGGTGCTGCATGAACACATCGTAAGAGATAGTCCATGCCTCAAAGAATAGGCAAGGCAAACAAAAGATGGAAGAGGAAAAATTATCATGATCCCCAGTTTACAGATGGAAAAAATGAAGGCACAGAGAGGTTAAGTGATTTGCCCAAAGTCACAAGTCAAGTCTGCGGCAAAGCCAGAATTGACTCTCGGTTCCAATGGAGTGCTTTACCATAAAACCATCCTTCTTTTTCAATATTACTATAAAACAGATATATTTGGGTTTAGACAGATTTTCCATTTTGGCAGGTATCATCAGAATAATTTCAAAATAGGTAAGCGATAGTAATCATTCCCTGTTACTTAAATGGTCTGTGTTTAGAGCTAATTATTAAGCAGCACCAGCAAAACACATGTTACTGAAGAACAAGATACACAGACATTCTTGGAATGCTTTATTCAGAATCATGTGTATAGTCTAAATGAAACACTAGCCACTTTTGGCAGAAATTCAGCTGTGGAAACCCTTTCTGATTCAGATAGATCACAATCAGGTTCTGTGGCTGTGTGTTTGTCTGACAGTGGCTAAGTCCACTGATTTCAGTAGAATTGCTCCTGATTTACAGTGATACAACATCAGAATTAGCACACTGAATTTAACAAGTAGAAATTCCACTGGCCATACAGTATGCAGATATCCCCCAGGATTGTTTTTTTTCTTAAGCCTTTGTTTTCTTCTGAAGGGCAGAATTTGACCCTTCAGAGTCTATTCCTCCCCCACCACCCCTATTCACTGGAAGTAATTCATGATTCTATTGGCAGAACTCCTGTTAACGTCAATGGGAATTCTACACATTGAATGAAAGGAGAATGAGTCCATAAGTGTTTAAGAATTATGCTATTAAAATACTACAATGCATTTTATTTTTATTTAGTGTGCTTCATATGAAGTATCATAAAAATGCTTTGCAGAGAGAAGGTATAATAGGGAGACAGCAGTTCACAGAGTGGTGTAGAGTGACTGATTTACATGGAAAAGGACAAATGATGCATAAGAGGAGAGGAGAGGAATAGGAAAGCTGGATTTTCAAAATGGTAAAGATGCAAGCAACAGTCCTCACAAAGTACAGACATCAAAGGAAGAATGGAAAGATGCACTATTGAGGTGGTTTAAGCATCTATCAGACTAAAGCAAATAGGATGGTTTCAAGGTGATATTTGAAAACACAAAAGTGGCTTTCAGGCAGGGAAGGATGGAGTGAGTTCCAGCCAGCTCACAGTGATCAGTGAGGAAAGGGCCTCTCCCATCATTTTGGTCATCCCCTTGTTGATGCAGGATATTAGCAATCTTTGCCTGGGTTAGTTTTAAATGACTCCAGTGCTTGGGCTTCCACCACTTCAGCGGGATCACAGCAGTGTCATAAGGCTTGTTTGGGGGAACTTTAATATTCATTCAGACAACATTTCCCTTTGGTTAATTACATCCCTGTGATTAGCACACAGGAAAAGGCAGTTTGCTCAGGTGTATTTAGGGACAGAAAACCTCTTCCTGAGGTCTGGCTTTATTTTCTTTCCATTAAAACATTATAGCACTTTACATCTTCATATCATTATACAAAGTTTAACTAAGTAACCTACATGGGGAAAAGGAAGTATTATTATCCCCAGTTTGCAGATGTGGCAAAGGAGACGTAGAGAAGTGAAGTGACTTGCCTAAAGCCAGGTAGCAAATGAGTGTTAGCACTGGGATTAGAATTTAAGAGTCCCTCAGCTCCATGATCAGTGCACTTTATCTCTTGTAGTCCAGAGTAAACAGCTCACAGTCCACAGCTGACTGTAATGTAATCACAAAGCTCAAAATTAAACACTTGAACAGTACCAGACCTTTCTAGTTAATTAGATCACTCTTAAGGAATCCATGATCTAGGAGGTTTTAGGGGCAGCTCCTCCTGTCTCCCTCTTTGGAGACTAGATATGCCTCTCTAGGTGTCCTTAAAGTTAATTGTGGAAGCCACCCTTCTTGACACAGCAGTGATTTTACAACTGTGTTCCTTTAGAGACAGACAAACTGGGGAGAGAGAGAACTCCTGCCCACATCTTTTGCCGGAGTTATGTTCCTAACAGGGCCAGCTCCAGGCACCAGCTTGGCAAGCAGGTGCTTGGGGCGGCCACTCCGGAGAGGGGCGGCAGGTCCAGCTATTCGGCGGCAATTTGGCAGACGGTCCCTTGCTCCCGCTCGGAGCGAAGGACCTCCCGCCGAATTGCCGCCGCAGATCGGGATCGTGGCTTTATTTATTTATTTATTTTTGGCTGCTTGGGGCGGCCGAAACCCTGGAGCCGGCCCTGGTTCCTAATGACCTACTCACAGAGGCCAAATGGAAACACAATTAATGGGTAGTGTGGTTTTCCTAGCTCCACCCTCAATCCAAACTCCATCCACCCATGAAGCCAAAATAAGATGCCACTCACTGGGGATTCTGCAGTTCTCCATAATGGCCCAGATTCTGATACCCTTCCTCTGGTTTCATAGCATCTTCCTCTACAAGTAGTCCCTTTGAGATAGAGTGACCAGAACTGAAACTAGCAGTGCAGGTGAGGGCATAGTGGAGGGACTTTCAAAAGTGCCTAAGGGACACAATGATGTCATTTTTCTGAGTTGTTACAGCTAATTTAGATGGGGCATGAGCAGGTCAAATGAATCCTTCTAATGGGCCTGACTTTGCATTTGTCAACACTGTATTTCATTTTCCATCATGTTTCCCCCAGAGATCTTTCAGATATTCCAGTAGCACCTAAAAGCTGCAAGATCAAGGCTCCATTGTTGTAGGCACCGCATAAACACATAATAAGAAATGTTCCCTTTGCCATCTAATCCATTTAAATATCCCAAACAAATGGTAAGGAAAAGTATTATCATCCCTATTTTACAGATGGGGAAGTTGAGGAACACAGAGATTAAAGTACTTTCTCAAATGACAGAGGGAATCTGTGATAGACCTAGGAATTAAAACCAGATGTCTTGATTCACTGTCCAGTGTTTTAACTTCAAGATGATCCTTCCTCCGAAGTGGGGTATCTTATCAATCCTCCTGTGTTCCTGTGAGAGCCAGAGGGAGCAATAGTCAGATGGGTTAGGGTATGGTGCTATAAAATATGCAGATGACACGCATCACTGTTATCAGATAGTGTGAAATCTTTGCTTTCCTGCTACCTGGCTGAAATTGGCACTTGATAAGGGCAAGCTGTCAGCAGTTGAACCCATCTAAGCGAGGTGATGTTAATAGGCTGGGGGAAGACTTTTGAGAGGAAGTCTGTTATGTAGGAGGGGTTTTCCTCCGTTAATGAGAGGATATGTCTGGTTCAGCAATGGGGGTTAATTTTGGATCAGCTGTTGCTGGAGTTACAGGTAGCATAGTGACGGAAAGCACTTTCCCCCACATCGTTATCTGGTTAGATATTTGCTACCTTTTCTCTCTGCTGTAGATCTTATCGCACCTCTGTAATCCATGCTACTGTGACTTCTTGATGGGAGTACTGAAATATGATCCACATGAGGCTATACTTGAAGACTACTTGGAAGCTTTATCTTCTGCTCACCTCTTTGGTACTGTTAGTTATCGGGCACATTATTATACTTCTGCAATGATTGCACTAATTCTTTTTTGTGCTTTTTTGGTGCAATTCTAGGCATTGACTTTGTCCTAAATGTCTTTGACTATCAGGAAAATTGCCTCTCCTCCAATGAGACACCACACAGCAGCTGATTTTAGCAGGCATGTTCATGTACATAGGCCCTGATCCTGCACCATTAATGTCAGTAGGAGCTTTTACATGGATTTCAATAATTCTAGTATCAAGCTCGTAGTTTCTAGATTCAAATATCTGGCAGCTGACCCCCATGGATTTTTAATAGAGAGCCTTCAACTCTGGAATTCATTTCCCCTCCTTGCTCTGAGAGTGACTACATTTGTTAATATTCATCTCTTTCCTGGGCCTCTGGCCTGGTGGATTAAGTGTGGCCTGTTCTTTTTCTTTTGGGGCAAATAAATGTGCATTAGTGAGTAACGGACACATGTGTGGAGAGATGTTACTGTACTCATTTTAGAAATCTAATAACTATGTTAAGAACAGGAGTATTAAGAGTACAATTAAAAAGGCTTGTGAAATTCCAAACAGAAAATTAAGGTCAGTTTAGGCCATTAACAAGGGAGTAAGAAGAGTATTGAAAGAGACTTTGTCAGATCTATGCCAGATTGTCAACACATGATTTGGAACCTTAAGCTTCCTGTGAATATCAATACAAATCAATTATTTTTGTGAGCAATTGAACATAAAGAAATTCAAATGTGACCAAGAATATGTTTTTTTTAAACTTGTGACACTAGCAAAATTAAATGGTTGAAAGACACTTGTAAAATGCAGGGATTTATTTTCCCTTTAAAAAGGTTATATTTACAATAACATCAAGGGATTTCTCCCCTACCCCCACAAACACACTAGTTAAAATATTTTATTGAAATGAAAAGCAAATACAACAGGCAATGGGTCTTTGTCCAGCAAAACACTGAAATATATGCTTAATTTTAAACACATCAGTCATCCCAGTGATTTTGATGCTCACATGCTTAAAGACAACCTGTGCTTTAGTCCTTTGTTGGATTGGGGCCGTGATGATGTAGGTGTCGAATGAATCAAGATCATACTCTTCAGAGAAGATTTTAAATGCTCTTTGTTTACAGACAGGATTAAACATAGCTAACAAACTCACAGATCAAGCATAACTTTTATGTTGAGCCACTTGACATGTCTCTAGAAACTACCTACTGCTGGAATTTGGTTCTCATTGAAAATAATTATCCAATTATTTTAAAATGAAATAGAGTTGTGTGAAGACCTTGATGCCTAACTACAATTTTTTTTTAACTGAAAGGCCAACTTAGCACATTGGATAATGTACAGTATGAACTGAAGGTCATGTGATGTAGATGGATTATTAGATGTGAGAGGCAGTGGATAATGCACATAACAGGATTGTCCGACATTTTGCATGATATTCTGAGATAGACAAAACAGAAAAGCAGTGGGGAAATGTCAATGTAAATAACCATAATAGTTTGTGCTTATTAAATTCAAGGAGCTTCGGTTGAGGACCCGTAGCCCTAACTATGCTAGCAGTTATGCACGTGCTTAACTTTGTACATCTGAGTAGCCCCTCCGACATCAGAACAACTAAAGAGACAAGACGGGTGAGATAATATCTTTTACTGGACCAGCTTCTGTTGGTGAAAGAGACAAGTGTATGCAGAGCTCTTCTTTCACGTTACTTTTGAAAATTTAGACCACAGATGCCCTGGGTGAAATCTGGGCCACACTTATGAAAATGGGAGTTTTCCCATGTGCTTCTGTAGAGATCTAGAGAAAGAGCTGCTCCCCCACAGTCCCTTCATTTATATGACACCTAATGGTCCTCTCTAAGAACCAGAGGCTCAGGAACTCTGAGTTTAACTTAATTCCCTTTAGAAAAAAACTTTGCGGTATTTTTAAAGTAAAAAACAAAATTACCAAAACTTGATGAAAGATTTCATTCTTTTTATACACTGCCAAACACACACATTGTACATAATTGAGAGGCCAGAAAATCAACAGGGAATGCAATATAAAATAGCCCTCACATGGGGGCCAATCCTAGCATTGCTTTAGTTACTTAAGAGATAATGACAATGGAATGGAATATTGTCATAGGATAATTGTCTCTTGCTGGTAGATAAATATCAAGGCAGAGTGGAAGCATATTATATATATAATAAACATAAGAGCAAAGATGAGAAATGTATTTTAAAGCAGGAAATATTGATCCTGTAACAATGGTCTAATCCGGCAATTATAATTGTTCATTTACACCTGTTCATTTCTGTAACAGTCTCATGTATGTTTTGTTGTTCCCTATGCAATTATTTAACTGTATTCAATTTCGCCTAGAGAACAGAATTGTATATCAGCCAATCAGAGAACACCATATGCATGCAAGTACATGTTTTTCAAAGCATGTTTGTTTTTCATTGGCTAAAGTTTTATAGTTCTGTAATGTAAATTAATGTGATGAGTTGATATATATTCCACTTGGTATCACTGTGCATTGGGTAAGTAAGGGACAAGGATACAGAAAGATATTTTGGGAATGTAATGAAAAATGTATTAGTCTGACACAGAGCTCACACTTTCATAGCATATTGTAAATTTGTTGCATCTGGGCTAATTTTTTCCTTGAGTAGATGCTTCATAAAGAAAAAAAATACATTGAATGTGTGTAGACTCCTAAACCAAACATTATCCCAGTACATCAATCATTTCAGAGAAAAAAATACAATTATCTTTATGTACAGCATCCACAATGTACAGCTTATGTATTACTTTCCCATCTGTACTGACAGCGGGACTTGAACTCTGGCTCCTCTGTTTAACCTTTCATAGAAAAAATAAAGACAGTATATATTTTTAAAAGCATTTTCTTTAGCAAAAAGGATCATCAGGTCATCCTGACAGGTGTAAATGTGAAGAAAGGAGAAAAAAATTATGGTGAGACAGATGTGTAACAAAGTAATTGGATAAAATGAAAATTAAGGAAAGAAATTGTAGGCTGAACGTCAGGAAACATTTTCCAACAGCCACTGTTATATTTTCTTTCCTCCCTGAGATACATTAGTGGTATAATCTCTCCAGAAGGGATGTAATTCTCATGGGTTATTTTTATTTAAAACTGGACTGAAAACTATCTACTACAGACTGGATTAGATGGCCTAATAGGTAATTTCCATCTCTAAACTATATTAATGGAGCATTGCAGCATATTAGTCTGATAAAACAACAAAATAATTTTCACATAGTGACTCCAATATCACAAAATATTTATAGTAATAGTGGTAACAGAAGAATTTATCTTAGGTAATTATATAAACCCAATTATCATAGTATCTGAGCACTTCACAATCTTTAAATATATTTATTTCCTTTAAATATATTATTTCCAATTTCTATGATCTCCATTTCACAGCTGGGTACACTAAGGCACAGAGACTCAGAGCTTGTCTACATGAAGACACTCAGGAAAGTTAATCCAAAGGTACAAATTTAAAGTGGGTTAGTTCAGCCCAGGTGTGGATGCTCTCATTTAGAATGCAAGTGGCCTTAATTCAATTCAGAATTTCTGGTTTCCATTCCAATACTCATGAAGGAGTGTGTGTATCTGGATAAACACCTCATCCCACTGCCCACTGCCCACTGCCTCCCCTTCATCCCAAACACTATTGAATCAGACACTAATCAAACATTTTAACCAAAAAAATGTCATTATGAAACTACTGGTGTATGCAAATTATTTGTGGCTTTGTTATCAGGAGAGAATTAGGTCTAGATAATTGGACTTGGTGACAGACTTTTAAGGTCTTAGTGATCCTAGCATTTAAGCTGGGAAGTTGCTGGGGTTTATTTTATTCTTTCCTCTGGCAGTGAACAACTTCTGTGTTGTTTGCAGCTATACGTATTTTAGTATTTCCCTTCACTACAGCCATTTATTGCACTGGGAATCGGGGGCATGGTGTACACCTGCTACACTGTTTTGGCTTTTGTACATTCCACTGTAAGTGGTTTGCTTTTCCTCTCATTTGCACCTGAGAAATCAGGAACCACTCCATTAAATTAAATGGAGTTATGGGGGTGAACAGAGAGAGGACAGTCTTGTGGTTAAGGTACTGTGCCTATTTTATGTAGGGTCAGTTCTTAGCTCTGCCACAGACTTCCTTTGTGACCTTGGGCAAGTCACTTAGGGTCAGATTGTGACATTCATATTCACACTGAGTTATTTATTATTTGGATTACTGTAAGACTTACTGTCCTGGGCCCTATTGCTAGGCACTTACAGAGTTTACAGTCTGACTGAGTTGTAGCGTACTGAACAAGTAGTCACACTGAAGTCAATGAGAGAACTCATGGTGTAAGAGAGTATTCAATGTGAGTAAGGATATCACAATCTAGCCCTTTATCTCTCTGTGCCTCAGTTCCCCATCTGTCAAAAGAGGGATAATATACGCTTCCTTTGTTTGTTTTGGGAGCAATAACTGTCTCTTACTAGGTATATGTATAGTGACTACCTCAGTGAGGTTTTGCTTTTTCTGGATTGAATGAATAATTACTACTACTAATAATTCATAGCTTAAGGGCAGAATGGACCATTAGGAGCACCTAGTCTGACCACCTGCATAACACAAGCCTAAGAACCTCACCCAATAATTTCTGCCTTAAGCCTATGTCTGTTTGAGCTGTAGCATATAGTAAAACTGGTAGGGGAGAAATTAGGCCAGGAGAGAATCTGAGAGTTATGAAATATAATTAATTTGCCAGTGGCAACTGCCTGTGTTCATTACACAGTAATATTGTTTCCTTATCCATCCAGAATTTAATCTCCCCTTGGGATTTGTATGCAACTGTGCCCTTGTCCTTTCTTGATTCTACCCTGCCATCTGAATGGCTTCTTCAGTTACTTTCCCATCTCTGCACCTGCCACCAGCAAAACAGAGGGGATTTGCTCCTCCAGAAGAAAATGTTGACTGCTGGGGGGGGGGGGGGGGATGGAGGATGGGGAAGGGGGGGAGCAACATCTGAAAAGACAGTTAAGCCCAGTTTCCCTGCCGCAAGAGCCACACCAGGGCTGACAGTGGTCCCAGAGAGCAGGGTGGTCAGTGTGCCACTAAAATAATGTAATGGCATTTCCTGTTTAGTGCCCTGGTGTGGCCCAGTGAAAGGATGTGGGGATGGCTTAGTGGCCCTAGTTAATTCTCACTGGAAGGAGCAGCTTTCTTTGCCCAGGCCCAAAGCCACTGGGTACGTCTACACTGCAGCTAAACTAGGGGAAGGTGGCGCTGTGTGAACTCACCTATTCCTCCGGGGCCCGATCTGCAGCCCCTGGCACTCAGAGCCACCCTGTCTTTCATTGTCTTGGAGTCACCTATTCCACCCCCGGCCCGGCTTGGCGGTGGGAGGTCCTGGGCTTGGCAACCTGCCTGTGGATAGCTCGCTGCTAGCACGGAGCGGAGCAGAGCGGAGGCTGGACGCCGGACGCTGCCCTTGGGGTGCAAAGCGATCGGCGAGCCGCAGCCCGGAGCGCGCACCCGCTTCCTTCTCCAGCCAGGGCCCTGCCCGGCCTTTGTGGCTCTGGCGAAGTTCGCCCGGAAAAGCCACAGGACGCGCTATGAAAATCACCCTGAAGGCAGAACAAGAGCCCGGCAGCCCTGCCTCTCTGGGGTGGTTTAATAGACTCCGGGCTAGTGCGTAAAGTCGGCTGGGACATTCTGGCAGGAGGTGACAGTCCTACCGGTCTGCGTAGGAGAGCATAAGCGAGAGTAGGGGGCTGCTACCTCCCTCCTGGCCAGGGCCCCCAGTCTCCTGCCTCCTCAAAACTAGGGGGGCTTCCCGCTGCATCCCCATCAGCAGGCGATCTCCCGGGAGAGCGCTAACGTGGCCAGCACATACCCCGGATCCCATGTGCGGGGCTAAGAACCATCGACTCCCCCCCCCCCAGTGCAGACAATTAGCAAAATAACCCCAAAGACGTGTGTGTGCCGGGGAGATGGATGCTGGCGGGGCCTCCATTTGCGCAGGAAGCTTTTTCTCTTCCTGGGGTCCCACTCCTTTTCCTTCTGTTTCTGGGACCCTTTCTTAAAGGGAGAGGCCCCCGAAATGTTTTGTTCAGAAACTTGATAGAGGAGGAGGAGGAGGAAGGAGCAGCTTTTATTTTGTCAACTTGCTTTGATTAATGAGCACTTCTCCGGGGTTCTGCCATGGCTCGGGTTCGACCCTGAGCACGGCTACAACCCGACAGGAGAACCCATCTGATCTGGTGGCTGACTCGCAGGGTTTTCTATGCAGGGCACAAACATCAGGCGCGAGGATGCAGCGAGGCTGCTAGAATTCTCACCCAGTCCCTGAAGTCACGTTGGATCGGGGCATGGAGCGGGCTTCAAACCTGCGGCTCGCTGTGTGTTTCCCCGGCAGTAATATACGAATAGCTTCAAGTTCCGAGTAGGCGCCTATTGGTTTCAACTCCGTTTCTTGAAATAAATGTCGCAGCTCGCACGCAGTAAATCCAAATGCAGCAAAGGACATCCAGAAAATAACACACAAATAACTCGAGCACAGGACTGGGTTTGGTCAGCTGAAAGGAAAACTAGGAAAGAAAGAGAAAAAAAGAGGGACTCATTCATGCATCCCAATATAACAGAAAAACAACGAATCCTTAACATCCTAATATTTCTATCAGAAAGAAAATATACTGAGCCCATATCTTAAAACTGAATTAATCCTACTTGAGTCAATACAATTCTTGGCGACACTTAAAAATATACAACGAACATTTTACTTATTGAGCAGTTTGGCTAGAATACAGGTGCACAGTTAACATGGGATATGATAACCACGCTGCTCTCTTCTGGACTTCACCCTTTGAAAACGGGTTATATGCTTCAGTATTCGGCTACTTTTGAATACCCAGTTTGATATTACGTGTTTTATTACCTCTTGATCGTTTAACTGAAAACGCTTCAAGTCACACGAGCATTCAGGATAGTTTCTGGATATTTAAAAATCTCCCTCCTAAATACAGTGCCACGGATTTTAGAATATTGATTCGTGAATAGATCCCAATCCTTCCCGATTCTGTCTTTTTCAACGTGTTAGGTGGAAGATTTTTTTTAAATAAACAAAAACCACCGCGATCTTATTTTAACATATTTTCCCCTGTCAAACTTTTCTTTCTTGCCGTCCGCAGACCCAGACTTTACAAAAAATAAAACCCCTAAGAACAAAATATTCTAACAATGAGTCCGAACGAATGCATTGCGTAGGGAAAGATCGAAAACATTAGAACAAGTCACACGCCTATGAAGTTCATTTCTAAGACGTCTTTAAGACCACATCTTCCACTGACTTGAACGATTTTTTTTGCCCGAGAAAGGACTGCAGGATTGGACCGATAGAGCAAGTCAATATTCCCTAAAATGCGACAAAGAGTCCTGGGACACCTTATAGACTAACAGACGTATTGGAGCATGGAGCATTCACCCACGAAAGCTTATGCTCCAATACGTCTGTTAGTCTATAAGGTGCCCCAGGACTCTTTGTCGCTTTTTACAGATCCAAACTAACACGGCTACCTTGATTACTTGATTCCCTAAAATAACACTTTTTAAACAAACATTTTGAAGTTTAAATATTTCCCTCAACTTAAAAAAAAATCATTTTAGGATATACTTGGCATTATCTGGAGTTTGTAAACGGCCCTTTATTCCCAGAATGTCAAACCAGATCTGCACAGATCCTCTTATTTATCTGCCAGGTAGTTTGGACAGTTTTAGAAAACCAGCGTTAATCTTCCCCTAAAAGGCGTTAGATTGCCGCTTTTCACTTCCCTCTGAATAGCTATCCCCGCCCGGTACATCCTGTACACTCAGAGGAAATTAGACACACCGCTCTCTTTAGGAAAATCATTACCTTGACTTTTTTTTCCCTAGAAGAAAACCTATAAAGAGGGGTTTTATTGATAGTCTCCAATTACGGAATGCGGTTTATGACTTTTTTCCACGGTGCTCTCGGCAAAGCAATTGTCAGAGTCCGAGGGCTTGAAAGAAGAAACAAATAGCAGAGCTCGCAAGCAGAACCTGATCCGTAGTTGCTTTTCTCTTTAAACATCCTACTGCTGGTCAGACTCGCCCTTAGCAATCTCCAGTTACTATTTCATGAACGGAGGTGATGGAGATATGGGAGAAAACAATAGATTCTCACCACGAAAACACTAGTTGGACCATGACATTAATGAATCCGTGCTTTTCTTTATCTTTCTGCTTTTATTTCTTTTTTTGTGTGGTGGGAGGGGAAGAGTTAAGGGGGTGTGTGGAGAAAAGTGTGTCCCTTTTAAGAGGAACTTTGGACTCTCCTTAGGCACATGGAATAGATTATTTTAAACAAATGCATCTGTCCTATGATCTCACATACACGGAGGATGGGAAAGCAATGAACCAACAAACGCCTTTCCCTATTGATAAATCAGTGGTCACGCTCTTGAGCCGGAGGCAGGGACAAGGTGTTTGAAGAGGGCACGTTTTCACGCTCATCCCGTGAGCCCTACGGCAAGATCGGCTAGGCCCTGGTTTAAATCAAGATTCAATTTGAATTAAGCGGCGGGGGCGCGAGACCACGCGTTAATTTCACGCGGGGTTTCGTTTTGCCTCTCGGGTGATGCCAGTGTATAAGGGTGGAAACCGCTTGGTAAAACTGCAATCCCGTTTTCATTTATTTTTAAATCATGTTGACTCGGTTCAAACCCGACACTGCCTTTCCCCCTCGCCTCTGGGATCGGTTGGGAGGAGAGCGGGCTGAGCCGAGAGCCGGCTTTGGGTGGCGTGAAGTGGTGGGTTGGGTTGGAAACCGCAGCGAAATGCGCGTCGGCTCCTCTTCCGAAGGCCGGGGGCAGCCGGAGCGAATCCGCAGTCGGGCTGAGCGCGAAGGAGTCGGGTTTCCATTCGCTGAGTAGCAGTGCCCCCTAGTACCTCTGGCACCAGCTCACTGCCACAGATCCGCACCGGAACCTTCAGCGGGCGCGGGGGGGGAACCGGGGGCGGGGGTGGCTATTTTTAGTGGTGCTGGAACAATTTTTAGAGTGGGGGGTGCTGAAGGCGCAACCCATGCATTTGCCGTCTGACTACTTCAAGCCAGGGGCTATGGCAGCACCCCTAGTTCCAGCCCTTCTGGCTAGTTTGGCCCGCACAGGGCTGTGTGCTGCCCTGGATAGAGGTAGAAATGTGTGGGGGGACCCCCCCCAATACACAGTGGGAGATGTAGCTAGCTCGCGGGTTACACGTGATGCCCAGGCTGAGTCCCGGGGCGCTGTGCGCGCGGGGCAGCGCCTGGGGATGGTACCCTGGTTCTCTGCAGACAGCGGCTGGCTGGTGTTTGTATGATTGGCAGAGGGGCTCTGCTAGACTGACGTCCCACTTCCCCTTCTTTTGTGCCCTTAAGTTTTGCCAGCACTAGAAGAATCCCGAGCCGAGCTAAGTGCCCCCCCCCCCCATTGGCTGCATTACGCAGGGCGAGTGTCCGTCTGGTCAGATCTTGCTGAACCCCCCCATGGCCTCTCTATTGCTGGCAGAGCCACATGAAACCCCGCGTCCGATTGCAAGCGGCCAGCCGGCGTGAGAGCCTGGCTTCGGGGGCAAAGCCGCCCGTGACTTGGGTGGGGCCCGGATCTCTTTCACCTCGGGGTGTCTAGGGGTTTTTCTTACAGCAGGAGGAGCGATGTTTTCCACGCGCGTTTGCGGCCAGACCGCCCCGAAAGTTCCCAGCCCAGATCTCGGTGTGGCCAGGGGCACTACTGGTGTGTCTCCAGCTTGCAGGGCGCAGTGGGTTACAAGACTGGTTTCCTTCCTGAGAAACGGGCGAGGGTGGGGGGGATGGGAAAGGGGGGGGGGGAGGATTCCTTCCCTCCTCCTTTTAATGATCTTAGGGGGGAAAAAAGTCTGGAGACGGATTTCTGACCACCGCCGGGAGCACCTGGAGCTCGTCTCTTTCTGTTACACGGCCCAAGCGCTGCTGGCATGTCAGCGGCACAGACACAACACAAACGGACCAGAATTGACCCCGCACACTGTCCAGGTGCGCCCGCGGCCCTTCTACACACTGGAAGAAGGTGGCTCGCTGACACCCCCCACTTTGACAGCGCTGGAACCGAGCACTACGAATTTAGCGGCCAAGTATCCAACTCTGGCCACTGATTTTTAGTTCCTCGCTCTGCTCCGGGTC
The DNA here is from genome assembly GCF_011386835.1 of Chrysemys picta bellii. Lineage (NCBI taxonomy): Eukaryota > Metazoa > Chordata > Testudines > Emydidae > Chrysemys > Chrysemys picta. The sequence continues at coordinate 114,353,926 of NC_088797.1, read as the reverse complement.
TGGGGATCTCTGAGTGCAGGAAAACACACCCTGGGTTTTGGGCACCCACCTGGAGACACCCCCCCCCTCCACTGACCCGGGGGTCAGAAGTGCTGAGCACCCCTGAAAAGTCACTGTCTCCAATGGGGGGGGGGGCACTTCTGAAATTGTAGCCCTGCAGGGCTTGCCCGAGGTCCCAGGACGAGTCAATGGCAGAGCGGGGCCCACAGAAGTGAGAGCCAAGGGTGTCTTCCACTGCAAAAGTATCTGTCTATCGAGCCCACTGTGCGTAACAATCCTCGCCAAACAGAGCCGCCCGGCACGGGGGGGAAACGGACGAGTTGTTCTTTGTCATGAAACCGGGCATTGAGGGCCCTAAATTTGGGACTCTTCTTTCTTCCATGCGTCTGGAAGGGCAAAACCCTCTTAAAAACAGTGCCCACTGCTCCCAACCTAGCCTGGAAGTGCTCACTCATCATCTCTTCCCATGTACCCAGGTTTCATGGATGTGGTCCCGTTCCCCTCGCTTGGCGCTAGCTTTAGATGGCATTGTCCGGTTTTTTTATATTAATTATTATATAATTCCTGCCTTATTCCTTGGAGGAGAAACAATTTTCTGGCAATCTATTTTGGAGCACTGCACTCCCATCCAACAGCATGAATACTTTAAAAGAACAAAATGATTTGTGTATAGGAATTCTCTCTGGGTCTAGATACACACATTTTAAAACTGAAGACAACCTTCCTGCTAGCGGTGCCGATTCAGTGACATATAAAGACCAGGTGGTGGGAGTTTTTAAATAAATACATAAGAGACCCTATAGCCTGGGTCCCATAAATCCCTCAATCTGCGAAGCTAGAAGTTGTCTCTGGTTTCGAATAAACCCAGCAATTCCAACAGGAGCAGCTCGACAGAACATGATGCTTCCAATAGCAGAACATTTGCACATCAATCACCCTTCCCCGCCCCAACCGTGGCCAACTTTCCTTTTCTAAAGTCTAAGACTCAGCACCTGCTCACACCAGAGATGCACTCTGAGACCGCGGAAACAACATATCTGAGGACTATGTGGAGCCAGACGCAGTGAGATGGGTATTTGGGTGTGTCCATAAAGTAGAAAAAGAAAGTCACCCAAAGGCTGTTGTTGTTTTTTTAAAACAACCTCTGGGAATAGCTGGTTTAGCTGCCAGCTAATCCAAACACAGCTCAGACCCCAGAGTATGGATTTGTCAGTGTGCATCATGCGAGAAAAGGAGCTGCCGTTGTAAAAAGCGATGAGCTTACTTTAGGTTTTTATTTCCTAAGGACATTATTAGTTCAATAACCCGAAGAGCAGCCTCGTGTGCTTATTCTAAGTGATATCATGGGGCGGGGAAGAGGGGGGGAAATCTGTTCTTGACTACCACACCCAGACTAATAGGCTACTCCGGATTTAACAGTCTTTTCCATCATAGCACATTCGTGATCCGGCACAACACAGAAGCAAATATTCCCATGGCTCATTACACATTTCGCTTTAGCAATCAGGAGCTTGAGGTTGCTGCACTTTTAGGGGTTAGTCCAGGTACTTATGGCACTAGAAAATAACTGAGGTGTTAATCAGAAGCAAATCCCTTTGTAGGGCATCCTCTGGGATCAGTGGGTTTAGAAATGTAGGATCCTGGTAGTAACCCCCCCCCAAACCCCCAGAGATTATCCATAGTTAAGACTCTTCTTTCCCCTAATCATCTGTATTCAATGTCTGAATAGTGTCTTACCTTTAACAAGGAAGGTAGGGTCCCCCTCCAGAATTAATCCCTGAATTATCCCTGGGATCAACCAGTGCTGCAAGGCATGTTCATCCTTTTGCATGTGCATCCTATTCCTTACTTGCAAGATTGAGCACAACGTCTCTGCCAGCTCTCATGCCCTCCACTAGCTCAGGGCCTGTGAACCCAAAGTCTGCTCTTGAAAATGGATTTTTCTAATGTTGCCAGCACAATATATTGCTACTGCGTTCCCCTGCTAGCTCAGCAACAGATCTCAGACACACATGCCCGGGCGCATTCACTGAAATTCTTGCGTGGAATACCTAACATGGCACACATGGTAATGGCAAGTTTTAATAATCAAACTTTCAATCTTTACTTTAAAGAGTAGCAGCCCTAGGGATCATTTGATTTACGGCAGCCCAGCCAGTGAACGACCGCCCTCTAGTGGCAAAACCGACACAGCCAACTTCCTATGGTCAAAAAAAAAAAAAGAGAGAGAGAGAGAAAATAAATCTTTTTTTTTAAATACCTTTCCCCGTAATTTTTTAAAGTGTTATTTAAAATACTTCTATATTTCCAGAAGTAGCAATATCCCTTTCTGGTTAAAAAGGCAACAGACTCAAGTTTATTTATACCTTTTACCTGGGAGTTGTAATTATTCACAACAGAGCAGGGAAGGAGGGGGGGAACCACCACTGTATTGCTGTTTCAGGGTATAAGGCTAGGAAAGAAAATGATCGTAAAGCTACTTCTACCATGCTAGTAAGAAAAGGAAATGATTTAAATTCACTCAGATTATATCAACTAGGTCCCTAGGCTCATTCCAGATTATGGATTTTTAAAAGAAGTATTCCAGTTTGCTTTACTTTTCCATTTTTACTTTGTAATGTGAATTTAAATTAAAATAATAAATCCAATAGCTCTGATTATAAAGTAATTTTTACTTTATTTTCTCCAAGTGTTATTTTATAGCACTTTTCTTCTTTCCTCACCCCCACCCTCCAAAAATCAAAATAGCCCCAACCTTGCTCTTATGGGACTCAGCTGGAGGCAGTCAGGGCCAATGGGCTACACCTGCCATTCTCCAACACCTATGCTTGTGAATATCTAAAACCAAACTATTGTGCATGGAAGCTAATGGTGCTTTTCATGTCCAAAATGTCTGACAAATAGTAGACCTACTTGTGCTCCCACTGAAGTCAATGAGGCCTACACATTATAAAGTCTGCATGAAAAATGCCTAATGAATGAATACAAGTTTAAGGTGTGTGCATGTGGAAATGCTGAGATGCATATTCCCCGCATGCAGTTTGGGCATGTGCAAAAGCATGTCATGAACTTTAAGAAGTTTAGGCCTACGGTTTTGTTACGGATGTAAATTAGAGTAGGGTCAAGTTCAATAAGTCACTAACCACTGAAACAGCCCTGCATTCTTCTCCTAGTTTAACAGATGGTGGTAGAGGTGGGAAATTGAGGCAGATGTGACTAGCACAAAGCTACAGAATAACTTGAGACAAGGGCTGGATTGGGAGTCTAGATTCATTATGTCAGTGCTCACACCACTGCCTCATGCATCTCTATTTTCCTTGAATCTGAGATTCTACAGGTAGACTGATGCATTTAAAGAAATGCATCGGCTACAACTGTTCTTGGGATTATCCATGCTGGTTTGGGAGGATGAAACACCCTGTGCATAATCCCGTTCGGAGTAGTATTGAGGCCCCTATCATGGAGCTTGATTGGGAGAAAGCTAACTTGCACCTGCTCTTTTATGCAAACTTGGTATTTTTACTAAGCATTAACAGGTTAAGAAATAAAACACATATCAGTCAAAGCCTTAGAGAACTGTATTTAGAAACAACATTGTAACTGGGATCAACAGGCCATAATTAGAATTTAATAATCCTAGTGGAGGAGTAATATGCACGCTGCTTGAGAAATTGAAGCCTTTTTTCTGCACTTCTGAACATTCTGCTTTGTAGATTGGACTCCAACTTGCTTGACACAATGCCTGTCCTACTGAGGCAAACATGTTACAAATAAGAACAATAAGATCAACAATAATCTAACTCTAATACCATAAACAAAGGGAATAATCAGAAACACCTCCTGCTCCAGTGGAATCTGCACAATTGGGGCAAACAATTAGCATGGTTATTTAACAAAAATACTCAGGAAAAATAGGTTTTCTGGACTTTGGAAAGACTCTATTCCTGGCAAATTCAATCCAGGTTTTTCCAGAGATGAATATTAGATTCAGCCTGATCATTTATTTATAATGTCTAGCTAAGCATGGGCTGATACTCAATGTAATTGATGAAGAGTTTTTTTAAAAAGACTAGAATAACTAAAGTATGTCCACAATTCAGACAGCATATTTAATGTAATTAGCACTGGGTGAATAGTTAACCATAACAAAACCAGCTAAGAATTCATTTGTGAACAATCTACAATTAATAAGTAAAAAATTAATTATTTGCAAATGTTCAGCCCAGCTGGGCAAAGAGTTTAAAATATTCACTGAACAATGTATTTCCAAAACTATTGGAAATACAGTATTTGGTGAATATTATTATTCTACTAATATCACTTTGTGCTTAGAGAGTGCTTGTTACCTGAGGTCCGGGAATATTTTACAGGTATTAATTAATAAAGCCTCAAGAGTACTGTGTGGTATGGAAGTAGCAGTATCCCCATTGTAAAGATACATAAACTCAGGCACAGAGAAGTTAAGTGACTTGCCTGGGGTCATAGTGTCAGACAGTGGAAGAGTCAGCAATAGAACACAGAAGTCATGATGTCAAACTTATTGTTCTAAGCAGCAACTACACACACCTACTAGGAAGTACAGAAGATACCTAAGTCCTGTAGAAATTCCATGGGAACTGAGCTACCTTTAGGCTCCTTTGAAAAGTGGAATCACTTTAATTTAGTAAGGCTGTTTGCATTAATAAAAAATGTACAAGAAATTCCAATTTCAAATTAATGCTTTATTAATAAAAGTTGACTTTACAGGGATTTCTTTCAGGGTTAGCTATTAAGCAGACCTCTTACTTAGGCTTAGTTCTGATCTCTGATTAAAAATAAAAAGGCTGGAAAAAATAGGTGCATCTCTGTTTACTAAAGAAAACACAAATCATACCATACATTGCTCCATAGGTGTTTCTGGAGGGGTTCCCCCACCCCTTAGCTATGCTATCAGCAAATAAGATCAGTATGTGGGCTATCCCTATTGCCATGTATGGATTTTTACTTCTTCATTTTGGTCTATTATCTTAGATTATCCTTATATGAAGAATCTGGACTATCCATAGGTATAAAGACCCCTGCATATAAGAAAATGCACAGGGGTCTTTGTTATTGGAGAAACAGTAAGTCCTCACCTGGGTAGGATGCATGAGGCAAGGACACATTTTCACAGGAAATATTGGCTCATGTCCTACATCGAACCATGACCTTTCTCCCTAAAAGACCAACTCTTTGCACCAAGACTCTTCATGGGCATACAAGAGTCGTCCTATTCTTCTATCAGCCTCACTGTCAAGCTGCTGTCTCCATTCTTTCCCTTTCCAAAGATTATCTTCTATGTGACGTCTGGTATCCTGGTCAAGCTTCTCTTCTGCCAATGAGCAGTGGGGATTTTCTGGTCAGGCAGCCGGTGATGGTGCTGCTATCCCTCTCTTACCTCTAGACTCTGGGTTAAGGTTGTCAGAACAAGGGTCTCTTCCAGCTGGCCATTTACATATGTGACCTCCTCCTGGGTCTTGTGACCCTATTAAAGCGTGGGGTTGGCCGAGACCTTAGGTGTCAAACCCCAATCCTCTTAGGGGCTAATAAGTTTTGACCCACCACCAAATGACCTTTTAACAGTCATCGGAACTAGAAGCTCAACTCTGACAGAGGACTCCAGTCCTGGGATACGATTGGCAGAGCTCTGGGATGTCCTGATTGGTTCCCTGCTCCTATTTGAACCAAGCAGAAAAACAGGAAGTAGTTGTCTGTGCAACTGGGTTTTCCCCTTCTTAGGGCCACCTCCTCTGTGCGATCTGCTCCTGCTGCCTGATCCTGACCTCCTGGTATCCTGACCCAGCCCATTCTCTGGCTCTCTATCCACCCTCTGGCATATCTCAGACGTTGATCCTCAGTATCTGACCTGGCCTGGCTCCCAATACTAGTTCCAACTACTAGGTCAGACAACCCAGGTCCCAGTCATGACAGGGGCCTTGAACAGTCACTCACTCAGCACATACCTAGACTAAGGACTGTAGAAGGATAAACAATCTTTGGCTCCCACCACAGGAACTGAATGGAGAAGGGGATGGAGACCCACACTCAGGGACAATGATTTTTGCCTGGAATAGAGGCAAATTTTCTTAGCTATTTAATTTTCAGCCTCTTAAGGGGTCCCCAAGAGTAGAGGTCCTGAAAAGAGGTGAGTTGAAACTCCTTCTTTCCCTCTACTTGGGTTTTGTTGTTGTTGTTGTTATTGTCTTGTTTTTTGTTTATAGGGGTTTCCACCCCTAGGTTTAGGATTTTAGAAGGATTTGGGGTTTGGTGGGGGTAATAGGTGCTACAGCCTCAAAGCCACCTTCTAATAAAGTAACTTCTGGATGTAGTGAGAGCATCTGAGACCATAATATACATGACCTCAGCTTCAGCACAAGTTACTCATATCCATCAGGAGGGAGACAGGGATCTGGATGAATGTGATTCATGCTGGGACATCTGTCAACTCGCTCGCTCTCCTTTTATTGTTCTCTTGCCTACACTAGTACACTTCCTTCTCCTTCAGGAGGATAGAGGAAAAAGAAAAGAAAACCCTTGTAGGTTCAAGGCCAAGGGAAGAGCCTGCCTTGTGTTTTGATTTCCAGGGAGATACAGTAATGGAATAAAAGCCTGAGAAACTTATCTTGTTTAGTGCAGGCCCTGGTCCTGTAAATGAGGGTGTGTAGCCAAATTTATAATAATGGTGATTTCTGCAGCCTAGCCTGGCATTAGGTGTTTACTGAGTGCATTTGGATTCTTCTTTAAATTAACAAAGTAGCACTCAATGGGAAAGAGGGACTATAGAAGCCTGATCCAGGAATGAGGGATGAGACTACAGAAAAGAAAATAGATCTTAGATCCAAGAACACACAGTGATTCACAGCAGAGAGCCTGACTAATATGTATTGAAAGATTTTGCAGCTGAAGTTGCTGTATTTTGTGACACAAGCATCTCAGTAAGCCGCCAAGTATGTGACAAACTGGTTTTTGGACTTTGACATGCTGCCTACACAGTGGAACACTTTAAAAACAACCAATGTCTCATACTCCATTTCCATTCACTTGATCCTGTCATAAGGCAACCCCTGCCTGTGCAACCTACTGCAGCAGGCCCTGGCACGACGTGTGTGCCTGCCTCAGTTTCCCCACCAGCCACCCATACAAAGGAATGTTGTCTGTCTTAGTGGCAAATTCAAACCTTTTTTTCCACATAAAGTGCCACCCTCCATAGCTCCCGTGTAGTAAAGAAGTTTCTCTCAAAACCTCACAGCAAAACAAAGTTACAACACAGCAGCTGTTCAATTCCATCCAAAGGTCACCATTCTCAGGTTACCCTCCTGAGAATCATTAATTCATGATCCCAGTACCTTTAACTTCTGTTCCAGGGCCCACTTACCAGGCCTCCTGCCTGAAAGTTTCAAGACCCACTTCTCTTCCATCAAAATTTTTCTGTAGCCCCAAGTCTACTACTGGTTAAATCGGCACAGCTGAGATTGATGCAGTAGGGATTGATTTAGTGGGTCTGTTGAAGATGCAATAAGTTGACGAGAGAGTGGTCCTAAGTCTTATATGTTTAATGCCCTCTTTAGGGATACTCATGTCTATGGGAGTCAGGTACATGCCTATCCTATTACACCTTCCGGAAGATATCAGTGTCCATGTCCAGCTTCATGTTTGAGTGGTAAGTTCTGTTAGCCACTTAGATTGTGTTATCCTGCTTCCCAGGGTTCCATGTCCAAATCTGAGCTAAAAAAAAAAAAATCCCACTGAAAGAATGCCACACTTATTGAGTCCAGTATAACCAGCTATTACTATGTAAATGAAATAACCAGCCACTCAGGAGCAATTCCACCTCCATTGCTATCCCCAGGCATGCAGAAGTGAATGCAGGCAGTGAAATTGGCACAGTCCTGCTGTGCTAGAGAGGTGGCTGGTTCTGGATCTGGGCAGCCAACCAGGGGGCTGCACAGCCTCTGTGTCTCATGGAGGCCTGCTCTGGGTGAACTCCCTACATAGCTGTGCATGGTGTTGATGAGAAATAGCCAGAGAATCCAAGATAGACTCAAAACAGATGCCAGAGTGTCTTGGTTTGGGCACTGGGAGGTGGATCTGGCATGTAGTTATCCTGACATCTGCCTATCTTGCTTTTTTATGTACTAATCTAGAAATTAGATACATGCCAAACTCCACAAGAGGATAAACCCAGTTGAAATCTAAGGGAGACATACGGTTATCCTGCATTCTTGATTATGTTCAAAAAGTCACTGCTCTTCCTAGCCCAGACCCTAGGCATCATCTTTGACTTCGACTCCTCTCTAGCTCCTCATATCCAGGTTGTATCTACTTCTTGCAGATTCTTTCTGCATAATCCCTCTAAGATACAACCTTTCCTATCCATCCACACAGCTAAAGCTCTCATCCAGGCTCTCATCATCTTGTGTCTCCATTACTGCAACATCTTTTTCTCCAGCCTTGACAAATGCCATCTTGCCCTACTCTTAGCCATTCAGAATGCTACTACAAAGATCATTCTCCTAGCCCATCATTTTGACCACGTCACCCCTCTCTTGGCATGCTTCCAGTGGCTTCCTCTTCTCTGTCATATCAACCATAAGCTACTTGTCTTTGCTTTCAAGGCTTTTCATGGCCTACCCCATTTTACCTATGGCTCATTCAGTATCAAAAAGTTGACTACCTGCCTACCATCAGCCCATGAGGCCAGTCTCCATCGCCCATTTGTTAAATTGTCAAACAAGCACCTTCAGGCTTTTTCCCATGCTTGGAAACATCAACAAAGCCAGTTCATTGTTCTACTTCAGATCCCTCCTTAAAACTCTCCTTTGCCATGAGGCCTCCAAAAATAATCTTAACAATGACTTAGGCTGTTGGTGTGTGGAAACAACTGCCTATTATGGTGATAAGTGTTGTTTTCTTGTTTTCTTGTACTCCCCCAGTAGTCGGTCTACATCCATCTGTTCTCTTTTGTCTTATATTTAGATTGTATGTTCTTTGGGTCAAGGGCTATCTTTTTGTTCTGTGTTGCACAGCACCTACCACAAGGGGGTGCTGGTCCATGACTGGGGCTCCTAGGTGCTACAGTAATCAAGTTATAATAAACAGTAATCTCAACAATAATCAAACGTCATTTCCAGAGTGGCCCAGTTTCCTCTATACTTGCCTGCAAAACAGAAATGATAACACAAGTGTCTGTTTCAGTGGTGATCAGTCCCTATGTTCACATAAGGCTCCCTGAAAAATGATTCTTCTTATCCAGTGGGCAGGGCCGGCGCAACCCATTAGGCGACCTAGGAGGTCGCCTACGGCGCTAACATTTGGGGGGCAGCGACCACGGTGGCTGGATCTTCGGCTGCCCCGGTCGTCATCGGTATTTCGGGGGCGGGACCTTCCGCCGCCTAGGGCGGCAAAAAAGCTGGCGGTGCTCCTGCCAGTGGGAGATCTATTTATGAGTTCAACCATTTAAACAAAAGCACTTCATGAATGCCATCAAGGTGGGAAGCAATAAGCATAAATGTAACTGCACATTGCTTCAAATGATTAGACTGTATGTTCCTGGGGGGGAAAAAACCACTGGGAGAGACCCTAAGGTGGAGTAAATTGCAATGGGGCTATGACAACTTATGAGGCTCTGCCTCATACAGCATATTAATAGTTGGTTGACTCCTATAGGCATTGTCAGGCCATTAATGAAATGGATGTTATTAAAACCTTAATCTGCAGTGGGGGTAAAACCTTGAGGTGTGCACGTATTTGGTGTTAGAATTTCAAGCAGGAGTTCCCAGGCACCCACTCCAGAACATCACTGCTCCATTTATTTACTTCTTTTAACAGAGTTTTAATTAACAGTTATAAAATAGTTATAACCTAGAAATGAAGGTTTCTTTATGAAATGGCACATTACAAAGATTGATTTAACTGGGCCAGACCAGTGACACTCAGTGATTCAGGAGCCAAATTAGCAATCAACATTACCCAAAAGAGCCAAAGTAGTGTGAATTCATTGTTTCATTTACTATAGTACTATTCATATTTAAGCAGTATGACAGGGGAAATATTGTAAGTAAGTCAATAACTTAGTGCAAGTTGATAACTTAATTGGTCGGTAGCATAGTAAAAGCATCCTGATTGGTTAATAATTAAATTACACAGTGTTTTAATATCATGGGCTGCAAAGAGCTGCAGGACACTCAGTGAAGAGCCACTTGGGCCAGACCCTCAGCCTGTGTAAATTGGTGTAGCTTCACTGAAGTCAATGGAACTTCACTGATTCACAGTGGCTGGGGATCTGACCCAGGAACTTTATCAGGGCTCTTGAACAGTTAGGTTGGTTGGTTTATATTCGGTTACACTGGCTTTTGTCTTGCTGTTCTGGTGAAGTGAAATCTGTGGCTCTCGCGCCGAGTAGTCTGTTTCCTTGCTGGTGCTATTTGGGAGGGAGGCTTTTATCGAGTTTGAAACCATGCATTCCTTAAGCACCCTCTTGTGGTAATTTTAAGTGATTGAACTCTGAGCTTTTACCAGACATACTGGGCCAGATTTTTCAAGTGCTCAGAACCCACAATTCAGGCAAGATTTTCAGAAGCACTCAAGCTCCCACGTATAGACCTAAATAAGGGTCAGATTTTCAAAAGTGCTCCACAACCAGCAGTTCCCCATTGCAACACGCCTGGCCGGCTTGCAAAAAAGCTCCACACAGAAACTGTGAAGCTCTTTAGAAACATCTGCCCACTTATTCTTATGATTTGTAATGCGGCATGGGATTCACTCCACTCACTGTGGTGACACTTCCTTTTGGCTCCTCTCAGTATTAGCTCACCACTGGTTTAATGCCTCCTTTCGTGGTTTCTCAGCCCCCTTGTCCCATTCTCATACTCTATGAGCTACAGCACTTCCTTTTCATGGCTTGGCTTGGCCCCGCCCCCTCTCCCCCTTCAGGGTATCAAAGTCTCTCTAACCAAACTGCCTCAGTCAGTCTTCAAAGTCCACTGCCCGGTCCATGTCATTCCCACAGCGGTAGGTAGGGGAACCCAAGCCTGCCCTCTACACTGGGTTCCAGCCTAGAGACCCTACAATCAGCAGCTAAGGCCCACATAGCCTCACCTGTATTCCCTAGGCTTCTTCCTTCTGCTTTCTCTCAGCACACACACACACACACCCTCTTTCTGTGCTCTTCTTTCTGGTTTTATACAAGCCCAGCCTCTTCCTACCCAGCTGGGCTTCAGGTTCAGTTAGGGTTGTATAATGAGCCTACACCTCACCAAGGTGCAGCCCATCCTGTCAAATAGCCTCTTCTTGAGCCATTTTCTCAGTCATGGATCAGGACTCCCATTGTGTTAGATACTGAACAAACACAGAACAAAGAGACAGTCTCTGCCCCAAAGAGTTTACAGTCTAAGTTATTTCATTACCTAAATAGGAGCAGGGCTCTTTGAAAAGTCTGGCCCAGAGATCTGAAATCCGCCTTTCTATAGTTACATGTGACTATCTTTGACTAACCTGCAAAAGAGTTGGATCCAGCAAAAAACATTTGCAGCCTTCCAAGCCCCACAAGTCCTTGAAGGCCGTGGATGTGGATGCTGTGACAGACAAACCTGTTCAAAGACCCTGAAAGACCAGAAACTACAAACAAATCAGTTCTGTGAGTGTGAGTTATGGAAGTGGGTAGGCAATAGACAGTTCATGCAAATAACCTCTCTGCCTCCCACACTCAGCTACTTGTGTGGGTTTATTTACCCCTCTGGAAATACATCATAGAAACAATTTCAGAGGCAATTAAAAAATAAAAAAGCCCGACAACAGGCTGGTACTTTCCTGGGAGAATCCCTCTCTACATTAACTCTTCCGTAAAATGCAGGGGGGTTGTTTGTTTTAAGAAGCTGTTTGAAGTTCTTGAAATTATTTTTGATCACCTTTAATTGTGGGCAGAGGATTACACACCCACCCTCTATAATGCAGCAGAGAAGAGCACATTTGTGTGCTGGGATAGCCAAAGTAAGAGAGAAGTAAAGCAGAGAACAGGCATGTTGTTTGAGTGGTGAGTTTATAATCAATATTCCCACTAGGCCTTTATAGAAAAACGGCAAACCGTACTCCTCTCTTCTCTCATTACATTGGGTTGAATGAGTTTAAATGAATGAAGAATCTGGTCAAATTCTGCTACAAATTGACCATTTCTGCAGTAGTTCTCAGGACAGTGCTTAACATAAATAAGGCTGCATATTTCTGCTGTTAGAGGTGTGCCTAAAATGAGTGCTCAATCACAGATTAATGAACAAAAATAATTATGGTACTTCGATGTGGGCAAACTAGCTCTCTAGTGGAATGGCTTGCTGAGCTAATTGCTTTCATTCATATAAACATCTGATGATACAGATGGAGATGGATAAAGTGTCTGTGTGCAGTAGTAAAGAAACCAACAAGGATGGTTCCCGCTGTCCCCCTGGCATGTTGATGTAGGCCCTCTGCATATTTTAAAATGGATCTTAATTATACATTAAGCTGATGGTTTCAGGATGCTACAGCTTCTCTCTTTTTCCAACTCACACTGGGTGTAAGAAGCCTTTGTAAAATCATTTCATTTCCTATGAATGTATAAGACAGTGGCAATGAGAATTTAGGTAGGCATCCCTAAGATCAGAGACTCTCCGGGGCACCAGCCTCGACAGCTATAGAGAGTTCCACTCGCAGCAGAACTGGTGTGCAGGCAGGGACGGGGTTTGGGAAAGCCGCATAGGTGAAGTCTAAATCTGTTAGTCTTTAAGGTGCCCTGGACTCCTTGTTGTTTTTGTGGATACAGACTAAACGGCTACCCCCTGATACTTTCTACCATGTGTGTGGCACAGAGGCCAGCTGCATGGAGGCCCCTGGTATGCTACCATGGAGTGGGTGTTTGGGGACAGGTGGTGGCATTGTGTGGCTCTCCAGTCCTTTTCCACTCTGTGGGAGATAATGGGCATATGGGTCACAGAGGCTGGAATAGTGGCTCTGTGGCATTCTTCCTCATTTGATCCCACAGAGATCCTGGGTACCCAGCCACGCATCAGACAAAAGATTTGGATCTTTCTGTCTATTTGTTCTGCATGATCAAAGAATGGCACGCATAAGGATGGGATATATTTTCAGGAAGACACATGGAGAATTAACTATACAGCTCCCATGTCTATTAAGTATAGCGGTGACACGTACCTCTCACTGAATTATGGAAATGTGCTCCTTAAAACACTGCTGTAAAGCACTTCCTAGCAATATGCAACTCTGCAGTTTCTGTGTAAGGCAACTTTAGAGAAATCAATCTATAAGAGACATCAATAATTCACCTAAAAGCAATATTCATAGAAGCATAACATTAAATGGAGGCACTATAGGGTATAGCAGAATATTTTTCAAGTAGATATTCAGAAAGGAGGGGATCTGGTCTTCTTTTGATGAGACAGGAATTTTCACAGCAAGCCAGCACCTCAAGTGTTAAGAGTTTGGAAGCCCAGGTTTGTTGTGGTTCAATGGCTTAGCCTGACTTTGGATCAGATACTGGTAATTGTACTGGGTGGCAGACGTTTTCAGATACTATTTGGATGAGGTCACCTCTCACATATCTATAAAATTGTGGGTGGGTGGACTGGTTGGTTTCAAGGCTGGAGCAGCCAAGCAGAAGTGGCCTGGGGCCTTCTGCCTGGGAAGGGCAGAGGAAGGCAGAATATCTTCGGTAGACGGAGGAGAAGCACACACCACCAGTGGCACTTAGTACTGCCTTGAAAAGGTCCAGCATGGACTGCCCTGCTCTATCATCTCTATGTGCCTGGCTGCTAGCAGGTGTGCAGGACGGCAGGATCATGACCATGCCCCTAGCCTGCACTCCCAGAGGTTGCTGTAGTGAGTATTTTTTCTGAGTGTGCTGCTGGTGCACGGAAAGGCTTCCTGCACAAAAGCACACAGACTTTTAGTTTTAAGACGACCACACATCTCGTTTTGTAGGTAGATGGTCTTTTTGTCCTTGGGGATTTGTAAGGAAAGTTGGACATGTTTTGGGGTTCTTTTCCCTTGGGGTTTTTGGCAACCAGCAACTTCCAGGGATGGCCTGTGTTGGCTGGTGGAGAGGATTCCTTTGATCTCCAGATTGACAACATGATAGTCCAGGCAGGAAAGTGGTGTGCTTCCCCATATTTCTGAGGCTAGTCTGTGACCGTCCAGATGGCTGGAGGACTGAGGCAGCTTGTGAGAAAGCCATACTTATCATACTGGCCAGGAAATCCTGGACCAGCATGATGTGGCACCGTACAGCTAGATTTAGATGAGTGGCCGTGGAATAACTTTTTAAAGAAAAAATACAAAAACTGTAATCACCTGCAGCCACAGATTTTATGAACAGGTGGAAATGACATGAAATGGCAACAAAATTCACAGAACAGCCAGCCACTGCTCTTTTTTCATTCAGATTTCAGTACTGCTGGGAGATTCGTTGTGGACAGTGGTTGCTTTTAATAGGGTCTCCCTGGACTTGAACCCACCACTTTTGCAGAAATACCACTGTTTCTGTGAAGAATATACATAGCTATGTTCTCGCTCATAGTTGGTGGAGAGCAGGAAGATAGTTGGGGAGCAAACTCATATGATGCTTCTAGATTCAGAAATGACAGCACCTGAGCTCCTGCATCCCATCACTAGCGACGTCATGAGCATTAACACACGCAGAAGGTATATCGCAACTTCTTGCCCAATACCTCTGTACCTTCTTCCACACAGCCCTTATGCATGGGATGAATTGCTTGAGCTGATCTGCAAGGCTCCTTTATCCTGTCCACATTGAAGCCCCTCTTGAAGCCTCACTTCTGCTGTGCTGTGTATGATGAATTGCAGTGACTTGAATAAAAATGGTCTCTTGTTGGACCTCTATCTCCTTCTCTGTCTGTTTTTGGATTGTAAGCTCCTTTGAACAATGACCACCCAGTCTCGAATGTTTGGAAAGAGTCAAACACATCTTGGGCAGTGTCATAAATTAAAAAATGATAATAGTGTTAGAGGAATGTCTCACTCTTTACTATGAAACCAACCCATTCTTATGTACTGATGGCAGCTGCTTTTGCGGGGGATGAGAGTGCAAGCTCTTTGGGGCAGGGTCCATCATTTTGTTCTGTGGTTGTACAGCCCCTGGCACAATGGGGCTCCGATCCATGACTGGGGCTCCCAGGCCACTACTGCAATACAAATAAATAATAATAATAAAAAATTTTAATGCAAGCTAAGGCTTAAAAAAAGAGAAAAGTTCCTTCCCTGTGTTTGAAATGAGCACTGACTTATCTAGCCAATAGAAATTAACCCTGTTACCGGCATATGGCTTTATGGATAATCTCCTTTTAGGGTGAAGTTCAAGCTGCACAGAAAGCCAGCACAAGTCCACACATCACTTAAGCCTGATTTTGAGGGCTCAAGTGGGACTGAACTGGTGCATAGGCCATGTGCCAGGCCCTCTGCTAGGTTCACCATATAAAGCGGATACCCTTCATAATCCAATAGTCGGATGAGATGCTTTTCCATTAGTATCCAACATGCTGGGCATTAGGGGTGCTGTGATGCCCACAATATCCCTTGGGGATCCACAATATGCATATTTATAATAGGCTAACAGCTAGTTGCTAATTTCTGTGGTTTGGGGATCTCACTTTAAAACTTCTTATGCTGATGGTGTCATATCAATAATAAGATGAATAATTAAAACCTTTCCAAGAGGTAGGGATAGATTTGTCCTTTTGAACCTAGGTTTTTGGCCAGGGGTCGGCAACGTTTGGCACGCGGCTCGCCAAGGTAAGCACCCTGGCGGACCGGGCCAGTTTTATTTACCTGCTGACGCGGCAGGTTCGGCCGATCGCAGCTCCCATTGGCCCGGGATGGCGAACTGCGGCCAGTGGGGGCCGCGATCGGCTGAACCTGCCGCGTCAGCAGGTAAATAAAACTGGCCCGGCCCACCAGGGTGCTTACCCTGGTGAGCCACGTGCCGAACGTTGCCGACCCATTTTTGGCTAACCAAAGTCGTGTAAAGTTGCCACCTCTTTCTAATAGCTTACTGCATATGTCAAATGCTGTACAAAGGTTAATTCCAGAGAAACAACTTTCTGCTATCTTTGGGGGTGAGCATCTTTGTTATAAAATGAAACTGTTGGACTGAGCTAACCTCATCTACACTAACATTCTGTTCACTGCATTAATTCTGCAGTGACTTGAGTATTAGTAGAACTATGTTAATCCCCTTTGTTTATTTGGAAACCCAGAGCTCCTGCATTGCTTCTCAGCAATGTTTTATTAGCAGAACCTTGGAGTGAGGTCTCACATTCCAAACACTAACATCAATGCATTGATCCATATGTTTGTAACAGTACCATGAAGCAAAATTAAACTATATTCATCCAAATAACTAAACCAAGTACACTTAGTAATGCTGTATCCTTTGCTTTGGTTTGTTTGCACCTCGTTACCTACAATGGATCTTCCGTTCACTGGCAAGAATTGCTGCACTGAATCTGCCAATGGCAGATATTTCTGCTTCTTGAACTAATTCAGAAAGGGGTTCAAGTTAGTGAACAGAAAAGGCTGAAGATGAAGAAATGCTGTTGTTCCAAAAGAGCGCCTCTGTCAGTCTAGGCAGGAGGTGCTGTCTTAACTCAGGCGATTTGGGCATTGGATGATGCAGGAGAGAAAGGGAAAAGTCCATCACACACCTCCTGTTTGCAGAAGCCTTGGGCTCCCTCCAGCAGTGCAATTATTTCAAAGAATTGGGGTGAGGAGACCGGGAGTGATAATGCATTAATGCAACAAGCTTCGTAACAAGGTGAGTGGTGGAGGGACAAGATTATGTTTTTCTCACCAATCCCACTCCAGTGGTTGCACCTATACTTCCCTCTGGCCTAATGCTATTTTTTGTAGGCTGCCTAATGGCTTTCTACCTTGCCAGTGATTTCAGGGGCAGATGACTGACTAGCTTTCAGTGAACTACTCCCTTTCCCATTGTCTATTCATTGGGGGAGGAGGGCAAACTGGTTGGCATTTTCTGGGTGCACATGGTCTGCCTCTCTCCCTCCCATTGCATCCTGCATGGTTGGGTAGCATGGGACTGTACATTGCTGCAGCTGGTAGAGAGCACGGAGCAGTACAGTTGGAACCGACAACCAAGGAATCAACCATGGGACCAGACCCAGAGGGCAGGAAAGACCCAGCAGAGAAGTCTAGGCCAGCACTGGGACTATGGCAGTGGATGCCAAATGCAACAGAGACACTAACTCATCACTCTAAACTCACACTATAGAGAGACTGAGGCTGGAGCAAGTTGGATTTTGAATCGGTCCGTGGCTGATCAAGGTGATTGTTACTGATAAAACTGTCTGTACTGATAATGAAACTGGAATGATTCCTGGTTAAATTCCTGCCTCCCCAAAGCCAATAAGAGGGGTCTGCACTGCAACAGGGATCTGGTGCCCACTGTTAGTAAGGGGAGCCCCTGCTTGGCAAGAGGCATTTTCTGAGTGCATGTGGCCTACTTCCTCAACCTCTCTTTTTCAGACCTGGACCCAGAAATGTTCCCTTGGATCTTAATGCAGCTTCTGCTCCTGTGCATTTCATAGACTCAGATGTTATAAAGCCAGAAGGGACCTACGTGACCTCCTGCATAACATACAAACTTGATTTAAAAATTTCTAGTGATGGAGAATTCACCAGAACCCTTAGTAAGTTGTTCCAATGGTTAATTACCTTCACTGTTAAAAATTATACTTTATGTCTAGTCTAAGTTTGTCTAGCTTCAACTTCCAGCCATTGGATTTTGTTATACTTTTGTATGCTAAATTATAGGCCCTATAATATCAAATTTCAGTTCCTTGTGTAGAGAGACAAAAGGTGTGTTAGGGAACATCTTTTATTGGACAAGATTTTGTTGGCAAGAGAGACAAGCTTTTGAGCCACCGAGAGCTCTTCTGCTGGAATTGGAAAGGTTCTCCCCTCCCGCCTCATTTCTCTAATATCCTGGGACTGACATAGCTACAACGACAACGCATAGTTCTTCATGTAGGTAGTTATAAGCTGAGCAAGTCCCCCTTAACATGCTCTTTGTGAAGCGGTGACATAGAGGCCCATTGGTGCTAGCTGGCAAAGCATTCAGTGTCCTGTAACAGCAATTCCTAACTGGCCTGACAAACTCACTACACCAAGCATACCGCTTGCATAGTATTTAATCGATAAAGACTATTATGTAAGGTCTTAAATGAAAGTCAGTGCCACAGTGGTGATGAATATCCTTGTGAAATGTATGTACTGCTACTATGTAAGGAGTCATGTACATATACTGGCTATATGTTCCTAAGGTCTCTATTAAGGCAGAGTTGACAAACAGGTTTCTGCCAGATAAAGGAGGTTTATTCACCTTTCCTGACTGGTCACTACATGAAGTAAGCATTGTAAGGTAACACAGTGGAAAGTCATTTACAATACATACAAAGACAACAGGAGGATGTGAAATCAACTGAAAAAAACAAGCGACAGGGGTTCTACTGTCCCTGAGGACAGACAATGAACTTTTGGGATATAAGGCAGAGGCACAGAGACACCCCTTTATTCTGAACCTCAGAAGTAATTGGCAGCGTGATTACATTAATGAAAACAGGATCTGAAACAGGCTCAGTTGAAACGCTGAAAAGGACATTTGGGGTGAGATCAACTTGAACTTCCCCATGCTGCACACTGAGTGCTCGCTAATTAACTCCAGCAGTGGGAGTGGAGCCGAGATGGCGCTTGGCTGGTGGGGGTGAGGAGACAGCAGGGCCGAGGGGGAGCACCAGCCCCTGCCACGTGCAGCGCACTGGGCCTGGCTTTGAACAAGGGCCCTGCAGGGGCTGCCTTTGCCCAGAGCTGTACTCTCTGCTCCCCTCTGGGGGCTGTGGTGCCAGGGAAACACTCCTCATCACTGCCCCGCCCTGGGCTGGTGCCTGCCCTGCCGGGGTCTGGAGCAGGTGTGTGCAGCGCCGGGGGGTGAAAATCTCATCAGGCTCTGAAAACCATGAGAGTGGCTGAAAAATGCCAGCTTGGAAATGCTAACACATAGCTCGTCCCTCTGAGCTCGCCTGGCTCCAGCTTCACGTCCCAGCCCCCAGGGCTAAAACATATTAAAGTTTGAAATGGAAGCCAGGATTCTCCCAGGATCTCCTAACTCCGGATGGATGGATCTAGACTGTTCTCAGTGGTACCAGATAACAGAACAAGGAGTAATGGTCTCAAGTTGCAGTGGAGGTGGTTTAGGTTGGATATCAGGAAAAAAAATTTCACTAGGAGGGTGGTGAAGCACTGGAATGGGTTACCTAGGGAGGTGGTGGAATCTCCTTCCTTAGAGGTTTTTAAGGTCAGGCTTGACGAAGCCCTGTCTGGGATGATTTAGTTAGGGATTGGTCCTGCTTTGAACAGGGAGTTGGACTAGATGACCTCCTGAGGTCCCTTCCAACCCTGATATTCTATGATTCTATTTAGAGAAAAGTTTAACCTGTTCAGTTTAGGCTCTAGGAATCATGTTATGACTTTGTTTTATACATAACCCTTCTGTTTCCATTATCCTTACTCACTCTCTCTTAAATCTTAGCTAATAAACTTATGATTGTTTTCACTATAAATATACCTCAGTGCTGTGGTATTATATAAGGAGCTGGTTGAATCACACAAGTTGGTGTGTACACTGTTCCTTTGGGGACAGCAGATCTGGTGTTACTGAGAGTGTTCAGTGGATAGGGGATGAATATTACAGGGGATTGCTTCAAAGTGGCTCAGGGACTAGGGTGCACCTATTGTTAATGTGCAAGATGAAGTAAGGGCAGCATAGCCCAGAGGAGAGTGTTTGGGTAGCTAACAAAGTGGAACTGTTAGGGACCTGACACTCAGTTAAACACAAGCAAGAGGCAAGGGAGTAACAAGCTGACTCCCAGTTCTGGGCATCCCAACAACCATCACATAAGCTAAACCGATTGAGCTCTATTAGTTTTTTACTATAAGGCTTGTTTCTCATCCTTTAAATCATTATCATGGCTCTTCTCCGAACCCCCTCTAATGTATCAGAATCCTTCTTAAATTGTGGGCACTAAGAGTAGACACAATATTCCAGTATCAGTCACACTTGTGTCAGATATAGAGTAACATATCCTCCCTACTCCTACTTGATATTCCCGTTTATACATCCAAGGATCACATTAGCCCTTTTAGCCACAGTATTGCTCATGTTCAGCTGATTATAGAGACACTGCTTCCCTAGATAGAGTCTCCCATCTTGTAACTATGGCCTACATTCTTTCTTCCTATATGTATACATTTAGCCATATTAAAATGCTTGAGCCTGGCTTACCAAGTGATCCAGATAACTCTATCAGGTGACCTGTCCTCTTCATTATTTACCACTCCCTTAAGCTGTGTGTCATGTGCAAATTTTATCCGTGATAATTTTACATTCTCTTCCAGGCCATTGCTAAAGCATAGAGCTGGGAACTGATCCTTACAGGACACCAGAAGGAACACACCCATTCTGATTCTCTGTTTACAATTATGTTTTGAGATCCATCAGTTAGCCAGTTTTTAAATCCATTTAATTTTTGCTTTGTTGATTTTGTATTGTTCTATTTTCTTAGCCAAAATGTTGTGTTGTCACCAACTCTAATGCCTTACAGAAGTCTATTACATCAACACTATTACCTTTATCAGTCAAACTTGTAATCACATAAAAAAGTCAAGTTAGCCTGACAAGGTCTATTTTCTATAAACCCACATTTTAAAATGTCCATACTGACTGGGCCTGACTATCCCAAAGTGCATTTCAGTATGCAGAGATATTCATGCTCATGTGAGAATGGGGAGCACTGAATACTGCAGTGCATTTCCGAACAAAAACAAGGCAAATCCTCCAGTTGTTAGAACGGAATTCTGCAAGGTACTGAGTGCTTTCAATTTCCATTGATTTGAAAGTGCTTCGGTCTTTGCAGGACTAGGATCTCAGTCCTTACTCGCACACTATTCCCATTGGAGTCAATGCCTAAGGCAAACTGTAGCAGAGTCATAATCGGTCCTTGTATAATTTCTATAAAATACTTACAAATACCTATCATTTGCATCAGACTTGTTGAAAAAGAAAAAGCTTGAACCTGGCTAGACATTGTGTTACGTGGACTTGGATAGTGGAGCATTTAATACTTGAAAGTACAGTATATTGAATGTAATGGAGTTTGATTGAAGAGCATCTAAATAGCAGATCCGTTGACAAAATAATGGACGGTTATATGCAGGAAGAGTTATCATTGATTATCTAAAAGCCTCTCTGTGTACAAAGAAAGGACTTTCTAATTTGAACTTTTGTAATCAAAGAAAACCAGATGAACTACAAATGGTAATATACATTTATTGGCATTGGATTAATTAAATCTTGCAGGTTTGCCCAAAAACCTTTTCAAGTGTCATCTCTAGAGCAATGTGTATTTGCACTAATGAAAGAAATGGAATTCAGAAATGGCCTTTAGGAAATGCGTAAGTTGTGCAGTCCATTAATATGAAAAGGAAATGCAGACTGCAAAAATCTCTTTCAGTGCTAGTAGCATTAACTCAATTTGGACTAGTTTGTGGTTATCACAGTTTGCTTTTAAGCATTTGAGCCCAAATATGTAACACAGTGACAGCGGGGAAATGCTTTAGATTAAGCAGCTAATGTAAAAATCATTTACTGAATATATTTTTATCAAATTCTCTCTTTGCTGCGAGCTCCGAGCTTGATACTTCAAGTGGCTGAGGATGTCCTGGGAATTGTGAAGCCATCTTTGGTCCTACTGAATATCAATGGGACTGAAGGATTCAGCACACCTTATAGGACTGAGGCTGAAATTTGAGAAGCAGATGACAAAATCATAGAATCACAGAAGATATGATTGGAAGAGACCTCAGGAGGTCATCTAGTCCCTAGGACAAGTCATGCCACCACTATGATTACAATCCTGTGATGTGAAAATGCGGTAGGCTTTCTTGCTAATTAACACTGAACTACAAAATATACACACGAGCAATTTTCAAGTGTTTTAAGGGTGCATTTGTGTAAGACCAAAAAGAGCAGATTAAACAGCAAAAAGGATTTCTAGGTCTATTGCCTAAAAATGATATACCGGTCCAGTTTGAAAAATAAATAAATAACAGTCAGTCATATAGTCTGTCGTACCAGGGACTAAGCCCTGAAGAGCCAGCTGAAGATCAGAATGCAGCTCCCAGTCCTTGCTTCCCTAGCAGATGGGCCAAGATGGGATGAACACACCACACCTTGGAGCTCCACAACGGACCACAACCGAGGAGCTAGCTTACAGATTTTAAGGCCAAAAGGAATCATTATGATCAGCTAGTCTGCTCTCCTTCATAGCAAAGGCCATAACATGTCAGCAGCTGCTAGCTCAATATCTTGTGGGGGTACTAGAGGATTTCCAGGCTTTGTTTAAAGCCTTACAAGAGATGGAGAATTTACCACATCCTTTGTAGCCTGTTCTAGTTACCCTCACTGTTAAAAATAGCAAAGGACAGTGACAGTGCTCATCACTTTCAGTGTCTCAGAGTGAGGGATAAGAGTGAGAGTTTTGGTTTTGAAGGTTAGATGTGCTTCCAGAAAAGTCACTAGCATGGGGCTAAAAATTGGGCGAGAATTGGGCAAGGACTTCATGGTTTGGCCTCAGACAAAATCCTTTACAGTTAAAGAAAATAACCAATATAAGGTGGCCTAGACAGCAGCTTAATGCATCAGTAGGAGAGATGGACTTATTCTGCAGACCTGCCGGAATGACCCTTGTCCCAGCACTGTCTGTCTCTGATAAATTATAGGTCTCTCCCCTTCATTCCTGGTGGAATGTCCCATATCACATACATGTCCTTTATTTACACTGTGCATCTTTTCATCTGTTACTTCCACTGTGCTTCCACTGTGCCAATGAAAAACAAAAACTGAAGTTCAGTACAAGAAACTTTAAACTGCAATTTAGTCAAGTAGATACATACAGTAGCTGGTCATCTGTGTGCATTACAGCTCTCCCTGATCAATAGTAATTCAGTGCTATAGCATGCTGTATCATCATCTGACAGATATTTTAAGACTTGATTAGTCGTAGGCTCTTTCCAGGGCCCATTGGGACCCTACTACAGTGTTCAGTTATAAAGTCCTCCTTCTGAAAGCATGAAACAGAGGATTTCTCATTTCCCAGCTAGGAGAAGCTTCACTGAAATGCCAGAGATTTCTCACGTCTCTGTTTCTGAAACCTCTAGCTGATTTTTTCCAAACGGAGTCTTGAGGATGGAACTCAGATCTCGTCCCCAGCAAGACAAAAAGATGTGCACAAAAGTGTTTTGGGTGGTGTTTCCTCATGCCTGCTTCATCTCTTCTTTAGTGATCTATGCTTTTCTGGGGGCTGTCATGTTTTCTCACATTGAGGGTAACAGAAATTGCAATGAAAATAAAGACTATAAGGATTTTATGCTGAATCTGTGGAACCTCTCACAAAATTTTACAGGTATGTGCAGTAATAGAAAAATGACTTTGCTTACAGGGTATTACTGATCCCCTTGTCATTCAAATTAGATCTCTTAACTTGTGACTATATACTTCAAAATAATGAAGGGTAAGCTTGGAAGCAGCTTTTCCTTATGTTTAGATGGTGTATTTATTTGCTTTAATTATGATTTCCAGGCTGTAAGCTTCCACGATCCCTATGTGAATGTTTGACCAGATTTTTGTAGTGCTTATCTACTTCGCTTTGTCTTGCATCACTGGAAAGATTTAAAGTTACCCTGGGTAGCAAAACAGTGACTGAGCTTGCTTAGCTATTGTAACAAGCTCAGTTCATCCCTCATGGGGGTCTCCGTTAGTCGCCTGGCAATAGGAGGTCAGCCTGCTGCCTCACAAAACAAAAACATAACAGTTCAGAGAGTCAAAGAAAAGCTGGATCCTAATAATCATTTATGTGAAGGATGGGTCCAAGTAGAGGGGATATAATGTCAGGATGGCAAAGAAAGAGAGGGTGGTGGGGACTGGGGTGGTAGCACTTATTCATTGTCTACAGCAGACTAAATAGATAAAAGAGCTTTTAGTGAATGGTCACTGGCTCTTTCTGAGGGCTTGTCTACACTTAAAAATTTGCCAAAATAGCAACTCCAGAATAATTATTCCAGACAAGGTATTTATTTCAGTATAAACCCTCTGTGGACACTTATTCCAGAATACGAGTGCCTTTTTTCAACTGAGCTTACTGTATTTTGGAAGTGATTTTTATCAGGGAGGGATTACAGGGGTAAGTCACACTCCAAAGATGCCTATATGTGCAGGCTATAGGAGTAGCTGCTAGAGATAATGCATTTGGTATTTATCCACAGGTAGGGGCCATGGGTCTCAGCAGTAGACCACAAATCTGTTTATCTTCCGATTACAAATTGTTTTACTTTCTTCAGTAAAAGACCATGCTGGTTGCACCTCTTTTCCCTCTTACCGCCGTCTCCCCCAGTTCAGTTATTCAACCAGAAGAAGAATAAACCAGGTACTTAAAAGAAAAGAGCTGGATGTCATGAAAGAGAGAGGTCAAATTTTGTGTCATTCTCTCTTTGGTATATCTTCTATCTTTCTCTTTTTAAAAATTACCCAGTTTCTTTGTCCTCATTTTTTAATGCTTTCACCCATCAGCCCACCCTCCTCTGTTTCTTCACCACAGCTATTAGCCTGACTCTACTTACAACATGGGCAAAGATAGGTTTGTGTGCGGATAGGTTCTTCTTTTAAAGTAACAGAGCCAGATCCTCAGCCGGCATAATGGAGTTAGGCTGATTTACAGCAGCTGATGGGGTGGCCCAGAGTCTTGAAGCAGTTACCACATGCTGTTTTGTTATTGTAACAGAAAATATGACAGAAAACGAGAAGATATTTAAGAAAAGAGTCCATGACCTGCTTATCAAAGCTAAGTTGGAATGGTTTGACGATCCAAAAGAACGATGGTCTTTCCTTGGGTCTCTCTTTTTCTGCTGTACTGTGTTCACAACAGTGGGTAAGTTCTGAGGTAAAGTACACTTAACATAGGATGCTAATCACTGCATTTAACTCATGGGTTTCATCCAATGAATTCACAAAGGAACAACATATATTTGTAGTGAGTAGTTTGGGTTAAAATGTTATCCAGTGCTCTCTAGACCAGTATATTCTAATGCATTTTAGCACTTAGATTGCTGTAATTGCACATGCAAATTAAATGCTCAGGTGCATGCACACATGGTCATCATGACCTAATGCAACTTTTTTGTAAAAAAGAACAAACAAGTTTTCTCTATTGTTTTGGTTCAAAATGTGCTCTTGCCCTCCCCACTGTTGTGTATTATGCTGGGTTTTGCCCTCCACCAGAGAGGTGGTGATCTGATTTTAAAGAGCTTCACAGTTGTTTAGGTTGAAAAGTGTGTTATAAATATAAGGCATTATAATTAATTCTTTCTTATGTATCCACCGAGGCATATTCGTAGAATCATAGAATATCAGGATTGGAAGGGACCTCAGGAGGTCATCTAGTCCAACCCCCTGCTCAAAGCAGGACCAATCCCCAGACAGATTTTTGCCCCAGGTCCCTAAATGGCCCCCTCAAGGATTGAACTCACAACCCTGGGTTTAGCAGGCCAATGCTCAAACCACTACTCCTGAAATTTTCCATTCCGGCTCCAGGTGTAGACAGATGACCTAGATACAAACAAAAATGACCTGTTCTAGTCCCTTCTCTACAACACTATGGGGTGCTACTTTCCATGTGCTTCTGCTGTTCTTCTTGACACCAGTCTCACCCGTTGGCAAGCGCAGGCAGTGACTAAGTCTTCCATATAGAACCACTCAGTTAGAACGTGCATGCCTGAGACAATGACCAACACCACCTTTTGTGAGGGAAGGTCTGGAGGCAGCAAGCAGCAATCCAGAGAGGCTAACAAGGAAAGTGACAGAGATAGAAGATTTCTAGGGTGGACTTGTGTTTTTTTAAAAGACGGTAACATAGTCAGATATCCAGCTGAAACCTGTATTTATTCAACTGACCAAAATTCAGTTAAACTAAATATGGGTATGAAAAGTTATCTGACATAATCCTTCAGCATAAGATATGACAGAATCCACAGTTTTCAAACAACATGCACACACTCATGCCTCTAAAAGTGCTTGGACTCAGAATTCATTCTCCTGTATAACCTCAGCTATACTCCTCCCTATTCAATTCTGCTATTAAGAAATCAGTTTCAAGATCTCAAGTTGCGTGGTTAAAGTCTCCTTCCCACTCCTTAGACTACTTTCTTTGGTTACCCCTTTCTGCCCTTCCATGGCTGTTAATCTTCCTCTTTGTTACATTAAAAAAAAAATCCATCTGTTTTCTTTACAGCATAGAACCAGCATGTAATCACACCAGGGTGGTTATTATACATGGAATATCCTGCACCACTGGTTTTCTAGATATGACTGAACTACCCCACAAGTACCTCTGCTTATGTAGGCAGCGGACGAGCTACAACCAGAGTGGGTGTGTCTACATCTGCACCTTTTCTTATGGGACTTCTGTGAGAGAGGCATCAGGATTTTATTTATTTATTTTACTGACTCAGGCAAAATCCCCCCTGACTACAATATAAGAGCTGATTTGTGGAATGGGTCTACATGGAAGTTTGGTTCTCTTTTGTCTCTGCAATTTCATGTTCTTCCACATATAATATTTTGCTATTGCAAATGATTTAAAAAGGAAGACAAACCATAGTTAAAACTAGAAACCATTAATTTCAATGGGGAGTTTTGCTTGAGTAAGGACCAAAGGATCAGTATGGACACATTTTGCTTAAACATCAAACCAAATTGGCTACGGATATAATCTAGTAAGTGCTGTGGTGGATGCTATTTTTGGGGGGAGTGCAATTTAAGAGGGTCTCACACTAGGAATGCAAAATAGTTTCCTCTGTGGTGAAAAATGAGGAAGAATAGGTAGCAGGTGCTAGTAAGTAGTAGTAAATATTTATGAGAGGTAAATGTGTCCAAATCTCTTACGTGATTTAGGACCTTAAGTCTTATTTTCAGAAGTGAGTTAGTCACTTAGAAGCACTCCTACTCCCCTCCTATGTGCTTGATCCAAAATAAGCCCTATTTGTTGACCTTCCCAGGAAGCTATAAACCACATCTGTTTGCTTAGGCTCTTTGGAAGGCCTAAGATGCTTGGGGGTCTAGAGGAGGTGAGGAGCCAGGGATATTCATTTTTGTTGTTGATTGAGAGCCATTTGTGTGGGGTGAGATCAGCTGTTGATTTGTTATTTGGCTGGATTATATCTGTAATAAATGTTAAAGCAACTATAACCTGTGATAGGCACTTTCATGTATATGAATCAAAAGGAAAAAAGAAATCACTCTCCACATATTAATTACAGTAATTAATCCTCACCATTTACCTCTGCAGAGTAATAATTAGCATCCCCATTTCACAGATGTGGGAATGGAGACACACAGGATAAATAAACTGCCAAAGGCCACATACTGAGTTAGTGGCAGAGGCTGGATTAGACCATAAAGACTTTAACTATCTTTAGTAAGAATGAAGGTGACTTGGCAATTATACTCCAGTATTTGGTTTAATAATCTTAAAGACAGACCCCAAAATCGTCTAAGAGGAAACAGTGTTGACTAAGGAAGAGAAAAGCATTTTTTAAAAAGGATTCTTTATGCCTTTTTGGAGGACAGAGAACTTCCATTAAAAACTTTAATACAATTTCTCTCTGTTATCTTTTCCCTAATGGAAATGCATTAACTTAGGGTTAGGATTTTAACTTCACATCCAAAGAAGCAATGGCATAACTGCAGAAAAGGAGTCCTATGTCCTAATTTAATTTGCAGCGGAATATCTTACACTACCATTTTGTTACTTAAATTGATCATTTGGCAGTGGAAGTCTGGTAATATTTTTGCATTAGTTACATTTGATATCAGTACTTTTTAGATCACTAGAGTAAAGTGTTATTGGTTTCCAGCCATGCTCTTCAATGGAGAAAATGTGTGTCCCCTAAAGCCCAGTTTTACCACTCTCCATATGTCAAATGCAACTCCTGCCATTAAAATCAGATCTAACAAACTGTAAATAGTTTCAAATCATTGACAGTGACAATTATGATCAACAATGGCCCCGAGTCATAAAGTTTGAGGGTGCTGGGATTCATTGTTCCAAGCTATTAAACAGAATAACCAGTTGCAAAAATTCAGATTAGAATCCAGATCTGAATTTACCAAAATACAGGGAGTTTTGATCGGGTGTTCCATTCTGGGTCAATTTCTATGTATGAGTTACCACATGCAAAAAACTCTCTGCTTTCAGGTAAGTTTTATGGTTTGTGCATATGCTCTTTCAGAAGGAATACAGTGAAGGTCCTTCTGCTCCAAGTCAGACCCATGTACAAAGCCCCCAGCTAAGAAGTTTTAAAAAGGATTGAGATAAATGTTAAAAAAAAAAAAAAGACCACACAGACTATTGACTAAAATATCACCACACAAATTATTGACTTAAAACTGTATTACAAGTTCAATGTTTTGAATACAAAATAAATTGCAGTGTTCTATTTTTATTTTGTTTTTAGGTTATGGCCATAGCTACCCCGTAACAAAGGTTGGAAAATATCTGTGTATGCTATATGCATTATTTGGCATACCTCTGATGTTCTTGGTTCTGACAGACCTGGGAGACATCCTTGCAACTATCTTATCCAAGTCTTACAATAAATTTAGGAAACTTAATTCAAAAATGTTAGCCTCTAAACCAGCTAAACTGTGTTCTGGATGCATCTGTAAGAAAAACAATGAGATAAAAACTGGATCATCATTGCTTATGCAACACAAAATAGTCATCCAGGAACCTTTAAGTATCACGGAAGTGCTGAAAAGCCAATCCTCTGTTAAAAGGAAGTCACTGCAATACCAGAATGCTGAAATATTTGAAATGCTAATTGCAAGAGAAAATCAATACCTTATGCCACCAAGAATTAACAAATTTGAAAGATGGAGTTCATGTCCCGAACTAGACTCAGGGAAGATGACCTGTGTCATCGAAAACTTTGGCAAAGAACTCGAAAAGCTAGATGTGCCCATCTTGCTAATGGCACTAATTGTCTTTGCATACATCTCCTGTGCAGCCGCTATTCTTCCAAACTGGGAAAACCACATGGATTTCGAGGAGGCTTTCTATTTTTGTTTTATCACCTTGACAACAATTGGGTTTGGTGATATTCACTTGGAACATCCCAACTTTTTCTTGTTTTTTTCCCTCTATATTGTCATCGGTATGGAAATAGTCATCATTGCTTTTAAGCTGGGACAAGACCGATTGATTGGCTTGTACAAAAAGGTGATTTCATATGTTAGTAAGAAGACGTCACCACAGTATGAGAAGTATCCGCGTAAAAAATAGCCATCATTTCTCCCGGTCACATTCATTGGCGATTGCAATCAGATGAAATTGTTAGTGCGTTTTCTTCTCCCTGCTTTATGGAAGGCTTAGAGGGGGCCATATTTCCCCCTCATTTACATGAGCTCCACTTGTTCTGAAATCAGTAGGAACATGCTATAAACTGGTGGAAGGCCTCAGGAGAAAATAGACAGGTGCAGTCAGCAAAGGTTTTCCTCAAGGGATAATATTTGTAACCAGAAAAAATAAAAAAAACCCCACAACTAACATTTAAAAAACCCTCCCTGAGCCGGGAGTCAGCTCAGTCTTATAAGCCCTGGTAGTGGAGGTCTGTCTACACACAGCAGTCTCTCCTCTCTGCCGCCCAAAGTGTTAAATTATGGTTCTTCCCCACAGCACCTGCAGAAGCACAGCTAAGGCTGACCTCTTGTTCGCCAAGACCAGACAGTGGCCCTGTCCCCTGTTACACACATACCCACTTTTCAATGGCGGAACTTGGCCTGAGATAATTAAACATAATTAAGGTATGCACCCAACTAGCTGTTCATTCATGATATTAACACATCTAAGTTTCTTAATGGTCAGTGTAATGTTAAAATTTAAAAAGGCCAAATTTTCTCAAAACCCCTCATCCTCTCCAGCTGTTTTGTAGTGTTCAGGCAGTGAAAGCAAACAGAAAACTGCTCTTAAATGGGTAGCTGGGGATAGGGTGACCAGATAGCAAGTGTGAAAACTTGGGACAGGGGGTGGGGGGGCAATAGGAGCCTATATAAGACAAAGCCCCAAATATTGGGACTGTCCCTATAAAATCAGGACATCTGGTCACCCTAGCTGGGGATTCCCCTTGGGTAGGGAAACGCCTGGGTGACACAAAGCCAGCCAGCATAGCTAACCCACTTCCTGCCCCAGCATTGCAGGACTGGCAGAAGTACACTGGACTCTGGTGATCTCTGACTGACAAAGCAGCCATTAGGTGATCATTCTAGCTGATGTAACTAGTAGCAGTCTTAGGCTGCTCTAAGTTATGAATGGAGCCAAATGGGCTCTTGGCTGGCCCAGGATCAGAGAAGTGGAAAAATGGTTTAGCCACCTTTATCCCCTCATTCACTGCTCAGCCAGACCTGAGGATCTAGCCCAAAGTTTGTTACCGTGAGAATAATATTTCTTCTATAATGTTTAACTTTTTTTCCAGTTAGGAACAGGATATTTGAAATCAAAGTTACATAAATACCATAGCTTTAGACACTTTACTGTCCTGCACAGTGAAGCATTCTACTGTAAATCAGTTCCCTGTATTAAGGATCAGCATTCGTATCCTTTCAACTCTTTGTAATCAGCGTAGTGTACATAAATTTATGGTGTTCGTCTATAACATGCAGCTGCTAATCACAGTTTCTATTCTAGAGATAGCAATTTGTGGGAATGCATGTAACAAACCTGAGCCTGTGTTACAACTTATGAACCATAGCTACTGGTATATTATTAGTGGGACAGTATGGTCTAAACTGACTGAGTTTGGGACTGGAACCATAGAAGCCCTGAGTTCTAATCCCAACTTTGCCACTGACTTGCAGTGTGGCCTTGGGCAAATCACTTCACCTCTGTCACTTCCCCATCTGAAAATAGGGAAACACCACTTACCACAGCCAAGGGTGTTGTGCAGCTTATATAGTTAATACTTGTTGAGTACTCTGAAAGCACAATGTATGTGCCAAGTATTAGGAATAATAATTTTACTGAACAAAGATCCTATCATGCTAACTATACATATTTTTATCTATCAAAACTAGATACACTCTCTATAAAGGGAATCACTGCATTTAACCAACTCTGTCTTAGCCTGTAAATTATAAGCATAAAAACTGAATTTGAATGAAGACTTTAAATATTATAGTGCATTTTGACCATTATGTGATGTATGTTATTTTTATTAGCAGGTTTGCCCTTTAAAGTTGATATTTTCTGAATATTTATATGGCACCTCTTGTAATCTCAATGAAGAATGGTAATTTATAGTCAGTACTAATTATTAATGGTTATTAGTAGTAATGAAATGCCGATGATGTACAAAATACATGCACTGATATAGAAAAATGTGTTGTATAATAAAATTAAAAATAATAATAAAGAGCATACAATTCCTGGTTAACTGTTTAAACATTAGCTCAATTCAGGCTTCAATGTAAAGTAGCTTCCATTCGAACAATTCTCATCTTGTGTCCGCAGAATTAAATTGGTCAGGATTAAGGTCTTGGACCTGATCCAAAGCTCAACAGAAAGACTCCGATTGACTGAATGGGCTTTGTATCATACCTGCACTGCCCTTTTTGGTTTTTCTTAAAGTTTTCTTTATGTTAGGGCTCAGTACTGCAACTCTCACTCACAACTAGCCTTCCTCATGTCACTGGTCCCACTGACGTCAAAGGGATAACCTGCATACATAAGGATGGGTCCAGGATTAGGCCCATATTGTTTTCTGCTAATATTGTGCACTTGTGTTTTGGCGTTTACTTTTTGTACTTATTCAGGAGCAGTTTGGCAGAGCACAATGCATCAGCCAATGCAACAGGACATGAGGAGAGATTCTAAGCACCAAAATGCTCTGTTCATAGCACGAAGACTTGACTATATTGAGCCCTTTCATCTCTAAATCACTGGTTCAGATCTAGCCAAGATTTTAGTGGGGTAAGTGTTGATCACATCAGATAGCTCTGTGGTCGATTTTTTGGTTTTCCATCTAGTTCCAGGAGGATGTGCATCCACTTCATAAAAAAACCACCTCTACAATTAACACTACTAGGCACTCTGTGGTAGCTTCAGCCTGAGAATTTCAGGTGGGAGAATTACTCTCTGACCCCTAACCTTCCATTTCCTAGAAGCACTTTCAGACCCCTGAACTCCCAGATTAATGGGGTGGTGGTGGATGTTTTGTACCACTATAACAGAGCTGGGCTCCTGGTTTTCACTTTTTGATTGAGAAGGACACATGATGGACACTGCATGCTGCTGGATAAATTACTACATTTTAAGAACCTCTACCAAACATGTTGTTAGTTTAACTTTCCCATTTCTTATTCCCCAACCCCCACACATGGTCAAAAAAACCCATGTGCTGCGACTCTAGAAACTGTATGTGTTGCTTTACACTCACAGGGAAGGGGGCTCAAATTGTTCAAGATAAATTCCACTCAAGTTTGTTAAAATACACAGGCACAGTGGTGAAAGAAATGTTGGGAATCTGCTTTCTGACTCCCAGCAAATAATAGCCTGTCAGCAGCCAAAAGATCTCCTATCTACTGGACCACTTTTTTTGGAGAGAGAGAGAGAGAGAGAGAGAGAGAGAGGGCTGATGTCTAAATGTAAAAAATTAGTGCACAATTACTTGAATTTTATTTGGAAATCAAGTTATTGTGCATGCCAATAACTAGCCATTTGCACATGCAATTGTTTGTGAAATTTTAGTAAGTGCATACACAGATGTTAGTGAGCAACTGTGCACACAGTCTTGGGCTTCCTTTTTAAATAATCAGTGCACTGTCTCAATCATCTCTTGAGCTCAGACCAAGTTGTCACCAGCTGAAGAAACTATGGTGTTGGTGATGGTATATGGGCAGAATAAGAGCCACAGAACTTGATTTATAAATTCCTTCAAGCTGACATGACAAATTGTTGCAGTTTTAGGAAAGCATGTCTCATATCAGCCAATGTAATTTTAGAAACAAAACGCAATGCCATGAAGAAGAAATTTGATAGTTAAAAATTAATATTTCCATGTCAAAGATCTATTGATGAGAATTCAGGATGATGAAGTTTAGTCTAATGACATTACTGTCTTACACAGGTACTTCCACAAAATCCTATATGAACAGGAAAGCTGAGACAGGGTATACTGTAGACCAGCATATAAAACTGCTAATGCACTTGATGCTCCATTGGAAGTGAATATCAAAGGGGTAGCCGTGTTAGTCTGGATCTATAAAAGCAGCAAAAAGTCCTGTTGCACCTTATAGACTAACAGACGTATTGGAGCATGAGCTTTCGTGGGTGAATACCCATTTCTTTGGATGCATGTCATTGGAAATGAGTTACATCTGATGACGTGGGTTCTAGCCCACGAAAGATTATGCCCAAATAAATTTGTTAGTCTCTAAGGTGCCACAAGGACGCCTCGTTTTTTTTTTTGCTGATACAGACTAACACGGCTACCACTGAAACTTAATCTACTGAACATTGCTGGCTGCCATCGAGCTTTATGCTGCATGATCTGAAAGAGAAACCCACTGGTCTGTTAAAATAAGCGAGCGTTGACATTGTGGTCTACTTCACATACGACAAGAGAGACTTGAGAAGCAATCTAAGGTTTGGGAGCTGACACATGGTACAGGATACTCATCCCACAGGTTTACCATGATATTCTTTCCTTACGAGGAGTCAAGTAGATTTTGATTGAAAGAGGGATTAAAGTGGTGCAGCATGTATTCAGAAGGAAGCCTTTCACTCTTCAGACTTGTCTCATACTTGTTCCTACAGCTGTCTGAATATAGCACAATACTTAATCACATTGGAGAATGTTCACCCACAATAAGGAGATTATTGACCCCCATTGCTGGCTGAATTCCAACCAGCGAAAGGCATCCATCCAAAATGACAGTGACTGCACACCTTTTCAGAGATACATGATGTGAATGGCTGACATACCATAACTTACAGGGAAGTATGTTTTCTAAAAATATTAAAAATAATAATAATAATAAAGTCTGTCTACTTACTGAGATTTATAAACATGCAAGAACCATGACATAATAGTGTCACTATGTGTGTATATAGATATAAAGACGTATCTAGAACAGAGGTCCCCAAACTGTGGGGTGCGCCCCTCTAGGGGGACATGGAGGAATGTTCAGGATTACGAGGGGAGGCAGGCCGGCCCCTATGGGGGCAAGGAGGGAGCACCACCCTGCCCTGCTCTGCTCTGGCCCCACTTCCAGCTGCGGCTCAGCTCCCGGCCCCATGTCCTGCCCTGCCCCCAGGCTCGGCCCCTGGCCGTGGCTCCATTCCCAGCCCCACTCCCAGCCCCAGACCTGCCTCCAGTTGCGGCCCCAGCCTCAGCCTCTTTACCCCTGGCTGCATCCCCTCTCTCAGAGCTTCAGCCCTGCTCCTGGCCCTGGCGGGGAGGCCTGGACAAGGATAAGGGGGGCACAATCCTGAAAAGTTTAGGGCCACTGATCTAGAATCATGCATGGATGGAAAAATATACATTGCAAAAAATGTGAAAAGAGAATACAAGTATGATCCATTCTCATACAAGTTTATGTTAAAGCACTGGCAGCATAAGCCCCATTCTCAGCAAAGTTGCAAATGTTTTACCATGCCTATGAAGTAGGGCAAAAATGGCTTTCACCATAGCATCTGCAAAAGTCTGATCAGAAGGATTCAGAATGTTTTTGGCATTCTAACTTCCTGCCTGTGCACTTCATCTGCCATAGTTGATCTGTGAACTATGGTATTCTTGGTCAGTGTGGGGGGAGGGACAGCTAGGGGTGAAGGCATCGATAGTATGGAACAACAGGTGATCATACTGCAGTACTAAATCATAGACGCCTGGGCCTTGTATCTGGTAGTTTGTTCTCCTAGATCAAGTTTAAAACCTAGCGAGTTGAGAAGTCTTCGAGGGCGAACCTGCTTTGGTTGCTAACTACCCTGGTAGAAAGGAGGAAAGGTTCCGATCGCTGCCTGGATGAGGTAGCGATCAGACCAGGAGACTGGTGTGTTGGAGATGTCTCCAATATCCAGTCCTAGGCCAAAGACTGGATCCGACATATGTCTGGCTGCATGTGGAGGTCCAGAGTTTGCCTGGGGGAATCTGATGGTTTCCATGTAGGCCATGAGCTCAAGTACTACTGTATCATTGTGGACTGTCTATGTGCGGTTGAGGTCACTAAGGACTAGGAATCTGGAAGATTCCAGAACCCTAGTGGGCATCAGCTTTATAAGATCCTCCAGGAGAATGACAGGGTTTTCCCTCTGGAGGTCTGTAAAGCACCTCTTCACCTCACAGATAAAATGCTTTAGTTTCTTGGATGGAACATCTTCTGCCCCTGAGGCTGGAGGAGAAGGGGAGACTGCTATTCCACATCTTCTCTTCTTTTTTCTGATAAATTCTGGAGTCTGCCTTGACTTGTTACATACAGAGTCTCCCTGTGAGACCAGCTGTAAGCTAGGGTTTGAGGTAGCACTTAACTAGGTGATGCAGGCAAGGCCAGGTACTCCATCCAAAATGAGATCTTGGATGGTGCTGGTTTTGTAGATGGATGACCTTGCATTCATTTAGTATAGAGGCAATAAGTCACTCATTGCTAATTTGATAGTGAATAGGTAGCTGTTGGAAAATGAACTGGTGGTCTCAGTTCAGGCCCTAACAGACAGGATCAACAGCAGCTCAAAAAACACTGGCACCTTTAGGACACTCAGGCTCTATATGCACTGCAACATTCCTTCTGAAGTCCATGTGAGTTTTGCCTATACAATAACTCCTCACTTAAAGTTGTCCCGGTTAAAGTTGTTTCGTTGTTATGTTGCTGATCAATTAGGGAACATGCTCGTTTAAAGTTGTGCAATGCTCCCTTCTCTTTGTCCACTGCTTGCAGGAAGAGCAGCTTGTTGCAGCTAGCTGGTGGGGACTTGGAACCGGGGTGGACCGGCAGCCCCCCTATCAGCTCCCCGCTCCCCTAAGTTCCCTGTGCAGCAGCTGCCCAGCAGGTTAGCAATTGCAGTTGTCCCTCCTCCCACAGCCATGTGCTGCTCCTGCCCTCTGCCTTGGAGCTGTTCCCCGAGCCTTCTGCTTGCTGTGTGGGGGAGAGGAAGGGAGGGCTAATGTCAGGGTGTCCCTCTCCCCCCTGCTCCTACACCCCGCTTACCCCTTCTTCTCCATATAGAGCAGGGTGGGGACAGGGATGGAGAGAGACAGAGAGAGCCTGGGGCAACAGCTGCTCTCTCAACTTCCTAATCCACTTAAAAAGACAATGCACTTATGAGTGGGTCAGCTTACTTAAAGGGGCAGGGTGCATTTCTCTCTCTCCCACACACAAGGTGTAGGTCTGTCTCTGTCTGCTATGCTATCTCCCCTCCCCTCCATTCCTGCTGCCTTGTAGAATGTGAGGCTACATTAACAACAATGTGTTAACCCCTGAGGGCTCAGCCGAGTGCTAGTTCATCATTTAGCACAGGGGTTCTCAAACTGGGGGTCAGGACCCCTCAGGGGGTCATGAGGTTATTACATGGGGGGTCGCGAGCTGTCAGCCTCCACCCCAAACCCTGCTTTGCCTCCAGCATTTATAATGGTGTTAAATAGATAAAAAAGTATTTTTCATTTATATGGGGGGGGGTCGCACTCAGAGGCTTGCTATATGAAAGGGGTCACCAGCACAAAAGTTTGAGAACCACTGATTTAGCAGCGAGGCATTCCCTGGGAAATA
Source organism: Chrysemys picta bellii (assembly GCF_011386835.1). Classification (NCBI taxonomy): domain Eukaryota; kingdom Metazoa; phylum Chordata; order Testudines; family Emydidae; genus Chrysemys; species Chrysemys picta. The sequence continues at coordinate 114,316,968 of NC_088797.1, read as the reverse complement.
TACCACGCTTTTCCACCATCTAACTTCACCACCTCAACCAAGCTTCACAATCATCATAGCTGTGAACAGTATTAAATTGTTTGTTTAAAACGTATACTGTGTGTGTGTATGTATATATATATATAGTTTTTTGTCTGGTGAAAAAAATTTCCCTGGAACCTAACCCCCCCCCCCATTTACATTAATTCTTATGGGGAAATTGGATTCGCTTAACATCGTTTCGCTTAAAGTCGCATTTTTCAGGAACCATAACTACGACGTTAAGTGAGGAGTTACTGGTTAAAGACTACAGAGCTGGGGGCCCTGCTGGACAATAGCACTGGTTGAAATTGTTGATTAAAAAAATTTGATGTCATTTTTGATTAAAAGTATTGTTAAAATTTTGACTTTTGATGAAAAAAAAAACCAGGGAAAAACTTAGTTAACATTTTTGCAGAATGTTTCCAGCCAAATTAACTTTTTTAAATTTCTACATTAATTTTTTTTATGAAAACACAAGTGGGAAAATTCATGTGGGAGTGTTAATTTTGCTTCCTCTTTTTTGGGGGGAGGGGTGTATGTTAATTTTGCTTCCTCTTTTTTGGGGGGAGGGGTGTATGCTAATTTTGCTTCCTCTTTTTTGACCAGTTCTATTGGCTAGTTTAATCCTTGAGGCCAAGAAATGGCAGAGAGAATAAAGTACTTTGTTACCTCAGTGGATGTGTCTGTAGATCCAGCTTGTGACACAATGGTAATGCAGTAGCATACCTACTCTGTGGCTAAGTAAGATTCTCTTATTCTCTCAGGGCCTGATGTAAAGCCATTGAAATCAATGGGAGTCTTTCTTTAGACTCCAATGGGCTTTGGATCAGACACTTGTTTTGGATTATTTCACACAAACACTGATGATGATCACCCTGATTTAGGAGGAGGACATCAGCAATCCTAGTTTTTATTGATGGGTCTTCATGGGACTCCAGAGACCAATTTGAGAACAATGCTAACTGCACTGGCCACAGAGCCATTTACCGAGTTGTGTTCATTACGCTGCGTGTTGTTTCCGTGCTTAGCACTGTGCTTCCAGCTGCTCCATGTGATTCTTCGCAAAGTTGCAGACACCCACCCTTACAGTGCGGCACCATGTAACACAATCATTCGGCTGATTGTACAAACACTAAAATATTTCTTTTTTAAACAATAAAATCAAAGTTTAATATTTTTCTTAATTGCTGCAGAATATCTGGAAGCAAACTAAGGCTTGTGAACTTTTACTGGAGTTGAAAAGAAGCACATGATAAGCACATGATATTCTCAAAAGTTTAATTTACTATCTGGGTCTATGAATACATGTGCTTGTGTTAATGCTTGTTGCTAACAAAGCTTCTTTTCAAACCACCCTGCAAGGAAAAGTTAAACTGAATACTAAACTGTTTCTATTGCAATTTGTTTCAGCAATGAAACAAATAAACTTTGTGCTGGATGAGATTATGGGCCTATATGTGTATATATGTTTTTTTCCTTCTTCAAGGAAAACAGAATAGAGGGCTGAATCCTGGTCCCATTGGAGTCAATGGCAAAACTCCCAGTGGAATCAGTTGAAAACAAAGTATATGATGACAGGAATCCATTTGATCCTAGTTTTAAGTAGCATTTGAAATCTCACTAGAAGGTCTGTTCCCAGTTTTCCAGACCTAAGAATTTGAGATGGCTTAGGGCAACAAACAGAACTTTTGTTAGCATCAACCATACCACCAATGAGCAGCACAAATTTATCGATCAGCAACATCTTTGCAATGGTTAGAGATTTGAGGCATGATTCCAATCTCACTTTCTCTATTGTAAATCAGGAGTAACTACTGTGGGCTCTTTGAATAGTCCTGTTAATTATTTTCAATACCATGACACATGGGAATCACCCACCACGGACCAGAACCCTTAAGTAACTATTCCCCACTTTCTAACCGTTAGTTTCTAGCTACACTTCTGCTGTAGCGTGCATCTTCTCATTTGCAAATATAGCTCAGTTCCTTTCACTTCTTGTCTTTGCTTATTGGGCATGAAAGAAAAACTCTTTATAGCTAGTTTACAAATATATTCAAAGTCATATATCTGTGTAATAATTGTGGTCTATCTCCAGAAAGAAGAAGTCAAGTGAAATAGAAGCTCTGATCATCCTACAAACATGCAAGCCTTATACAACACAACTGAATATTACAAATAAATCCTATGCATAGCCTAAATGGTGTGTTCCAGCTGTGTTGCCTTTATCCTGCAAATTTCAGTCTGGAGCATAGCCATTTGATCAGTATTTTACTTAGGGGCCAATATCTGATAACTTGTGTGTCTATGGTCATAAATAGACATTATGATCTCTGCATAAACCTGCGGAAGCTCTCCAACTAAAACTGGGGAGAAGAATGCCAAGAGCTTATACTATGCCACTTTCTGCATGATCTGAATCTCTCTCTCTCTCCAGGTGTTTATAAGAGGCTACCTGGATAGGAGAACAGGGTAATTTAACAGAGCAAGAACACATGATGAGGATATATTCAATGACATATTTCCCTTTGCTAGCGTGGCAAAAGCAATTAGAGAAATTTGAAATATTTGTACACAGTGGGCATATTTTCCAACACTGGAGTCCAAAGTCTGTGTAGCAAGAGTGTGTGTGCAGAAGTGCATCCATGATTGTACCAGATATCATCATGATTACACATGTGCATCACTAGTTAGGTGGTAAGTGAACCTGCATTCATGAGTACCTGAGCATGGTTTGCTAAAGCATGGACCTGGTTCTCTACGTTTTGAAAATCTGCCCTTTCGTTTTGTTAGGATGAGTAAATGGAGACGATTCCTTGGCATTATTTGTATCTGAACTTCGTATTAAAATGTGATCTGACAGAGAAGACGTGAGAACTGAGAAAATGGAAGCTCATTTTAAGCTCTCTCCCTCCCCCAGTTATATAGACTGGAGAGGAACAAATGAGTGAGAATTGAGGCAAAGTGCCCTAAGCTTGTGGAAGGGAGCAGAGCAAACATGGCATATAGACAGTCCTCTTCACCCAAGCCTCTGGATGCCCCATTAGGCCTAGTCTGGCATTCACGCCTCCATTAGGACTCTCCATTATATGCATCTGGCTTAAGGTTTTCTAAGTGAACATCTGTTAAAAAGCAGCATTAAATCTCACAGATTCCCCCTTTGGCCTTTGCATAACAGCATGGGCATACTCTAGCTTCCAAAGGTCCCCAGGAAGTTATATTGGGATGAGAGTACTATAATGATCCAAAGACCAGTGTCATGAGGCATATTGTCTGCATGACCTCCTGAGTCCTGTTTTCCCAGCAGATACTGGTGCTCTGTGCAGTTTGGAGCACGCATGCCCCTAATCCCTTCTGCAAGGCTGACATGGGGACAACATCTTTAGATTAATTATCTATTTTAACTTTGTTTTTGCCCACCAACCCCCATTAGTTTTGCTGCAGGAGGCACACACAGATGCCTAAATTTGCATTACACATACACTGCAACATATTGAAAACATTCCCCACTTGATTAGTCTCCTACTCTCTCTCTCTCTCCCATTTGCAATTGTTTCTCTTTTAGCTTCCAGTATAATGTGAAACTTGGTTATTTTACTCTGTCTCAAAACATCACCATTTCAAACTGAAATCCGGGGACTTCTTAGTGTGGTGCAGTATCAGTGTTAATCATTAGCCTTCAGACTGTGAGAAGCTGTTCTATTTTAGTTGCACTAGGTAATTGTGAGAGTTTGGAATTGTGGTGAAACTGTGAAAGGATTCTGTATAAAATTTCTCTTTACTCGGAAAATTAAGAGAGAAAAAAACTATCCCTCAATTTAAGAAGTTACCTTCTCAATTAACACACAAATGAGCACTAGTACCCCTAACTGAGCATTTTGCTGTAACACTAAAATTTCTGCCTTGTCTTGGCTGGTTAGCTCAGCCCTCTTTATAAAGGATTACCCACAATGCTTCATTCAAAAGAATTAAAATCTATCTCTATTTTAAAAACCTGCCAATTAACTGACATGAGCAGTCAACAGACAGTTAATTCATCTTCAGCCTTTAATGCCAGAATGTCCACAATAAAACCACATTCATTAAACAGACAAATAACAAACATGCCTTCAACAAAATGGCCACCCAGCTACTAAACTACATTTCCCTCAAGGCTTTAGTCTAGCCTCAGAGATTATGCCTCTGAGATTTAAACAGCCCCATTGTGCAGCCACTTCATTACAAGCAGCTTCTTACTTCCCATAAGCAGCAAGACAGGATACTTTTAACAATACGCAAGTCATTCCTTTGTAAATGATCCCGCTCTGCACTGCATAATATCACATTGATTTTATCATTGTATTTAATTGCTCTTATCCAGAAGGATCAAACCATTTCTTCTAAGATTAAAAATACTCAGAGGTACAGAGACCTTTAAACATTCCTTTTAACAAATATGCTATGTAAAACTTGCACAGAACAAACCGAAACAAAACGTTCTGCTGAACAGCAAAAACAAATTACCTATTTACACCCCTCCATTCACATATATGTCACACTGACACAGATTTGCATTTCCTAGCACTTTTATCCAGGACCCCAGCAGTTATTGAACACTATAATAAAGGCAATCATCTGAACCTGCAAACCCTTACTCAAGCAAGTAAGCTTACTGTATGTATTTATATGTATACATACTCCTCCTAATCACCATAGGTTTTCCCTCCACATCTAAGTGGGGCTGGGAAATATCCTCAGTTTTACAGATGGGGAACAGAGACATGGAGATTCAATGACCTGATTATAATCATACAGGAAATCACAGAAACAGGAACTGAGCCCCAATCATATGAGTTCTAGTGCTGTGCCTTAAACTCAAAGCCATCCTTCCTTCCAAGTAGCCAATGGGACTAACTGCATAAGTAAAGGATGCCATTGTGCATATGAATTTGCAGAAGTATATTCTTTGATCACAAGCAAATGATAGCTAGCTGATGAGCAACTCCTGTACCTCACAGTAATATGTGATGTCATCATATATTTTATACTTATTAGGGCAAACATTGTAAAGACTTATATTTCAGGAATTATGCAAAAATATATCTTGTTAATAATTACTTCCACATTTTAAAAACATCTAACAGATTAATCATAATTATTTTATTATAGTAATGCATAGAAGCCGAGATCAGGGCCTTAGTGTGCTAGGCACCATACAAACACATATTAAGAAGCACTCCTGCTCTAAAGAGTTTACAGTGTAAACGGACAAGCCTATCTCGTGTCACTCTTAACCTACCCCCCCTTTTTTTTTAATAACGAATAGACTAGGATTCCATTATTCTAAGCTATTACTAAATGCATCATTCCATCAATGTACTTAGCTATAGAGAAGATTATTTTGAGTGAGGTGTAATAATTTATCTTATGCTGTCTATAAAATTCGGTTTGGTCAATTTATTTATTGGGTTGAACTCCTGGATTGCGAAGTAGATGTGGTCCTGCGTATCAATAAATAATTATCATAAATGTATGTCAGTGTTGGGGAAAATTAGCCTTCCCTCACTTTACCCTCTCTCTCTGGTCTTGCCCAGAATGATTACAAGGGACCCCAGAATGCTGACAACATGCTTTTGTTTATCCACAGTGCCCTGTAATACATGACATTCTATACCTCAGGGGAGCGCCCTGTAACCCCCATATTCCTCATTTATATATATTTGTGATATTGCATATAAAACATGCCAGGTGAGGTATTAGGGGAAAGGTTATGATCTGCTGAAAGCCATGGTTCTATCTAAATATATATATCATCAATGCATATGAAATTATAAGAATTGTGTTGTATGGTTTTTACTAAAATATGCAGTGGGTTTGGGAAGCACCCAGATACTAGCTCTCCAGAGACAACAAGGGAGGTAACCAATGCCCAGGTGGGTGCCGAACAGACATCACCAGCCATCGTCCAGCAGAGGAGTTGCGATTCAATGACTCACTCACAGGAGACACACTAGGACATGCCTGGACTTGAGTTCTCAAAGCACATGGATTAAGGGTATAAAACAGAACACAGGGGCCCCATGCTTTGCCTTTTCTCCTCCCCCCACCTATGCTGCAAGCAACAAGGACATTGAGAAGACTGAAAACTCCAGCAGGGGAGACTTGCCCAGGTTTTAAGGGTGAAGCCTGTGTACTATGAACTGCAATATCCAGTGGGGTGAGAGAAAATGCTTAATCTAGATGTTGCCCAGTCTAATAGGGTTGAGAGTTTTAGACTATGTGCTTATATTTTCTTTTCTTTTGGTAACCTCTCTGACTTTTTGCCTACCACTTATAATCACTTGAAATCTACCTCTTGTGGTCAATAAATTTGTTTAAATGTTTATCTTTACCAGTGAGTTTGCCTGAAGTGTTTGGTAAATCTGCTCAGGTTTACAAGGGCTGGTGTATATCCACTTTCCATTGATGAAATGGTGAACTAATTAATAAACTTGCACTGCTTGTCTTGAGCAGTGCAAGACGGTATATTCCTGAGGTACAAGGCTGGGAGCTGTGGGGATTTGGCTGGTGCCTTTCTCTGTGTGATTCATGAGTGGCTCTGGGAGCATTCATTCAATCTAGCTGGGTGTGGGGCTCCACATGCTGTTGTGCTGAGCGATAACAGTGCCTGGAGGGGTTTGCTGCTTGTCACTAGCAAAGCATTGTGAGAGACAGCCCAGGCTGGAGAGTTAAGGGGGCAGAGCCGTCCCACAATCCCAGGTTGCACCCTGGGAATCCCGCCACAGTCTCTAATTTATTGAAACTGATCCATATCTGGCTTATCAGAATGCAAGTCTGAATTATTACCTCTGTCCCATGGATGTTTTAAATCTTTATTTGGTCAGTGGAACGTTAAGTGGTTTTCTAATGGACTGAAGTCCTTCTTTTTTTATGTACCATCTTGACTCAATGATGTGATCAATTTTAACTTGGAACATCTATTGGCACCCATTAAACATGACTTGGAATTTTGCAGCCATCTCTCTCTCTCATTGCATTCTTTAAGTTTATAGCACCCAATTTGTTTTCCTTTTACCCTTACTTGTCCCCTTTGTGCATGGCTAAGATTCTTTTACCAGGTGAGGGAACAAGACATGATTTCCTAGTAAGATTTGTATCTTTCAGCTAAGAGCCCAAGCTATCTGTCACTGACATTAATAATAACACTCCATTCTCTTCAAAGGATGCAGGTTCAGCCTTTAGGGACCTTACCCCCTAAATAATACAACTTCTGTCATTTTACTCTAAGTCCTAAGGGAAGGTTCAGTCCTGAAGTCATTGTGTAGACAATACTCCTACTCAAGCCAATAAGAAAATTGCCTGTGTAAGGTCTACAGGATCAGGGCCTTTATTGGTATTCTTCCCTTCATCCCCTTTAATCACATATACAAAGGACTCCTGGCATTTCTAAACCATGGGCAGCTCTGCAAGTGTGTTTCATTGCCCATAGTAGGGTTAATTAAAGCATTTACTCCAGAAAAATATGGAGCACGTAGACATTTGACCTGTAGATTTCAGAACTCTCCTCAAAGGTGAATAGGTATAATTATTTTAGTGAGGTATAAAGACATGAAGTGACTTACCTAATGTCACACAGCAGCAGGGCTGGGACTAAAATCCAGAGCACTGACCCCCTGTCCTGAGCCCCATGTACTGTACCTTGGTATAAACAAGACAGGAATCTAGATCTTTGTGTTTGGCTAACCTCTACTTAATGCAGGCCTTAAGGGCTCTAGGCCTCCTTTCTGCTCCCCCAGTCTTGGGGCTGACTGTGGGGAGGCGGGTGGTCCATCCTCCTGTGTAATTTAGAGACCTAAGGGATACTCTAAGTTAGGTTGGTCTCCTAGGGCAAGACACTCCTCCACACCCCTAGCCCTTATTAGAGGGGGCTGGGTGTAGGTGCCATTGAGCCAGCTGAAATGGTTTTATGCTAGCTGGAGAGTCTCCTTTGTTAGGTTAATCCTTACCTTCCCCTTTAGAGCAGCCTTCTAGCTGCTCTGCAGTGTCTGTGGTGCAAAGCAATCAGCTGGGCTGGGGATTTGGCCTAATGTCTGTAAGACTGAGGAAGGGAAGCAATCCAGTGGAGGCTCTTCAGGGTAGCGTTTGCCTGGCTCGTTTGAATCAGATACAGCACGCTCTTGGTTGGGTGCTATAAACTACCTCTGATCATGTTTTGTCTATTCACCACTTTCAGGTGTCATCAACCACCACTAAATCAGTCTCTTCTCCCACTTTTCTATTCTCAGCTACTCCCATATAAGCAGCGGGCAAATCAAGCACAGTCTGATGAATACAGAACCTGTAGCACTGTGGCTGGGGAATAGGTATGAATACTGTACATACCCAAAGAACATGCTAAAAACGTGCTTTGACAGTGGTATTGCAGATTATTCTATGCTGGCACTGTTATACTGGCTACTATCATAGGCATGCACAGCACATTTCATTAGGGTGTGCACTCAGGGAGCCCAGCCCTAGCCCCACCCCCGCCCTCCTACTTCCTGCCCCCTGACTGCCCCCCCTTAGAACTCCCAACCCCTCCTGCTCCTTGTCCCCTGATTACCCCCTCCTGGGACTGCTGCCCCTAACTAAGCCTCCCTGCTCCTTGTCCCCTGACTTCCCCCCGCTAGGACCTGACCTCCCACCTGTCCACGGACTGCCCTGACCCTTATCCACACACCCCCGCCCCCAGACAGGCCCCCGGGACTCCCACGCCTATCCAACCGCTCCCCGCCCCCTGACAGGACCCCCAGAACTCCCGACCCATACAACCCCCTCTGCTCCCTGCCTGCCCCAACCCCTCTCCACACCCCTGCCTCCTGACAGCCCCCCCAGAACTCCCGACTCATCCAACCCCCCCCAGCTCCTTATCCCCTGACCACCCCCTCCAGAGATCCCTCACCCTCACCGTTTCCCCCAGGATTCTCCTTGCTCCCTGTCCCCTGACTGCCCTGACCCTTATCCACCCACACCCCCTGACAAACCTCGGGACTCCCATGCCCCATCCAACCCCCCCTGCTCCCTGACTGCCCCCTCCAGAGATCCCCCACCCCTAACCACCCCCCGGGATCCCACGCCCTATCCAACCCACCCTGCTCCCTGTCCCCTGACTGCCCCCACCCCTTATCCAACCCCCCCTCCCCGGCCCCCTTACCATGAGGCTCCTAGCAGCATGTTCTGCCCGGCGCAGAGTCAGACACGCTGCCCCACGCATGGGTGACAGGTTTGTAGAAATGTTGGTGGTGCCCAGAACCCGCCCCCCCCAACTCCGCCCCCCCACCTGCCTAAGGCTCTGAGAGGGAGTTTGGGTGGGGGGAGGAGGTCTGGGGTGCAGGTCCTGGACTGGGGATTAGGGTGCATGAGGGGTGCAGGGTGCAGTCTCTGGGATGGAGTTTAGGTGAGGAAGGGGGTCTGGGGTGCAAGCTGTGGGACAGAGTTTGGGTGCAGGCTCTGGGCTGGGGGTGGGGACATAGGAGGGGGTGAGAGGTGCAGGCTCTGGGAGGGGGTGCAGAGGGAGGGGGTGCAGGCTCTGGGAGGGAGTTTGGGGGCAGGAGGGGATGTGTGGGAAGGGGAGGCGGTGCACGCTCTGGGAGGGAGTTTGGGGATAGGAGGGGGTGCAGGGGTGAGGGCTGTGGGGCTGAGGATGAGGGGTTCATGATGCAGGAGGGGTCTCAGGGCTGGGGAAGAGGATTAGCGTGTGGGGGGATGAGGGCTGGGGTTGAGGGGTTTGGGGCATTGGAGAGGCTCAGGGCTAGGGCGGAAGGATAGGGTAAGGACAGCCTGCCCTGCCATTAGGGGATGGGGGAACTAGGACCCTGGGGCAGCAGACAGCAGGCACACCGGCAGCACAAGCAGACAGGGGAGAGGTGCATGCCCCTTTCTTCCAGACAGGGACGCGGCAGGGTGGTGGGGAGGAGACCTGCAGGGGGGGGGTGGCAGGCGGGGACCGGGGGAGAAACCCAGCTCCAGATATCGGTGGAGCAGGGCCCTCAGCCCTGAATATTCCTGGAGCCTGGGGGGAGGGGCCGGCGGCTTGCTGCGCCAGGAGAGTGGAGCCATTTGCCCACCCCTGCATTAGGGTGTGCCTGGGCACGCCCGGCACAGCCCGTGCACAAGCCTATGGCTACTATATATCACACTTGGGTTGGGCCAGGCTAATGGCCAGATTCTCAGTGATTGCTGAACATTTTTGGAAATCTGGCCCACTATGTGTAGCTGAGAAGGAACTCAGATACTATGGTGATGGGCAGAAGTATAGAAACCTAAGATAAGATATTTATTTTATCATAATAAGCTGACATTTTCCTATTCCTGCCACAAAATGTTAAGGAGAGGTGGGCTCAAAGCTGTGAGATACAAAAGATACAAGGGTAAATATGATTTCAGAATGCGTATCTCCTGCCAGAACATGTCTGATAGAATTTGAACCTCCAATAAAATCAAATTTAAAAGGAGAAACTGAGAGGCTAGTCCTGATATTCTGCTGACCCTGCAGCCCTAGAATAATGTATTAATCATAAGACTTTGCACTAATAGCACCTGCTATCAGAGGCTCATAAAGCACTTTACCAATGATGGGTATGATTCAATCCTTGGATGCACATACAAGCACATGGAACAACTCCACCTCATGTATCAATACAAAGCACGTACAGTCCCCGCTACTCCAGGGCATTGTGGCCACCAAATGTGGTTCCAAACATGGGCATGGCATGGCTAAGTTGCCTATGCTGGAAGAGCTTCCAGGGACTTGAACATTTGGCCTTATATTGTCTATTATAGTACAGGCCTGATCCAAAGCCCATTGAAGTCACTGGGAGCCTTCTGAGTACCTTAACAAATATATTCAATAATGACTATAACTGATGTTCTTGTGTGTCTTTTCATAGCTTTTTCTCTGAAAAATTAATGCATCTATTTTAAGGTGCTCATATGGTTTCATTACCATTGTATCTGAGCCCATAACAATCTTTAGTATATTTATCCTCACAACACCCTTGTGAGGAAGGGAAGTGCTATTATCCCCATTTTACAGATGGGGAACCGAGGGACAGAGACTAAATGATTTGCCCAAGGTGTCACAGGTAGTCTGTGATAGAACAGAGAACTCAAACTACGTCTCCCAAGTTCCCAGCTAGTGGTCTAACCACTGCACCACCCTTCCTTTCTACACTGTTCTAGAAGTGTTGTTTTCCATAGGTGCCCATCTTCACCTCCGGAGAGTTGCCATTGACACACAAGGTAAAGAAATCAGATTTAAAATAAGAAAAATGATGCTGGCTTGAAGAGAAAGGGTTGGTATGAATCCTACACGCAGTAGAAGGGTCTTATGGGCTGTGAATATCTCTTTAGCACATGGGCAACAGGTAGAGGAGACAACTGGCTGGAAGTTTAAAGCTACAGTGGTCACCATTAACATTTTTACAACTGCAGTTTGCAAGTAATGAACCCTACTTTAGTGCATACGGAATTGCCTGCAATTAGCACAGGGATAACATGGTAACATGAATTGGGTAAAATTGTAAGGATTTTCATGGGGGATCCTGAACTCTGTAACAAAACGCCTCCCCATCTTCCCTCTTCCCCCCCCCCCCAAAAAAAGCAAAGCTAATCTTATTATGATAGTCCTGTCAGGACTAAACATGTCTCCATCCAGATAAATTCAGTCCAGAGCCTATGCTGGGCTTGGCTAGTGGCCTTTGCTGGTTGAAAGTCCATGACCTGGTAGGAAAGAAGGTTGCAGCGTGCAAATTCCCTTCAATTTCCCCTCTGACAGAGGGTATAGTGGCACTTACTTTAGCTCCCAGAGATAAACAGTGCCAGAACTGCTGGGGGGAGTGGGGGAGGGGACCGGAGCTGATGCCTCACCCACTTTTTAGCATGAATGTAGTTTGGGGTGGCATTGCCCCCCTAAACTGCAAGACTCAGGTAGGCAAGGTGTGGCACTGGCAGGGTTTGTGCTTCATGGCGTGTTATCAGCTTTCCCACCATGAGACGCAGCAACTACCAGCATCGCTGCGCGTCTGTCTGAGTGGATGCTCAGCACCGAGAATGTGATCTGTGCTGCTAACAACTTCTGCCCTTGGGTGACTTGGCAACAAAATGGCAGATGAAATTCAACGTTAAATGCAAAGTAATGCACATGGCAAAATATAATCCCAACTATACATACAAAATGATGGTGCTTAAATTAGCTGTTACCCATCAAGAAAGTTCTTGGAGTCATTTGCAGTACTCTGGAAGCACTATATTTCCAGAATAGTGCAAATGTATAAGAATCCTTCTCACTGTGCCTGCATCATCCTGAACTCATTCTCCAGGTTCATAAAACTTAAAAATTATCTCCAGTCATCAATGGGACAGATACAACTGAATAATGTAATTGTCCTTAATGTTACTTCTGGGGGAATTCTGCACCACTGTGCATGCACAGAATTAATGTCTCTGCAGATATCTTTGCTTCCCTGCAGAAAAATTACTTTCTGACAAGAGCTGTCATGCACCACTCCCTAGCAGAGCAGGTACATCATTTCAGGCACCTAGAGAAGCCAACCGGAGAGGTAAATCACCACGGAGCTAGGGATACCCCAGCCATGACTCTTACCCTGAGCTGATATCAGCTGCTAGTCCCGGATGGGCTGGAGGCAGGAGAGGAAAGGACTTCCTCTTCCCCAGCAAGCAGTGACTGGAGCTATGTCAGATCCACCTCCAGACACCTCTCCCAACTGCAGGAAACTCAGCATCCTCCCCTACTTCCTGCCCCCATCACTCCTCAGCTGTGTGGGGAGGAGTCACTGTATGGGGAGCTGCTCCCCCAACCGCCCAACCCCCGTGCATCTGGATCTCCCCGCCAACCCTCACCCCATACATCCAGAACCCCCCTAACCCTCCATACTGAACCCCACCCCTGCACCCAGACCACCCCCCACTGAGATCCCTGCACTCAAACCCCCACACAGATGAGCTCCGCCCCCCGCACCACCCTGAGCCCCCACATCCAGACCCCCACCTATCTGTACCCAGACCCCTACCCCACCAAGCCCCACTCCCCCAGCACCCAGACTCCTCCGCTGCAACCCACACCCCCAGACTCCTCCTCTGAGCCCCAACCATCATCACCTGGAAGCCCCCACAGAGTCCCATTGCCCCTGCACTTGGAACCCCCACCAAAGAGCCTCTGTGCATCCAGATCCCCCCACATCTAGACCCACCACTGAGCTGCCTACACACAGATTGTCCCACGCAGAATCCTCTCACCCCACACACTGATTCTCTTCACACTTGGATCCTGCCTGGTTGAGCCTGCCTGCCCCACACCTGGTGCAGAGGGCAGTTTCTGGGGCAGGCCCAGGCCTTGTGCTGTGTCAGGGTTGGGTACAGCCTTACCACTGAGTCCATGTCCCAGGGGTGGGGGTGCCGCAGGGTGATCTCCCACCTTCGTGCAGCCAGTGGCCTGTGCGCCCCACTGCCATGCTGGAGCCTCCACATTTATTTAGTGCCAAATAAAACTTGCAGAATTTTAAAATATTGTGCACAGAATTTTTAATGTTTTGGCGCAGAATGCCCTCAGGAGTATTAACGTGCATCGAGACAAAACCAGGGAACTAGATGTGAATAAGATTGATGACAGTTTCATCCAGAAAGCTACACCGAAACATAATGTCTTTAAACTGGGACTTTTGTAAAGACAGCTTATAAATGATTGCAATGACTGTAATTCATGATAATGTAATTATTTAGTTCATAACAATTTAATTATTAAAATAGTAAAGATAGCAATGATAGATACATTCAGTAACTAGAATATGAAAGAAATGCATAAATACGCTAAAAATAGCCTCCCCACAAAACTGGCAGAGTGCCCCTTCCTTCCCACCCCCCCAAAAAAAACCCACACACACCTCTTCAAAAGCACCTACCAGCAGAAACAAAAGTCAGCGCCTATAACAGAACTCTGCCAGTCAGTTACCGGTTTTGTTGGGTCTTGTGTTCACTTAATTTTTGTCATTGGGGTAGAGGTTAGGGTGAGAGGGAAGGGCAGATGTGGGTTGTTGGTGAGAACAAGTGAGTATAGGGAAGAAGGACAGTCACACCTCACTGTCTGCCTAACTGTGCTGGTTGATAAAAAATTTAATCCAAAGCTTTTTTGATGGAAAATTGGGAATTTGACATCCGCTTTCTGTAGAAAAAACAGATTTTTTTGGTTGAAAAACAAAATGCCCCAAACCCAAACTATTTTAGCTGAAAACCAAAATATTACAGTTTTTGGACAAAAAATTTCAGTTTTGCTGCCCCCATCCCCCAAAAAACCCCAAACAAATCAAGAATTTAATAGAAAATTTAGACAAAAGTATTTTTTCCATAGAGAACCCTTCCTCATCCCTCCATTTTTGACCAGCTCTACTGCTAACCATGTTTTGCTGGCTGAACTGGTGGGAAGTAAAGGCTGGGTGTGTTAGCACAGTGAAGGAGCATCCCCCACCAGTAGACCTTATATGGGGGAAATTAAAGCTGTCCTCATGCAGCGGAAAGCCAAAGGAAGGGCAGGTGACAACACAACCTGCCCTTCTGAGGTTTAAATCCCGCCCCTCAGCACTCAAGCTGACCCTGGGACTGGGAGGAGACACTTCCAGCTCTCTGTACCACTGTGAGTGACCCTTGCTCCCTCAAATTTATTTTTCCCTTTAGGATCATGCTTTTATTTAAATGGCGAGCTAGTCTATTTACTGATGGCTAAAAGCTCCAGGAATGGAATATGACTAGTTCTGCTTTTAACATTTTGTTACATTCATTCATAATTACCTATGATCTTTGGTCATTTTTATTATTCAGCACTAGCTTATCAAATCGAATGTGTTGCTTATGGTAAAATTATTTATCTCAAACTACAATGAAGCCACTAGATGGTGCAGCTAGACCTGGTTTCTTTGAAAGAACAGATACCACCAGAGGGCGTGTCAGAAACCTATAAATATTGTGCAAAGATAAATGCAGTTGTGTCTTTCTGTTTAAGCCAATACATAGAGCCAAATGCTCTGCTGCCAATGCACACGAGCTAACACTTTGGCCCATAGACTTCTGTAATGTTATTTTTGTAGATGGGGAAAAGTTAGCAAATTTAATGCAAGGCTAGATATGGGGTTTTGTATAAGCAAAGCTAAAATATTGTTGGCCTGGTAGAGGATGGAGGGCTGATGAGGAGAAGCAGATATTAGAAGGGAAAGATATAATAATACTTAGTCCTTACACAGCACTTTTCATCTGCAGATCTCAAAAGAAAGTGGAAAGCAACAAAGAGTCCTGTGGCACCTTAAAGACTAACAGATGTATTGGAGCATAAGCTTTCGTGGGTGAATATGAAGTGGGTATTCACCCACAAAAGCTTATGCTCCAATACATCTGTTAGTCTTTAAGGTGCCACAGGACTCTTTGTTGCTTTTTACAGATCCAGACTAACACAGCTACCCCTCTGATAAAAGAAAGTGGGTATCATTTCCCCCATTTTACAAATGACGAGAAGCTGGATATGAGTCAACAGTGTGCTCTTGTTGCCAAGAAGGCTAACGGCATTTTGGGCTGTATAAGTAGGGGCATTGCCAGCAGATCGAGGAACGTGATCGTTCCCCTTTATTCGACATTGGTGAGGCCTCATCTGGAATACTGTGTCCAGTTTTGGGCCCCACACTACAAGAAGGATGTGGAAAAATTGGAAAGAGTCCAGCGGAGGGCAACAAAAATGATTAGGGGCAACAAAAATGATTAGGGGTCTGGAGCACATGACTTATGAGGAGAGGCTGAGAGAACTGGGATTGTTTAGTCTCCAGAAGAGAAGAATGAGGGGGGATTTGATAGCAGCCTTCAACTACCTGAAGGGGGGTTCCAAAGAGGATGGAGCTCGGCTGTTCTCAGTGGTGGCAGATGACAGAACAAGGAGCAATGGTCTCAAGTTGCGGTGGGGGAGGTCCAGGTTGGATATCAGGAAAAACTATTTCACTAGGAGGGTGGTGAAACACTGGAATGCGTTACCTAGGGAGGTGGTGGAGTCTCCTTCCTTGGAGGTTTTTAAGGCCCGGCTTGACAAAGCCCTGGCTGGGATGATTTAGCTGGGAATTGGTCCTGCTTTGAGCAGGGGGTTGGACTAGATGACCTCTTGAGGTCCCTTCCAACTCTGATATTCTATGATTCTAAACTGAGGCACAGGGAAGCAGAGGCACTTGCCTAAAAAGTCACACAGCAGGTCAGATGCAGGTCCAGGAACAGAATCCAGCTCTCCTTCCTCCCACTCTAGTGCCCCATCACCCACACCACATTGCTCCTCTTCTCCCTGTTATGGGGAACAGCCGTGTTTGGTTTTGGGGCAATGTTTGTGGATATAGCAGATAAAGAGTGGTGGAGGAGCAGGTATGGGGGAGGAAGGATATCAAGAATGTGGAGAGGAGGCACAATCAGTACTTTAAGACAAAAATAAATGCAAAACAGGATAAATTTCAATGGACATTTTTCTCCTGGTGTATTTGACAAACAAGCTACTATGGTGATTTATAATGTGTTATAAGTGATGCAATTAATAAATTACCCATGATCAATTGAGAGCTGTTGTACAGTCTATATTTTATTAATGAACAACTTTTCAGTACAGCATTTATGGGATAGAGTTTTTATATGCAATTATAAAGTACAACCTCTATTATCTGAATGTTAGTGGGAAGGGGGCACTGAGGAATCATTTTTTCAAACCAAAAGTGTTAGATAAGGGAGGGATTTCTCCATAGAATTAATAAACACAAGGGAACACGACCAGGCTTTGGGGGAATTGGGGCCTTTGCATAACTGAGGTCTGGATTATTGAGATTGAACTGTGTCCTCAACACCCTATATATTAGGAAATATGGGACAGATGTTACAAGAGGGACATTGGGCCTTGGCAGTGGGAGATGCTAGGACAATAGTAATAGGAAATAAGGTTTCAGAGTACAGTACCATCACGTTTACCCCTGCTTCCAACCCATCCTTACACACCTCTCACTGATCCCCTTTTAGGCCCATATTTGTGTCTATTCAAGTCCTTGCCTTTAACTGTCACTATGTTATGCAAGAATAGGGTGACCAGATAGCAACTGTGAAAAGATGGGGTGGGGGGTAATAGGCATCTATATAAGAAAAAGTCCCCCAAAATGGGACTGTCCCTTTAAAAACAGGACATCTGGTCACCCTATGCAAGAACATTTTGCCCTTCTGTAGCACTTTTCATACAAAGATCTCGCAGTGCTTTGTTAGTACAGTAGAACCTCAGAGTTATGAACACCTCGGGAATGGAGACTGTTTGTAACTCTGAAATATCATAATTCTGAACAAATCGTTATGATGGTTCTTTCAAAAGTTTACAACTGAACATTGACTTAATACAACTTTGAAACTTTACTATGCAGAAGAAAAAATGCTGCTTTTAACCATCTTAGTTTAAATAAAACAAGCACAGAAACTGTTTCCTTACCTTGTCAAATCTTTTTAAAAGTTTCCCTTCATTTTTTTAATCGTTTACGTTTAACACAGCACCGTACTGTATTTGCTTTTTTTGTCTCTGCTGCTGCCTGATTGTGAGCTTCCGGTTCCAGATGACGTGTGTGGTTAACTGGTCAGTTCATAACTGTGGTGTGCATAACTCTGAGGTTCTACTGTACATATTATCTCTACTTTACAGATAGGGAAACTAATGCAGAGAGAAGCTGAATTAATTATTACCACCCCTACCCATGACGGTATTGGAAATAGAACCCAGGTTATCTGCATCCACATTTCCTGTTCCATCCAGTAGATTATGGTGATTCAGAGGACCTGTGTTCAAGTTCAGGGTTGGGCCAGGCTTCCTTTGTGACTAATCTCTACAGCATTAATCTTGGAAGTAGCTCTGAATAGGCAGGTCGCTGCACCCATGCAGAGCCCCACTGACTTCAAGGGTCTGCCCATGTGGTTGCTCCAGGACTGGTGCTTTTACCTCTGTGCCTCAGTTCCCCATCTGTAAAATAGGAATAATGATACCTCCTTTCGCCACATTATCTGTTGTGTCTATCTTGTGACTGTCTCTTGCTATGCTTTTGTGCAGTGCACAGCACAATGGGCAGTGGCAGATTAGCCACTGGGCCAATGGGGCCCGTGCCCAGGGACCCTGCTGGGGAGAGGGGTCGGGGTTGTGGGGGCTTACCTGAGTTAAAATTGCTGTGTCTTCACTGTTATTCTAACCAAGAAGAAGTGGGATTTTTACCCACGAAAGCTTATGCCCAAATAAATCTGTTAGTCTTTAAGGGTTGTTGTTTTTGTGGATACAGACTAGCTAAGTATCAGGGGGTAGCCGTGTTAATCTGAGTTACTCCTGGAAGAATTCTGTGCCAAAAAATTAAAAATTCTGCACACAATATTTTAAAATTCTGCATATATTATTTGTCAAAACAGTCTATAATCGCTCAAATTTCAAATTATTTTGGTAATTTATTTCAAAATACCTGTCAGCAACTATGTCTGTTTTGTGTCTGTATTGTTACAATTCCCCCAGGAGTAAAGAGTTAAATAAATCTCCGTTTCTCTGCCTCCTCCCCCTCAGCGCTCAGCAGGGGGACAGACACCCGCACCCCTTACTCCCCAAAGCCCAGCTGTGAGGATCTTTCCAGGCCAGACATCCACACCCCCTACTCCACCAGAGCCCAGCCACAGAGTACCCCCCAGACCAGACACCCACGCCCCCTACCCTCCAGAGCCCCGCCATGGGGGCCACCAGCCAAGACACCCCTTTCCCTCAAGTCCAGTCGCAGCTCCCCCCCCCACAGCCCACATACTTGCACCCCCCTCTCTCAGAGCTGAGGAATCCATGGGGAGAAACAGCCTGATGCTGGATCCCAGGCTTGTATAGAGTTTCTTGCACGGCTGCCTCCTTCCCTCAGGGCATGCTGGGAACTGCAGCTGACAGAACCCTCCAGTTCCCTCTCCCTCCCCCACGCAGTGTCTTCTATTTGAGAGCTGGGCTCTGCCAGGTCCAGCAGCTCTGCAGCCCATTTCTGGGGGTGGGGGTGAAAGGAAATTCTGCGTGCACAACATTAATTTCTGCACAAATTCTGCATGCGCAGAATTCCCCCAGGAGTACTGAGTTAACACTTCCCCCCCCCCCCCAACAATGTAGACATATCTTTTGAGTACTAGACATTTCAGAGTCAAAATGAACTGTTGCAAATACCTCACCCATCTTGTCTCTTTACCTATCAAACAAGATAATATCTTTTATTGGACCTGTTCTGTATGCTATGTATAAGCTGTATGCTCAAAAGGTCTGTTACACTTCTCCCCCATCCCATTTTGTCTCCTCTCCCTCTTTGAATACCTGTGAAGTGGCTTTCCTCTTCCCCCTCCCCTCCCTGCTGGAATGCTTGTGGGATGAATGGGCTGCTTGAACAGCTGGAAGATCAGAAAAGCTCCCAGGTAGACAAGGTGTCTGGAACTCTAATTAGGCAGCGATCACATACCCAATGCATGGACACTGTCCAAGGTGGAGTGTGACCAACCAGATGTGGCCAAGTCATCTCTAGTTGCAGACCATGAGGAGCTGGTCCTTAAAAGGGGAAGGGGCCATGTACTCAGTGGTGCACTCACAAGACTGTATCTCCCATAAAGGCTCTTAGCCCAGACTGCCTGGCCAGTGGTTCGCCACGTTGCATTCCATTGTGCCTCGGGAAGACTTACCTTCATCGCACCGTCCATCGCTGCGCTGTGGAACACTTACCTTGAAGGATCCTGGCATTTCCAGTGCTGTGCCTGTCCTGGGAGCGCGAGTATGAGTGTGGACCCCCACCCCTTCTTTTCAGCTTAGCTATCAGTATAATAAATGTGCTGCTTTCTGCCAAACTCTGGTGGGTCATTAGTCCTATCCTATCTCTTAGGGCTGGAAGGGACCTTGAAAGGTCATCGAGTCCAGCCCCCTGCCTTCACTAGCAGGACCAAGTACTGATTTTGCCCCAGATCCCTAAGTTGCCCCCTCAAGGATTGCACTCACAACCCTGGGTTTAGCAGGCCAATGCTCAAACCACTGAGCTATCCCTCCCTAAGCTTACTAGCTGGCCCAATTTCAGGTAACAGGACAAACTTCTGTTGGTGAGAGAGACAAGCTTTCAAACCACACAGAGCTCTTCTTCAGGTCTTCTTCTCAAGTCACAGAAAAATGCAAGGTAGAACATATTGTTTATCATCAGTAGTTAGCAAATATTGTAAAGAACTATTGAAAGTAGAGTGGCCATTAACACCTCTTCGTAGGACAAAAGTAAGGGGTTATGGGTTACAGATTATTGTAATAAGTCAGAAATCCAGTGTCTTTGTTCAGTCCTTGATTTTTGGTGTCTAGCAGAGTGATGAATGTAAGCACCCAGGCTTTTGAAAGTGTTGTGCAGGTTTCCTTTGAGGATGAGGACTGAGAGGTAGCTATAGAGTGGTCACTTTGTGAAAAGTGTTCACCCACAGGAGGCAGGGAGTTTTTGTCTTATTTTCCTGTGAGAGTTCATTCGAGAGCGTGGGTGTAGGTGTAGCATGTTCCGTACTCCCAACCATCTCAAAAGACTTCCTAATTCCAAAAACATGCAGAGAAGCTGGAAACAAACTTGCAAAACCATGGGCAACAGAAAGAAAAGCCTGCGGCTGAAAAGACAGCCCCATGGCCATTTTATTCCTTCTATTTAAATAATGGTAACATTGGCTTTGCGAATAGGGGCTGCTAACAGGGAGTTTCGCAAAGGAGTTCTCCAGGTGAAGGAGGAGCAAATACAACACCCTTGGGGTAAGTGACTGTCTGTAGTGTGTGTTTGTTTATGTTTGGGGGTTACTCGCTGTGTGCTGAGCTTGTGTTTGTCCGTCCGTCTGTTTGTTTGTTTGTTTGAAGGACCATGTGCTGTGGCTGGCAGTTGGAAGCTGTGAGCTTCAAAGGAAGGGTTGAAAGCTAGAAGCCTCTGTTAATTGGCTGAGCCTTAGTCAGTGGGCGGGGCTATCAAGCAGGCCAGGGCTTTATAAAGCAGTGCGCAAGCGAGCAGGGGCTGCTAACAGGGAGTTTTGCAAGGGAGTTTGGAAGGGGAGTGGGAAGGGGGCAAGGGCCCCTTGCTGTTATTTTTGGTTTAAAAGCTATAAACTAAACTACAGTAAAAACTTCTTGCTTTAAACAACCCCTTCATTAACTAGGAGACAATGCAGGCAGAAGCCCAGCAGCAGGGTGGGGGCTATCCAGTTTATTGCGCTGAGTGCGGCATGTAGGATTACCTGCCCTGTGGGTGGGTGGCATATGTGTGCAAGCGGTGCAAGGAGCTCCTGGCCCTCAGAGACCGCGTACGGGCTTTGGAGGCCAGGGTGGAGGAACTGGAGGAGCTAAGGGAGGCAGAGAGGTATGCTGATCTGCCTGGTGCGAAGGCTGCGGATCTCTCGAGGCATCTAGACAGACTTATGTGTAGTGCTGGGGAGGAGCCAGTGGTCGTGGTACATATAGGTACCAATGACATAGGGAAGGGTAGGAGAGACATCCTGGAGGCCAAATTTAGGCTGCTAGGGAAGAGACTGAAATCCAGGACCTCTATGGTGGCATTCTCAGAAATGCTCCCAGTTCCACGCGCAGGGCCAGGTAGACAGGCAGAGCTTCAGAGTCTCAAGGCATGGATGAGACGATGGTGTAGAGAGGAGGGGTTTAGATTCATTAGGAACTGGGGAAACTTTTGGGATGGAGGGAGCCTATACAGGAGAGATGGGCTCCACCTAAACCAAAGTGGAACCAGACTGCTGGCACTAAACATTAAAAAGGTTGTAGAGCAGTTTTTAAACTAAGAGATAGGGGAAAGCCGACTGCTGCAGAGGAGCATGTGGATCGGACAGAGACTTCTCTTAGAGGAGAGTCTATTGATAGAGATTCTCTAGGTTATAGTCAGGAACAGAGGATGGAAGAGGATAATGTAAGGGTCAGATCAGATGAGAAACATTCACATAAAAAAGAATCTGACACATCAGAAAAGGCAGACAAATAAACAGTGACAAGTTTTTAAAGTGCTTGTACACAAATGCTAGAATTCTAAATAATAAGATGGGTGAGCTAGAGTGCCTCATGATAAAGGAGGATATTGATATAATAGGCATCACAGAAACCTGGTGGACTGAGGACAATCAATGGGACACAATCATTCCGGGGTACAAAATATATCAGAAGGACAGAATAGGTCTTGCAGCGGGGGAGTGGCACTATATGTGAAAGAAAATGTAGAATCAAATGAAGTAAAAATCTTAAGTGAATCCACATGTTCCATAGAATCTCTATGGATAGAAATGTCATGCTCTAATAAGAATATAACATTAGGGATCTATTATCGACCACCTGACCAGGACAGTGATAGTGATGATGATATGCTAAGGGAAATGAGAGAGGCTATCAAAATTAAGAACTCAATAATAGTGGGGGATTTCAATTATCCCCATATTGACTGGGAACATGTCACCTCAGGATGAAATGCAGAGACAAAATTTCTCGATACTTTAAAGGACTGCTTCTTGGAGCAGCTGGTACGGGAACCCACAAAGGGAGAGGCAACTCTAGATTTAGTCCTGAGTGGAGCGCAGGAGCTGGTCCAAGAGGTAATAATAACAGGACCGCTTGGAAATAGTGACCATAATATAACAACATTTAACCTCCCTGTGGTGGGAAGAACATCTTAACAGCCCAACACTGTGGCATTTAATTTCAAAAAGGGGAACTATGCAAAAATGAGGAGGTTAGTTAAACAGAAATTAAAAGGTACAGTGACTAAAGTGAAATCCCTGCAAGCTGCATGGGCGCTTTTTAAAGACACCATAATAGAGGCCCAACTTAAATGTATACCCCAAATTAAGAAACACAGTAAAAAAAACTAAAAAAGAGCCACCATGGCTTAACAACCATGTAAAAGAAGCAGTAAGAGATAAAAAGACTTCCTCTAAAAAGTAGAAGTCAAATCCTAGCAAGGTAAATAGAAAGGAGCATAAACACTGCCAAATTAAGTGTAAAAATGTAATAAGAAAAGCCAAAGAGAAGTTTGAAGAACGGCTAGCCAAAAACTCCAAAGGTAATAACAAAATGTTTTTTAAGTACATCAGAAGCAGGAAGCCTGCTAAACAACCAGTGGGGCCCCTCGATGATAGAGATAGAAAAGGAGCGCTTAAAGACGATGAAGCCATTGCGGAGAAACTAAACGAATTCTTTGCTTCAGTCTTCATGGCTGAGGATGTTAGGGAGATTCCCAAACCTGATCTGGCTTTTGTAGGTGACAAATCTGAGGAACTGCCATAGATTGAAGTGTCACGAGAGAAGGTTTTGGAATTAATTGATAAACTTAACATTAACAAGTCACCGGGACCAGATGGCATTCACCCAAGAGTTCTGAAAGAACTCAAATGTGAAATTGCGGAACTATTAACTAGGGTTTGTAACCTGTCCTTTAAATCGGCTTCTGTACCCAATTACTGGAAGATAGCTAATGTAACGCCAATATTTAGAAAGGGCTCTAGAGGTGATCCCGGCAATTACAGACCGGTAAGTCTAATGTCGGTACCGGGCAAATTAGTCGAAACAATAGTAAAGAATAAAATTGTCAGACACATAGAAGAACATAAATTGTTGGGCAAAAGTCAACATGGTTTCTCTAAAGGGAAATCATGTCTTACTAATCTATTAGAGTTCTTTGAAGGGGTCAACAAACATGTGGACAAGTGGGATCCAGTGGACATAGTGTACTTAGATTTCCAGAAAGCCTTTGACAAGGTCCCTCACCAAAGGCTCTTACGTAAATTGAGTTGTCATGGGATAAAAGGGAAGGTCCTTTCATGGATTGAGAACTGGTTAAAAGACAGGGAACAAAGGGTAGGAATTAATGGTAAATTCTCAGAATGCAGCGGGGTAACTAGTGGTGTTCCCCAAGGGTCAGTCCTAGGACCGATCCTATTCAACTTATTCATAAATGATCTGGAGAAAGGGGTAAAAAGTGAGGTGGCAAAGTTTGCAGATGATACTAAACTGCTCAAGATAGTTAAGACCAAAGCAGACTGTGAAGAACTTCAAAAAGATCTCACAAAACTAAATGATTGGGCAACAAAATGGCAAATGAAATTTAATGTGGATAAATGTAAAGTAATGCACATTGGAAAAAATAACCCCAACTATACATACAATATGATGGGGGCTAATTTAGCTACAACAAATCAGGAAAAAGATCTTGGAGTCATCGTGGATAGTTCTCTGAAGATGTCCGCGCAGTGTGCAGAGGCAGTCAAAAAAGCAAACAGGATGTTAGAAATCATTAAAAAGGGGATAGAGAATAAGACAGAGAATATATTATTGCCCTTATGTAAATCGATGGTACGCCCACATCTTGAATACTGCATACAGATGTGGTCTCCTCATCTCAAAAAAGATATACTGGCACTAGAAAAGGTTCAGAGAAGGGCAACTAAAATGATTAGGGGTTTGGAAAGGGTCCCATATGAGGAGAGATTAAAGAGGCGAGAACTTTTCAGCTTGGAAAAGAGTAGACTAAGGGGTGGGGTATGATAGAGGTATATAAAATTATGAGTGATGTAGAGAAAGTAGATAAGGAAAAGTTATTTACTTATTCCCATCGTACAAGAACTAGGGGCCACCAAATGAAATTAATAGGCAGCAGGTTTAAAACAAATAAAAGGAAGTTCTTCTTCACACAGCGCACAGTCAATTTGTGGAACTCCTTACCTGAGGAGGTTGTGAAGGCTAGGACTATAACAGCGTTTAAAAGAGAACTGGATAAATTTATGGAGGTTAAGTCCATTAATGGCTATTAGCCATGATGGGTAAGGAATGGTGTCCCTAGACTCTGTCAGAGGGTGGAGATGGATGGCAGGAGAGAGATCACTTGATCATTACCTGTTAGGTTCACTCCCTCTGGGGCACCTGGCATTGGCCACTGTCGGTAGACAGGATACTGGGCTAGATGGACCTTTGGTCTGACCCAGTACGCCTGTTCTTATGTTCTAATGATGGACTGCCAGCAAAGAGATCCTATTTCTGCACAGAAATGGTATGGCAAGAGTAGCAACCCATGGTCGCTCCCCATTTATTATTGTTTTATAGATGCACCTAAGCCAGATTTTTTGCGGGGTGTATTACAAAGTAAATCAAGAGCCTTGACATGGTCCCTGCCCCAGTGACCTTGCAATCTAATTTTAGACATGATACAATGATTGATCATAAAGGGGATAGGGATGGACAAGAGATCACACTGTTACTCAGGCTTGGTATGCACACAGCTTGATGGTTCCATTAAATTAGGAATGCTTTTAAATAAGCCAGCTCACTTCCTGTGGGCCCTTTTGTCATCAGACCTAGGGGCAGAATGTGCCGTCACTGCCAACGTAAACTAGTGAACTATTAAATGTCTTCAGTTTTCTTTAATCTTTTTCTTGAATTTAAGCTGAACAGTGTCTTGAATAACTATTTCACCCAGTAACACAGTTCATGGCCATGGCAGCTGATTATAACTGCACCAGGCATTTCAGATGTAAACACGTTAAATGTCATGTCTTGTAAAAGAGCCTAATTGCTGCATAACAATGGCCTGACCACCCCTTTAAATACTAGTGTGACCACTGAACTCTTCCTGCCCTGAATACTCAGGACTACGCATACAAGGCGCCACAGTAGCTATTTGTCTGTGTGTCGAACACATTCTGGATGATTTCTTTGAAACGCAGACAAAAGGGACCATCGCTAACCTAGCAGAGAAGCACTTTTCAGCTCGTCTTGAGTTTCAGAATACAGCTTACAAATGTGGGGCCTTGTGATACTAGTGGTGAGAAAATGGGCACAGACACCATTCAAGTATCTCTGGGGATCAGATGCTAGGCAGCACGCTCCCGCTTCTTCCCCCCAACCCCACTCCAGCTGAATGCTGTATGTTTGAGGCTCTCTGCAAGGCTTTTTTGTGGGGGCCTGAGCAATTGCAAGGGGGTACAGAGCCAAGGAGCAAACATCAGACAGTGTGCTAACCTGGCAAAACCCACATATTTCACACAGAAATTACTTAGAGCAGAATTAACTTCTGATCCAACGTTTCTCCCACTTCAGAGAAGGGAGGAGTACTGTGCAAACGTGGACTACAGAGACCACTGACAGCATGACCTCTGAGCTGCCAAGGAAGCTCAGGACAGCACATGGAGGGGTAAAAACTCTGGACTTGATACTCCTCCCCCTCACAATAGTTAATTGTATGGACTTCAGTGGTATAAATCCTAATAAAAGCAACAAAGAGTCCTGTGGCACCTTATAGACTCAGGGTACGTCCAGACTACCCGCTGTATCGGCGGGTAGCGATCGATTTATCGGGGATCAATATATCGCGTCTTGTTAAGACGCGATATATCGATCCCCGAACACGCTCCCCGTTGACTCCGGAACTCCACCGGAGCGAGCGGCGGTAGCGGAGTTGACGGGGGAGCTGCGGCCGTCGATCCCGCGCCGTGAGGATGGGAGGTAAGTCGGAATAAGATATGTCGACTTCAGCTATGGTATTCCCATAGCTGAAGTTGCGTATCTTACATCGACACCCCCGCCCCCACCCCCAGTGTAGAACAGGCCTAACAGACGTATTGGAGCATAAGCTTTTGTGGGTGAATACCCACTTCGTCAGACTAACACGATTACCCCTCTGATACATAAATCCTAATGTACACTGGTGCAAGTGAGAAGAGAATCATGCCTTCTGTGGATTGGAGTTGGTTAAGGGCCAGGATTCCTCATGGATTCACCACAGAAAAGGAAGCCACCTTATTGAATATGTTTCAGAGTAGCACCCGTGTTCGTCTGTATCTGCAAAAAGAACAGGAGTACTTGTGGCACCTTAGAGACTAACAAATTTATGCTCAAATAAATGTATTAGTCTCTAAGGTGCCACAAGTACTCCTGTTCTTATTGAATATTTGGCCCACAGGTATTGTCACATTAAATCATGGAAGTGTGAATGTATCCATTGTATTTGCTACATGAAATGTAACTGTGAGTAGGTCCTCAAGGCATCCATTTTGAAGCACTTGGAGGAGAGGAAGGTGACCAGGAATAGTCAACATGGATTCACCAAGGGCAAGTCATGCCTGACCAACCTTATTGCCTTCTACAATGAGATAACTGGCTCTGTGGATATGGGGAAAGTGCTGGACATGATATACCTTGACTTTAGCAAAGCTTTTGATATGGTCTCCCACAGTATTCTTGCCAGCAAGTTAAAGAAGTATGGATTGGATGAATGGACTATAAGGTGGATAGAAAGCTGGCTAGATTGTTGGTCTTAAAGGGTAGTGATCAATGGCTCCATGTCTAGTTGGCAGCCGGTATCAAGCGGAGTGCACCGGGGTCCGTCCTGGGGCTGGTTTTGTTCAACATTTTCATTAATGATCTGGATGATGGGATGGATTGCACCCTCAGCAAGTTCGCGGATGACACTAAACTGGGAGGAGAGGTAGATATGCTGGAGACTAGGGATAGGGTCCAGAGTGACCTAGACAAATTGGAGGATTGGGCCAAAAGAAATGTGATGAGGTCCAACAAAGACAAGTGCAGAGTCCAGCAAGTTCTACCCATGTAAAGTGATGTTTGAATCTCCTCGTCAGGTATCTGCACTGTAAATGGTATATTCTGTCTAAAAATCAACCTCGCAGGGGAAGGGGCGGCCTAAGGCTCTGGGAGGGAGTTTGGGTGGAGGGAGGAGGTCTGGGGTGCAGGCTCTGGGATGGAGTTTGGGTGCTGGGTGCAGGGTCCAGGCTGGGGTTGGGGGTGGGGGTGCAGGAGGGGTTGAGGGGTGCAGGCTCTGGGACTGAATTTGGTGCAGGCTCTGGAAGGGAGTTTTGGTGCTGGGTACAGGCTCCAGGCTGGGGTGGAGGAGGGGGTGAGGGATGCAAGCTCTGGGAGGGAGTTTGGGGGTGGGAGGGTATGTGTGGGGAAGGAGTGTGGATGCAGGCTCTGGAAGTGGTTGGGGGTTCAGTGCTTACCTGGGGCACCCCCTCCAGCAGCAGCTCCTAGGCGGGGCAGGCTGGGGGTCTCCGTGCACTGCTGTCCCCAAGCACTGCTCCTGCAGCTTCCCATTGGCCACAGGGGCGTTTGGGGAGGAGGCAGCATGCAGTAGCACAGCCCCCCCCCGCCCCCTGGGCTGCAAGGACATGCTGACAGCAACATGGAACAAGCGAGCAGGAAGCCGTTCAGCCCCGCTGCACTGCCGGGTGATGGTGGGAGCCCCCGGACTGTTTTAAATTGCCTGGGGGCAGCAGGCAGGGCTGGGGGACATGTGGGGGGGGGGGGGCAGGCAGGCAACTTTGCTGGAGCCAGGCTCCCGGCCAGGAATATTCCTGGTGCCCAGGCACCATGGGCCCATAGAACTCGCTGCCCATACTCAGGGGAGGCCTGTGTGCCTAATAAGGCTTAACATTTTCTGAATTTTCCTAATTCTGTTTATCACTTTCCACTCCATGCTTAAAGCCCAATGGCTCCTTGATGCTTTCCTCCTAATTCTAAGACTTACCGACATAGAATCAGCAAATGGAAACAAAACCATATAATGTGTGCATTCAAACAGAGAGCGCCAATAAAGTTCAAGTTTTGATCATCAAATACTTACTTCAGAAAGAGTTTGCAATGGGAAATAAAATCCCTCATAAATAAATCTGAGTAAATTTAAATATTGAATAAATCAAAGGAAAATGTGGTCTGCTCATGAAGTTTCCAAAAGCAAGAAAGGCTCCACTTGAATAAATGTGCAGTGTAATACTCGCTCTGCATTAATGAACGTACTATATATGGTCAAATTATTAGTTTAAGCATTGATTTGAAAATAATCTACCCATGTGCAATCCGCAGTAGAGCAAATTGCTTTTCTCAGTGCTTTATGGTTTCCAGCCTGTTACCAAAGTTAATGGTAAAACTCCCATCAATTAGTTATTTTTTTTATTTATAGTGAGATGGCACCTATGGTCCTCAGTCATGAGTCATGACTACATTGTGTTAGGCGCTGTACAAACACATAATAAAAAGATGGTTCCTGCCCCAAACTGTTTACAGTCTAAATATAACAAAAGAGATAGCAGGAAGATATGAACAAAGATGGAGGAGCACAAGAAAGCAATCAGACGATTTGGCCAGCATGAGAGGCTTGCTCTCGGCATACCAGCTGTCTACCTGATGTCAAATTTTTTGCAAGCGCCATAGTAAGAGAGGAATTTGAAATAGCACCATGAAGTTGCTTTGAGGATGTTTACCGGGAGCTCCTCCCATGTGTGAGGATGGGAGAAAGCACAAAGGGTATGTCTACATTGCAGTTAAACACCCACAGCTGGCCCATGCCAGCTGATTCAGGCTAAGGGGCAGTGGTGGATTATCCAATGGGGCAATGGGGCCCGTGCCCAGGGGCCCCAGCCAATTGGGGTGCTCCAGAAAAATGGGCACTGGGGCTTGTCCTGCTCTGCCTGGCACTCCTGCTGGAGAGCAGAGGAAGCCCCCACACTCCAACTCCTGGCAGGAGCACTGGGCGGGCAGGAGAAGCCCCCACTCCCTGGTAGGAGTGCCAGGTGGGCATGGCAACCCCTGTGCCGCAACCCTATTTCCCCAGCAGGAGCTCCAGAGAGGGACTGCAGGCAGAAGGAGTAGGGAGGGGACCCCACTTGCTCTGGCCCAGGACCCCTAAATACCATAATCTGCTCTGCTAAGGGGCTGTTTAACTGTGGTGTAGACATTTGGGATCAGGCTGCAGCTAGAGCTCAGAGTAGTACCCAATTCAGCTTTCATTAACAGTACTATGTTTCCATGTATAAATATTGTTTACTGTGGTATTCAGGTACAATTCACAGTTCCTTTGAGCAATGAGATACACAATTTGTTGCTATGGATAGTGAAGTGATCCTCTGTTTAAAATCTAACTTTGAAGTTGACTTTAGCTATCTGGAGACCAAAGATACTTTGAGTTAACTATGCATGCAAATTATTTCTTTTATCCCTAATTTCTCCTTTATTACTTTGTTTTTGTCCCTTTTATTTAGTCCTGTAAGGAGAGAATCTACTCAGATATTGAGAGTTTAAAATGTAGGCAATGAAGTGAACCTATTGAAGTTTCCTTTCATATAGATGGAAGCTCCAGCAGAGCTAAATTATGTCTTTTTGTTTTATTTGCAGGAGATAGAGGTTGCAGAATTAAAGTGGTTATCTTTTGTCATATAGAGAACAAGTGAAATATATCTGCATGTCACAAGGTACATGATCATAACACTTAATTGTAGCTGAAGTTAGAGATAAATTCAAGTCACACTAACTGGATGATGAGCCAGATTCTGAACACCCCCAAAATTCCAGGGGTGTTCAGCCCACTATAAAAATAAGGGCTATTTGTAAACACCTAGTTCTGGTTTTGGATTTCAACCAAAGCTCATGTGGTTTGATTGTGAGATTTTGATTTGGGTCCTGTGAAGGAGTCTGCTCACACACATGTGCCTCCTTTTGGCTGGATCTGGGACTTAGCTCTCATCCCATCTGCTGCTCCCTTCCATCAGTTACTTGTGTTGTGGCCCCTCCCGCTTCACTCAGGGTATTCCTCCAGCCAGGTCACTATATAGTCCCTCCATTCTGAGGTAACGAAGTCCCACTGGACAAGCTGTCCATATACCATTTCTTCTGTTCCAACTCCAGCTCTGGTGCCACTTTGCCAGTGGCTGGTATGGGGACCAAACACCCACCCATTACTCCAGGTACCACCCCAGTTGGCTTCATCTGCCATTAGTGCTTATCAAGTCCTGGCTTCCCTCCAGGTGCAGTATAGAAGGTTAATTGCCCCCTTCTGGCCCACATTAACCCACTCAAGGCTTGTGGGGGGTGGATATCCCATCACAGGCTCCCAGCTCTATCTGAAATTATATGGGATCCTGTTGAAAATAGTTATCACCATCTGAAAAAAAGAGAAGAGTCCCCAAAATAGCAGATACACATGTCAGAGTTTACACACAGCCGTGTATGCTGCTATCCTGAGACAGCCATATTTCTCAGGAGCATGGTAAAGCACTAGGCCAAAGGCTGAATGCCTGCAGCACCAACAAATTGTCATTTTTTCACTACAGCTAGATGCCTGGGACTGGGGCTGTGTTATATCTGACATGCTGGCATTTAATGCGAAGTACTTTGGAAAGATCTGACCTCCCCTGCAATAACAAAGTGGTGGAAAAAATCCCACTCTTTATCAAGGGCCTGATCCAATGTCCATTGAAATCAAGGGAAGGCCTAGTCAGAGATATTAATACTGTCAGCATTATCCACTATCTACTCCCCACTTTTCAATAGCTTTAGCAACACATCATATTGTAAGGGGGAACAGTGAAGGAAAAAATGCTGGGCCTCTCGCTTTAACCATTAGGCAACATTGCACAGGAAAATAAAGGAATCACACAGTATTTGCTGTTGGGATACAAACTGAGAATTAATGGGACAATTTAATTTGATTGGCAAATAGATGGAAGTAGTTTGGAGAATTAAAGGAAGAAGGAATCTATGGTCATTGAGACCTATGTTTCTAGAAGTGGTCTCTAATTTTGGGACCTAATAAGTCTGACACAGCTTCCAGTTTTTAATTTCATTGAGAACTGTTTTGTTAATATATTGGGAGTATAGGAGATTCACATTTTTGATTATACACTTCTTCAGAATGGGATATGTTCTGAACATACTATTTTAAACAGCCTGCATTTCACAAGAAGCATTTTTAATAATACTGCCAGGAAGAGTTTTGAAAAACACTGCATAGAAGCCAATTAGTTCCTTCATCAGTTTTCCTCCTTCCTTACTCCAGGTGGTCTAGATATAATTAGTTATAATTACAGTTATGGCTAGTTATAATTTGCCTGCTTTCAGTGGATGGCTCAGATAAAAAAGGTGCAGAAAGAGAAGGAAAGAAAAAATGAAGAAAACCAAGCTTGATAAAATTAAAAGCCGTTTTTGATTCACCTTGAGACAGGTAACTAAATAATGGACAAGAACAGACTCATTTATTAGATGATCATAAATAGCAGAATCCATCCTTGTTTTTATGCATCCTGTAAGTCCTGAGTAAGGCCTCAAAAAGGGTCATAAGTCTGCATTGTTCTCGTGTGAAATCTCTGCAGGGGCAGGAATTTCACCCATACTGAACATGTTACATTAAAAAAAAAAAAAAAAAAAAAAAGGACTGTGTGCTTTTGGAGATGGTCAATTCCCTTTATATAAAAAAGTAAACAAATATAGGCCCCAGTCCTGCAAGTACTTATGCATATGCTTAAGCATTTTATTAATTCCACTGAGGTCAATGGGACTACTTATGTGCTAAAAATTAAGCATCGGTAAATATTTGCAGGATAGGGACCATAAAGGCCAATGAAAGACCTGAAGGTTGCAAGGAGAAAAGTTTTGAAAATGTTTTTCATATAATTTGCTCTATTGAATGAAGCAAACAAACAAACCTCTGTAAAATGAAAACAAAGAAATCACAAAATAAATACCTACGATACCCCAGTCATTAGGACCTGAATGTGCTTCCCTCAAAATGATGGTTGATATAATTTAAACTAAACATCACTGAAGAACTGGAAACTCATAATGATAGAATCTCTTTTACTTCTTCTGCCCTGTCATCTGAAGCTCTCATAATGCTTTGCAGACATTGATTCTGACCAACACTTCCTGCAGGAAAACCATGGGAAATTTGAATGGGTATACAGAATAGGTTACTGAATGACAAAACAACACTAAGATACAAAGAAATGGACAAGGGTGGAGCCATTTATAACTAAATAATAATTCTGAGGACTCAATTTCAGCAAAGAACTCGAGCACAGCTGTAAATTGTGGACATGTGAGCACAGCCACTGGACTACTCATATTCTTAAAGTTATGCATATGCTTAAGTGTTTTGCTGGATCAAAGCCTAAGAAGGCAAAGATACTCTACTGCCATAGGTGACGTGTAGGGGGGCATGCGGGGTTACATGGCCCCCTATACCCCTACAGGTGCTGACTTTTGTTTTTGCCAGTGGGTGCTCCTCTCTGTCCGTCCCCCCTCCCACTCCGGGCAGGACCTCAGGAAGAGGCCAAGCAGGGGCAGAGCCTCGGGACGGAGTGGCAGGCATGGCCTCAGGGGGAAGAGGCCGAGTGGGGAATGGAGCCATGGTCCGGGCACCAGGGCCCACAAAAGATTAATCCAGCCCTGCGGGGGCTGAGCACCCCCTATTTTTCTCAGTGGGTGCTTGAGCCTGGAGCACCCACAGAGTCAGTGCCTATGTGCCCCCCCAGATTTCTGCCAAGGTGGGAGTCCAACCGAACACGGTGGAAGGGATGTGCCTGGGAAAGGCAACAGTAGCTAGCACTTCCTCTGAGCGCCACTAGCGGCGCCCAGAGCAGGGAAGCGACACCGGGCTGGCAGCACAGCTCTCTGCTAGAGGGGGCATGGGGAAGCCTCCTGAGTCCCATCCCTTCCTTAGTTACCTGCTCCAGTACATGTCTGGAATAGCCTGCCTGGGGTGTGCAGAAGGGAGCTCGGGGAGTCAGGACAATGCAGGGGGGGAAGCAGCAGGGTCCGGGGACGCCAGGGGTGGGGTGCAGAGCCCAGGGAGACAGTGGTGGCCAGGAGCAATCGGGCAGATCGGGGGAGATAGTGGGGCCCAGGGCAATGGGGGGGAAGGCTGGGGGTGGGGGAGGCATGACATCAAAAGTAACTCTAGAAATCAAAACTTCTTTGTCTCTTGAGTACCTGTCTTGAAACCTGCTGCATATCACCATAACCTTGAAATTGTTTTCCCCCTCCCGCCCCCGGACTCTCAGCAGTTACCAGTTGCCTGTGTCTACTGCTGGGTCCCTACTGAACTATGTAACTATCTGCTTTATTGACCATGTTTGTAATGACACAATCACACAATACTGACCATTAAACTGCAAAGTCTGCTCCTACAATGCATAGGACTCAGTGTTAAAACTGGGACTGATTATTTCTGGGCAGTCCATTCAGTTGCTCCAAAGTCCTAATAAGGAATCTAAGGGGCATCATGCCAGGAAACTGCATTGAACACAGCTGATGCCACTTCAGGTTGGCCCTGCCAAGACTCATTAGCATTCGCTTTTCAACAGAAGGTAACAATGCTAAAGAGTCCTATTGCTAGCGTCTAGACCAACTTTTACGTTATCTTGGATTTCAGAACACTAAAGGTATTGTAAAAAGCCTGATCAGACCAAGTGCATTTGTATATTAAGTGTGCACTTGGATCTAAATATTAGAAGAAAAATACCAAATCCATTACCCATAACCTCTCAGATTTTAACGGGATATTGATTTACTAAGTTATAATGAGCCAACGCTTCAGCTGCTGTGAACTGACATTTAAATCAGTGGAGCTATACTGATTTATATCAGATGAGGATGTGGCTCAAAAATTTTGACAAGTGTCTGATTGTGTTAGTTTAGAAAAACTGAAGGTGACTTTTGTTCAGTTAGAAGGTATTAAAAAACAGGATTATATAACAAGGAAAATATTGCCCCCGCTTTCTGAAAAGAAATGAAGTCGTGATACAGGTTTAATACCTTTGTTGCCATCCATTGAAAACTCCTTTTGATTTCTCCATTGAAAACCCAACTCGCCAGCTAGTCCCAATAGCCGCAGGAAAGTTTGTGTTCTTGTGGGTTGCTCAATCAAATTTTAATCAATAAACATTTAATGACAGAAAATCTAACCTGATTCTTTTGAGAATGATCCAAGAAGTTCTTAATCACTTCATAAAGTAGATGGATAAACTGCAGGCCTTTTAAATAGAGTGTTTGGCAAGCCACATCTTTTGAATTTAAAGGTTTCTATGGTCCCATTAATCACGTTACATTTTGTTATATTAAAAAACCTCTACTTTAGAACTCTAGTTTAGAAAACAAGCACTTTTAAAGGCTGGAGGGGGGGGAAGACCTTTAAAGATTTTGGTTCAGAGCAGCCTTTAAGCTTTGTGGGGCCCTATGCAAATTAATGTTATCTGTTTGGCCCAAGTGATTAGCCGTATTCAAGGCCTTGCAGGGTTGTTTCCACTAGGGTGAGAAATTGACTGTATGAGTCAGATGTATTCTTTAGTATAATCTTGTTTATTTAGCAAAAAGTCCAGAAAGTCCTGTTTCCCTGAACACGATAGAAACAAATAGCAGGCAGTTTCCTTCCTCAGAAATCCCCAGATATACCACTCCAATGAGCTCTGTGCCCAAGAAGCTCTGTCTCAGGGTCACCTTCACAACTACTTCTAAAGGATTTCTGCTGGCTTTCTCCTCTAACTCACACAGGCTGCAAAACCAATATCCTAGCTCCAGTATTTGCAACCAGGGAAATCGCTCAACCCACATGGCTTAACTGTAACCTGCCATGTGCCTTGGGCAGTCCCTCCATTGTTTGTAGCGGTCTTTACTACATTAAAGGGTTTAACTTCTCTTTTGAATCCGAAAGACCTGCTTGACTTTGGCTATGTCTATGGATTGTCTTTGGATCAAAGAACCACCTGATGGCAGTCATTTCAACAGACCAGTAACCTACACAGGACCTTAACTAGCTCTTTCCTCATCTACGATCAAGCCTGGATGGGTATGTCTACACTGGAATAAATACCCATGGCACAGCTGCTTCTGGCCTGGGTCACTGACTCTGGTGACTTATGGGGCTCGAGCTGCGGGGCTAAAAATTGCTGAGTAGATGTTCGGGTTTAGGCTGAATCCCAGGCTCTGGGACTCTCCCCCCCCTTGTAGGGTCCCAGAGCTTCGCTGCCAGCCTGAGTCCAAATATCTACACAGCAATTTTACAGACCTGTAGCCTGAGCCCTGTGAACCTGAGTCAGTTGACCTTGGCCAGCCGTGGGCTGTGTAGATGTACCCCTAATATCCACATGAACACAACGCCCTACTTGCCACAGCCACTTGCTACCTGCCTGCAATTCTATCTCAAACTGTGGAGAACACGGCCTTCCCTACCACACATGGGACAACATGCACATATATTTGTGAGGCACCACATCATCTACTTGATTCCCCCATTTACACCAGGAAGCTAGGAGGTGGAGCTGAAATGCAAGTCTGAGTAAGGAAGGGCAGTTATAGAATTCAGAGGCTGACTTTTAGAAGTATTTAGGCACCTAAAGAAGCAAAGTAGATTCCTAATGGGATTTTCAAAGCAGCTAGACCAGTGGTTCTCAACCTGCAGCCCGTGCACCACTTGTGGCCCAATGATCACAGAGCTGCAGCCCATGTGACATCCTCAGGGCCATACAGGTAGTATTAGATGCAGTCCACAATGGTAAATAGGTTGAGAACCACTGATCTAGACCCTTAGCCCTCAATCTCTACTCATGGCACACAGGTGCTAGCTCAGATGGAACCGCAGATAAGAAAGCACAGGAGGTGCTATGGATAGTGGGTTAGAGGTAGACGTGGTTGCATATCATGGACAAGACTAAATCACCACCGTTTTCCTTAAATACCAATATATATGTTCCTTGAAAATTCAGTTTGGTTGTTCAGTAATCAACCCTTTCAGTAAGTAGCCAGATAATCAGCTGTTGATTGTTTAGAAGGTCTGTTTGGAGTCACTCGAATCCCTGTAATTAGCTTTCTACTGGTAACTGTAGTGAGATCGATCTATTTCTTGTTTATTCCAAGTGAAGGTAGATTTGCTTGTGCAATAACACGAGCAGTGAAGCACAGGGTTCCTATTGTTTCTGGTCACCGACTTTAAAGATATCATGGGCTACTGCACATGGTGTGAAAAATTGCATGCCACATCATGCCACCAAACAAGAAGATGTATATCACCCACCACTGTAAAAGCTCAATGCACTGATAGAGAACAGAAAGTAACAGAACAAATTCCTGTTACCTTAGCATGATATTTTAACCCCTATTTTCTCTATCATATCAAGAAAAGACAGCCTTGGTAGGAGTGGGTAAACCCCACTGAAGTTAATGGAGTAACGTCCACTTAAACCAATTTTAATTTGGCTCAGTGTAGTTCATATAAGGCAAAAAATCAGAGAAGGAACATAGCATATTTTAAGATTAATGCTGAAAGAATATGCAGTTTCAGACTTGATACTTGGAATAAATTCAGATCCCAATTTCTGGTTCTGCAAACAGGTGGGTATCCACTTGGGCCCGAATCATGCAATGAGCTTTGTACAGGAGAAGGGTCCACCTGTGTGGGCTTCATTGAAGGACTGGGGCCTTGATTTGTACAAAATAAATGCTGGAAAATCTAGCACACTCTCAGATCAATCAGATATATTCCCCACAGAATATAGAGTTAATTAATCCCTGCGCAATCCCTGCATAGTTTGCTCATGCCTTCATTCCTAAGAGCTCTTGTTAAAAATTAACATTTATGTTTTTTTCCTCTCCAATTAGTTTTTCCATTATCAAAGTTAGACACTAATAAAAATGTATTGAAAGATAATGTGTCATTTCCTAAGGAAATCTTGGTAGCTTGTAATAAACTTATTAACTCAACAAACAAAACCGACCTCGCCCCCTCCCCCCCCCAAAAAAAAACCCAAACACCACAGATGGCCAAATTCTGAACTCCTTACTCAATTTTAAATCTGACTTCAATGAGAGTTTCTCATCATGAGTAAGAAAGGATAAGTAAGGGCTTCAGAATTTGGCCCCCAAATGTCCTATATGTGTGGGTCCCATTCTGCAAACACTACTGGGCATAGGGCTTATTATCATGTATAAATAGACTCATTGCTCATGGTAGCCAGTGGGATTACTCACAATATTATTACCTCCAGTAGTAAAGTTATTTGCAGAGTCAGGACATACATTTGTTTTAGGACCCAGTTCAACAAAACATGTATGCTCTTTAACTGGGCGTACATGCATAGTCTCACTCGAGTCAATAGGACTACTTATATGTTAAATGTTAAACACATGTATATCAGAGCCTAAGTTTCCACTATTTCCTAGTTTCCACGGTCTCTCTTTCCTCCTACTTCGGTTGCCGTTTCAATAACCATAAAAGGGAGGAGATAAAAGGGCTATGGATAAGCATTAGCAGGGCATATACTCTAACATTTTCAGCCGCCGGGCACTGCCTTGAGATCAAGTCTTACATCTGTGTTATAAACTCAGACTCCTGATTCTCTTTTCTATTCAGGCTGACAGTACATTTCCTCTTCAGCTGAGCAATACAGCCAGCCAGCTGTAAAAAATTACAGGATGCTGAAATCTCACTGTGCCATTCCCTTTGCTAAGACCAAGGATATGATGTAGCTGAGCTCCCTTCCTATTCTGTAAACTATCTTCCCTAGGAAACCTCTAGTTAACTGTACCCTAAACAGCTACTGTGGATTACTCGTAACCATTAAAGAGATTTTCTTCAAATAAACATGTTTAGGATTTTCTAATAGCAATTTAAACCTAATCTGAGAATGTCTGGAAGTGGAAAATGACTTCTACGTGCTGAGGATAGTGTTCCATTACCAGTAATTTATTGTCTTTAAGAGCATCACTGGAACATTTATTAACACAACAAAACACAGACATTTCCAGTTTATTGTAAAGCCTCATTGCCTTTGTCCATTTGTGACTAAGCACAGCAGTGCAATTTATATTCCTAAACAGTTTTCCATTTTTAAAAGTGTACATAGAACTCACATGAAGATTTCAAAATCCAAAAGACAAAAAAACTCCTCACATTGAAACCAAAATGCAAAAAATGGAAACAGGTTTAGCTGAAGAAAAGTGAGTACATGAAAAATACATTGGCTAAAGACTTCTTGACTATAATGTTTGTAGTAATATACGTACTTACCTAAGAGATTATAGTCACATTTGATTCAACAGAGGATATTTCACAATCCTCCTAGGACACAAATCTCATTTTTATGAGTTATGAATTTCAATTTAACCAGCTCTGTTTTATTTGTATTTATTCAATCTACCCTAGAATGGATATTCCAGAGAAATGTCATTGTAAATGACATAAGGAC
Organism: Chrysemys picta bellii; assembly: GCF_011386835.1. Classification (NCBI taxonomy): domain Eukaryota; kingdom Metazoa; phylum Chordata; order Testudines; family Emydidae; genus Chrysemys; species Chrysemys picta. The sequence goes on along the minus strand of NC_088797.1, from coordinate 114,277,872 downwards.
ATTTAAAAGGACACCATTAAAACATGGATTTTTAAAATGTCCTTATCATTGTTACTAGCAACATTTTAGGACCCAGTCCCACAAACTCTTACACTTTGAAGTCAATGGGATTGTGTGTGTGTGTGAATGAAGGCTTGGGCCATCACAGTATTAGGGCCTGATCCTGGCCTCAACTTCATCCTGTAATGGAGCAAACAGGAGTAAATCCCTGGGTGGAGTAAAGCCAGTGTGGCCACCCCTGTGTCATCTAATCTCTATTCCAGGCATAGGAGATATTTCTGCATGGGTCAGAGGCATGGCTGGGGGTGGAGCCAGAGCACAATGCATTCCAGTAATTCCTTGCTGGCAGACTGGTCCCTGCAGGGCTACTCTAGCCAATGTAACTTAAAGCAGCCCACAGGTCCAGCTGGGCCAAGGACCAAGGGAATAGAAAGGTGACTGAGAGCCACCTTTCTTCCACACCCTGGGTTCAATACTGGACCCAAGGTTTTGGTCCCTTAAAATTAAATAATTTAAAAAATAGAGTTTACTTTTCACTCTTTTTTCTACTTTGTTCACTTTCTACACTCAATTCAGTTTAGACAATGAAGCTAGTTCTGAACTCCAGCCTGAGCCGCAACATCTACACAGCAATTTTTAGTGTGGTAGTGCAAGCCCTGCTGCAGCCTGCCATACACCTGTGTAGCTGGGCTGGGAGGTTTGCCCCCAATGCAGTGTAGACATACCAGCTGCCCTCTATGGGTCTCTATAAAGAGCCACAGGGGAACAGAAGACAGGAGGCTGTGGCAGAGGCTGCAATGAGCTGGAAGCTTCTGAAGACCCTTGACCCGGGGCAAGAGTTTGGGTCTGGAAGACAGAAATAAAGGAAGTTGTAGACAGATGGCAGAAAGTGAGAAAGGCTCCTGCAGACAACACCCTGAGATCAGGGGAGATGCTCCAGCTAGGACGGCCTAGGAGTAAGCCTGCTGCAGGGAAAACACCAAGACACTGGGGCATTTTCAGACAGCACCTCAGGAAGGAGGGGCTGTGCCCAGCTTGGGGGGGAAGGAGGGAATGTTTTGTGTTTATTTTGAACTTTATGCCCATAAAACCAGATCATAATGAGGGTTATTACAGAATAGAGAGAAGCCTTTTATGAGTTACTGAGGAATAGTTGGGGCCATGGGGGGAGGGCAGGTGCCTAGTGCCAACTCTGTTACAGGCCCCCACAAGAAGCTGTCTTCAGTCTCTTGTATATCAAGTCTCACACTTATAATTAAGTGTATTGTGCTTTTAAAATTAGTGTATTGCATTTCATTATAAAATATACACAGACACTTAATCAAGACCTTTTATTTAAGGTCTTATACTTTGGCAACGGTGTAACTACACCTCTTTACCTAGCAGCATACATTTCTGTGTGTTTACCTTTAGCACATTTCATAGAGGGCTAAAGATGACTTTATTTATGCTAGTAATATAAATAAAGAGCCACAAAAGCTTTTCATCTCAAAGCTAGTCTAGTGTCTTTGTTGCTGCATTACAGCCGTTTGATTTCCCTCATGCTCTGAATGCAGCTTTGTGCTCTTATACTATAATTATTTCATTAGAATCTATAAGGCTACTGTATCAGCAGAACAGTATTCAGCACAGGTGTTGCTGTAATGCTAACATAGTTGGAACAATCACAGTGTCCAACAGCCTGCAAATCCCACTTGCCCCATACAGCTGGTTTGTTTTTCACCATTAATTTTACAATGGATTTAATCCAGGATAATACCTTTAGGTCTTGCCCTGATAGTTGATTAGAGGGTGCTAGTATGGATTCACAGATCACAATGAATGGAGATTTTTTTTTTTGAGAACACTGCTGTCAGCTGCCTTCCTGGGCCCATCTACATTAGATAGAGCAGCTGTATTAGGGAATTATGTTATAACTTAATAGCCCTTCCATCACATTACCATGCATATATAAAGGAGACTATACAGTATTATAACCATGTCACACCCTGATCTTCATCATTATAACATGTTTTGATCCTTTCTACACAGACAGAACCAAATCCTGTTATAATAACATTAGAGAACAGGAGCCCTGACTTCAGTGGTGTTACACCCTGTAGTGGAGCAAAGGCTCACTGGTGCAGCACCTCCTGCTGGTCATCTTGGGAATTCGCTCTTGTCTAGCCCAGAGCGCCTCCTGGTGGTCCATGTCTCACCTTCCTTAGGGCCTCTGTGTCCCGCCCGGACCCCGGTGCCCCTTACCCTAGGGGTCTGCCCCAGCAGCACCCCCACACTCTGGGTCTCCCCTCCCCAGGGAACCCCCAACCCTCTATCCCCACCTTACCTGGCTACTGCCAGTCACCATCTAGCCCCCTCTCACTGTGGCAAACTGCAGTTCATAATGGCCACTCATCATTGGCAAGGGGGTTGGACCAGCAGCCGCTGCCTCTGCCTATCTCTGGCCTAGCCCCTCTGCAGCCCCAGTACCTTCTTAGGCCTTAACCAAGGCCTCAGCCTGGGGAGCTGCCAGGCTGGAGCTCCCCAGCTTCTTTGCCCTTCCCCGGCACTGCTCGGCCTCAGGTACCCTTGCTCCTTCAGGCAGCTAGGTCCTTCTCTCTCCAAAGACAGAGAAACTCTGACCCAGCTCAGCCCTTTTATCAGGGCCAGCTGTGGCCTGAGATTGGCAAAGCAGCCACAGCTGCAGCCACACCCAATCAGCCTACCTTTTTCAGGAGTGGGGCAACTGCCCCACTACACACCCTCTTACACAAGGGCTGAATTGGGCCTTTCATTCTATAACATTACATAGTTCCATATTTACAGTGTTATGTTGAATCCTGGGCTGGAATTTTAACTTGTTTAAAATGGATGTGTGATGGGGTGAAATTCACCACTCCAGTGCCTCCTTGTGGCCAATATGGGAATTAGCTCTGGTAGTCAGTGCACTCGCTCTGGTGGTGCTCCGCCTGTCACCTCTTCTGCTCTTGGACCCACATCCCTCCAAGGACTGCAATGTTCTCTTCAGTGCCACAGCCCTCCAGCTGTGCCACACTTGGTGCTCCCCATTCCAGGGGACATCTCTGTAGTCCCTGTCCAGCCACTTCTCTCAGTGGTGACCGCAGTCTACTGTTTAGCCACTCCCCCATTGGCAAGGAGTAGGGCGGGGGAGAAGGGGACCCGGGCCTGCCCACTACTCCAGGTCCCAGACCAGGGATCCTGTAGATAGCAGCCACTTGCTGCATCCCCTCCAACTGCTCAGTCTATTTTCCTGGGCCACTTCCCTGTGACCCTAGCACCTTCTTCACCCTTACTTTAGGGCCTAACACTGGCATACTGAGCAGCCAGCCAGGAGCTCGCTCTTACTCCCCTGATCCTGCCCCACCACAGCATGAAAGAGGGCAGGTGGGTTATTTTAATCCATAAACATGTTATGGAAAACTACTGTTGAAAGGAAACATGAGGCAGAGTAAAAACTTGTCAAGTGAGCTAATTTGAACTAAAAGAACTGCCGGTTACAGGTTTTCAGGACTTCTAGTGAAGTTACAGATTGCTACAACAGATTAGAATCTTCTGATGAGGAAAGGAAAAGGTCCATATATATACCATCAGAAACTTGGGTTTAATTGAATATTTTGGAGGGAGCAAATTTGCTGCCCTTTTTTGGATATTTCTTCCAAGGAGCACTAGACAATTTCCACATCCTCCCAAAGTGGCAGGAAGATTGGAGCATGGCCATCATTAGCATTAGCCTCACTCACATGGTTGCTACCATCCCAACAAACTACCAGCACTAGGACTTTACTGAAAGATATTCTGACCAGACAGATGTGAGACCAAGGTTCATGCTACTCCCCTGTCCCTGCATGTTTCCTCTCACCTCTTTTCTATCTTTCTTTTTCTGATTCTATCTAATAAGAGTCCAACATAGCCATTTAGGACAAATCTAACCTTGCAACACTTTACTGTGTCCAGTTTGGGCAGCTAAAAGCTAGTCCTGGCCTTGCTTCCCATAAACTGGCCAGATGAAAAACAACCACCAGCTAGCTAAATATTTTCCCAAGCTAGGGGTGCATAGCTTATGTCCCAGAGTGGCTAATAGGGTCTTGCATCATATGCTGAAGCTGAGATTGTCCAGCAACAGAAATTAGTACAACCTAGAGACAGGAAGTGCATTTTCTTATGCCATTCTCTTTTCCTTTCCCTCCCCCCCAACCCCCGAATGCATTTGTCTTAAGAAGAGACAGGATTAGACTTTAACAATAGACTTTGAGGACCTGAAATCTACCAAGTAAAAGTGACTTTTCTTCTTTCCCACCAAGGACAGGAGACACCATCTGAGAAACTATGAAGAACAGGGTTTTTATACTTTAAAACACAAACACAGAGAGAGGCCAGAAGGAATTTGTTTAAAATGAAAAGTTGCTCGACCTTCTCCATTGTACATTTTTGACTTTTTCTCTTTTATGTGTGTTTTAATAATTACTAGCAATAAGTTTTCATTTGGTGGTGTGCCACAAGCAAAATAAAGTCCCTGCAACAAAACTCTGATCCCAAAATGTCTGATGTGGCATAAAAGTAACAAATAGGGACGCTTAAGAATTATAACATCCTGAAAACTCATCCCATCCTTACAACAACAGGCAAGACCAACATGTGTTATAGCAGAGTTGGGGGACTAGCGTGTTACATTCTATCATTTCTAGAGGTTGGTCATGTAAGAGGTCAATGAGTCTGTTACAGCTGGAAGCTAATGGACTTAGACCCAGATCCACAAAGGTATTTAGGCTCCTAACTTCCATTGATTTTGAAGAAGTTAGGATCCTAAATACCTTTGTAGATCTGGGCTTATGTCTTTTAGCTCAAATGGTGGAGATTTATGGTTGTAGGAAGGGATTTTCGAAGGCAGCTCATAAACTAATCTTACTTAAGAAGCTAAATTGGGAGCTGGCTATTAGCTAAGCTTTTAGATACCTGATGAAATTTAAAGAAGACCAGTTACTTACAGTAAGTTTAATTTCAAATCTCCTCTCCATTTTTTTGGATACTGCTCGGCACTGAGTCTACCGTTACATAGGGTTACCATATTTCAACACTGAAAAAAGAGGACACTCCACGGGCCCCCCGGCCCCGCCCCAACTCCACCCCTTCCCCGCCCCTGGCCCCACCCCAACTCTGCCCCTTCCCCGCCCCCATTCCAACCCCTTCCTCAAAGTCCCTGCCCCAACTCCGCCCCCTCCCCTGAGCACCCCACATTCCCCCTCCTCCCTCCTGCCCTCCGGGTTCCGGCTGCTGCTGTGCTGGGGAAGTTGCTTTGGCCCCGGCGCACGGTGGAAAGCAGTGGGAGCCGGGCAAGTTGGAGCCCGGGGAGGAGGCGGCTATGTGCTCGGATGCCGTCCGCCATCTCTGTGCCCCGGCAGATCGCAGGAGTTGTAAGTTTTGCTGCAGCCACTCGCACTTGGGGTCCCCTTACCATGCCTCCCTATTTTCCCGGACATGTTCGGCTTTTTGAAAATTCCTCCTGGACGGGAATTTGAGGACCAAAAAGCCGGACATATCCGGGAAAAGCCAGACATGTCCGGGAAAATCTGGACATATGGTAACCCTACTGTTACAGATTTGGTCAGGCTCTCCATGCAGGGTGGCCACCAGATTGCTGTGAAAAGAAATCCAGGCTATGCATCCCCAGGTGTTTTAAGGCTCCAAAGTTTGAACAGAGCTTAGGCTCTGCTTCAGTCTTGGGGTCCCTATGTATGCTTGGAGTGAAGACCTTCTGTCTAACATTCCCTCCTGAGAATTGCAATCATATGGCCCAATGCAGCACTTGCCTTTGAAGTCCAGATACTGAAGGAAAAGAAACTACTGCTTCCCTTCTCCAGCCTGTCCAGCACCCAGTTTGGTTCGATGTCTCACAATGTACTCAAAGAGTGCACCAATATGTAACTAATGCATGCAATAATGTGGTTTACTGCTATATACATAAAAGTGGCCATTCTTTATATTTGTTGTGATGCAAACTATATAATGGCTTTACATACATTAATGTGAACCTCCTAACATGCCCAGAGGGCAGTTTGTTGCAAAGCCAGATAAAGGGCAACAATTTCAACAGAAACGTAAACCATCTATATTAACACAGTTTGCATGTAATGACTGGATTCCTCTAAGCTCCAGGGATGGGAAAGATTATTTGTCAGATGCCTTTTAGTTACAGACAAATTTCTGGAGAAAATAATTAGGTTTGTAACACTGTGGCCAGCTTGTCTTCCCATTGATCAGGGAGCTAACACTGGATTGCCTTCAGGGCTGTCAACTGCAAACAGAATACTAGCTCAGAAAGGACAGATAAAACAAGGTGTTATTTAGCCTGGTCATTATCCAGCTTTTATTGTGCTTGGCAGATCTTCTCTTTTTGTTAGATCAACTAAACATGTCAAAACTAGCCCTTACTTTCACTGAACTGTGGTAGGCAACATCAGATTGTATAGACAATACCTGCCACCAATAGCATCTGCCATCAACATCTGGCTGTCTAATGGCTTTCCTGACAGATTCTAAAGATACCCATGTTAAATCCCATAATAATGCACCTCTTATTAGCCCTCACTCTCAGAAGGAAAAATATTTGGGGCACCCAAAAGCTTGCAGTGAAAGTACCCAGGTGTCATAAAGCTTCACTTGCATTATACCAGGGGTAAGGAGAAAAATACTCAAGAGAGTCCAAAAATGGCATGACAACAATTGAAATGTTTTTGACAAGCATTTCACAATGATTTGTTTCTAGGGGATTGACCATAACCTTTTGCCAGAAAAGGTTTATAATGATGTGTTTGACAGGTTACAGCCTGAAGCCCTTAATGTAGTTCTAAGCAGGTCAGCAAAGTATAATGGCTAATCAAATAGAGTTTTTGATAATAGTTCCTTTAAAAAAAATACAGTTCTAGGTTACAACATACGTTCTTGGAAAGGTTAGCTGTATGGTTGCAAGGATTTGCTGCTTTAACAATTTTCAGTGAATATTGCTGAAAGTAGGCCAGTTAATTCAGTGTCTGAATTATTAAGACTGAGCTTCTGTGCTTGTCTTCATTTCAGTGAGAGCCTGCAAAACATTATACAAGTGAACTGGGATTTATTCTGTCATTACTTTAGCCATTATTCAGACAGGGAGCAATATACTGTTTACGTAGTATAATATGCTACCTTAAATACAATTGATCATATGTTTTTTTCAGGGACAGATGGGGAAAGTGATGGTTTTCTGCTCAAGCTCAACTCACACCCCCTATAGTAGCTGGATGTTTTGGCTAAAATGAACAGCAGAAAAATAGCTTAAAATGTTAACTTCAAATTGTCATCATTATAGTGCAGAGTGAAGGTTTCCTATTTCTTATATACTCAAAGAATTTCTGACCTTGCTGTAAACCTTTTCCCTAAACATCTGAAGGTTTAGCTACATGGTAGATAGAACTGAAAAACAAACAAACATAAAACTTGGTTATAATTAACACCTTTAGTTATTTCAGTTCAAGTCTGCATGTGGACCCTCCTATTTCAGAATAAGGGTGCTCTGTTTCAAAAAAAAACTTAATTTAGTAACAAGTCAAATTGTTAGTTTGAAGTAGGGTACTCTTATTCTGAAATAGGAGGGTCCACACTCAGACTTGAACCAAAATAACAAAAGATGTGAATTATAACGGATTTAGTTATTTTGGTTCTATTTACTGTAGAGTTTACTGTACAAGCCTGAGTTTAGCTTTAGGAGCCCTTTCATGTGAGTATGTTTTGTGAGCGCAGGCTCCTCTCCAGAATGCATTAGAAGTTTATCTAGATGTCTCTATAAGCAAGTCACAGAATGGTTCTCACAACCATCAATTCCCTACCTACTGATTTTTTCCCTAACATTCTAGTCCCCTTTCACCACAGCCTGTCTGCATCTCTCATCTGCATCCCCATCTCTTTCAATGACCTCCTCAGGGCATGAGAAAGGATTGACCCACTCTAATTTTACTGGAATGTACATCACATCAAAGGGAATGTATTACACTATGGTCTTCCCTCCTCATGACACTGGCCTACAGCTGGAAGATTGGGGTAGTTGAGGATAGACCCTACTACAATGTCTCTAGATTCTGCCTGTATACATAAATCTGTCTCTTTCTGCTCATCCAGTTCAATAATTCTGGCCTCAGTATGCTAGACTTATGTTTTGAGGTCTGTGAGCTGCTTGCATCAGTTGTATACATACACCTACACCAGGGGTCGGCAACGTTTGGCACGCGGCTCGCCAGGATAAGTACCCTAGCAGGCCGGGCCAGTTTATTTATCTGCTGACGTGGCAGGTTCGGCCGATCGCGGCCCCCACTCGCCACAGTTCACCGTCCTAGGCCAATGGGAGCAGCGGGAATCCACGGCCGGCACATCCCTCGGCCTGCGCCGCTTCCCACCGCCCCCATTGGCCCGGGATGGCGAACCGCGGTGAGTGGGGGCCGTGATCGGCCGAACCTGCCGCGTCAGCAGGTAAATAAACTGGCCCGGTCCTCTAGGGTGCTTACCCTGGTGAGCCGCGTGCCGAATGTTGCCGACCCCTGACCTACACAGTTGTACATTACAGACTTTGTGCAGTAAATTGGGTAGCCTGCACATTGATTGATCTGTTGCTGAACTTTAAAGTCCATAGTTATCTTGGGATTTCTATTCTGTGACTGAGGACTAGACTGAACTAGTTTTTATCTTTAAATATAAAGATGTTTGTGTATTTGTTTTATGATTTTACTTTACTCCACTATCTACTAACTGAGCAGCCCTTCAGAGCCCAACTTCCACAGGAGTATAAACTGACTCTGTAGTAATATAAATGCTCATTCTGCCAGTGCCCCTCTAGATTTGGGAATGAGCTGTGACTAGCTGGCTAGCTCTGTATTTATACCTCTCCAGCCCAAAGCACAAGGACTTTATCCCTCCTATCCACTCAATTATGATCAATCGCCACACAAGACAGTTTTTACCTTTGACTCATTCACTTCAAATTCTCACATACTCACAGTCTTCAAAGAGACTACCCCCAAAGAGACTAGTTCAAAGAGACTGGTTTTATTATCTGGCTCTTACAGCAGTTACATCCCCAATAATTAGATTCCTTTTGTCCAAGGGACAGTGCTAATATAAAATGTATGTATTTTCAAAAAGTCGCCTTGTCTCTGTTACTGGCATCATTTAAGAGATTTGCAGTTACAAATGAAAGCTACTGCAATATGCTGATTGTCTAATATTGCATTATAGTTGGTTTTGCATCTCATGTAATATGTGACAACGCACTGCTGCACAGGTGTGCTAGTTAAGAGAAGAGAGTGTGAGGAACCTTCCTTCTCCACTTATGTGCAACTGCAACACAGGACTACAACTTATTACAGCAGGAGGAGAGACTAGGTAACTGCTCCACTGAATGGAATATAGCCCTAAGGAGGCATGGTCTGCTGGATAACGGGTCTGGCTTAGCCCCTCAGCACAATTTGCTGTTGTGTGCAGCAGATATGAGGGGAGGTACGCACACAGCTCCTTTTTAAAGGAGAAGCCTTATACCAGCAGGATGGATCTGGGACCCACCACGAGTCTAACGCCCTGGGTTATGACACACACATTTGAGTGGACATATCCATGTAGAGCTAAATTTAACTCTAAATGTTGATTAATAATAACCCTTCCAAAGCAACATTTCTCTTCTCTCTCTCTCTCCTCCTAAGACTATATGTCAAGGTGAATTATGGAACCTATATGCTACATTCTGTACTGCAAAACACTGCCTATTCCAAGAGCGTGTGAAATATGAAATACATTATTCAGGGATCTAATTACCTCCCAGGGTTACTATTTATTAATTAGTAGCACAGCTGTTAGGCACAAAAATCTTGAGGGACCTACAGAGGTGAAAAAGCTGACTAAGGATGTTTCATGCTATTAGTGGAATAGAAACTGCGGCTGTATAGTTGTTAGCCAAGTCTTGTTTTCAAGCTTAGTTCACAGGAAGTTCTAACAAAGTAAATTTCCTCATAGTAAAAATAATTGCAAATGACTAATTCCTACAATAGACTCAGATAATTATGAATTATTGTAAATGCAACAGCACAATCTAGAAATAACTGTAAAATGTAAAGGGTGGCATCTTAAAAATGGGATTAGGTTTCCTTCAAGGCAGTGAGTTGCTTGTAAAAATTCAATAGGAAGATGAGGAGGGTATTTGTGGATATACCCTGGGGCCGTGTTTCTCAAAAATATGTGCCTAAAGTAGGTTCCTCGTTTGATACTTAATAGACAAAATGGCAACAGATGCAAGATGCTGCAGCAAAAAATGACGTGAGGACACCATACAACATCATTAGATGGTTGTCAGGAAGAAAAACAAATACCAACAAGCAGTTCAAGATGAGTGCAACTTAACAATGAAGACATCAGAACAATTAAATATATGGAGTCAGTACTTTAGTCAACTTCTGCATGGTGAACCAGTGGCCAATCCCCCATATATAGAGGAAGGGGAAAATCTGGATGTCAAACTAGGACCTATCACCAGAGTAGTAGAGACTGGACAGTGAATCTGTTAAAAAGTGGAAAAGCAGCAGGTCCAGATAACATTCCAATGGAGGTTCTTAAGGCGGACTTGAAGAACACAGTAAACATTTTGACAGGTTTCTTATAAAAGATACAGGATGAAGAAAAAATACCAAACGAGTGGGGACAGGGTCATATAGTGAAGCTGAAAAAGAAAGGAGACTTCAGTCAGTGTAAAAATTGGAGGGACAGTCAATTGCTGTCAATCCCAAGTAAGGTAAGGTATTTACATGTATTATAGAGAAAAAAGAAAGAGGTAGATTCAAGGTTACAACAAGAACAGGTAGGACTCAGGCAAAAGAAATTATGTACAGATCAACTAGTAACCCTATATATCATCATAGAACTGTTGACTGAATGAGAGTCACCACTTTATACTCATTTTATAGATTTCCAACAAGCTTTTGATACACTGGAGAGAACAGTTTTATGCTAGTTGCTATGCCATGCCTCCAAATTTTGTGAGCATCATTCCGAGCTTCTATGAAACTATGACATGTCAAGTAATACATAACAGCAAACTGACATAAACCATTCAAGGTTACTATGGGCATCAGACAAAAATGTCACCCATGATCTTTTTACTTGTAGTGGATTGGGTAATGAGAAAGACCACAAAACAGCCAACGGGCATACAGTGGACTTTCACACAGCAGTTTGACTTTGAAGATGACATCAGCTTGCTAGCTCATACCCACAGAGACATGCAAGCCAAAACAAAATCTCTAGGCCTTTGTACAATTAATAGAGTTGAAAATCAATGCAGAGAAAACTAAAACCACGGGAATCACCACACAACAAGAAACACCAATAACACTTTCTGGGACTGATTTAAAAGAGGTCCAATATTTCACATATCTTGGCAGCTTTGTAAGTACAACAGGCAGAACAGATGAAGACGGTAGAGCCAGAATAGTGAAAGCCAGACATACCTTTGTAACTCTAAAGCTGATCTGGAGAAACAGAAATCTTGCCCTCCAAACTAAACTTTGAATTAAACTTTAAAACAATTGTAAAGTTGATCTTACTATATGGCAATGAAACTTGGAGAGTTATTAAGACCTTACTCTCTAAACGCCAAGTTTTCAAAAACAGCTGCCTTAGACAAATCCTCAATATCAGATGGCCACCCTATAACACTTCCATGAGTAATTCTGTTTACTTCAGTGGGATTAACTGTATGATCATGGGTTGCAGGATTGGGTTCTCATATACAGTTATTACAAATAGCCTCTCTCCTTTGTCCTGCCTCCATCTCTCCACCTGCATTTGCCTGCTTCACTATACACTAGACACACAGGCCATTTGCAAAATGGATGCTTTTAGTTAGACTCCTAAAACCATTTTCAGCACCTAAATTAGTGTCCTAATTTTTCAAAATTGTTGAACACCCTGCAGCTCCCAATGACTTCTGTGTGAGCTTCAGGGTGCTCAGAACATCTGAAAATCTGTCTTCTTATTAGGTGCCAAATATGGACCTAAGAGCCTACTTTCTCTTCTCTTCTCACTTATGCCTCTCTATTCCAAGTAGAACACAGGGCCTTCACTATCTTTGCTGATATCCTGCTGCAGTCTTAACTTCTTCCCATGTCATTTTGTGAGCTTTCAATTCTGCTTATCCTTGGTCTACCTCATAGCCTCTTACCTGCGGTTCCATTCCAATGCCTGTCTTGTTATGCTATTCAGGTCTTTCCTCCATGTATGTCCTAGCCCTCTCTAGTTTTGTTCTGTAATTTCCTGTTCTATTGGTTTCTGTTTCATCCTCCTCCCGAATTCTTCATTTGTGACTTTTTCTGGCCTGCAATGACTTCTTGCCTTGACGTGTGTGCTAATGGGGAATTTCCCTACTTTGAAACAAATTAATCTCCTGGAAGAAATTGGCTTCAGACAGGACAACATTCTCCAGATTTATATAATTAATAATAACTGGAGGTCTTTGGGTCAGAGCTGGGAAAATGTGCTTATTTCAGATCCCAAGTGTGATACACACTCATAGAATCCATAAAACACAGGTATGTTTGAAATGCTGATAGGAAATTAAGAGGAATGCAAAGCACTAAAGTAATGCTTCATGGTGATCCAAAATGTACCAGTTAGGCTGCCTGAATCTGTACTGCCTTTGGGGATCGAGGGTGAACTTTAGCTACCAGAGGAGGAATGACGAGAGACATGGTTGTAATATACTCCATTTTCTTTCTTTTTTTAGTTGTAACAGTTAAATAAGCCATAGGAAACAACTCAGCAAAATGATACTCCTGCCCATTAAATGTGGAAACAGCATGCCCATTACCTAGGGCAACGTCCAGCTATGCATAGATGATATGTTGCCGCAGACAAATCTTCATCTACTGTTGAAATCTTGACTACTAAATAATTAGCAATGTCAATGCCATCTCTAGCTAGGTGCTTATCTTCAGCAGCAGTTACATCTTCAGTAGCAGTAACGCTGACTCTCTTCTTTGGCTTTGCCACTTTATTTGACTATTCTAACTCCATGGCACTATCTGTCAAAGTCCAGGTGTGAAACCCAATGTGAGAGTTGAGGCTTAAATGCCCTTGACATCTTGGTCTTTGACTTTCTGATATCCAACCTACCTTTAGCCCATACTGTAATGGGTTATGAGGTGCTGTGCACAGTGCCACCATCCTTTACATTAACAGATGTGTTGTGAGCAAGACACGAGAAGTCATTCTTCCGCTCTACTCTGCGCTGGTTAGGCATCAGCTGGAGTATTGTGTCCAGTTCTGGGCACCGCATTTCAAGAAAGATGTGGAGAAATTGGAGAGGGTCCAGAGAAGAGCAACAAGAATTATTAAAGGTCTAGAGAATATGACCTATGAAAGAAGGCTGAAAGAATTGGGTTTGTTTAGTTTGGAAAAGAGAAGACAGAGGGGACATGATAGCAGTTTTCGGGTATCTAAAAGGGTGTCATAAGGAGATGGGAGAAAACTTGTTCATCTTAGCCTCTAAGGATAGAACAAGAAACAATGGGCTTAAACTGCAGCAAGGGAGGTTTAGGTTGGACATTAGGAAAAAGTTCCTAACTGTCAGGGTGGTTAAACATTGGAATAAACTGCCTAGGGAGGTTGTGGAATCTCCATCTCTGGAGATATTTAAGAGTAGGTTAGATAAATGTCTATCAGGGATGGTCTGGACAGTATTTGGTCCTGCCATGAGGGCAGGGGACTGGACTCGATGACCTCTCAAGGTCCCTTCCAGTCCTAGAGTCTATGAATCTATGAATCCTCCATGTTAAACGTGTGACTCAATAGTTAATCTCTTTCCTACCACTACTTTCCTCTGCAATAAAGGAAAGGGTAAAATTTTCATAGACACTTAAGTCATTTAGGAGTGTAGATCCCATTGACTTACACTGAGACTTAGGCACTCTCTCAAAAATTTTATCCTGAATCTTACTGAAAGTCAATGGGACTTAGGAACCTAAGTGCCCAAGTTGCTTTTGAAAATGAGACTCTTAGGTCACTTAGGTGCTTTTGAAAGTTGTACCCAAGGTATATAAACATTTTAAATAATTCATTGAATAATATTATTCAATCTGGATTGCAAAAACAGACCTATTTTAATACCTTTTATTTTTTCTGTTATATCGTAAATGATAGATATTACAAAAGAGTAGAGTTAATCAAAATATTTCAAAATATGAGATTTAGACTAAATGTTTTGTTGACATTTCAAATACCAACAACTGGAGGAAAAATTCATGAAATTTTGACCCACATTTTTCAGCCAAGCACTTCACTAAGCAGTTGCATAACTATCAAAATCTTAATAGTAAAACCTAGTCACAAACACATTCACAAATCCCCGTCCCTCCCTCATCCCCCACCCCCAGTTCAACTTGGCTGTCATCTTCCTTTTTGCTTGGTTTTCAGTGAACACATTCAAGCATCTGGTTTAAACGGATACAAATATTCATGGAGGAACATGGGGCGGGGGGAGGCTGGCCTGCTTGGCTTCTAGGAATTACCACAATAGAAATTATAAATAATAATATCTGTGCACAAGTAGGCATAGTTGCATGCAAATATGTGTAACTCATGTGCAACCATAGCCACTTGTATAAAAAATGATGGCATACCCACTTTTACATATATTTGTATTGTGAATCTGGCAGTCAGAGTGTTAGTTGTCTGGAGGCAGGGAGAGAGTAGGAGAGTGAGAAAGGCTGTCATTTAAACTCTAACAAAACTGAGTGGTCAGATGTTGTGAAGAGCAGCATTGAAAAGGCAGAGAGAGAAAGGGGGAAATGTTCTAATAGAAGAAATGTCTTTTATTTGGAGATGTTTATAACATGGTCTCATTAGAGCTTATTACAGAAGCATCTTTGCTTCTCTATCATCTATATGACATGCAACACTGTGGGGAACAGGTCTACTTGAAGAGTACGTAGGACAGCGCTGCTAGAGATTAATTGTCCTCTGAAATTCTGTGAATACAAAAAAGGCCCAACTCCTCTTTTTCCTGATGTAATATTTCCATTGACATATCATTAAAATTCATCCGTTATTAATTCCATTCTCTGCCACTCATAATACCTATAACACATATTTTCCTTTCCCCACTGAGTTCAATGGGACTTTTCAAATGAGTAATGTTACTTGCATGTGTGTTTGCAGAACGGGATTCAGTAATAGGAGGACAACCTCTTTCTCCTCACTAAAGTAAATTATGCTCTTTAATTTATCCTGAGGACAGAGAAGAAAGTCATTACCCCTTGTTGGGAGGTTAGTATTTTAGTCCTAAGTGTAAATGTGACTGAGTCCTGGAGTTTCTAATTATGAAAGCCATGCAGCTATGCACAAAACATCTCCAACTTCTTATACAATAATAGGAAGACTTATTGATATTCATGATCTAATAGTAGAATATATCAATTCATTCATATATCAGAATATAAATTATGTAGGAGGTACTGGTAGAATATATCAGTGTAAAATTAAAATTACTTATGTAGGGACAGAAAAAAAATTGCTGGAACACTTTGAACACTATTCTATTATTATTAATTATTAGAAGCTATGAATGTATAGTAAATAATATGCTTTACTAAAATTTACCCGTAACTACTGAAACCAACTAGATTTATTTTCATTGACTTCAGTGACAGTTGGCCCAAGATGGCCCAATTTAGACCACATACATTTTTCTCCCGTCAGTTACCTACATGAGCAAAATTTCCATCCCATGATGGAAACGTCATTCACTGAAATATTCAACTGTATTGCTAGGACGTCTCTGATATAGAGGCACCAGCTGAAGCTTAAAACCCAAAGGATTTTGTTCAACAAAATTTCCAGCAAAATCTGCATAATTTATAAAGACTCATCTGGTCAGAAAGGGGGACAACTTGATCAATTAACTTTGTAAACCTTAAACAGCTGAAGTGTGCAACACAGCCTAAGAAATAATGCCATCAGTTTAAGTCAACTAGGGTCTGATCCAAATCACAATAAAATCAATGGAGACTCTCACTGAATTAACTTGATTTGAAACAGATACCTTGTGAAGAATAATTGGCAAAGTATGTGAAAGTCCAGTAGAGTTGGTTTTTTTTAAAGCAGAATATGTTATGCAGCTCAGACAGCAGTGCTATATGAAAATGCAACTATTTAACATATGCTGCTTGATCAGTCCAATGTACAGCTGTGCTTGTATAGCTGCATAATATGAAACTTTGACTGCCAACCTTTACATCTTCTCTAAGATACAAAGGATATTGAAATAAATTCCTAATTATCGTAAATATATGCAGCAGTTTGAGAAGAAACATGCAGATGTGCCAGGGAAGTGGGTTATTTAATCTCAGATCATACAACTTGATCAAGGTATTTAAGAAAAGAATTAGTAAAACCATGGAATTTGGTCTGCATAGCCTTCCCAGCAGAGGCTGTTCTACCTATAGGCGGAGTAGGCTGCTTTGGGCTGTAGGGGCAGCTGGGCCAAACCTGAGTATGACACTGTGTGCCAGCCAGGTCACAATGCCACTCACTGAGAATTGGCCCACCTACCACCTAGGGGTGGCCAGGTTAAATCTGAGTGGTGTGCCCCCCACTTCTGTCCTAACCAGGGAACCATCAAAAGGCTTGCTGCACTATCCCTCCCCGCGAAGTCTGACATCCCCTCCCAGGAGGCAATCCCCAGTTGAAAAGCTGTCTTCCACGGGAAGGGGGAGAGGGTACACTGAAGTTTTGCCTGTAGAGGCAGATTGTCTTGAGTCTTCCCAGGCATGCAGAGAATTTGAAGTGTTGGAAAGGTTTACCGAAAAACAAACAAACGCATCTTCTGTGTGAAGCTTATTAAGGGTATTTCGCTCACTCTTCCAAGTTAATCGGGAACATGTGCCTCTTCTATTGGGATATACTTAACTATGTCCTGTAGCATAGCTTCCCTGCCCTGACACCCACGTCCTGGGATAGATGATTCTTCCTATGCCCATGTGTCTGTTAGTTGTCTCCTTCCCAGTGGAGCGCATGCCAGCCTGCCTTGCCGAACCAGTTCCAGGAGGACGCGTCCAGCCCAGTTCGCACTCAAAAGTGGGTCCGTTTCACATCAACTCCCACCCCGGTCCCGAGGGAACTCTGAGTTTTACGCACAAGCGGATTTAATGAAGGGTCCCGAAAGGTCCCTTATGCGCTAACCATCCGCATGCTGTGCCAGGAGTCTGTGTGCCACAGATGCTGCGGGCGAGCCTAGGAACTGCAGGAGCGCCCTGCTGGGCACTGAGGACTTGGCCATCAAATCCCGGAGCCTCGCTCGGCCCCAAGCCACACCAGGAACCCCCAGCAGGCTAAATAAGCACCTCGCCTTCCCATGTGTCCGCCGCCAGGGCGTTAGGCGACATCTGCAGGGAGAAACCCGGCTTACTCTGCTCACGGGCTTCGCGCTAGCTGGGCAGGGGCAGTCAGCAGCAGCACGCGGTGCCTCGCCCGGGCAGGCGCTTGCTCCCCGTGGCGCTGGGGGCCGAGGGCTGGGTGTGAGGCAGAGACAGGGCTTGGGTTGGCTGCGGGGCTGCCCGGGGCAGGGCGCGCTGCAGCCCTTGCCCCAGAAGCGCCTGGGGGGGCGATAAGCATCTGGCGTGACGTCAGGGAGGAGGCTGGTAAGTGGCGCTGCCCAGAGGCGCTCGGGGCTCTCAGCGCGGCTCCCCTCCGGCCCAGCAGGACGCCAGAGCGGAGCCCAGGCGGGCAGGACCCGCGGAGAGCGGACAGAGACCAGCAGCAAAGGAGCCGCGCCGGGTAAGCGCCACAGCAGCGGGGGCACCCCGCGGAGCTCGCCTGGTAGTCCCGGGCGGGGAGCGAGAGATAATGGGCGGGAGCCGAGAGTTGGGGGGCAGGAGGAGAGGGAGGGAGCAAGGGCAGAGAGTGGGGGAGCAGCGGGGAGCAGCGGGCTGTGGGAGGCAGGGATAGAGGTGGGCAGTGGGGGGTTGTGGAGCTGAGGGGGCAGGGGGAATGTGAGGGAGCAGTGATAGCGGGGGGCTGTGGGAGCGTGAGAGGGGCAGTGGCAGAGAGGGGGAGCAGTGACAGCGAGAGCAGGGGGAAGTGAGGGAGCAGTGATAGTGGGGGGCTCTCGGAGCTTGAGGGGGCAGTGGCAGAGGGGAGCAGTGACAGCGGGGGCAGGGGGAAGTGAGGGAGCAGTGATAGTGGGGGGCTGTGGGAGCGTGAGGGGGCAGTGGCAGAGGGGGAGCTGTGACAGCGGGGGGCAGGGGGATGTGAGGGAGCAGTGATAGTGGGGGGCTGTGGGAGCGTGAGGGGGCAGTGGCAGAGGGGGGCAGGGGGATGTGAGGGAGCAGTGATAGTGGGGGGCTGTGGGAGCGTGAGGGGGGCAGTGGCAGAGAGGGGCAGGGGGATGTGAGAGCAGTGATAGTGGGGGCTGTGGGAGCGTGAGGGGGCAGTGCAGAAGGGGGCAGGGGGATGTGAGGGAGCAGTGATAGTGGGGGGCTGTGGGAGCGTGAGGGGGCAGTGGCAGAGATGGGGACCAGTGACAGTGGGGGGCAGGGGAGAATGTGAGGGAGCAGTGATAGTGGGGGGTGGGGGCAGTGATAGTAGGGGGCTCTGGGAGCGTGAGGGGGGCAGTGGCAGAGAAAGGGACCTGTGACTGCGTGGGGCAGGGGAATGTGAGGGAGCAGTGATAGTGGGGGGCTGTGGGAGCGTGAGGGGGGGCAGTGGCAGAGGGGGGTAGGGGGATGTGAAGGAGCAGTGATAGTGGGGGGCTGTGGGAGCGTGAGGGGGCCAGTGGCAGAGACGGGGACCAGTGAAAGTGGGGGGCAGGGGAGAATGTGAGGGAGCAGTGATAGTGGGGGGTGGGGCAGTGATAGTGGGGGCTCTGGAGCGTGAGGGGGCAGTGGCAGAGACGGGGGTAGTGGCAGCAGGGGGCAGGGGGATGTGAGGGAGCAGTGATAGTGGGGGGCTGTGGGAGCGTGAGGGGGGGCAGTGGCAGAGGGGGGTAGGGGGATGTGAAGGAGCAGTGATAGTGGGGGCTGTGGGAGCGTGAGGGGGCAGTGGCAGCGGGGGAGCAGTGACAGCGGGGGGCAGAGGGATGTGAGGGAGCACTGAAAATGGGGGCTGGGGGCAGTGATAGTGGGGGGCTCTGGGAGCGTGAGGGGGCAGTGGCAGAGAGGGGGAGCAGTGACAGCGGGGGGGCAGGGGGATGTGAGTGAGCAGTGAAAGTGGGGGCAGTGATAGTGGGGGGCTGTGGGAGCGTGAGGGGGCAGTGGCAGAGGGGGAGCTGTGACAGCGGGGGCAGGAGGATGTGAGGGAGCAGTGATAGTGGGGGGCTGTGGGAGCGTGAGGGGGGCAGTGAGAGCGGGGGAGCAGTGGCAGCGGGGGACAGGGGATGTGAGGGAGCAGTGATAGTGGGGGGCTGTGGGAGCGTGAGGGGGCAGTGGCAGAGGGGGAGCAGTGACAGCGGGGGGCAGGGGGATGTGAGTGAGCAGTGAAAGTGGGGGCAGGGGGCAGTGATAGTGGGGGCTGTGGGAGCGTGAGGGGGGCAGTGGCAGAAAGGGGGAGCAGTGACAGCGGGGCAGAGACGGATTACTGGCCAGCGAGTGTTCTCCTTTCGATGAGACTGTCACACCTTTTGCAAACCTCCAGCCTCCCATCTGCCTGGTGGTTCAGAATCGTGAGCGAAGCGCGAGCTGAGCTCTGGCCGCAGCAGCGGCTCCTAGTGAGAGTAAAGCCTTTGACCTGCCGAGGTCCCATCTATAACTCAGCCGTAGGACAGTGAATGGGAGCAGCTGAGCGAGACAGAGGATTGGAGAGGGGGCAGTTTGCTAGACACTCTTGTTTTACTGCAGATTCACGCCAGGTGCTGCCTTCTCTCCTGAGGCGGGGCTCCCAAGAACAGTTCGGCCGCACGGTATTTGGAGGTAGGCAGGCATGGGGCAGGTTGAGCCCGGTCACGGGGAGTACAATGTACCAGCACGGCTGAAATGGCCCCGTTAGTCGCTGCAGAATCTAAGCTTCCTTTGAAAAAACAAGTTTCTAGCCCGTAATGTTAAGAAGTTCTTGTAAACATGAACCAGTGCAGGGCTGAGTCTGCAAGCGGAGAGAAGGAAACCTGGCGTGTACCACCTCTGTTTGTGGGGAAGGTCCCAAACCCAGCCGAATGGCTGCGATTCCTGTGTGCAGAACCGATGGCTGGGGTTTAAAGGGCACAACGCGGGGAGACGGGAGTGAAGGGCTGAGTAGATTTGCTCCATTTCTCTGCAGCAAGAGGATACAGAGGACTAATCCTCCACCATGTATTGGGGGCCGTTGTGCTAAGCTGTTGGGTTGCGGGAATTTCTTTCACGTTATGTCACATAATAATGACAATCTGAAGCCAGGATTTGACTGATCATTTTGAGAGAAACATCAAGCTAGTCTAGGATTATGGCTAGAGATCTAACTACGCCTCTGCCGCCTACCCCTGAGTAAGAAAGAAACTAGTCACGGTCTACAAAATTCCCCTATTGCTGGAAATGGGGAAACAAACCTGCGCCAACTAAGCGGGTCATGAAAGGAACAGGGAGACAGCTTTTCCTGGATTTGCCTAACTCTCCTTTATATGTTTGCAGTGTAATTCATTCCCTGAGGGAGCCTGAGCCATGGCTTGGAATGATTTCAGTGTCCTCAGCTGGTTCAGGGAGAGTCGGCAGTCCCGAAAACTAATTCTGCTTATTGTTTTCATTGCATTACTCCTGGACAACATGCTGCTTACTGTAGTGGGTATGTGGAGCCTTTTCTTTCCAATTTACTTTAACAACAAAACCTTCCCAATGGATGCACTGAACAGTCTATGTACAGTATCTTCTTCTGCAAGTTTGATGGGTGTTTCTTTCTAAATAATACATTCTCTGCAATACATTTTTTCAAATTATATATGAGATATTGTAGATACTGCACAAATACATACTCTACTCATCCACTCACCTCATAATTTTGGTTTAGTTTATGTTTATTAAAAAATATATGATAATTGTCTAAAAAGTTCTTCACAGAGTTATCAGTAATTTCTAGTGGGGAAAAAGTTATCTGTCATTTTCTAAATTATTTTTAACTGTGCAGCATTTTCTTTCCTCTGTGGTCATGCAAACCAGAAGGACAGGCTCGATAACACTTGAGAAATATGTTTCCTCATGATAATTCCTGTGCACTCGCCCCCATCATCATTGCTCTTATGAGATGATTTTGGTGGCAAAGCAATGTTATTTAGTCAGACTAATATGAAGGCCTTTTAGATAGATTTTAAATAACTCACAACTAAGTTTAGTAAAATCAACTTTGATCAGAACAAAGATTAAGGGCCCAACTGTGCAACATTGAAATCAATGGCAAAAGTTCCATGGTATAGAGGCAGGACCTAACCACATATTAGGATAGAATACTTACAGTTAAAGTTAGAGTTCAAGTTTTTGAACATTTTTAACTGATTGTTTTAGAAGTCCTCCTATTAATATAAATTTGGATACAAAGATGCAAATAATAAAAAGTCAAAAACAAGAGGAAAATACCAGTTTGTGTTCACACACTTGTATTACATAGATATACACATATAGATTCTACAGATTTGACACCGTGGGCTATACCATGGCAGTTTTAAAACTAAATTCCTTATTGATTTCATTAGGGAGTTCAGCTTAAAAAAGAAAAGAAAAAATGATGGCACAATATGGCCTCTAATGAAAGGCTAATATATATTTTTAGCAAGTAATTTTTTTTTAAAGGAAAAATGTTCTCTTGTAAACAATATATGCATTTCATTGTTTGTTCAATAATTATGTTGGAAGACGTTTTATGTAATCTCAGTTTGCAGGTTTGCTGAAAAAATATATTTCAGAACCATATATAGTTTCAGACTTTTGCAGGAGGCAATACACGTTAACTGTTGATTTTGTCACTAATATTTTCTGATTAAAAATTACTGTCTCACCTGCTTTTACTATTTTAAAAATACTGATTTTCCTTTGTTATATATTAATCCAGTTAGGATATAGCTAATATCTTAAAACACGTACAGAATTTTACTTTTAAATGACTTCATTTTATATGAACTTAAAAACCCCTCACCAATGAACAGCATGAACATCTTAGATCTCTATTTATTTAATATAAAAATATAAAATCTTTTCCCTCTTAATAGTGTTATTCCCAGCAACATTTATTGAACATAATATATTTTTATTGAAAGTGTCCATGGTTTAAATGCCTTCTTAGATCAGTAAATGTTCTTTGTAAAAGCATCACACGGCAAGACTGCACAAATAACGTCTTGGGGTTCCTCACATGTTTTGCCTTTAAATAGTACTTTTGTAGACAGATAGTCATGTCTGTCAACAAACTGAATATCTATGGAAAAGGCTTGCAGAAGTTGCTTATAACTACACTTCCTAATTATAATTCAGTACAGTCAGTTTTCCCCCCCCTGGAATAACGTTTGTTGTTATAATGCTTTGCTGAAGGCAAAAAAAAAAAAAAAATCAACAAACTCTTTATCATTGTTCTGTATAACAAAGCCCTATTTTTATTTGTTCTGATGTTACATTTTCTGTATCAAGTATGCATGCTAATGAAATTATGGCATTTACATACAACAGATACTAAGTTACTTACATATTGTGTTTGCTTTTCCAGTGCCAATAATTCCCAGTTACCTGTACAGCATTAAACACCAGAAAAATGAAACAGAAATCCAGACTATGAGACCTGAGATAGCTGCATCAACTGTGGCCAGTTTTCAAAGCATCTTCTCCTATTATGACAACTCCACAATGGATACTGGAAGTCAGTCTGATAGGACAAGATCAAGAGATTTGTATCATACTCAGACAGAGCAAATGGTGGTAAATGTGACTAATGCACCATCTGATTGCCCCACGAAAGACAAGGACTTGCTAAATGAAAATGTCCAAGTTGGTTTATTGTTCGCTTCTAAAGCCACTGTGCAGCTAATCACGAACCCTTTCATAGGGCCAATGACAAACAGGTATGTTATTTCTCTTACATTGTTAGCATTTTATACTAAGATTTTACTATAATCAGTATTTCAAACAAAGATTTATTTTCTTTTTCTATGGCCCCGACTCCCTGGAGTTCTCATTTCATTTATAGGCACTGGAATATGTTTGACTATCACATCTGCTTTATAACTAAAGCTTTTTCAAAGTAAACGGGTGTATTATGCTTGAACCATTGTGCTACTTTAATCATCATCCAATTTTTTTTTCCTTTTTAACTCCTCAGTCTGCATATCTTTATAGAAGCTTTTACTGAAAGGGTCAGTCAAAAATACTACATTACTGGGCCAGAAAGACAAGATGGTTCAGTAACTAAAACAGCCAGATCATTGTGCGTAAACCTATAATGTGAGAATTTGATGTTGAAGTTGTAGGGAGCATTCAGAATTTTTTCCTTGCATGTGCTGTAGAGACTCATTATTTATAGTGCATCTTGCGAATCTAGGACTCTGGTTAATGTCCTATGAGCTCATAGTGAGAGAAAAAATGCAAAGCTGTGTTTGACCTCAGTGGGAAAGGGAGCAAGACTATTGTATACATAGTTGATGCTTTGCTGTTCCATCACTGAACTACAATATAGGAGGCTAGATCCTCAGCTGGTGTAAATAGTTTTACTTCATTGAAATCAATGGTGTCACACTGATTTACACACTGATGTTCTGGTCGAATGTCTTCATACAAAATGTTCTTTTGTAGATGTCATATATGTGGAAATATTGAAAGGAAGTGTGTTTAAAGGGGACATTGCTGAAAATTTATTTGAATGGAATTAGAACCACAGCTATAGTATTCATACTATTAGTATTTCACCAATGAAATAAAAAAAAAAAAAAAAGAAGAAGCACAGTGTTGTTTGTTTGGAGATAGCATATTTATAATTGTAGTTTATTTTAAGCATTTGGTGTAAGTGGAACAGACTAGAGGTTATTTTATTGATAATAGCTCAAGTAGTACAGAAATGACAGTATCATAAGTGACATGATGAATATGTGGACAGGAGTGCCCTGTGCACAAAGTACAATACTTGTAAACTTGATTGACTTTTTTTTAAACACAATTGTGGGAGTTCCATTATTAATTATGAAAATGAACATTTTAAAGCCCTGTTTTAATGTTAATGGTTTGTGTGCATGTTCCCCATTGAAGCAATTTCTTTCAATCCCTGGGTTTAATACTATATGTTATCTAATCACATGTTACATGGTATCTAATCTGTAAAATGTATGAGAATATAGGATCCCTGTGTTACTTCCAATTTTGTTTAAAGTCAAAGCATTATTTTTTGTGTTTTAGATGTAACCTGTTCTTTCAACAAACAGTTTTCTCTCTGGAAAGTGTTCTTTGGCGAGCTCTCTATTATGTTATCCTGGTCAGATGGTTTTCTTTTATTGGAACATGCAATGCTTATCATGCATGCCAGTTATACAAACAATCAAAACATTGGAAGTACTAGATATTTCTGCTTCTGAAGTCAAAACTGATATCCCTCTTAAATCTTTGGGCTTGTCTATACACAGAAGATGCAACAGTTTAACTAAATTTTTAGTGATATAGCGATATATACTACAGCGGGGTTTGCACTGGTCAAATTTTCCATTAAATCTGTGCAAGTTTTTGTTTAAACCAGCCTTTAAACAAGATTCTCTCTCATCTCACCTCACACCCCCTTTCAAAAATTTTATGTAAATACCTAGTGGAAATAAGGGATTTTTGTTGCAGATGAGCAACTCCTATCAATTTATTCATCAACAGCCATCATTATGATAGAGGTGGCATGTAGATTATTTGCCTAGATTGGTACATTTTTATTATAATTTTGCAAGGGTATATCCCACACACAGACACTTTCATATAAAGAATAGTCATCTTTTAATAATATGCCATTTACAAGTATTCTATTGATTTTGTTAGTGGTCAATTTAAGTGGTCACACTGGTAATACAGTTTATGTAGATTCTTTGGAAAAAATACACTGTGGAAGTGCCTGGAAGCCATGGTGTGTGCATAATTATGGGTTCATAGCTGTTTGTATTTTATGAACATATTCCTGATGCACCTGTGTCTTGGGATGGGGGGCATTGCTCCTGTGGAGCTGTGATCTGGGGAGTATACTGCAAGTGGGTATTGCCAGGGCACAAAGCCTCCACACAGATGGCACTGAGCTCCTGTGGATCTTGAGGGATCTGTGTGGATCTCTGGGATCCACTAGGTTTGAGAATGGTCTGGCTAGCTTTTTTTTTTCTTTTTTTTTTTTTTTTTTAAAAAGCATGGCTATCCCCTCCTTCCCATCAGGCCGATGTAGAGAGAGCTTTCTGAGAGGTTGCATACTGAGATTTCCTACCGGACACTTCCTGGACCTGTTTCCAATGGGAGGGAGTGTTGTGAGGCATTGCATTACCTACCATATTGGATGTGGGCAGTGTAAAATTTATGTTGTCCTTAACTATTAATTTCCTGTTTAAGTGTTTGAGTCTTGTAAACAAACAGTATATTCTTTTTAAGTATACAGAAAAGAATGTGATCATGACACAATAACCCTAACTTTGATCCATAGAGTCTTGTGGTTTAATGTACAATTTTTACCTTGACCTCAGTATCTAAATACTTTCTTTTGAGGGATGTTTTAAGAAAATCATCATCAATTAATATATTCATCACCTCACAGCAGAGTTTTTTGGTGAAGAACTTATAATAGCTGTTTCTCTCTCTCTATAGGTTAAATAGAAAGTGTAACAATATTGATTTATTATAGGTGGAACTGGTAGTACTGCCTATAGTTAAAGTTGCCACAGACTTCTCCTTATAAATATCCTGTTTACAGTTGTTTATAACTTTGCCAAACTAAATTGTTCAGCCTGAGCTTTTCCATGCTGGGTGTCTTCTTCAAGTTGAATTGTTTTTGGAAAGTTTCAATAAAAATGGTTCTGCTGTTTCTAAGAATGGGATTAGGGAAAAAAATAAGTTTTGTCCATGTTAAAAAAAGTCATAACCTTTTTGGTGAGCAGCATGTTTCTTTCTCAAAAGAGTTGCATGTTATATTTTTGTTTTTAGATTACTGGGGAAAGAATGATATTTATTTTGGGTTATTGTTCAGATTGTATGAAGAAATGTGCCCTTTTAAGCACTCAAGCTTTATATTTGATGCAACAGATAATTACATTAATTTCACTTTGCAGCTGTAACTGGCTCTTTTACTTGTTTTTAGAGTTTCAGGATTTTTTTCCATCTTTAATTCACTAATCTAATAATTAAAAATTAAAACCATCTCTAACTACACAAAAGAAAAAAGGAGTGAGTGATGCTAACTAATGGCTGTTGTAAATTCCAGCATCATTCAATGGACAGCTGACAATATACAGATATTTCTTAGAAAACTAGGGGTATGTCTACACAGAAAAAAACTGTGCCTGGACTAGCTTACCTGAGCTAGTTTACATCCAGCTAGTATGGAAAACAGTAACAGTGCAGACAGTGCAATGCAGTCAGGATAAGACCTGTATGGATCTTGGGTACATTCTGTTCACTAGCCTGCTCCAAACCCTGCACTGTGCCGTCTCACCTGAGGTTGTGTCTACACTACACTATACTTGCCTCTGTGCTCCCAGATGGGAGCAAGGGGAAGCCACCCAGGACTTCTTGCCTCCGGCAGGGAGATCCACACCCGGAGTCAGGTCAGCTGCCATGCTCTCTGCAGGAAGCTGGAACTCCGAGGGGCAGCAAGGCTCCCAACATAGAGTGTGGTGTCCGGACAGCAGACCAAGTTGGGAGCCTGGTGGAGACCCAGAGGCAGCTTTCTTGTCAATTTCAGGGCTCCAGGGGACAAGAATGACACCCAACAGTGAATGTAAGGAAAGCAGTGTCTACACCAGTGGTCTCCAACCTTTTTATGCCCAAGATAACTTTTTGAATTTAAGGGCAACCCAGGATCTATCCTGCCCTTTCCTGAGGCCCTGCCCCTTCCCCAAAGACTCACCCCGCTCACTCCATCCTGCCCCCCCGTCGCTTGCTCTCCTCACTCTCACTCACTTTCACCAGGCTGGGGTAGGGGATTGGGGTTCGGGAGGGAGTGTGGGCTCTGGGCTGGGGCCGAGGGGTTTGCAGTCTGGGAGGGGCTCTGGGCTGAGCCTGGGTCAGAGGGTTGGGGTGCAGGAGGGAGTGCAGGGTGCAGGCTCTGGGAGGGAGTTTGGGTGCAGGAGGAGGCTCCGGGCTGGGGCACAGTGTTGGAGTGCAGGAGGGGGTACAGGCTGCTGGCTCTGGGAAGGGGGGGGGGGGTCAGGGCTGGGGCTTGGAGTGCAGGAGGGGGTATGGGGTGCTGGCTCCGAGAGGGGGCTCATGGCTGGGCATTGGGGTGTGGCTTCCTGCCGGGCAGCACTTACCTGCGGCGGCTCCTGGTCTGTGGTGTAACGTGGCTGCCGCTAAGGCCGGCTCCCTGCCTACCCCGGCCCTACACCGCTCTCGAAAAGGGCCAGGACACCCCTGCGGCCCTTGGGGGAGGGGCAGGATGCACATGGCTCTGTGCCCTGCCCCTCTCTGCAAGCACCACCCCCGCAGCTCCCATTGGCCACAGCTCCCTGTTCCTGGCCAATTGTAGCTGTGGGGGCAGTGTTTGCAGGCAGGAGCAGCGCATGGAGGGAGACCCTCCCCCTCCAGGGCCATGCTGACTGCTTCCTTAGCGGCAGCCCCACTGTACCACCAGAGATCATGATGAACTGGGAGACCCACTAGGATCAACCAGTGGATTGCGATCAACCGATTGGTGACCACTGGTTGACACATACACACTACGTTGTCCTAACTACACCAACCAAGTCCTTTGCCTCTCGTTGAGGTGGTTTTATTATGTCAGCATAGCAGGGGAGTTCCATTGGTGGAAGGAGCATTTGAGTATGTACACCTCCACTGTTTTGTCCATGAAAGCTGCCTTTTGTCAACAAACTGTGTGGGCCTCATACTGTTACCTGTGCTAGCTAGATTCAAGCTAGCTTGGATAGGGTAGCCCAGTGGTTCTCAAACTTTTGTACTAGTGACCCCTTTCACACAGCAAGCCTCTGAGTGTGCCCCCCCCTTTATAAATTAAAAACACCTTTTTTATATTTAACACTATTATAAATGCTGGAGGTGAAGAGGAGGGTGCAGGCTGACAGCTCACGACCTCCCCATATAATAACCTCACGCCATCCTGAGGAGTCATGAGCCCCAGTCTAAGAACCCCACCCCATGCACAGCTTTTGTTGTGTAGGCATACCTTCTGTTTGCCATGGAAGAGTGAATAGCGCAGTCTGCTTTCACTCTAAATATTGGTAAAAGTCACTTTAAAAAAAAAGCAAATATAGAGCTAGATTGTGGCTTTTCCATAATCCCACAGGCAGAATCTAGTCATACTGCCTCAGGAGCAGATCAGGGATCATATAACTCAGTCACAATTGATCCCTGCTTCCTCACCTGGATCTGGAGTGGAGTTGGTAGGGAGTCATCTGCTGCAACAGAAGGAGTCACTTTATCAGATCTGGTGGGGTTTCACATGCCCCCTCTCTCCTCCCCCCAACTTTTGAAAAGAAGCCTAGACTGGTTTGGAGGTAGATGATGAAAATATTCTCCTTTGCCAGGATGTTCCCACTTCATAAACTTAATTGACAGTGAATCATGTCCAGCTTCCACATAGTGGCAATTTCAAATATTTTACTATTTCTACCCTTGAAAACGGGCTCCTGCACAAGCCAATGTCAAAAATCTACCTATGAGTCAAATACGATGGTATAATTTGACTTCATTTAGCAGATAGAGGGACAGAAACAAACATTAGATACCCACTGAATGTTCCAGAAAGCAGCCATTTTGAAGTCTTGCAATCTCTGTTAGTAGAATTTTAGATTTTATATAGAATTTTCTGCTAAGAAATTTCACACTTAAAATCCTCCCCTATGCTGGACAAGACAAGTTCAGGGCCTTGTTAATATCCTTAGTGAAATAACACAAACTCATACACAACATTGATAAACAAATAGCATTTGCCATATTTGCAACCAACATCAACTTTTGATATACTGAACATCCACAAGTCAAGAAAGTTAAAAGTATGTGACCAGGTTATACTTTTCCCTCGATGATTGCAGCTTGAAGTCAGTGTGTCTTGTGCTATTAAGTGACTTCAGAGTTGGATTTTCTCAAGCTCCTAGGGACCTAACTTTAGGCTCCTAATTTTTGAAAAATTTGGCCTGTGTGTATAACAAAATGTTTGTGAACTTTTAAAATGTATTGAAGTATAAATAATTTTTCATTGTTAACACTGAAGCAATTTTGTTTTGAAGTGACAAAGATTTTAATGCCACTAAGAGAAAAGATTAATACAAGTCAGCTTTAGCTCCTGGTTGCTGCATATAGATATGTACTGTGCTTAACTTTAAACACAAGTAATTATTTTTAAGTCAGGGGAATTATTCTTGCGAATAAAATTACATACCTGCCTAGTATTTGCAGGATGATGACCTTAATTTTCAGTATTTTGTAGCAGTTTTGTAAAATTCAAGTAAGATACCTTTAGCAGTAGTAGCATTTAACCTCCCACTCCCTAGCCTTTATAAAATGTAGTACATTATAAATTTTAATCTAAAGTTGCAATAACACAAATCATCAAATTAGATTTACAAAGTTTCAACCTGAATTAAATAAATGATTTTAAAAATAAGTAATTTAATTTAATCATCCCACACTGTCAAAACCAGGGTGATAAGTGCTTGAAATGTTAATTATGGAGAAACCATCTACTTTCTACAACAAAGCAACATCAAGCCAGAGACTGAAACCTTTGTCCTTTAGCTCCCAGCACGCAGTTCCCTAGCCCATGAGCTGAAGGAAGTCACCATTAGCTGGCTGTTATAGAAGTGCTTTTATGTTCTTTTGAAGTTATAGGCAGCGATTATAGGGTAGCGTTCTCTCTCTCACCCACCCACACTAGTATTTTCAAAAGGGGTATCAAATATTCAGTGCTTCAGTTTTTGTTTGCCCAACGAGTTAAGCACGCAAAATCAGTGGAGATTTTGGAAAATATTGGTTATAGCAGCTCATCGGGGGAGGGATAGCTCAGTGGTTTGAGCATTGGCCTGCTAAACCCAGGGTTGTGAGTTCAATCCTTGAGGGGGCCACTTGCTAGTGAAGGCAGGGGGCTGGACTCGATGACCTTTCAAGGTCCCTTCCAGTTCTAGGAGATGGGATATCTCCATTTATTAATTAATTTTTTATTATTAATCTTGTTCCCATTTAAAATAACAGAAACCCCCCACGCCCCAAATTGACATTAATGGCAGCAGGCTGGATCCCTGCAGCTATCCATAAAAAAAATCATTAATAACCTTGTTTAATTTCAATTTACGTTCTTTTAGTATAGCTCATGCATGGGATTTATGAGCTAAAAAGAGAAAATGAAATGTTAAACAAAAGCCAGAACATCTCAGATCTCTATACGTTTTTAATTACATGTATTAACTCAATAACTTAAATTTTCTTTAACTTTGTAGAAAGTCTCCTTTGCATCTGATGCACATCTGGCAGTTTTCAATCCAAAACATTTTCCAAGACAAAAATTCAGGAGAAATAAAACAGGGCTTAATAATAATGGAAGCTAGTTGCTACCTTAGCTATGGAGAGTGACAGTTTGTTGGAAGAGGTAAGGGCCTTAACAATATTTGGGTTTGCTTCCTGCTGCCTTATGTAGTCATTTACATAGATGTAAACCGGGTGCAAAACAGTAGCATTTTATATTTAGTTTACACATAGATTCATAAATTCTAAGACCAGAAGGGACCACTGTGATCATCTAGTCTGACCTCCTGCATAATATATGGTTATGAAACTTGCCAAAAATAATTCCTTTGGAACTATACCATCCACTCTTGATTTAAAGATTGTTAGTGATGGAGAATCCACCATAAGCCTTCGTAAATTGTTGTCATGATTAATTACCCTCACTGGTGAAAAATTTACATATTATTTCCATTCTGAATTTATCTAGCTTCAATTTCCAGCCATTGGATCTTGTTGTACCTTTGTCTGCTAGGGTGAAGAGCCTATTATCAAATATTTGTTCCACCACATGCGTATGTATGAGCTAATCAAGTCACCCCTTAACCTTCTATTTGTAAGCTAAATAGATTGAGCTCTGTCACTGTAAGGCATGTTTTCTAATGCTTTAATAATTCTTGTGGCTCTTCACTGGCCACAGCATCACACTGGGAGTCATGTTCAGCTGATGATCTACCATTTACTTGTGTAAATGACTACAGAAGGCGTAAGGAAGTTAAGAATCAGGCCCATTCACCTATACCAAGAGAACAGAAGTATGAGGTAACAGGACAACAGTGAGAGGATAGACTAAATTGCCTTTGCTGAAAATGGCAGAATTCTCAGAGTAAACATGCCAAAATGCAGAACACAGACAGCCTATTCTCAGTTACACCAATACTATTCTGGAGTAATGGCACTGAAATCAAAGTATTTGTACCAGTGGAAGGAACAAAAAACAAACAAACAAAACCCACTGTTTCTGCTACCTTTGCCTTGTTTCAATTTTATTTCACTGCAGCACAAAAATCCATCAATGGTTTATCTCACCACCGTAAAGTAATCTCGCTAATTAGTGTAAACCAGGGTCTGAATGAACTCTTTCCTGCTTCTATTGATGAATTGGGGAGGACCCCCCCTCAGGAGCAAAAGATATTTGCATAGACACACCTACTTTGCCTAGGTGATCAGCAGACAGACCTGCTTTGCCTAGGTGATCAATTTGGGCTGTTGTGGGTTAAACTTTACTTTAGTCTTGGACGCAGAGGCAATGAAATGTTATTTTCTTTATTGTATGACTAAAGGGCAGGGGAAAAAAATAATTAAATTCATGGAAGTAAATGGTAAAGGGGATGTAATGTAACACAAGTTTACCAAAAATAGATCATGCCAGAGTGACCTGTTTTCCTCCTTTGAGAAAATAACAGATTTTTTAGATAAGGGGAAGTGCAATAGATCTAATATACTGGGATTTCAGTAAAGCATTTGGCATGGTACCACATGGGAAATTATTAGTTAAATTAGGAAAGCTGGGGACCTATACAAGAATTGTAAGGTGGATAAGGAACTGGCTAAAAGGAAGAAGGCAACGGGTTTTGCTGAAAGGTGAATTATCGGACTGGAAATAAGTAACTAATGGAGTTACTCAAGGATTGGTCTTGGGACCACTTTTATTCAATATTTTTATTAATGACCTTGGCACAAAATGGAGGAGCTAATGATACTACATTGGGAAGCATCATCAATACAGAGGAGGACTGGAATATAATATTGGTAGATCTGGATGACGTTGAAGACTGGAGTGACAGAAATAGGATGAAATTCAATAGTACAAAGTGCAAGATCATGCATTTAAGGTCTAATAATAAGAATTTGTGCTACAAGTTGGGGGCTGATCAGCTGGAAGCAACAGAGGAAGGGAAAGACCAGGGTGTTGGGGGGTTGATCATAAGATGACAATGAGCCACCATTGTGACGTGGCTGTGAAAAAGGCAAATGCAATGTAGGATGTATCAGCTGAGGCATTTCCAGTAGAGATAGAGAAGTATTAATGCCATTGGGAAAGGAACTGGTAAAACCTCATTTGGTATATTGTATACCGTTCTGGTGACCCACATTTGTGAAAGATGAATTTAAACTGGAATAGGTGTAGAGAAGAGCTACTAAGATAGCCTACCTTATGAGAGGAGACTGGAAGAGCTTGGCTTGTTTAGTTTAGCAAAAAGAAGGCTGATAGGGGAATACGATTCCCCTCCATAAATACATTAGGTGGTAAATATCAAGGAGGGTGAAGAGCTATTTAAGCTAAAGGACAATGCTGGCACAAGAATAAATGGATATAAACTGGTCATGAACAAATTCAGGCTGTAAATTAGAAGATTTCTAACCATCAAAGGGGTGAAGTTCTGGAACAGCCTTCCAGTAGGAGTTATGGAGGCAAACATAATTAGTTTTAAGAGACAACTGGGCAAATTTATGAGTGGAATTGCATGATGGTGTTGTTTGTGATGGCAGAGGGCCGGGCTCAACAGGCCCTAGGGCTTACTTATGGTTTATGTCTTAGGTTCCAAAAAGCTTATGCTTCAGGGTTTCAGCTGGTCACCTGCAAAGGTCAGGAAGAGATCCTCCTCCACCATGATTTCTGGGTGGGGGTTGACCTTCTTCCTCTGATGTATCAGGTATGGCCATAGTTGGAGATGGCTCATTGGATGGGATGGGCCAGAGCTCTGAGGTGGCACCGAGCAGTCTCTCTCCCAGGTGCTTGGCTGGTTGATTCTTGCTCATATGTTCAGGGGCAGGAGATGAACCCATGTGAATGCACCTCTGAATTCTGGCACTTCACTGAGCTAGGACAACCAACTGTTAGGGGGGGTGCAGCAGAAGGAAGTCCCTTTAACATGCCACATTCACCCATTGGACTTTCACTCTGCAAGGTGGGAAACTGAGGCAAAGGACTTGTGTTCAAGATACTATGGGGCAGATGTCTTACTTATTGTTACTTCACTATTGTGGACTTACTTTTGAGTTATTATTGTGGAGTTTTCCCAAATTAATAAGTTTCCTTTGGCTCTTAATACAAGTTTTCTTTTGTCATATACAGATTTGGTGCTTGTGAGCAGGGAAGAATTGCCTCTTGGCACTGAGGGGTGTTTAGTTCTTTCAGATTTCTGGGTGGGGGCTTGAGCTGGATTTGTCTTGTACTGTTAAGAGGAACCCCTAGATATGGAACCTTGTTGCTGCCAATGCCACCTGGCAGAAGGGTTACATGAGTGTAATCACTACCAGACAATCCTGTAATATTGGATCCATCTTGTCACTGAATCTCAGCAATTTATACATACTTTATCCATAGCTGCCTTCCCCCACTGATTAATGATAGGTATTTTTCCTGAAGTCAGAAATACTTGCGAAAGCTTTTCTAGCTGCAGAGAGCCCTTTGAAACATATTGGATTTTGTCTCAGATTTACCACTGAGCAAGTAATTCCCTACTTGTGGAATTAAAGAGAGTGAAAGAAAAAGGAGCAGTAGAGATAGAAGAGATTTACAGGTCTCAGGGTTTTCCTCTGCTATATGGTGTAGGGATATCACAAATCTGGGGAGGAAAGTCATGGGAAGGGAACAGAAGCTACATGAAATGTTCCAACCTTTTGCGTAGTCACAATTTCCCCCTGTACACAAAGCACCATAGAGCAACGAGGGGGAGTGGCCCAGGAGAAAGAGGGAGGAGCAATTAAAATAGTTGCTATGTGGGCTTATTTACATGTAAAAAAAAGTTTAGTAACTGGTCTGATCAGAGCACAAACTCCTAATCTGTGCATTGTAAACTCTATTGGAGGGGTCAGAGAACACAGCTACAGGACCTAATGGTAGCCCGGCAACCAACTAATCAGTGCTGCTATTTTAGGACGATGTGCAGGTGTATTAAGAGAGGACCAAACAGGAAGAGACACTGCACATCTGTAAGGTGTGGGTTTCCCCAAGCCTATTTGTTAAACCCAACCCCTGCCCTCTAGTGAGCCAGAAGCCCCATGCCGAGTTAATTGCTGCATCAGATCAATGTCTCCCCCAACCCTGGGCAAGATTTCAGGCAAGCCTTTCCTTTCCCTGTGTAATTTCCATAGGAGAGGGTTCCAGGGCTATAATAACTTGAGCCAGCAAACACATCTTGCATTGAACCAATACCTTTGCCTCATACTGTTGAAGGATTAAAGACATTTGAAATTCTGTTTTGATTCAGCTAAGGGAAATGAATACGTACAAATGAAATCTGGGCATACAGCAATTAATGTCTATATGGACAAAAAGTTTTGTATCAAATCCTAACCAACTGCATTAGGTGGCATGGCCCACTAGATAGGGCACATGGGACAGGAGATCTGGGTTCTATTCCTAGTTCTTTCCCAGACATGCTCTGATCACGGTACAAGTCATTTTCTCTCTCTGTGCTTCAGTTTCCCCACGATAAAGCAAGAATAATAATAATGCTTATCCATCTTTGTAAAATGTTTTAAGATATAGCGATGAAAAACACTATATAAAAATCTTACAGTTCAGGACCAGTGGGTTCCAACATATAGGTTTCCTCAGTACCTTCTGTCTACAGAATTTCCATGAGTAGAAAGATGACTTAAAGACAGTGAAGTAAGTTAGAACTTGAAGGCCTGGATCCTGCAGACCAGTAGAGTTTGACCTGCTCCAATGCGGCAGGATTGGATCCTAAATTAGTATCTGTTCTCTTGGTTTAGCCAACTAGGGTATATGGGGGATGTTACAGCTGAGTTCTCTAAACTGGTGTTGGGGACTTCAGCAGGAATGTCACCTTAGCATGTATCCTCATGCAAATAACAATTTGAATTCAATGCACCTATGGTCAGCATCAGTCTGCTTCCTCACAACCTTACTCTCATAAATGATACAGATTTTTGGGATTTCCTTACTAGCAGCAGAGATTCTGGTCGCTCCTCTTTTAATTCTGATCTTTGTCCATCAGGGCATATCTGCGGTGCCATTATTGACAGACATAATCAAGACCTCACTTTACTGAGCATCCAAACAGGTTTTTCTTAGAACGACTACTGTTAGCTTCTTATATATGGGTTTCCTTCCCATCTATTCCCTTTCCTTACCTTGTTTTCTTATTGCAGTACCACCATGTAAACTGGTGTTCAGACTACCAGCTAGGGATAGAAAAATAAAGTCCAAACCATAGGTTTTTTCACACACTTATTCAGGGCTTGCTTTATTTCCAGAAAACGCAAACTCAAAATCAGAATAAAACTCAGACTAATGGCTAATAACCCTTTCTACCTTCAGTCAGCTGGGAAAGGACGGGGGACACACCTTCCCCTGCCCAGATCAGCCTGATGATATGTTACTGGGTTGTTGTCTACCAGTGCACCTTTATACCTTGTCACTCTCCCAGAGACCCCATTGGACAGTGCCTGGTACTTGCACATACTACAAAATGGTGCCTGCCCTGAAAAGCTTACAATCTAAGTTGACAAGACAGAAAAAAGGAGGATATTAGCCTCATTTTACAGATGGGAAACTGAGACAGAGAGAGATTAAGTGACTTGTTCAAAGTCATACATGAAGCCTGTGGCAGAACTAGGACTTGAACTCAGATTTTCTGTGTCCCAGTCCAGTTACCTAATCCTATTTGTTTTAATTGTTAGCATAATGCCTAAATAATTGTGCCATATTATTTTTAATAGAGGAGAAGCATTTAGGGCAAAACTCCCCCTTCTAATCTCCATTGCAAATTTTTATTTTATATAGACTCATAGACTTTAAGGTCAGAAGGGACTATTATGATCTTGTAGTCTGACGTCCTGCACAACGCAGGCCACAGAATCTCACCCACCCACTCCTGTAACAAACCCCTGACCTATGTCTGAGCTATTGAAGTCCTCAACTTGTGGTTTAAAGACTTCAAGGTGCAGAGAATCCTCCAGCAAGTGACCCATGCCCCATGCTGCAGAGGCAGGCGAAAAACCCCCAGGGCCTCTGCCAATCTGCCTGGAGGAAAATTCCTTCCCAACCCCAAATATGGTGATCAGCTAAACCTTGAGCATGTGGGCAAGACTCATCAGCCAGACACCCAGGAAAGAATTCTCTGTAGTAACTCAGATCTCACCCTATCTAGTGTCCTATCACAGGCCATTGGGCATATTTACTGCTAATAGTCAAAGATCAATTAATTGCCAAAATTAGGCTATCCCATTTTACCATCCCTTCCATAAACTTATATATTCTATATTTCTTGCATATACGGAACTCCCACTGATGCTAATGGGAGTTCTGCACACGAGTGAGT
Source organism: Chrysemys picta bellii (assembly GCF_011386835.1). Taxonomy (NCBI): domain Eukaryota; kingdom Metazoa; phylum Chordata; order Testudines; family Emydidae; genus Chrysemys; species Chrysemys picta. The sequence goes on along the minus strand of NC_088797.1, from coordinate 114,240,902 downwards.
GTAGCATTTGCCTTTCTAAGACAGATGTATTTTCTGCAGCCCTTAATTAAGGAAGATTCCCATTAACAATTAGAGTTTCATTTAGTTCAGGACCATGCCATTTAGTCCATATAACTCAGCAGCATTCTATTACTTAAAAGTACAACACACTGACTGAAAGAAGTTCTACAGTAGCTGAATGAGCTTATTAAATGCATGGCCCCTCCCTATCGTCTTTCCGTCTTCTCTGCCCACTTCCTTTCCTCCTTGTCTCTTTTCTCCTTCTCTGAAGTTTACTTCTGTTATTTATCTTATTTTTAAAAAATCAGTTTGTCCATAAAATAAGGATAAGGCAGAATAAGATTTAAAATTATTTGAATTTTTATAAGCAATTTTTTGTGAACTGTAATACAAAGAATTGATATTTATTTTAACTACTCATATTATATATAATCAAATGTTTCAGGTAGAGTTAAGGTTAAGTAGCAAATGGTTAACATTATGAGAAGTTTATGTATAGTTCATTATGTTTGTTTTTCCCTATATATTAAAGATTTAGTAAATAGTAAATAGGAACAAAAGTTCTACAACAGAAATTCTTCCACTGTTTTGCTTGCAGTGCTAAACCGATCAAGCCTACCCATTTAAGGACCCGATCCTTGCAAGTCATTGAAAGGGTCATTCTGCATCTCTTAAGAAACAATCAGCACTGTGAAGGTTTGGAGCCCTTAAAGGATTTCTTTACAAATACATTTGAGGTTCACATAACAAGGCTCACATCCCATGGAAATACTCATTTTGATGAAAAAGCCATTTCTTTGTAGCAAAATGTTGCCAATGAAGCATTTTGATCAGCTGTATTCTTATTCCTGAAGCCACAGGAGAAGCAAAGTGTTATTTTAAGACTCTTTGGGCCCAATCCTGCAGTTCTAGTGTAGGCAAAACTCCTGATCAAGTCAATGGAAATTTTTCCCAGGTAAGGGCTAGTAGACTGAGTCTGTCATTGGCCTGACCATCTCTCACTGCAGTTAGTGGGACTGTTTTACGTGCTCTTGGTAGTCTAGTTTGAGTGTATAGAGAAGAACAGAAGAGTTTCTTAACTAACAGTGACACATTAGTAGAATATTTCAGAGTTCAATATTCAGAGCCAAATTCTGCCAGGCTTACACCCCATGCAACCCCCCCTGAAGCCTAGGGGGATTGCAGAGTTAGACCAATAGAACCAGCGGCAGCTCCAGGTACCAGCGCTCCAAGCGCGCACCTGGGGCAGCAAGCTGTGGGAGGCGCCCTGCCGGTCCCTGCGAGGGCGGCAGTCAGGCAGCCTTCGGTGGCTTACCTGCGGGAGGTCCCCCGGTCCCGTGGATTCGGTGGCATTTCAGCGGCGGGTACACCAAAGCTGCGGGACCGGCGGACCTTCCGCAGGCATGCCGCTGAAGACTGCCTGACTGCCGTGCTTGGGAAGGCAAAAAAGCTAGAGCCTCCCCAACTAGAATTACAAGGAGCAAGTCATTTGAGATTTCTGATACAGAGTACAATCTATTGAGTGAGAAGGTATGTATCTATACCACAGACAATTCTAATCATGTGGCCCAACATACATTGATTCAAGTCCAAAACCCACAAATCTAGCAGCTAAGATTTTGCAATTTTCTTAATACATAAAAGCAACCCTCCTTTGCCTTCAGCAAGGATTTTACTTGAACAAAACTCTTTTAAAGTGTGCATGAAAAAGTACCATTCTTAAATATATTTGTGTTGACTTTGTTTTCCAGAATAGGCTACCAGATTCCAATGTTTGCTGGCTTCTGCATCATGTTTGTGTCAACAATTAGTAAGTGTCTGTTTTTTGCATACTTTGATGCAGATGCTGCATTATTCATAAATGATCCAGCGGACCTGACTCTCTCAGAAGACTCCATGTTTATATCGGGGGGGAGGGAGGGGAGGCAACCTTATTTTCAAAGTAAAATATTGGGGTGCCTGTTACAGGAAGAAGTTGGTGCTGAGATTTGAATGCTTGTCTGGAGTGATTTTGGTGGGCATCAAGTAGGTGTACATGGGATGGTAGGAGAAAAGGATGCCTATTCCTTCTCTTTATCTGAGAAACTCACCTGACTTGTTTTCTGCCACCCTATGAATTAGACTATGGCTCATACTAGCACAAATCATAAGTAATTCTATCAGACTCAGTGAAAACTGGTGAAAGAATAGAATAAAGCCATATGTGCATGTGCATGTACAAGGGTTTGCCGGGGCTCAACCCTCTCCGGGGTGGCAGGGAGCCACACCGGCTCACTACACACAGTTGATGTTGGGGAATTAGTCTGGCCGCGGGGTCTCCCTCGGCAGCTCTTGCTGTAACAGGAACAAATATTGTAAGCCCGGGCCCTGGGTCAGGGTGGGGCAACACTGGGTCAGGTGCTCAGGCCCTCGGGCTGGAGCTGAGCACTGGCACTATAAACAGTAGCAATAAGCCCAGGCCCTAGGGCAGGGCAACAAGGAATCAAAGGCGCAGGCCCTGAGGCAGGGCTGAGCAGTAGCAGTACAAACAGTTGGGAGCCCAGCCCCTGGGTCAGGGCAGGGCGATAATGAGTCAGGGGCTCAGGCCCTCAGGCAGGGCTGAGCAACAGCAATAGGCCCAAGCCTCCTCAGGCCTGGGAGAGAGACTGCCACCCACAAGTTGGGTGGCAGGGGTTCGCAGGCCCTTCCACTCCACTACGTCCCAGCCCGGGGCCCTAGCAGCGGCAGAAGACTCGCTGCATAGTCAGTGGGGATCCTGGCCACAACACACTGACATGGGGTCTTGCAGTGCTGCAGCCAGACAAGGGTTGGTTGCCTCCAGGCTACTTCCAGACTCCTCCTCGGGTAGTACCTGGGTCAGGGTGTTGTCCTCTGGGGGGGCGGGGTCCAGCACCATAGGTTCCTCTGGGTAGTGGGCGAGCGGCAGGCCCGGCAACTCCTCCGGGTAGCGAGCGCAGGGCAGGCCCGGCCAGTCCTGGCAGCCGCCTTGGGCCGCAGAGTTTTCCCAGTCACGAGCTAAGCTGGAGGTGTCTGGCCTGTCTGGTGGCTCAGGCCTTACTGAGCTCTGAGAGCGAGCCTTTATACTTCTGGGTCACCGCCTGACCCTCTGAGGGACGGGCTCTGAGCTCCCTAGCTCTGCCCACTCCGGCCTCCAGATGGGCTCTTCCCACTCTGGGGCAGTGGGGAGCCACACCGCCTCACTACAGTGCACATGAGGGCTGGTTCAAGGGCTCGTGCAAGGTCGGGGGAGGAGGTACTTGAGACTCATGTGTGTTCAGCCCGCAAATTGTCAGTTTCACCAGCTCAGCTGGTTGGGTACTCCTTCAAGTGGCCAACTTGCAGATTTTGTAAAACTGACAGTGACACAGGAACAGGCCCTGAAAGAGTACATTCCTTGTTTTCAGGGACAAGTGTTCACCCTACACCAGGGGTGGGCAAACTTTTTGGCCCGAGGGCCACATTGGGGTTGCAAAACTATATGGAGGGCCGGGTAGGGAAGGCTGTGCCTCCCCAAACAGCCTGGCCCCCGCCACATATCCGACCCCTCCCACATCCCGCCCCCGACTGCCCCCCTCAGAACCTCCGACCCATCCAACCCCCCTTGCTCCTTGTCCCCTAACCACCCCCGGGACCCCACCCCCATCCAATCCCCCTGCTCCCAGTCTCCTGACTGCTCTGACCCCTATCCACACTCCCGCCCCTTGACAGGCCCCCTGGGACCCCATGCCTATCCAACCCCCCGTTCCCCGTCCCGACCGCCCCCCAGAACCTCCGCCCCATCCAACCGTCCCCTGCTCCCTGTCCCCTGACTGCCCCCAGGACCCCCAGCCCCTTATCCAACGCCCCAGCCCCCTTACCATGCCGCTCAGAGCAGCATGTCTAGGAGCCGCGCCGCCTGGCTGGAGCCAGACATGCTGACGCACTGCCCTGCAGGAGCACGCAGCCCCACCGCCCAGAGTGCTGCCCACGCGGCGGCGTGGCTGCAGAGAAGGGGAGTAGTGGGGGAGGTGCCGGGGGCTGGCTAGCCTCCCTGTCTGGGAGCTCAAGGGCTGGGCAGGACGGTCCCGCAGGCCAGATGTGGGCCCTGGGCCGTATTTTGCTTACCTCTGCCCTACACTAATGTCAGTGGGGAGTCTTTCCAGAGTAGAGTGTAGGATCCGGTGCAGTACCCAAGACTCAGAGGTTAAATAGTGCCTTTAAGTACAGCCTTATGAAAGGGCCGGTGCACAAATGCAGTCCTCCAGGGGCAGCACTGGGAGGCACTGTGCCTCACAGACACCGTTTCTCTGGTGCTCCCCGATTAGGAGGAGCTGTAAGTTGCTAGAGTCCTATCAGGGGTGCCACCCAGTCCTCTGCATGCCCAGCCAACTATGCGAGGCAGAACATAATGGGGAGCAGAGTAGAGCCATTCCTAAGCCTCCCTTTGCCCACTTACTTGTGGGAAGGAGCATCTGGGGTGCAGCCCCTGCTCTCCCCAATGCCTGGAGCTGCCAATTGGACCATGCTAATGCAGCAGGGCAGGGAGATGGAGTGAAGGCAGGGGCAGTTGCATTAGACCAGTGCATATTCTAACCCTTACTCATTAGTAAAGATAGCTTGTATACATTTTTTTTTCTGTGTTACCAGGAGGCTTAGATGTGGAGAAACGATTCAACACTGACAAATCTAAATGTAATAAGAGAAAATAACGTAGTTAGCATTGAAAGTGACAACAGTGACAGAAAACACTTGGCTGAATGGTGTTTTCATGATTGTTAAAATATCTTTAACGTTTTAATCTTGTTAGATTTAACCTGATTTTAAAAATCTACCTCGGCCTTTTCTGCAGTGTTTGCCTTCTCGGGAAGCTATACATTGCTGTTCATAGCAAGATCTCTTCAAGGAGTGGGTTCCTCCTGTTCTTCTGTGGCTGGTAAGAATGAAAGTGTATATGATAGATTCAATTAACTGTATTTTAGCTTGTCATTCTAGTGACAGTCATTTCCTTAATTGTGTATTTTGTCTGGCAGTTTCAATAATTAATGTTGAATTCAATTACATTCATTTTACTTTGTATGCAAGAGGCTGGCTGAAAGTATCTCAGAGAAATGTCACTTCTAAATTATTTGGTATTTGGGTCACGTTACTGTAGAAGACTAAAGATCTATGCTTTTTCGGGTACTTGTGTACAAGTGTCTTTCGATTTTTTAATTCTTTTAATCAATGTAAAAGATCTGCAAGAATAGATGTCTGCACTGAAGCCTTGTAACTTGCCACTTCCCATTATAAGACCCTGTTTTCAGTTGCTTAAAACTTTGCCAAACCTTAACTGTTTGGGCTGAGATTTCTATGCTGGGAGTCTGCCTCAGGTGGAATTGTTTTTAATTATATTTTTTTTGGAAAATTTTGCATCAAAATAGTTTGCAGAATGAGGGTCTGAATAAGAATGAGGCTAGGGAAAAACACATTGTTTTTTGACCATTTAAAAAAAAAATCATATCAACTTTTTTTTTTATTTTTTGTTTTGGTTACAAAAAGCCTCCATGCTTTGGAACAGGGACTTGAAATTTAGCAATGAGTGGCCTCTGTGTCAGGGATGTGCCTTTTGCCATCTTCATGAAAACCCACGCAAATTTAGCCAATTTAAATTTTTGCAAAATTGCAGCACGCACATGCTTAGCAAAGACTTGTTAAGAGGTTGGCAGCTAAATTCCATGAAGACTCCATCTGCACTGGGCATGCTCCAGCCCAGGGCTGAGCAGGACTTTCCTGCAGCTCTGGGCTGCTTGGGTGTGCAGGTCCAAAGTCTGGGCATCTGAATCAATGGCAGGGAAAACCATCTTTTCTATACTTTCAGTGATGCCAGGAACATCAATGAGATGAGGAGTCCAGTGGGAGGGACACTAGGACTGGGATGAGAAGCCTGAGAAGGGGCTGTCTATGTGAGAAGAATGGGGCTGTGATGAAGAGCAAGGGATAGAAAAGAGACAGGACTTGGAGAGGGATAGGTTGGAGGGGACAGGATAGAAAGGGTCATGCTTGGGGAGGAATGAGAAGAATAGTCTATGCCAGGGGTCCCCAACAGGGTGCGGGCATCTAAGAGCGTCCGCATACTGACCGGCGGACGAGCAGCCGCCAAAATGCCGCCAACAAGCAGCAGCATCCAGAGGCATCGCCACCGAAATGCTGCCGATTTCGGCGGCGACGCCTCTGGATGACGCTGCTTGTCGGCGGCATTTCGGCGGTGACGCCTATTGACATTGCCACTTGTCGGCGGCATTTCGGTGCATGCTCGTCCGCCGCCATGGTCCTCCGTGGCTCGTCATCTGGCGCCCGCCAGACCAAAAATGTTGGGGACCACTGGTCTATGCCAACTATAGTATACTTCCCCTCCAGAGCCTGGAACAGAATCGACAATTCCCAGTCTCCCCATTCCTCTGCTGTCAGCAAATATCTGTGAAATCCAATGGCAAAGTGTCCCATCTGCCTTTAGTGTTGGTCCACATAGAAGATGACAACCTGCTACTGCTATCAGTTAGCTCAAGTGGCAGAAGTCTGTACAGTGACTCTAAAGATTCCAACCTTGCTGGTGACCCCTTTGCTTGTCAGTATGCCGCCACATGACTCATGAGGGAATTTGGTTTTTTTCAGTTTGCTTTTATAAAGGAAATTAGAGAAAAAGAACAATAAGATTGCAAAGTTTCAGAGTAGAAGCCGTGTTAGTCTGTATCCGCAAAAAGAACAGGAGTACTTGTGGCACCTTAGAGACTAACAAATTTATTAGAGCATAAGCTTTCGTGGGCTACTGCCCACTTCTTCGGATGCATAACATAACAAATAAGATTGCAAAATCACACTCAAAAATTAGGAAATGACAGAATTAAGATTGCTTGCATGTAAATGCTTTATGATACAGTCTTTGTTACATGATCGCATACTATTTTTTCCACAGAAACCCTACCACATTCAGTGCACAGGATTGACCTGCTCTGATCCCAACCTCACTTGTTGCAGAAGTTGGAAAATGTAGTGAATGAGACAGGGGATTTCAGGCAGACAAAGAATAGACTCATGGTTAAAGTAGTAGAATGCTGCCCTAGAGAACTGAATTCTATCCCAGCTTTTGCCACGCAGTTCCTATGTGCTGCTAGTCAAGTCACTTAAACCAGACTTTTCACAAGTGGTCACCAATTGTGTGTTCCTCATTTTCTGAGCACCTGACTTGAGACTCTGGGGTCTGATCTACAGTACTGCTGAACACTGGCAGCTGCAACAGAATACAGTGGGAGCTGTGCATTGAACATATAAACTGCTGTATAGTGCTAAGTACTCTGAAAAAGTCAGGTCCTAGGCATCTCAATTTGGGCACCCAAAATAACAGATACTATTGACCACAGAACAGATATCAGTATCCCCTGATTTTACAGGGGTGTTCTGAAACGAAATGCATTAATGTTTGTGAAGCACTTATTGTATAATGATGAGCACCCTTGAAAAGTCCATGAAGAAATTAGTAATTCTGTCTTCAGCCAGGGTTTGAATTGTGTACAGTAAATAAGGCCTAGGACCACACATTGAACAAGGAGTAAACAACATATTGACTAGCTGCTCATTCAGTGAGCAGTCTCCATTCGGTGCACTACATGGAAAAAAAATAGTGTGTGATCATGTAGTGACTATATCATAATGAATACATAGAAGGGGTCCAAAGTAAGGTTGCACAGGCAGCCTTCGTTCTGGCATTTCCCATGAGTGCTTGATTTTGCAAACTAATGTTCTTTTAATATAGTTTTTGTGTGTGTGATGGCATATATAATGAGGCATAACCTTATAAGCCATCTATGCTTGAAGGACTTCCTTTGATTTCAGTGGAAGTTACATGTGGAGGCATGCATATATATATATGTGTGTGTATATATGTGTGTGTGTGTTTATATATATATATATATATATATAACCCAGAACTTCGATTGCCAGCCGCCGAATTAGCGGCTGGGTGTAGACATACCCTAAGATCAGTATTTCTACTATACTCATCCTCATGAGCACCTTTCAGACCCTTTGTCAGGTTTCTAGCATTCTTACTTCCATAGGGACAAAATGTGTGTGTGTGTGTGTGTGTGTGTGTGTGTTTATATGTATATAAACACACACACAGAGTAAATGTCTAATATCACATCTCCTAATATTCAATAAACTGGTGTATGATGAAAATAAGTTATATTATAGAACTGACTAATTTTTTTTATTTTTTATTTTAGGGATGGGTATGCTGGCCAGTGTTTATACAAATGATGAAGAGAGAGGCAATGCAATGGGAATTGCATTAGGAGGACTGGCTATGGGAGTATTAGGTCAGTGAGATGAAATATTAATAGGAACAAAAAAACCCAAAAACCAACCAATCCCCTGCCCCAAATCCAAAAAACCCACAATGCATATCTGTATTGTATGGATGCTATAGGAGATTCCACTTGGTATCTCCTGTCTGTGAAATAGGATTTTGTCATCCTATCTCCAGATTATATTAACAGTACACACTAAAAATAGTTTTAAAAAGTTAAAATAAATTTAATATGCAGATACATTTTGCTAAAGGAAGACAAATCTTCTGACTTTCAAAGTCTGTCACCAATCATCTTCTCTGATTCAGAATGCCTCTCCTTAACTGTGTGCTGGAGAACAGTGATTAACATCCAGAGATATCATTGTTCATTCTCAGTTACGTAAGTGGCTTTTAAGCGGTGCAGCTGCAGTTTGTTTGGAAAAGCCTTTGAAGTTAGAAATACAAACACGATGGGCTATGTTCTCATCCACATAAATCTATTTTTAAATCCAAGAGTTGAACATAGATCTGCCAAAGGTTTGGGCCCATCCTGTTCCAATTTAAGTCAGTGGCAAAAAATCTTCCTGACTGCAGCATTAACAGGCTCTAAGGCTTGGTCTACACTAAACCACCAAATCGAACTAAGGTACGCAACTTCAGCTACGTGAATAACGTAGCTGAAGTTCGAAGTACCTTAGTTCGAACTTACCTCGGTCCACATGCGGCAGGCAGGCTCCCCCGTCGACTCCGCGGTACTCCTCTCGTCTAGCTGGAGTACCGCAGTCGACGGCGAGCACTTCCTGGTTCGACTTATCGCGTCCAGACAAGACGCAATAAGTCGAACCCAGAACTTCGATTGCCAGCCACCGAATTAGCGGCTGGGTGTAGACATACCCTAAGATCAGTATTTCTACTATACTCATCCTCATGAGCACCTTTCAGACCTTTTGTCAGGTTTCTAGCATTCTTACTTCCATAGGGACAAAATCCTGCTTGCCTTATTCACACAGATAGTACTAGGGAAATCAGTGGACCTGATTGTGAGAGTAAAGCAAGTGGGATGTGGCCCATGCTTGACATTTCTTGTTTAGGCAATGTTTGTAGACTGCAGACAACAAACCCTGGAAAATAATCTAATCTAATCTATTCTATCTAAATATGTTCCTCATACTGAGTTACAGTGCTTTGGTTATTTTAATTAATGACCATTAAGATGGATGGGAATTTTGGCATTGAATTTCAGTGTTAAGAGAACTGCTCCCCCAATGTGCTGAAATCTTAAAAGAAAAAGGACCATGAATGTTTTCCTTGTTTTTCTTTCCTAGTGGGTCCACCTTTTGGGAGTGTGATGTATGAGTTTGTGGGAAAGACAGCACCTTTCCTTGTGTTGGCAGCATTAGCTCTGTTAGATGGAGGTCAGTAAATACTAACATTCATAATTCTGTTTAATTCATTCATTGATTTTACTACGTAGTATAGCCACCTTCTTAAACAACAGCTACAGCATTTATTTCTTTTTGCAGCTGTTCAGTTATTTATTCTACAACCATCCAGAGCACAACCAGAAGTAAGTACCACCATAAAAAAACACTTTATATAATGGGTGATGTTTTGCCCTTCCTAACCCTGAGGTTTTGTTATTTGTCTGACAGACTCAAAAAGGGACACCATTACTGACCCTCTTGAGAGATCCATATATCATTATTGCCGCAGGTACAGTTTAATTCTTATACAATTTAATTCTGACTGTGCTTTTTTGCTGTACCTTGAATCCCAGACTGCCTTACTCTGGCCCTGGTTACGAATAACTTTCTACCAATGCATCACAATTATTTGCAATGTTAATTTAAAACAAGGTTCCATGAACAAAATAAGTCATGGACATTCAGATGGGCTCAAGATGCAAGTCTTGGATTCAGACTTTGAACTTCCCAAAGAGCAGAGTTTATGGTTCACATCTGTCTCTGCATAGGTCTATGTAAAGCATGCATTGTTCACCTGAGAAATTTTCAGGAAATAATACTTATATCAGTTAGACTTATGTCAATACCCACTTCTGGTCAGCTAAACACATACGTAACTCTTTTTCAAAGCCTATTATTTACTAGGATAAATGCTTTGCAATAAGGAAAACTCTAATGGAATTGCAACAGACTGGTAGATTGGAAACACTCCAACCTGTTAACAGGTGTTGGTTTTGTTGGGAAGGGGTTAAGTGAGTTTTGCTGACTCACTGAGGGTATGTCTACATTGCAGCCAGGGATATGAATGGCAGCTTGTGTAGCTGTACCTGCGTTAGCTGTACTCTAGCTAGTTCACGAAAAAATAGAAGTGAAGATGCCGCATGCGGGCTTCTGTACTAGCTCCATAAGCAAGTACATACCCAGGGGATGTCAGGGTACGTCTACATGAGATGCTATTCACAATCTCATACACAATGTAGGTGAACCTGGAGTCAAGAGACAATTGTGCTACCTTGATATATGGGAAGTGTGGCTGTCTGGGGAGAAAGAAGATCCAGCATGTGGCTGAGCAGTTGTGAGGGAAGATTTATCAGAGCATCCAAGCCTGGGGGAAAGGATTAAGCTGAACTTTGTTTTCATTAGAAAGGGTGTGAGTTTGGATTGTACCTAGGGAATGAACTATGTTTATAGGATTCTGGGAAATGCACCTGCTCGCAGGTAGCTCAGGGTCTAATGGTAAGTGTCATTTGCTATTACAGGCATTATTCATTTGATTAATCTTTCTCACAGGAAGCGCAATCCTGGCTGATGTAGCAATGTAGGTCACACCTTAGGCTCAAATAAGTTTGAATTTTCCATTCTCTCTCTCAGGGTGCTATCCTAAGGGATTGGGTCGGGATGCCACTGTTCATTGTGAGCCTACTGGGAACTGTCAGGTTGCAATATACAGGAAATTAATGGAGTATGACAGACTTGTAATCCAGAATTAGCTACCAGGGCAAACTTTTCACTGCAGCTCCAGTGGGAAGCCTTGCTAAACACAAGTAAAAGTCATGAGCATTTAAGGGTACGTCTATACTTACCTCCGGGTCCGATCCCAGAAGTGCTCGCCGTCGACGCCGGTACTCCTGCTCCGCGAGAGGAGTACGCGGAGTCGACAGGGGAGCCTGCCTGCTGTGTGTGGACCCGCGGTAAGTTTGAACTAAGATACTTCGACTTCAGCTACGTTATTCATGTAGCTGAAGTTGCATATCTTAGTTCGAAGTGGGGGGTTAGTGTGGACCAGCCTTTAGGAGTTATAAATGGATTGACACTTTAAAATGTCTTCTGCATTCTCATTTTGGAGGTATTAGTTTCATAGTTATAAGTTCAGGCTCCAGGGCCTCTGAGTGTAGGTCAAATTCCTGATTCATAATTGTCTACTTTATAATCAAAGGTATATATATTTCTCTAACTAGTTTGGCTTATCTGTAGCAAGAAGCTCTATGAAAAGCTCTCTTGATATTTCTAAGATGTGCTCCTTGTGACCTGGTTTACATCCAACAGAGCTTAAGCTCAAACATGGAAAGCTTCTCCTTGGCCCCGTTGCTGTAACTTATTCCTTTATATATTGTATATTCAGTTATCACTCCTTGTTGCTGGTGGGTTCAGTGCTTCCATTCCAATGAATGTCACAGCAAAGAGGATGCCAATACAATCATTGCAGCATTGGTACAATATGGGCCTTATGGCCAGCTCTGCTAAGCAACTGGGCAGTAGCATTTGAATGATTGTCAAGTCCCATGTAGAATGCCTGAAAACAGTCCAATCTGGAGATCATAAAGGCACGGATAACTGTGGTAGGGCCCACAGAGAGAAATGGTCACAATTTTATGCCAAATAAAAATGATAAAAGGCACTTCTGGCTACCTAAGCCACCTGGGGCTTCAGAAGCAATCAGGGACCCAGAAGTACCTCTGGAGTGCACACCTCATTAATGTGAGTTGGGTAGATCCTCTCAATCATGAGGACAGACTCTATTTAGATGCTTTCTTCAGCTTACATGTCCGTCTTGTCTGGATTAAGCCTCAGTGAGCTCATTCTATTTTGAATCCCTATTTTGGTCAGCAAACCAGGAAAGCATGAACAGTCTATACCATTGGGGTTTAAAGAAAGACATAGAATTGTGTCTCATCCAAATACTGGTGAGATCGCATGTCGAACTGCCTCAATATTTCCTCCAGTAGCTTTCATACATGGACAGTATATAGCACATTCAGAGATGACAAATTGGAGTCATATCATGAAAAAGCCGTGTGTGTGTGTGTGTGTGTGTGTGTGTGTGTGTGTGTGTGTGTGTGTAAAAGCAAATAGATACCACCTGGTCAATTATATCAATGGCTACTGACAGATGTTAAAGAAACATCCATGGATGTCTGAGTTTGTCATTGCTTGGAAGAGATCAGCCAACTTGGGAAGTGCAATCCTTATATCGTATCCAGATCTAAAACCTGATTGAAAGGGATCAAAGAAAACTGAGCAGTCCAGGTGGATGAAGTTGCCTTGACAAAGTCAAGTTGCCTTAAATAACCTGGTCCAAAACCAGAATAAGTGAAATACCATTATAGCAAAATTTTAACATCAAGATGTGGTTCCTTGAGCAGGGGTCTGACAATTTTCCATTTGAGGAAAGTATCTTTTAGGAGGGCATTAATGGTCTCCACCAATAATACACCCAATGCCTCCCTACTTGATTTTGTCAGCCATGAGGAGCCAGGGTCCAACTGAATGGTACCAGTTTGAAGTTCTCCCATCATCTACAGGAACTTTGCAAGGCCAACAGGAAATAATCCAGGAAGAATGTGGCATATGTCCAAATATGAATCTCACCTCACCTCATGAAAGAGATCAGTTCACTACTCCAGAGAGATACTGATGACAAATGTTTATTATCTGCCTCCTAAAGAGGGACCAGTAAGTTGGCATATAAGGCTTTACTAGACCTTGCAGAATATCGGCTCAGATCCTATTGTTGTGTTGGAATATGTGCTACCTGCGTAACAAAGATATGAAGTACCACGGTCATAAAGTAATTACAAGGTTGTTATAAGTTCTGGGTTATGGCAAACCCTAGAGCAGTGGTTCTCAAACTGTTTTAATGGGGTAGCCAGGACTGGCTTAGACTTGCTGGGGCCTGGGGCCGAAGTCCGAGCCCCACCGCCTGGGGCCCAAGCCCAAGGGCTTCAGTCCTGGGTGGCATGGCTCAGGTTACAGGCTCCTTGACTGGGGCTGAAGCACTTGGGCTTCAGCTTTGAGCTCCCTGCCCAGGGCGGTGGGGTCAGGCTCTGGGTTTGCCCCCACCCCACCCAGGGTGGCAGGAGTTGGGTGGGCTGAGGCTTTGGACCCCCCTCCTGGCACCCGTGTAGCAATTTTTGTTGTTGGAAGGGGGTCATGGTGCAATGAAGTTTGAGAACCCCTCTCCTAGAGACATTTTCTGTCACGTATTGTTAGGGACATGGACTCAACTCCTTTATACACATCTGTTTTCGAACTCTATTTTTGGGTAAGTTTATTAAGACCTGAATAAGAATTTTGTTACTTGATCTCTTCTTTGATTCTAAGATAGAATAGAATTCATTCCTCCAGCTGTATTTTGTATGAGATGAAGTGGTTTTCCAGCATTAAGGTGTTCTTTCAGGCTCAGTTGACTTCTGGTTTTGGACAGGGCATCCTTGTGTATTTAACTGGAACTGCTCATAGACATTTGAAGGTTCCAGGAGCACAAAATATAGCGGAAAGTTTACTTTAGCCATTGTTGCTTGCCCCAGGAATGTATGGGTAATGAGTCTACAAGTTTGTCTTAGGGGTCTTAGATGTGCAGTCTAATACATCTTGGCATTTTTGAACAAAGAATGACAGTGGTGCTCATTTTGTGCTGAACTGTGTGATGAGAGGTTTCTTCCAGGAGAAATAATTTCTCTATGACCTCAGACAAATTAGACTTGAGTTTTTAAAGGTAAAAATTGACTGGTAAACTACCGTAGGGACACTTGAATGTCTCTGAATACCAGTCCAAGACTGTAAGTATTAGAAAGAAAGACTTGAGGATTACATATTTAAGGGTACTGGTTACAACAATGGCTTTAAAACTTTAAAACTTTGTGTAAGCTCACTTTGTGATGAGCAGATAAGCATATATCTCTCTCACTATCCTGCTCTTACCCTTCACCCCCCAGCTTGTGCGGGTTTTCTTGAGCAAATGGGCTCCTCTAGTCAGGGAATCAGAAAAAAATACCTTGTGACTTCAACCATGTAACAAAATACAGTAGGAAAAATTTGGTGAAGATGCAGATAAGTGTGACTGGGAAATCTGGAAAGAAACTATGAGTCATTCTGGCTCCTTGAATTCAACAGGTAAATTTACAGCATGTTAAATTTCATAAAACATTCCACTTGGCTCTAGCTGAGGCATATTGTAACACAGTGAGGGGATGTTTGAAATACCACCACCTGCACTAGATCTCCTTTGAGCATAGACGATTTACATCTCCAAGGCTGTAAGTCCAGCCCTCATACAAAATAGTAGAGGGTTCCACAGTAATGATCAAAAACACTGTAGCTTGAACAGTGCTATGACAGCACTTTATAATATTACTGTAGAATACTTTTGATAAGGGTGCATCTTTTGCCAGTACTAAACTGAATGCAGCCAGTTCATTCACAGCTACACTTCAAAATATTTGAAACCACAGGGAGTGCCACTTTTATAAATTTCAGAGTAGCAGCCATGTTAGTCTGTATCCGCAAAAAGAACAGGAGTACTTGTGGCACCTTAGAGACTAACAAATTTATTAGAGCATAAGCTTTCGTGGGCTACAGCCCACTTCTTCGGATGCATATAGAGTGAAACATATATTAAGGAGATATATATATACACACATACAGAGAGGATGAACAGGTGGGAGTTGTCTTATCAACTTTGAGAGGCCAATTAAGTAAGAGAAAAAAAACTTTTGACATGATAATCAAGGTAGCTCAGTACAGACAGTTTGATAAGAAGTGTGAGAATACTTACAAGGGGAGATAGATTCAATGTTTGTAATGGCTCAGCCATTCCCAGTCCTTATTCAATCCTGAGTTGATTGTGTCTAGTTTGCATATCAATTCCAGCTCAGCAGTCTCTCGTTGGAGTCTGTTTTTGAAGTTTTTCTGTTGTAAGATAGCCACCCGCAGGTCTGTCATTGAATGGCCAGATAGGTTAAAATGTTCTCCCACTGGTTTTTGAGTATTATGATTCCTGATGTCAGATTTGTGTCCATTAATTCTTTTGCGTAGAGACTGTCCGGTTTGGCCAATGTACATGGCAGATGGGCATTGCTGGCACATGATGGCATATATCACATTGGTAGATGTGCAGGTGAACGAGCCTCTGATGGTATGGCTGATGTGATTAGGCCCTATGATGATGTCACTTGAATAGATATGTGGACAGAGTTGGCATTCGGCTTTGTTACAGGGATAGGTTCCTGGGTCAGTGTTTTTGTTCAGTGATGTGTGGTTGCTGGTGAGTATTTGCTTTAGGTTGGGGGGTTGTCTGTAAGCGAGGACAGGTCTGTCTCCCAAGATCTGTGAGAGTAAATGAGTGTCTTTCAGGATAGCTGTAGATCTCTGATGATGCGCTGGAGAGGTTTTAGTTGGGGGCTGAAGGTGACAGCTAGTGGTGTTCTGTTATTTTCTTTGTTGGGCCTGTCTTGTAGGAGGTGACTTCTGGGTACTCGTCTGGCTCTGTCAATCTGTTTTTTTCACTTCAGCAGGTGGGTATTGTAGTTTTAAGAATGCTTGATAGAGATCTTGTAGGTGCTTGTCTCTATCTGAGGGATTGGAGCAAATGCGGTTATATCTTAGAGCTTGGCTGTAGACAATGGATCATGTGGTGTGTCCTGGATGGAAGCTGGAGGCATGTAGGTAAGTGTAGCGGTCAGTAGGTTTCCGCCCCACAGTATGCCAACATTTTTATGGCTGACTTAGAACAATGCTTCCTTAGCTCTCGTCCCCTAACGCCCCTACTCTACTTACGCTACATTGATGACATCTTCATCATCTGGACCCATGGAAAAGAAGCCCTTGAGGAATTCCACCATGATTTCAATAATTTCCATCCCACCATCAACCTCAGCCTAGATCAATCCACACAAGCGGTCCATTTCCTGGACACTACTGTGCTAATAAGTGATGGTCACATAAATACCACCCTATACCGGAAACCTACTGACCGCTACACTTACCCACATGCCTCCAGCTTCCATTAAGAATTAATGGACACAAATCTGACATCAGGAATCATAATACTCAAAAACCAGTGGGAGAACATTTTAACCTATCTGGCCATTCAATGACAGACCTGCGGGTGGCTATCTTACAACAGAAAAACTTCAAAAACAGACTCCAACGAGAGACTGCTGAGCTGGAATTGATATGCAAACTAGACACAATCAACTCAGGATTGAATAAGGACTGGGAATGGCTGAGCCATTACAAACATTGAATCTATCTCCCCTTGTAAGTATTCTCACACTTCTTATCAAACTGTCTGTACTGAGCTATCTTGATTATCACGTCAAAAGTTTTTTTTTTCTTACTTAATTGGCCTCTCAAAGTTGATAAGACAACTCCCACCTGTTCATGCTCTCTGTATGTGTGTATATATATCTCCTTAATATATGTTTCACTCTATATGCATCCGAAGAAGTGGGCTGTAGCCCACGAAAGCTTATGCTCTAATAAATTTGTTAGTCTCTAAGGTACCACAAGTCCTCCACTTTTATAAGAGGCCAAGTTCTGGTCTTCTCTTACTATCAATCAAGCATGTCACTAGTCTTTCATAGAATCACAGACCTCGAAGGAACCTCGAGAGGTCATCTAGTTTAGTCCCCTGCACTCATTGTAGGACTAAGTATTATCTACATGCACACCCATGTTGGCTTTGCAGAGAGGCCTGACCCATCCTTGGAATGTTTGGGTTGGAGAGGAAATATCCTTGCATCTGGTTGGGATACATTGAGCCTCTCGAGGTGTGGATAACCCATAATAATGAGCACCCTGCTTCCTATAGAAGCCATCAATGGATCTTGGACCTTTTCCTTCACTGTGCTGCATCTACAAAGTTAACTGCAGCCCCTGCTGAGCTGCTGTAGTGGGAGAGTGGGGCCAAGATGGGCCCAAGTTTTACAAAGTAATAATAAATAAAAACATCTCTCTTTTCTGGAAGTGAGTAGGATGCTGATGAAGAAAGGGGAGATTAACTTTCTATCCTCCCCAATATCCTGGCGGGAGTAGAGGGCATCCCCCAGGATCACAGCTCCTTTTTGCTTTAAGGGATACACAGCTCCTTTAAGATTCTCTGTGGCTGACAGAATTATGAGGACCTCCCACTGAGCCAGGAAGGACACAGTGCTGCCTCTTAATCATCCTCAGATACCTCCGGAATGGGGTCAGAGGCCATGCCTTGTACACAATAGGGCTAGGATTTAGCCCCAAGAGAACAGATGTAAAGAACAAAAGATTATAGTTATAACTTATCATTTGTACAACAGTCAGCCCTACTGCACTTTCTAAATGTCACCAAGCTCACTGAAATCTTTGTCTCCCCCAACCCCATTATGAAAATAGCTTAACCTTTATTGTACAATTCCTTGGAGAACTGAAATAAATAAGAAGTTGGAGACTTAAGTGATTCCCTCCCCCACCACCACCATTTAAAGTTAATCAATATTTGGTGTACGACAAACAGGGCTACAAAGAGCACATTGTTTCTATAAACACTGCCCTTCTCTGTTCAGCTTTTGGTGTTAACATTCAAGTGATATAATCCCTGCATTTTCTTCCCCCAACCCCTCCTCTCTTTAAGGATCAATCTGCTTTGCAAACATGGCTATTGCTATGCTGGAACCAGCATTGCCTATCTGGATGATGGAGACCATGTGTTCAAGAAAATGGCAACTTGGTAAAGTACAGTGCAATATATTTTACTTGAGTCCAGTATATTGTAGCAAGAGGCTGTTCCAATTATGGTTTTGTTAGCAGTGGTCTCCCTGGGTGCTTTGATGTCAAGATGATCATTTTTTTCATCTTTTCGTCAACATCATACTCAATTGTGTGATAATGTACACATATCTAGAGGTTGTTTGTGAGATATACACACAGCAGAATTCAGTTTTTATTCTTTTATAATTTCAATGGATAATAGATTTTTTTATTGAAGCATTCTTTATTTGTAGCCATTTAAACTGTGGGAAATTACGGAGGGTCAGAATTATTTAATGAGAGTAGACATTGAGAATCAAAAAGTTAGAGTTATAACAGTTAAAACACAATCTGTCAACATACGTTGAAGTTTCAGCTTTAAATCAAACAGCATTTTTCTTACTTTGCCTATAAGTAAATTTCAATGATCATCGACAGAAATATTTTTTCATCAGTTTGTGTGGTGAAATCAATGTTTATTGACACTTACCGATAAAAACTTAATCCTTCCAAGTGTATATATCGGCATGATGGAACAGCGTGCCAGCTATCATGATTTTAGTATGAGTGTTGCAATATTTGATGTTTGACTTGACGCCCCAGCTCCTGGAGACCAGTGAGTATACAAAAATCTCAATTTCATTTAAAAAATAAAGTTTCTGGCTCTTGTGGAAAAGTATGAAAATGTAACCTGAGTGCACCATAAATGCTCAAAACCCAGAAGACAAATAAAAAGAACCGAAGATTATTTTTTATTAAAGTCTCATGATTTAAGCCAAGATGATGGTTTGGGGGGCACTTGATTCATAGTTTTTAATGGTTGGGACTGGCGGTACTACATATGTATCTGTGCTGTATGTAGTACACACACGTATGTACACATCCCAGAACTGTCAGTTTACAGCAATAATGCTGAGGGAGCTCTAGGCCCTTGTTAAAATTTTGCAACTAAATTGAAGGGAGGATTGGGAGGATCTCCCTGAGTCTGAAGGATTTCATCCTCTTCTATTACTATTAAATCATCTCTGTCAAAGGGCTTCTCTGTGGAGCTCCTAATACTTCTTAAGAGCAAGGGCAAAATCCTGGCCCTACTGAGTCAATGGGAATTGTGTAATTGAGATCAATGGGGCCAGGATTTCACCCCAAGTTCTTTGCCTTTGGAATGAACAAGACTGCACCAAAAAGCAAAGTATTCAGTAGTGAGGACTCTGCCAAGATACCAGTCACAGCACTCCTTCGTACTCCTCAATGTTTAGGGCACATTATGAGCATTTATGGCAATATCTTGTTTTATTTTTAATACCTTTGCATTTTCTTTATCCCAGCCCATCCCCATGTGTTATTTATCATGTTTATTACACTAGTGCTTACATAGAAACTGAGAGTGGGGTGGGCCCCATTATAACTAGTACTATACAGACATAGATTAAGAGATAGTCTTCCTCAAAGTCTAAGCAGACAAGACAGACAAATGGATAGAGCATACAAGCAGAGCGAACAATATGATGGCAGCAAATGTATTCATTACACAATTGTTTTTTCTTTTCTTTTAAGTTTTTTTATTTAAATAATTTCATTGGAGTTATTTTAGGAGGGGATTAGCTATATGGATTGATTTACCTATTCATTTATCTGGGCTAGTTTGCTTTCTGGGGTGCATGCTGTGTCTGATGGAGTTGTTTGCATGTCTGAGAAGGGTGAAATGATTAATCAGATTCCCTTTTCACATCACTGAAAGTCAGGAGTTGTTTCATGATCTATTCAGGGAGAGGGAAGAGAATGTGTGCAGGGGATATTGTAGAACAATGTGCGAGCATGTGCATGTAGCTGGAGGTGGAAACGGGCTAGTAAAATCAGATTATTTTGTGATGCTCCAGAGTGGGGTAAAGCGGTCAGAGTTTACAGCTTAATCTGGCCTATAAAGTTAACATTTTAAGAGGTTGAAAGTACGTATCTTCACAGTATTTGAGTTATCACATGGTAACATTCTTTGTGTTTCTTCTTTAGTATTAATATGTGACATTTTAATTAAAAAGGTAATTTTCTAGTCAAACTTCGTTAAACCATAGTTAACATTGAGCACATTGCAGTAGCTGAAGGATAATATTAAAGGGATGTTATAATTCTCCCAAATACTATTATCTACAAACAATATTATTCACTCATAATTGTATTATTGTAGGTCATCACCACAGATGACATGCAAACTTTAGTTCTAAAAAAAGCACCCTCAGGAAGCCAGAATGGAATTAGGCATCAATAATTAAAAGATTGCCAAACTATCAACCATGATAAAGAGTGCTATATTGTAATGTGAGAGCATTAATGTATAAGACTGGAGATTTTTAAAGCCTCCCTTACAGAAGAAAACATAATCCATCTAGTGGAAAGCTGCTTGTTTATCTGCCTCCCTCAACCAGAACATATTATTGATGTCAAAGAAATGAGGTTTGAGAACTTCCTGTTTGAATAAAGATTGTTTGGAGGAGACTATCCATATTAATTAATACTAGTTTTATCCCCTAATGATAAAAGCAGTTGATTCCATCATGCTTTGTCTGATTTGATGGCATTAGCAGTTGAAAGTGTTTAAAATCTATCTTGAACTGGAGACTTTGAAAATGATGAGTTTTATATGATTTAGAGTCTAGTTGTTTGAAGTAGGATCTTGCAGTTCCTTCAGAACTCCTGATTTGGATCAGTTGGTTTTATATTCCATAAAACTTAGAAAAGGGAAAACTGGAGATTCAGTATTTCACAGCTTACCCATTGCCTTACATAGCTAACTGCAAGTCTTAGCTAAGTTCAGTAAATTTTTTGTAATTTTCCAGTTCTCCTATAGTAAGAATGATGTATAAATTCACAACAGGACTAGGGTAATGGCATCCATTTATTATACACAAAAATGGCATGTTTTTCATTGTAAGCTGTGTATGTGTGTGTAGGGGGGTTAGTCATACGATGCTGCTGCTAAAAAGTCTCCCTAAATTTTGACAGGTTTCAGAGTAGCAGCCGTGTTAGTCGGTATCCGCAAAAAGAACAGGAGTACTTGTGGCACCTTAGAGACTAACAAATGTATTTGAACATAAGCTTTCATGCATCTGAAGAAGTGGGCCCACGAAAGCTTATGCTCAAATAAATTTGTTAGTCTCTAAGGTGCCACAAGTACTTCTGTTCTTTTTTCCCTAAATTTTGTTTATGAACACCAAAGAGAATGATATAGGCAAGAAAAATATATGCTGGCTCCAGAGGAGCGGCTGTAGTGTACTTTAAGGGAATTGTTCGAACACATACCACTCTGATTTATTTGACTGTGAAATGATTGACTAGAATGCTAGGCATGGTCTGCATTGAATAGTCATACACTTGCTGATTTGGTTTCAAAAGAGGTAAGCAGAACAATAAATTCACAGCAACAGTTCTGCATTCCTCTACTATGTGGAAGTTAGAAGTAAGGACAGGAAATAAAAAAGAGGATTCACCCTGGGGGAGGAGCAACAACAAAAAATGCAATGAGTATATCTGGAGAAAGCTAATCCAAATAGGAGATATTCAGATGGGAGAAAGAAACCCGAGGAGCAATAATATCAAGAGAAACCTAGATGTGATAGCAAAGACCAATGAAATATGAGTTTGCTATATGAAGGTCATATGTAAAGGCCAGTATGATTTTTGGATACTGACAGTGACATCAAATAATAGGCCAGTATGTGACCATGGTGAGATTGCATTTGGAACAAGACCATCAGTTTTTAGTTCATTATTAGGAACATATAAAGAAATGGGAGAGAGCTTAGAGAATAATCAGGAGTGATAGAATTGCTTCAATTCTTCTATCCTTTCCTAAGTGACCTTTGACAGTTACCAGGACCCTCACCTCACCTATCTACAGATATCTGAAGAATGTAAAAATATCAGAACAAAGGATAGAAAGGAATTACTAAGCCTTGTACAAGGGGGCATAAGTAGGAGTAATGAGACAGAATTAATAGAAACTTCAGGCTGAATATTAGAAAAAGCTTCTTCATAGTGAAGTTTATTAGGATGTGGTATTACCTTTCAAGGGATATGTTGGAAGTTCCCTTGCTTGGGATAGCTGTGAATGCGTAAGATACTAATAAGTTGTTATTGCCCGTTGTACATGGAAGGTTGTCCCTGAACAGATCCATAAGTACAATATACTTTCCTTCTTTAGGTCCTTTCTTAAGGTCCCCTTGTGCTGTGACACCTACAAGGAGTCAGACAATTAATGTTAGGTATGTTGTGACAGTCGATGAGAGTTCAGTGTTGGGGCGGTTGGCATTAAATTATGTTAGTTTATATTTTAAAAATGAATGATTCGGAACCAAGAAGTTGTATGCCGAGTTTGCCTAAGTAACAGCATGAATATAATAGCCTTGTCCTCTCTATTTCCCTTTTCTTGTTTAAAATGTAACTAGTATGTCTTAAATTAAGCTCCAGTTCTGGAATTGGCTCCACATGGATGGTGAATCCCGGGCTTCAGAGGAGCATAGGGAATGTTCAGACCCTTACATTGTAAGTTATTTAGGGTGAGGGGCTGTGTCTTTCTATGCCAGAAGTTCCCAGACTGTGAGGCACACTGTTCTAGGGGGGCATGGATGAATTTTTTGGGGGGGCATTGTGGGCCCAGGCCAGCCCCATGGGGGGCAGGGAGGGCATGGTGCCCAGACTTGACCCATCCCCAGCTCTGCTTCGGCCCTGCCCCCAGCCGTGGCCCCGTTTCTCAGCCCTGCACCTGGTCCCACCCCGAGTCCTCAGCCGCAGATCCACATCTAGCCAGGGGGCTGGGGGCCCAGCTGCCGGCCCACCACCGCGGACCAGCTGCAGCTCTGTCCCTGCCCTCAGTCTCAGCCCTGGCCCCAGCTTTGCTCCCGGCCCTGCTCCTATCCCCAGCCCCACCACCAGCTGCAGCTCCAGCCTTGACCCCCTTACCCCTGTCTGCATCCTCCAGCCGTGGCCCCACTCCCGGCCTGGCTCTGGGAGGGTGGGGGAGCATGGCCAGAAGTAAGGGGGGGCACGTTAATACAGTGCCTAGTACAGTGGGACCTGATTGTGCTACTATCACTATAGGGATTAATATTGTGAATAACACTCATGTCCTGGCAGGTGGATAAATAAATGTTACGTTTTAGTCAGATATTTTCACAAACGTAGTCAGGGAAAAAAATCCCACACTATTTCACCACACAAAAACCTGAGAGAAATAATAGATAGTCAATATAATTCAATTATTAGCCCCCCATATAATCTCAGTATACTCCTCCTCAAATCCAAGTTCTGTAGTCTCACAATGTCTAAAAGAGATAGGGATCTGGATGAAGATGATCTGGGTTATCACTCAGCCTGGATAAGATGCAAGTAATACTGCTCTAGATACTTCCCTATGCCAACAAGTGTTTCTCAGCCAATGGGTCACAAAATACAAATCGAGGGGTTTGCGAGGCACTGAAAATGTTGTTATAATCTAAAGCAAAGAAAAATCTCACTCTGCCACTTCCTGCACACTCTTGCCCAGCACGTATTCTCTGTCCATCTCAAAACACACACACAAATTATATATAGGGTACTGTTATAATTGATACATTAATTATAAAAGTAAGTAAAAATAGAAGGAGGGGTCACAAAGGTATTTGACTTTGAATAAGGACCAAGCAACATGCAACAATTGAGAAACACAAATCTAGAGGGATAGGTCAAAGGTGATGGCTATACAGTGTGTTACAAACACATACCTGACTTTGGCCAACATAGTTGCAGCCTTGGGGTCCTACTGGCTCTTTGCTGCTCTGAGCCCCAGACAGTACTGGTGGCTGTGATGCTTATTATCACCTCTTAATGGCTAAGAGACTGCAGCCATTTCTATCTGATGCAGACTTTCATTCACACTTTTTCATCCAGTCTGCACTATTGTATCCCTCTCTTTTATGGACACGCAGACGGCCAGTTAGCTATAAAATCCCTGTTAGTAGCTGTTCTCTACTTGCTTTACCTGTAAAGGATTAAAAAAGTCCACAGGTAAAGGAAGAGAGTGGGCACCTGACCAAAAGAGCCAATGGGAAGGCTAGAATTTTTAAAATTGGGAAAAAACTTTCCCTTTGTGTCTGTTGTTGTTCTCCGGGGAAGAGGGGAACAGGGCAGCAGTTACGTTGTGAGAAGCTGAAGGCCAGATATGAAAATAATCAGAATCATACCTAGAAATTTCTTATTTGGAAACCCAGATATGTAAGTAGATCAGAAATGTCTAGAAAGACGTGATTAGGTTTATTTCTTTTATTTTGCAAGGCTTGTGGACTCCTCTGTGCTAACCCCAAATTCTTTTGTTTTGCTTGTAACCTTTAAACTGGACCTCAAGAAGGTTATTCTTGATGTTTAATTTTTGTAAATGGGATTTTTTAATCTAGTAAAAGCCTAAGATCCAGATGTATTTTCTTTCTTTTTGTTTTTAATAGAATTTACTGTTTTTTAAGAACAGGATTTGGATTTTTGTGTTTTAAGAGATTTGTACACATGTTTTTAATTAGCTGGTGGCAACAGCTGATTTATTTGTTTTCCTTTCTCAGCTCTTCCCGGGGGGGAGGGGGGGTGAAAGGGCTTGAGGGTACCCCACAGGAAATAATTCCCAAGTGTGCCTTCCTGGGTTCTCAGGGGTTTTACATTTGGGTGGTGGCAGCATCTACCCAGCCAAGGTCAGAGAAAAACTGTAATCTTGGGAGTTTAATACAAGCCTGGAGTGGCCAGTATTAACTTTTAGAGTCCTTGCAGGCCCTCACCTTCTGCACTCGAAGTTCCAGAGTGGGGAATCAGCCTTGACAGGGCCATCATGAATACATAGCACCTATACTGGCTTTCTGCTTGCTTCCAAATACAGTTCAAGTATTGATTGTCTATCTGGAAGCTCCAAATAGCATAGAAAGTAGTAGTCCACCTGTTGAGATTAATCTATCTCTGATAGGAAATCTACTGTACTCTGTAATACAATCAGGTACATTTGAATACTCCATGTTTGATGGGAATGCTGTCTCAATTAAGAGCCCTTGCCTTCAGCACTTTTTCTATTCAACAGTCCAGTAGAGTCAGACTCTGGTCACCTTCAGACAATACTAGGCACATTCATTTCCATTTACTATTTGATTTACTTTTTGTGCCTCCTGGTGTTTTAAAGTTATATTTGTTTATTTAAAGTGTTTAACTACCAAGGCAATAACTGCTATAGATTTTATTAACAACAACTACCAGATGAAATTAGTGTACTATACATCTGCAATGTTCATCTTCTATACTCTCCAGCCAATGAATTATTTTCTTTCCTTTTTTGTTCCAAGTCTAGAGATATGGAAATATATATATATATATATATAAAACACAGGCAAGATATTGCAAAGAAAATCCCATCAAGTTTTCAGTGTTTCAAGCTCTGTAGGAGTGTGTCATACAGATTAATATGGAACATTTTTCTTGTTTTTTCAGCTGCCCCAGAAGGAGCCTTGGCAGAGAGGTTATGTTTTGCTGAGGCACAGTTCTCTCCCTGAGCTTTCTGGTATACAGGGAAACTGCTCCCCTCTCTCCCCCCCCCCCCCCCCCGCTGGCTAATCAGAAAGGGGATTGTGCCATGGTTCCTCCTCCTCCCCATCCCTTTAGACAATGTGCACCCTTCAGTGCACTCCCTGGCATTGAAGGACTGCTGTAATTCCTGATCCTTCCATGGGGTCTGCTAGTTTTGTTTTTTGAGGGTCTGCAAGAGGCAATGGTGAAGCAATTTTTTGCCTCCATCACCTCATCCACTCACCTTCCTAAGTGCCCAGGTCAATCTCCCCCTAAATGTCTTCTGACTCTTTCCAGTTTATCCCCAAATTCCTGATATAAGTTTTACAAGAACATTACAGTTAAAAACTATACAGAGTTAATGTTAAACATGTCTAAGAAACTCAAAGATCTTAGTGTATGAAAAGGCAGTTAGGCATCCAAACCATCTTAAACTTTATCCTCGTAACAATGTCTTAGGAAGGCCAGACACTAAGCAGCCTTAATGTTCCATAACAGACAGATCCATCCCTTCAATAATCACAAAACGAGGACACTTTACACAGTCTGATAACAATTGTTTATGGCTGTACACACTTCAGAAAGAGATACTGTGCAAATGTCCACTTAGGCGAACACCATTCTCACTCCCATTCACAAAGATACAACTTGTCATGAGCTATAAGAGTGCCATTAGATACAGACCTAGTATATCTACCCACACAAGCCTCCTAAGCTTACAGCATGACATTATAACACTCACATGAAAAACAAAGGTTAGCACAGTCACAAAACACCACCCTGTCCTGGGTACCTACCCAGAGAAGTCAGATTTTCCCCTAGCTCCCTGCCTCTCAGGTGCAGTGGGGAGAGCAAGCTCTATAAAGCTGCTACTCCCGCCTTGTGAGCAGAGAAGGGTGAAACTGAAGCCTTGGCTACACTTACCCGGTAGTTCGGCGGCGAGCGATCGAACTTCTGGGTTCGACTTATCGCGTCTAGTCTGGACGCGATAAGTCGAACCTGGAAGTGCTCGCCGTCGACTGCGGTACTCCAGCTCGGCGAGAGGAGTACCGCGGAGTCGACGGGGGAGCCTGCCTGCCGAGTGTGGACCAAGGTAAGTTCGAACTAAGGTACTTCGAACTTCAGCTACGTTATTCACGTAGCTGAAGTTCCGTACCTTAGTTCGAATTAGGGGGTTAGTGTAGACCTGGCCTGAGTTGATGCAGAGGGGGAAGTAATCTGCTAATATGAGTCAGCAGCAGATTACTCCACCCCTTTGCTCAGAGTCAGAGATCCAGGAAACAGGCTTCTGGGATGCTCTTGTTGGAGCAGGGAAGTTGCACACCACGCCTTATTCAGAGTTAGAAGGAGAGCAACAGTCTAGCTCTTAAATATCAGACTCAAATATGAAAAACATTTTAAGAACATTGCTTTCTGGTTCATATTCAGTGCTCCATGCACAGTATGGGCAAAATACAGCATATTTCTCATGTGTACTGCAGCCACAGACTGGACTTCTTAAAACGCTTTTGGGAAAAAAAATGGGGATGGTACATCAACTTTACTGTATCCATATAGTTGCATAGCAGCAGCTTACCTTATCCAACATCAGGATGAATGCACTACTTCAGCTTCTGACCCGAGGCCTCAATTGATCTGGGATTGTTGATGACTTGCTGTTTTGGCTAGAGGACTAAAGCAAGAGCCGTTCCAGGACAAACTAAGGGTCCTGTAACCCTCCCCAATGCTCAGTAGTCCTCCTCTCCTCAGCACAGCATTTTCCTCACCATCTTTCCAGGCAGCTCATGTCCTCCCTACTACAGTCCTTGGGACCCTGAATTGGGGACAATCACCTGCCATAAGGACAACTGTCCTGTTCCACTGGTTTCCAGAGCCAGTTCCTACAGCACCTTTTTCTCGGACTCTTCTCCTGCTGTCTTCCACAAACAACCTCCCTCAATGTCCTTTACCAGGAAAACATTAGTCCGTACAAGTATAGTACTATTTCTACCAGTTTTCTTCTCCTACTGAGGGCAGGCTTCCTCTTATCTTTCTCACTAGGCCTGGTTCTCAGTCACCTGCTCTCTGTCATGTGATGCAGGGGAAGAGGGCTGGACTCACCAGGCACACTTGAACCTCTTAAAATTCTAGTTTACCCTCCAACACAGCGGTTCTCGAACTGTGGGTCAGGACCCCAAAGTGGGTTACAACCCCATTTTAATGGGGTTGCCAGGACTGGCTCAGACTTGTTGGAGTCTGGGGCCAGGGCCAAAGCCAAAGCCCACTGCCTGGGGCCAAGCCAAAGCCCAAGGGCTTCAGCCCTGGGTGGTGGGGCTTTAGCTTTAACTGAATATATTAGCTCTGTAAATGACTTTTTAACAAAACAGTAGTGTTCTAAGATTTTTTTTTTACCTTTAAGTTACTGAGATGTACTCTTAACTTTAATTCCTGCCTAACAAAGGACTAGGTTTTGGCAGGAAAGAGAGGCACCTTGACTCTGCCCCTTCAATGTGCCTCTTCCTGCCCACCTGCAGAAGAGGGTGATGTAGCAGCACTGTAAAGATGGCAGTTCCCTGCCTGGCAGAAGCAGCAGTAAGGCACATTGGTGTAAGGAAGTTAGAGGGAGGCACCCCCTTGCACCCTTTTACCCCTTGCAGTGTCACGCAGAATGGGTCATGATTTGGCCCAACGTTTATTATATTTATTCTGAATATAATTTTGTTGTCTCTTTCTCACACACATACAGAGATTCTTATAGCTGATACTGAAATACTCTTTTTGAAGGCGTCACAATGGTATTGCATTTGATGGATAATCTTGTTAGATTCCATGAAAGGGCTGGAACAAACCGGATATTTAATGCTTTGGTACAGGCTCCAGGATTCCATTAGATTGTTTTAATCACAATTGCTGTGTCTGAACTTATTAGTTTTTCACTTCACTGAAATCATTGTTGATAAAATGTTTTTTTCATATTTTCCAGGCGTCGCTTTCCTTCCAGCTAGTATCTCTTATCTTATTGGAACTAATATTTTTGGGGTACTTGCACACAAAATGGGAAGGTATGCTTAATTAAAAAAACACAATCCTTCAGCATATTCATGTAGCATTTCCAATTTTTCCTCAGGCAATTACTTTATAATAGAAATCATTAGATTGTATTAGATATTGTTAACCTGAAATTTCATTTAAATAAATCATGTTACGTATTTGGTTACATAATCCTGCACTATCTTAGAAATAGCATTGAAAAATTTCAGACCATTTCTAACAAATCTGCATTTGTTTGATGTCTAAGAGAGAACATTTCTCCTTTGATAGGTGGCTTTGTGCTCTACTTGGGATGATAATCGTGGGAATAAGCATTTTATGTGTGAGTAAAAATTGACATGTCAGCAGAACGAACTACAAATTCAACTCAGCTCAAAAAAATGTATATATTAACTTTGAGTATGTATTTTGCTCATGAGATTTTATTGAAGTTTCTGCTTGTGATGCATTTTTAAACATCAGTTTGTTAATCAATCCTAAGTGCTTTCAACAAAAATTGCCTTCTAGAGAGTGCTTATCATGTTGCAGGAAGTGACCAAAGAGTTGAAGAATACGAACCATAATTTCTTAGAGTTGCATCCTAATCAACAGCTATTATAAGCTGTAATTAAATGCAATAAGTATTTGTTATGACACAATCATGCAAAACAATTATGTTTTTATCTGTATTTCTGTACCAATTGCTCCATGCTGCCATACTAAACAGTTAAATCAATTGAGTTTTTATTTGCGAAAAAGACAACGATCCCATTAGCAAGATGTTATGGGTTATACTTAAATCTTTGAAATTTAATTTGCAGGTACCATTTGCCAAAAACATATACGGGCTCATAGCACCAAATTTTGGGGTTGGGTTTGCCATTGGTAAGTAAAATTACTTGTATGTACATATTTTGCTGTTTATTTAGAAAAATAACTTTAGTACGGAATTACATCAAGGATTCTTTTTGTTGCCATTCTGAATGGGCAACACCCAAGGTTACACTCTGAAACAAATTTGTCAGTAGACTAGCAATAGTTTTAAGGCCTACACTCAAGGGTGTTTAACCTAGACTTTCAGCAACTGGACTAGATTCTGACCTCTGTTACCTGGGAATAACTCCACTGACCTCAATGGATCTTTTAAGATGTCCCAGAATTCTAGCAATGCATTGTTAAAAAACAAAACAAAAAACCCCAGCACTTTACTATTGCCTGACATTTACATAGAAGCAAACACACTCGACTTACTGCTGACCCAGCGTAAATCCCCTAGCATACACTTGTGCCCTCTCGTCACAGTACACATGAATGTGTTTGCTTATAATGGGCCATGCAGTGAAACTTGAGTGGGATTTTTTAATGATTACAGGGTACAGAAGTTGACAGATGGCTTAGTAATTTGATATTTAGCAGGTATTCTGAAGTGTCTGCAAACACAAAGGACTTTTAGTAAGTGTAGAAAAAATTACAGTAATGTTTATAAACCACAAATGTCATGCAGCTTTTTGATCGGATAACTCATGCGGCTTTTGTACTCACAGTGAAAACAGCTCACAGATCATTCATGTGAAGTACAGCATAATAATAATGACAGACTTGAAACTAGTACAATCCTTTATGCTCATAGGCATAAGAAAAGATGTATAAACCTGGACTGAACAGTTTGTTTTCTATAGGAATATGTTATTAAAAGCTTCTTTAGATTAACCATTCTTCTAGTTTCATTTACATCTTTTTAGATCATATGAGGTTAATATATTGAGAGAAAAATGAAAGCTGATTCATGAAATATAATTTTCCTCCTATCATCATAATCAGGAATGGTGGATTCCTCAATGATGCCAATTATGGGCTACCTTGTAGATCTGCGTCATGTTTCCGTCTATGGCAGTGTGTATGCAATAGCTGATGTTGCCTTCTGCATGGGGTTTGCATTAGGTAAGGGCTTAATTTTCTCCTGTTTGTAACGCATCTAATAGACGTGAAAAGAGAAACTAAAAAAGGGCTTGGGGCAAATACCCAGAGCACTAAAGGCTCTATAAACTGCAAAACTGGTGTGAATCTGCTGCATTAGGTTGGTAGGGGAACAGAATGCTGGCAGCCTATATGGAAATTCCACACCTCCTATATGCCGTGATGGGGAAGGGCAGGTGCTAGTCAAGGACGTTAGGTCCCCAGTATAGGGGCATTATAGTACCCGAAGCTACAGCAGTGGTTTCTCCTTTGCCTGGCTGGAGAAGGAAAGGATTCCATTGTCTTCCCCTCAGTGCACTGTGCCATGGAACCTTGCACCTAGCCTATTTACTTAGGTGTGGTGCAAGAACAGTGTAGAAGAGTTCTGATTCCATGCCCATTGACACCAACATATGATCTCCAATTACTTCAGTGGCCATAGGATTGGTACCCAACAGCATTTTGTGCTTAAACATGAATTTTAAATGCATATACCTCTACCCCGATCTAACGCAACCCGATATAACACGAATTCGGATATAATGCGGTAAAGAAGTGCTTTGGGAGGGGTAGGGGGCGGGACTGCGCACTCCGGCGGATCACAGGAAGTTCGATAAAACGCGGCAAGATTTTTTGGTTCCCGAGGACAGCGTTATATGGGGGTAGCGGTGTATTTACTTTTCTTAAATGGATTTTTATATCATGACTTTTGTATTTAAAAATATTTTTGCCCCCAGTGATTATCATAAATATTTTGCAGTATTTAGAAAGAGCTTTTTATTTCCAAAAGGTCCCTCTGCTGGTGGTGCCATTGCAAAGGCAATTGGATTTCCATGGCTCATGACAATTATAGGGATTGTGGATATTCTCTTTGCTCCTCTATGTTTTTTCCTTCGAAGTCCACCTGCTAAGGAAGAAAAAATGGTAAGCAGAAAATGTTATTTTGCAGTAAAATGAACAACGCCTTATTTATACTTCTCTAGCACTAATTATCCAGACAACCAAAGGACCCACGGATTTTCTGCCATCTCTGCATTGCAGGATTTCTTTGACTCAAAGCAATAAGGGCCCAAACGTTGTTCCCCAACAGTGTAATGGCTGGACTCGGTATGAAATCCTGCAGCGCCTCTGGTGTGGAAACCTCAAACTCAGATTTGCTCTATCTGCTTTCCTCCTACCTCCGGAAAAGTGTTTTGCGGAGGTTCATCGAGTCCATGTTTATGATGGACTATTTCTTTATGTCATTTCTACTGTACTCTTTGGGTATGTCTACACTGCAGTGAAAAACCCATGCCAGCTGACTCAGGCTCACGGGAATGTTTAATTACGGTGTCGACATTCAAGTTTAGGCAGAAGCCCAGGCTCTAGGACCAGGCCAGGTGGGAGTGTCCCGGAGCTTGGGCTGCAGCTGGAGCCCAAATTTCTCCATCACAATTAAATAGCCCCTGACCTGAGCCCAAGTCAGTTGGCACAGGACGGCTGAGTGTGTGTAATTGCAGTATGCACATACGCTTAAAGGCCCTTTACAATGTATTTTGCTCCATCCCCATCTCCTCTTTATTCCTCCTTTTTGCCACCCCTCTTACAAGTTAATTGGTCCTCTTTTCCTGGCTGTAGCTGCAGCAAGGCCTTCTCTTGAGTTTCCTTTTGTTTCTTTTTTCTCACATCATCATATGCCTTAATCTTATCATGTACATTATCTTGAGCCTTGTTTGCTTCCAAGCTAGCCTTGTGTAAGGCAGTTGTTACTAGTTTCCCCCCTGCCTTCTTGTGCCATGGCCTACTTCTTGTTCACCTCGTTCTTTCACTGCTCTCCTATTCCTCTTGCCAGAGGATATCAGGGTTGGAAGGGAGCTCAGGAGATCACCTAGTCTAACCCTCTGCTCAAATGAGGACCAATTCCCAACTAAATCATCCCAGCCAGGGCTTTGTCAAGCCTGACCTTAAAAACTCTAAGGAAGTAGATTCTACCACCTCCCTAGGTAACCCCTTCCAGTGCTTCACCACCCTCCTAGTGAAAAAGATTTTCTTAATATCCAACCTAAACCTCCCCCACTTCCACAGCTCTCCTCTCCTTGAAATCTGCTGCCCCCTCTCCCTTCCCTCCATAACTCCCTCTTCTACTGCCCCTTCCCATTATCTCCTTTCTTCATTCACCTACATTCCTTCTGCTTGGTCCAAGCCCCAAGATCCTTACCACTGGAGCTGATGTACTGCTCTGCTCTTATGCCTCTTCCAGCTGCCTGGCTACCATAAGAGACATGGTACAGCCTCATCATTACGTTAAATACAGCCAGAACAATGTAGAATGACCAGTATTCTGATTCCAGGACCCAGACAGCCCTACAGACCCAGTACGATACTGGCTACAACATCTCTCCAAGCCCCATGGAACTGCAGGTCTAGCCCAATACTTCCTCCTAGGGGACCTGGGTCCTTCCCAACTTGGAAGAATGCTGACTCTTACCCAAGATGTACTCCTTAAGTAAGCCAGGTGCAGTCACTTTTGCACTTAGGATAGCAAAAAGTAATTATGCAGGGGCCCTTGTGTTCCAAGTGCAGTGACATCTCTCTGAAAGGTAAGAAGAGAACCACCAGACGTGACTCTATCACACTTAGTACAGGCACATGCAGAACAGAAAATGGGATGAAATACTTGCAGAAAATCTACCAACTGTGGATTCAGCATACATACAGTTGCTTCTGAAGGCAATTCCCCAAAGATTTCTGTGGACTACTCATCATGACCTTTTTAGACTGCAATGATCATTTTCTACAGTGATTAGAGGTAGGGACAGGAGAGGAGAAATAACTAACTACTGTTGTTTGCCAGAGATATAAACTTAGGCAAACAAGGTCTGTAGCTTTGTTTCAGTCTTTGCTATGTGCAGATGCTTGTTTCTTGGAAAATCTGTTTGAAAGGCAGAAGAAGATTTGGTCAGAGGAAACATAAGAGGGACATTTCCTATCAAAAAGAGATCCAGCCAAGAGGAGAAAATGTAGGCACTTCAAGAGCAGGAGAGCCTCACTGCACCTATGAAAAAAACCCAAAACAAACACCTGGGGTTCCCAAAAGGGAGGCCTGAGGAAGGAAGAATAAGCCAGAAGCCAGGGAAGTATGCCATTTAGAGAAAGAAGTATACTTGGGGAAAGTGATTCAACTCAGAAAACAGCCAAAGCTTAATTGCTGGAGTGCATCTATGAGGATTGTGGCCACTAGGGTAGTTATAGAACAGGGGGGCAATTGCCCATGTCAGTGGTTTTAGGCTCATGGATTTAAACTTACTGAGGGTTTTTTTTTGTTTTTATAAAACATGCATTTTTCATCCCATAAGATGACATTCTTCATACAAGCCAGGATAGGTGATACATTTTTTAGTTCAGTTGCCACATTAAACCACACTGATGGAAAATGAAAACTGAATTCAAGCATAACATGCACAAGCAGCACTTTTCTTTTCTCTGGTCCCTTTCCCCCTTTACTCTTCTTCACGGATTTATTTGGTAAAGCAGTAAGGAGCAGATTATGATGGATGAAAATCCAAGACTGATGAAGCACTCATGATGAAATGGAAAATGTAGCTACAACATCACCATTAGTAAAACTACCCATCATTCACTATAACTTGCGGCTTTTCCACTAAAATTCAATAGAATGGGGAGTTGGCATTTAGTTCTGCTTTTGTGAACTCATCATGACCCTGAGTACACATGTAAATAACAGACTGACCTGTGAATGAACTATAACCAGCAACCTGCAAACCCAAGAAAAAACAGAACTATATTTGGGGGCAAAGAAACATTTGGTGTACCTTTTAAAAAAAAGGTATTGTATAATTTCTAACTAAACTGAAGGATCTTTTAACATTGTATGTAGGCAAGAAATTCTTATAGCTATATTGCTCTAGTTTGATATACAAAGTCTTCCCAAAATTCAGTTTAAAAAAATCTCAGGGACAACAGGACAAACCAAAAAGATGATCCTTGACACTAATGTAAATTTAACTCTCTTGCAATATATTTAGGAATCTTGCTAAAATTGCTATTTTGCACTTCTATGGACTGAAATCCTAACCCTCTTGCAGGCAAGGGGAGTTTTGTCACTGACTTCAGTGAGGCCCGGATTACACCTATGATGTGTAAATTCTTCAATCAGACATTAATACAGCACCTCGTGAGGGGCCCAACCTTGATTGGGGCCTATAAGTGCTACCATAATTCAAATAACTGCATAGTTCACTATTCTCTAAGTAACTTGTTGCATGTCACTGATCTGGCACTGCTCTGCTTTCAATTTTGATTAAGAGGACATAAAGGCTGTTTCCTACATTATTCACTTTGCATGATTAATAAAAAGCCATAATCTATCAATAGAATATGTTGTCAATGGTTTGTAGTTAGTGGCCTTCCATTGCAATAACTGGATTTTTATAGGTTAGCATTAAATACAAATAAACAGGTCGCCAAACTCTGTTCTCACAGACAAAACCTGATATTACAGTTACAACTCACAGTGGCCCAACTTCAGTCAATAAAATTTACACTGGGATATTCCAGAAATTAATTTGGGCTACCAGTTTCATTGGTAACTAAAGGTATGTCTACACTGCAATTAACTCCCGCTGGCTGGCCCGTGGCAGCTGACTCAGGATTGTGGGGCTGTAGAATTGCAGTGTAGATGTTTGAGCTTGAGCCCAGCGTCTAGGTTCCTCCCCTCTTGCAGGGTCACGGAGCTTCAGTTCCAGCCTGAGCCCAACCGTCTGCATCATGATTTTACAGCCCGAGCCCCGTGGGCCTGTGTCACCTGACAGGTCAGCTGCAGTGTTTAATTGCAGTGTAGACATACCTTAAGAGCAGAATTTGGTCCACTGTATAAGAGTAGAATAGATGCTACAAGTTTGAATTGGTTTCTGAAATCAGAAAAGAAAATTTTCTCCATGTGTAGGGGGTAACTGGTAACATTCTGAACAGTAGTCGTGGTGTGGATTATTCACATTGCTTTGATGTGTCAGAGGTGGAGATGGTGGGGAAATCAAGTGACCCAGGATAGAACCATTCCTTAAAGCAATGGTATTCTGCTCTCTTGTGATTCAGATTAACAACAAAAACAACAAGGAGTCCTTCTGGCACTTTAGAGAGTAACAAATTTATTTGGGCATAAGCGTTCGTGGGCTAGAACCCACTTCAGCAGATGCATGGAGTGGAAATGATGCAAAATGTAACTGTAAATTCACATCTGTAACACACATTTCAAGTTAGTGACACAGGGTGAAATCCTGGCCCCACTGAAGTTCTATATATAGAAGTTTTGCCATTGACTTCAATGGGGTCAGGCTTTTACCTATAATATTTTTATGGGCTTGATCCTACTCTAGTTGAACTCAACAAAGGTTTTACCGCTGACTTTAATAAAGAAGAATCAGTCCCTAAAACAGTGGCTGAAGTGGTGTGGCTTTTTGTGAAAAACAGTCAGCTGCAGACATCATTAAAATGTTTAGCAGATATGCTAATACCCCTGCTCTTTTTTCTTTTAGGCAATACTCATGGATCATAACTGTCCCCTTAAAACAAAAATGTATACTCAGAACAACATCCAGTCATATCCAATAGGTGATGATGAAGAATCTGAAAGTGATGAATAATATTAAAAGCCATATTGAGTATATTGGTGTACACAATGCAGTGTTTCCTGTGAAACATCTCATACAGAAATATGTTTTAGGTGTACTGTACTTTTAATGGTGAAATAGTAAAAAAACCAAAGGTATATTATTTATTTCCCATGGTTATAATGCAGATTGCCAACTGCCTTATAAAGAGAAAATAGCTTTTATAGGGGTTTGTATAGTGTTGAAAACTTTATTTTATGTATTTAATTTTATTAAATATTATACAGTATATTTTTGATTAACTGTGTAGTTAAAGCTGTATAAACACTTGAATCCAAACTATAATTTTCTAAATCTTATTCATGGACAATGACATAAGATTTCGTAGTTTGGACTCATTAGTGGGTAATGAGTTCTTGACAGTAAAATGTTTCTATTAATTATTCCTCTGATTAAAAAAAATGTGAAGTTCAAAGAATACACAACCTATTCAACTCTCAGCTCTATTAAATGTACTGTGCTCTTTGAAGCACATTCACAACAGATAAAGTCTAGAATTAAGACAGCACATTATTACCAGTTGCTCAGCTCAGGGTCATACAGTGCCATCAATTTTGGTTTCTTTGCAGAGCTCCCCAGATGATTCCAAAGGTGAGCTCTGCATAAAATTGATGGCATACTGAGACCTTACGGTAAGAAAATAAAACTTTTTTTAAAAACAAAAATTGTTTTCAGACATATCAGTGTATTGCTAAAAAAGTTAAAACGTGTTTCTGAAGGATGGGTACTGCTCTAACTCCAGTGACTCTCGCTGGCTCATCCACTAAAGGGTATTGTCACTAGCTTCAGAAGAAACTGTATATTTGCTCTCTCACACAGGCGATACTATGGTTTCCATCTGATGTATGAAGGAATGCTGGGCAAGTTTCAAATCAGGAACTCACTTTGGATATATAGGGATGAATTGAGAGGCCAGTGTTTGTTGGCTATTAATCTAAAATAGCACTAGGCCAACTAAGGAAACAAAAGATAAGGGTCAAAATCTGTATTCTTGCCCCCCACCCCCTCTTTGGGGATTACAGTTGTATCAGAGTGAAATTGGGTTATAAAACTACAGCTGATGTAAATATAGATGTAGCTCCACTGAAATCAATTCAGCTATGCCAATTTAAACCAGCTGAGGATCTGGCCAAGGATATGTAAATATACAACAAAACCAAAATTAAAACATTGCCTTTACTTTTTTGCCCTGTAATGTAGTCTTAGCTAACCAGACATTCTTGGTGCTGGGAAAACTGGACAGAAGAGTATTTGATATCTCCTGCTAAAATTATTTATGTACAAGTGGGCTATTATACCTTTAAGAGAGTTAAGAGTAGCATGAAGCTTTGTCATTTACAATTTTTATATTCAGATCTTTTATTTTTGTCATCTCAACTTTATTTCAGGTACTACTTACACATTCATTTCAGGATTTTTATAATTAGTTAAGATCATTGCAGTACCACAGTATTTACATTTAACATCTTACTTGCAGGACTCAACTTCGATAGCTTTGACTAAAACCTATTTTACACTGATTTGCCTACATGTCTAGAAATGTTGTTTGTATGTTTCTTCTATTTGAAAATGAAGTCAAATTATAAATTTAGCCAAAATAATGGAAAAGTAACAGATAGCTCATTATCAATACCTCTAGTTATTTGATGAGACTAAATCTAATGCAATGAAAGTACTGCATTAGACAATCTACTTATCTGCACTGAGAAAAATCGAACTTCTAAAGTAAACACTCAACAAAAAACTGAAGTATGTTTTTTAATCTAGTGTTGTTTACATGTAGTTTTTGTTTGTAAATTAAAATCTTTATGTGCCTTCTTTCATGTATCAGCAGATGTTTTATGTACTACAGCAGATACTCTATGTTTACATATGGTTTTGTAAAGCGTATATAGTATGGTCAGAAAGTATGGAAATGCTGTGAATCAAATCTCAAGTATTGCTTTGTTGATAATTATGCAGTAAGACTACATAAAATAAATAAAAAGTAATCTAAAATAAGTTCACGATTTATTGCAACACAATATGGTAACTATCTCACCATTTTCTATGCCGTTATGGTTTACACACACCAAGAAGTGGAAAGAAGGTAATCAGAATTTATCAACTTCCTAGGAAAGCAACATTCAACTCATACCTAGTCTATTTATGATTTCTAACAGGCAGGTTAAACACTTCCAAGCCAGGAGACAAGATGCCAGTGTATAACCTGCTAATGTAAAATGAGCTCCCAAGCAATCTGACAAATGATTTTTGATCCAAATTTTAATTTTTGCAAACAGATGTAGAAGGCATTACAAGGCATACAGGAGACTGTTCACTCCTGAATGGACATGTGTAAGTAAATAGCAGTTATGAGGCCACACCACAGCAGGAATCGACTCCCTACAAAGTATGAAGGATCACAGTAGAGACTTTGACAGAGTCTGAAAACTGACTTATGCTAGTAACTAATTTTGCACGTGGCTGTCTTTTATTATATTTGATTGATGCAATAGGGTTGACAGCATTTCTGTAGTTTCCGACACACTTAAAATACAAGAAAATGATTCCTTCTATGCCCCACAAAGTATTTGGAGGACAAACATTTTTAATCAACAGAGACTGAGATTTGGCAAGTCTGTTAACAGTTCCTTCAGTCCACCGCATTGGCTGCAACACCAACTATATGTAAACTGCCATGCAGAGCAATATCCTTTCTACAGTTTTCTTTAATAGTAGTAATTTGTATTTTCAAGGTTCGCATTTTTTAAAAATAGCTTCAACTGTGAGATTTAACAATGAAGTTAGTTGCATGGCTAGGTAATGGTACATATGAAATTCATGTTTTGACCAGTGAAATAAGTGAGAAATGGGGTCTGCAAATTATGACTGGGATTCATTTGGGATTTGGATTTTGCAATGTGTAATGGGGTAGTAAAATAGATTATTAGAATTTGTCATGGCCTTGACATTTATTTCCAAACAATTCTCTGCCTTAAAATGTTTATATGATACAAATTTGTCGATCAATTTAAAAAAAAATCAAACTTCAGCCCAAGGAAAGAAGTAAGTCTTTTACTTTGTTTTTGTGAACATTTCTGGTTGATATCAATTGTTCAGTTGAATTTATTGCCCTGAAGTTGGATCTATAATACTAACATTTAAATTTTAATTAGCATACAGTATATTCATCTGGATGAAGTGCAATCACCAATTGCATTAATCAGTGTATTGTTTATGTTCATATTTAGATAATGTAAGTTGCTACATTTAGAAGGGCATATCGAGAAAAAGGTAGAATGTCCTGTTCACTGGATTTATTTTTGCATTTTTCTTGCTCAATTACAAATTTTTAAAAAGAATGAAAATTAAGAGGGACATTCACATTGCTATACAAATTCCAAGTAAATGAGCTTTGTGTGAGAGACCCATGAGGAGAGATTCAGGAGGTCAGCTCAGCCCTCTTCAAGCGAGGAGCAGAGTGCAGAACAAGCCGACTATGGCTCTGTGTATCCCCTCATTGTGGGGTTTCTAGTCAGTGTATCCAAACATATCATAGCTGTGCCCTATCACTCTGCCCCCCCCAACCCACCCATATCCCATGGAGACAATGGGGACAGTGGAGACCCTCTGTATGGCCTCTCTCCCTCTCCCAACCCATACACTAGAACCATGAAAATTCTGGGTTCTGTACTTTGGGTCTTCTGTGGCCATGGTTGGAACAGGTGGATTTCATCTAAAATCAGTATTAACAACCCAATGGTACCTCATGGCTGTAATTATATTTACCTTTAACCACATGGGAAACTTTGAAAAGCATTCTATTTAAGAATAATTCTGCTGCTGTCATTTAGTATATTTTTCTATCCCTATTTCCCCTAAAAATATTTGCTGCTTAGTAGCTTATGTGCTGTGCTACTCCTCCTCCTGTAGTTCTAATTGTCTATTTATGACAAAGTACACATTTCAGGAGAATACAGATGGGGAATTAGCAGGAGGAACAGCTAAAGTGAGTTAGTAAACTGCAAGGATTCTATTTAAAAAAATGTTACAGGGAATAAAAAAAATAAAGCACACGGAAGAAAAAAATATAGGATAGATCAGAATTATTCTTAAACAGAGTGAGTCAGATTGTTCCCTGGACATAGTCATTACCATAATTAGAAGTAGTAGTATTTGTACAGTGCCCAGAAGTCTTAATCAAGGATGTGAGTCCTGCTATTCTAGGCATGCTGCAAACATTGATAAAGTTACACCATGTATTTATTTGGCCCAATGTTTTTGAAAAACTTCCATATAAATTGTGCTGAGTGTAATTTAAATGCATATCCTAAATACAGAGAATGCAATAAAGGCTTATACAGCAATCAGTAATTTACTTTTCTATAAACATGTATTCTCCCCCACCCCCCAAAAGGTACTGTGCTTTCTAAATTATCATACCTTAAATAGTAATATTTTTAAAATATTGCATTGCAGTAGTTTAACAGTGCAAAGAAGTAACTG
This sequence comes from Chrysemys picta bellii, assembly GCF_011386835.1. Taxonomy (NCBI): domain Eukaryota; kingdom Metazoa; phylum Chordata; order Testudines; family Emydidae; genus Chrysemys; species Chrysemys picta. Next base: position 114,199,947 of record NC_088797.1, on the reverse strand, counting down.
ATAATTTAGCAAAACTATTTTATTAAAGCTTGTTCTCATGATAAAATCATAGCCAACAAAATCATATTAGGCAGAGTTTCTGTAAATACGTGTAGCTGCCACCTAGCTACATATCACTAAGTCAAATATATTCTCATTTTCTGTGGTATTCTTTATTTTCAGCTATTTACAGGAAAGCAAAGATTACATTAGGAATGTGGTATTACAGCTTTTCCTCAAGAGTCAGTGTTTATTGTAATTAATGCCAGATAAGATTTTTATGTTTTCCTTATGACTCAAATACAACTATTTCCCCTCCCCATTCAACATATTTAAAAATATTGCACTACATTTTTTTATGTTTTACAATCATCATTAGCAGTGTTATATGAAGAAAGTTATATCCAGCTTTTCATATCCAATGTATTACACAATTATATAATTTAAAACCTTGAATGTGTTTTTGTGAAAAACACAAATTTATGTTATTTCTGCAGCTACTTCATGCCTGTCAGAGTTTAATGATTTACTTGGATATATTTGAAAGCTCTTATGGTAATCCATAATGAGTTAACACTGATGGAGATTTAGTCCAGATTACCACCAATGGTGAGCTAATCAAAACTAAAATGTGAAAGACATAATACGCATTTTAATCAAACAGAGGGTTAAACAACTATTTTAGTCATTAAAAGGATTTTATTTTGTGAGACTGTTTGCTGAAGCAGAATTTTAAAAAGTGTAATACATGCCTATTTGAGCATGGATAGTGTTTTCCACACATCAGCTAAATAATCATCAGGTGCCCCAAAGCTTCACAAAAAAAGGGTGTTGCATGAGTGCAAGTAATTGGTTTTACTTAAAAGTACAAATAGGTTTTTCCTGCTAAAACTATTGTTTTTTTTGTTTTTGTCCATCACAAAATAAATTGAGAGACAAATTGAACAGAATACTATGTTAGTGCCTGCCTGCCAATTAAAATCATTAAAAAACAAAAAAACAAACAATTTAACTGTATTAGCGTCACTGTTGTTGCACAAAGGCCTATTTGCTACAATCCATGATACAATACAGTACCTAAAATAAAGATGAAAACAATATATGGTCTATCTACATATACAAGATGAAACCTCAAGACACATTTATAATAAATCAATAGGAATATCATACTTAGCCAGACGATGCTAGGATCCAAAACTTACACACAGCACAAGACCAGATGGTTCTTTTCAAAAAGTGCTGGCCAAAATTCCTCCTCACCTCTACTGGACTTATTTGTTTTGATCCAATGCAAAGATGTTATACTTTGCTGAATAAGGTGGTCTTTTTGCTCAAACTGTTTCTTCTGTTTGAGTGGCTGAATGCAGTTCTGTAATTCATGGTGATACCAGAAGTGTTGAGACACGTAGCATATAGAGATTCTGTTTAAATATGAAATTTATTTTGCACTGTGGATGCAAAATAAATCTTAAACCTTTTGAAATCTTAAACATCTTTGGATGCCTTTGCAAGGAGAGTGGTAATGCTAATTCTAAAAATCCACATTTTAGAACTGCAATTTTCCTTTAATAGGTTAAAATGTTACAACATTTAAAAATGTGATTATATTCTATAAGGCTGCCAGCTATTTTTATCTTAATAAAAATAATATTGTTACTTTTGCTGGAATACTCCAATAAAATTACTAAACAATATTGGTACATAATTATGTATTATATTCAAACAGAGTTTAATATCCCAAAGGTCTAAGGAGGAAATATTTTGTTTGGTACAGCATTACTATATTTCAGATTAGCCACAACTTTTGAAAAGTTACCTGTGTTTAACAAAAGTATAGAAAGCAAGCAACTTGATATGCAATAATACCTTTACTGGACAGTTGTTATAACAGACAAAATAAAAGCCACAGTGTTTTCATGATACATTTGGCAAAAAATATACAACTATTTAGAAGACATAAATCAATGCAACATGATCAAAATTTCAAAACCTGGTCCCTCAATGACTGCTGTGTTGTCATCAGTTTAGGCATGCAGCAAGCTCACAATGTTTTCGTCATCTAATGGAAATCAAACATTTCAAAAATCCTGTTCAAAAATTTCCTGTTCAAATCACTAATTCAAAAACAAAAAAAGGTCAATAATACACAAAGGACACCACATATACATTAACATGAAATGTTAGCTTACATAATTAGAAAAAAGTTAAAAATAAATTATTAAAAATAAACTCCCAGTATAAACCCAAAAATGTAGTTTTAACACAATCTGAACCAGCCTGTTTAACAAAATGGTGGTACTGTAGCTGGAAAAATACCTCTACTAACCTTACTCTTACACAGGCAAATAACTGTGGTGAAGCAGGTCATGTACATTGTACCAGTGTTTAATTAAATTTTGACTTATCTGATTTTTTTTAATTAAGTGCAAAGTATTCTTTTCAATCCATTCTTCCGAAAGCCAAATACACAACTATCAGTCTACTGAGTGAGGAGTGTCAAGCGGTTCTTCCGATATGCTGTTGAATGTTGGAGCCTCCGTCACACTGACATCTTCATGATCAATTTCTTCTGTAGTGCTAGTGTCTTCTGCATATTTAGTCATTTTTCTGGATTGCTGGTCTAAAGGTGCATTTTCCAAAGATTCTATATCCTCAATGCCTGCTTTGTAGTGGATCATAAGCAGTGTAAGGGCTTGCAGTCTTTCACCTGATTTAGCCAATGCAGCAGAAATTAGTGCTTTTTTCCTTGCATCGCCTGTCTCTTTTTCTTCTCGAATGAGTGAATTATTATTTTCCAATTCTTGGTCTATTTCATTCTGCAGTTTATCCAACATGAACTCTAATTTCTGGAACCTTTCCTCTGTAGGCAAGCTTTTATAGAGATCACGGCCAATTTCTTTTACTGCAACGAAGACATTGTCATCTAGTCCTCCCTCCTTTTTTGCTAACTTTATCCCTGTGCTAACTGCACGTTTTGAGGGACTATTTGGACTGCAAATTTCAGTGTCACTGCTTTCATTATCTGAAGTGTTTGGAGTGTGCTTTGGTGAAGGTTCTACAACGTCCATCCCTGGCTCAACAAGGCGAGCTTTAGGGACTTGACGAAGATTTAACAAACGGGTACTTGTGTTGATGATATGTCTTGTTAAACCTGTGGTTTTGTTCACAGATTTAGATTCTGAATCAACACGAGAGGATACAGCTTGAGGACCTTCCTGCCCATCTATCCTATAACTTCCCATAATTCGGTCAAGTCTCCTTTCAGCTCCTACACAAAATGGGGTCTCAGTTAGACATTTTTCTTGACATTTTTTATGACAAACATAAGCACAGAGCATGCACTGGGAAGCTGCTTTAGTCCAAACCTTCTTTTTGCAATAGTCACACCAGGTTGGATTCTGGAACTGAGTATCTTGAAAATTATGCTTGTTTTCCGTAAAAATCATTTGTCCCAGATAAGGATCTTCTTTCTGAAGTGCATGAACTTCTTCTACCAAATTATATTCCTTTTCTTTCTCCAGCAGAAAACTTGAGTCTTCTGGTTCCCCTTCTTTTAGATATTTAAAGTGTAAAGTTATATCGCCATAGCAAAACTTTTCATTGAATCCCTTATGCACTGTCAAATTGCGCAAAGCAGTTCTAGTGACTGCTGCTTTAGGCGCAGGAGCATTTAATCTAAGTGTTCTAAGGTATTCCATGGATGATGTAGCTATACAATCTAAAGCAATTTCTTCAAGTTTTATACTTATGTGTCCTAAACAGATAAGACCACCCATTTTGAAAGGGTCTCTGCACCAAAGTGCAACATTAAGGTACTTATGGTATCCTTCCACTTCAAATATACAGGAGGATGCCCTTATCCTTGCCCATCGACCTTGTCGATTGCGATAAGGAATTTCTGGTGATTCCCATGTATGATGGTCATCACTTTCCTTAGAACTACGTGAATTTTCTGAAATTGTATCTTTTACTATTTCTGGTTTTGTTACTGTTGGTTTTGATATCGCTGGGTCTTCCACTTGATCATTATTTTTTGTTACCTTTTCTGTGCATTTATCTCCATTGTTTGCAGGTGGAGGAGGCCTCTCTGGTTTTTCAGAAGATATGTCTCCTGTTTCTAACAGATTTTGAGTTTCACTAGAAGGCAAAGTAAGTTTAATTTGTGGCCTAGGTGGTACAGGAGGTTTAGTACTGCTCCCCTGAGGTGGTCTAACTGATTGTTGTGATGTGTCCTGACCCTCGGAACTTTTGGGTACTACCAGTTTGACTCCATCTTTTGGTTGTGTTTTTAAAGTTGTCTGATAATTTCCTAAATGCAGCTTGCGATTTAGAATTGGAGATATTGTTCCAAGTGGTTTAGTAGCAAATGTTACTACAGAACGTTTGGGACTCTGAGTTGTTGGCATTTCTTCTTTGAGCTCAGGTGACTTTATCTCACAAGCTAAATCTTCAAATTCTGAATCCAGTTCTTTGTTATCAGCATCTGCTGAAACACAAGTTTGTTCCTCTTCTGGGTGTGCCAGAAAAGCAGGGTCTTCTAACTGTCCAAAACCATCCTGCAGTGCTGCACCATGCTGATTATAACCAACGGGCCTTTCATAGAACACTAAAACTCTGTCGCCAGCCTGCTTGATAAGCTTTAGCACTTGAACAGTCGATGTGATTTTAACTCCTATAAAAAAAAAAAAAAGAAAGAAAGAAAATTTAGCAAACTTGAAAGCAAAAAATAACATCAGTGTCCAAAATCCGTACACAAATCTGTAATATTTAGTAATATTGTTATTAATAAAGGGGAACAGTCAAGCTATTATGATAAAAAGATCCCAACTGGAAGGTAATAATAGTAGGATTCTTTTCATTATTCTTACCAAAGTAGAACACTTTTGGTGCGGGGGAAAAAGAATAATTGATAAAAAACAGTTTACTATGAAACTAAAAATGAATTGGTACATACTGGGGATTTTTAGTAGTATTTAGCACCCAGACACTAGAAGGATGGGTACCTGTCTTAGAAATATGCATAACTAAAATAATAAAGGTAGTGTTAAGCTAACAAACAGATCAGCACCAGTACATTAACAGCAGCATGTAGGCACAGTGGCCAAGAATCTCAGTTGGGCTCAATGGTGGGAGGAGGTAAAGACGGCTCTAAGCAACCTCTTTTCCTGATCTTGACCCCCAGGCATAGCCTAGACTGATAGCTAAGCATCGCTGTAAGGCCCTGATTCAGCCAGGTACTTAAGGATGTGTTTAATTTAAGTATATAAATAGTCCCATTGAAGTCAGTGAAGTCCAGGGGTGATGTAAGGTGGGCTATACCAGCTTCATGCCAGGCAAGAATTCTGTTGGGGGCATTCTTCAGCTGCCTGTCTGAGTCAGCTTGAAATCCCTTTGAGACCGCTAGAGCAATGCAATGAGAATTTAGGCAGGGCCCAGGATCTTGTTGTTGTTTAGTTTAACACTATAATGTAAATCAGTTTATTGTTAGAGTTCCATGGGGTCATCAACAGAAGTAGACTCTGTGGTCTGAATCACTGGATGTCTTTCCTGTACTTGAGTACACGGGCATTTGATTCAGGATTTGGTCCTGTTTGAAACCTGAGCATGCCCTATTGCTGAAGCATGGAATTGTGTTATTGGTGACCTGAAATGGTTTAAATAATTGTCTGACTTATTTGGTGTCTCAGGAAAAGAGTAAATGGTGACTGATGTTCTGGCTCTGTGATCAAGGCCTTGTCCTGCTTGCCATAGCAATCTGAACAATTCAGCGCATTATTTTACCATAACTGGATAGTTCATTTTCACTTCAATTAGACTTGACATTTACACATCTATTTAGAGATAACTAACAGCTGTAGAAGATAATAAATATGCAAAATAAATGGACTGTTTTCAGATTTTCAATCAACAACTAACAAAAACATCATCTAGTAAACTATTTTAAAAAGAAATAGAGAGGTTACTAGAATCAGTCGTTGACCACGGTTTAATACCACAGTAGCCTCTGTTGGACAAAGAACAGCTATACAGTCCATTTAGATATGGTCCATATAGTGTCAAAGTCTTCTTGTAAAGAAAGTTGAATTCCATTTTTATCTATGGTCTGTGAGCCCAGGTGTTATTTTAGGACAACATACTACCCTCAATCCACACTAGGATTCCCAGTGATGACAAGGGAGGTTTGCACAAAGATCAAGGATACATCATGGCTTTTATGCTGCAACTAAACTTTCAATTAACATTAGCTAAAATTTGCAAATCTGGGTACCTAAAGTTAGACTCTTAAGTAATATTTCAGCTCCTAAATAAAAGTGGGCAGAGGGTCAGACATGATGAGAACTTACAGCTCCCAATATAAAAATGGTACTTTCATACTCAACAAATCTCCTTGGGTCACACTTGAGTTGCATGTGATTATTTTACAGTCAGAAATAACTTCACACTCATGTTAGCACTTCAGAGCCAATACTGGGTTTGCAGGGCTGGGAGACAGAAATACACCTCTACCTCGATATAACACTGTCCTCAGGAGCCAAAAAAAATCTTACTGCATTATAGGTGAAACCGTGTTATATTGAACTTGGTGTGATCCGCCAGCGTGCGCAGCCCCGTCCCCCGGAGCACTGCTTTACCGCATTCATATTATATCGGGTCGCGTTATATCGGGCTAGAGGTGTACTCTATTTTGCCTTTTAAGTAAGCAGATGATATAGTAAAACATTAAAAGACCATGAACAGGGAACCCCACGATGCTGTTTTTAGAGCTGTGAAGAGTACAACTATACTTTAAATGTTTCTTCAACTATTTGGATTTACATCAGGTATAGAATAAATGTTTTAATATGCAAGGAAATGGGTCACAGTTAAATTATACATCTTAGGTGGCCATAAATACACAAAAGCTAATGTAACAATAGGAGACTGGTTTTTGCTGCTGTTGCGGTTTTAAACAACATTTTACTTGAATAAAACTGATTACTGCTCTTTTGTAATGACAAACTGTTTTTTTAAAAAACAAATGACGTGATTGCTTACCTCCAATTGCTATAAGTCTATCTCCCCGTTGAAGATCAGCAGCTGCAGCAGGGGAGTTTGGTGTAACAGTTTCAACAACAACATGTCCTCCATCCTCTTCCTTAGACGGCACTAGACGGAGAGTGAGTCCAACACTTTGTAAATTCCCTTTAATTAGTTCTGCCTGGAAAGAAAAGAAGTTAAGTTTATTGGAATACAGTGGTAGTGTAAGAAACAGAGGTAACAGAGCATCAAAACCATTCACTTTTGGGATGCTACTTTGTATGTAACACATTATATTTGAACCATTTGGCTATGTACTGTACTTCTGCCAAAGTGCTTTTCTATCCATTTGAAACATTGCAAGTTCCCCTATGTCTAGTCTCTCGGCTTGAAGGAGTGAAATTTAATTTGCTTCTTTCGAGGACTGAGACACAGCTGCTGTTTGCAGAAATCCTCTAAAGGAAACTTTTTTATTTGCTTTCAATTTACTGAGTTTAGGTAGGCAGTTTCCTCCCTTCCCCCCTTTTCCTGAGCCACTATTCAACTGTCTATGTTTGAACTGTCTGGAGTTTATCCTCCTCTTTTGAGTGGGTGTTGGTTTGCTCAATATCATAAAATGGCTTTTGTATATGAAGCAGATTACTTATGAGATCCTTTCCCTGCCCATACCTGGCTTTATCAATGCCCCTTTGCGATAGTCATGACACTCGGGGCAGTCTTGTTTTTTGATAAATAGTTAAGTTTTATACCATACTTTGTAGCTATAAAAGTGCTATGTACTACAATTAATTTTCTTCTTTTTACCTAAAAATGGTCTTGTGGTTAAGGCAGGAGATCTGGGTTTACTTCCCAGCTCTGATGCAGACTTTCTATGCGAACCTGGGCAAATCATGTAATCTCTCTCTGCTTCAAGTCTCCAGCTATAAAATGGGGATAATATTTTCTTTCATGCTCTTTGTCTATGCTGCCTATTTTGAACGCTAAAACTGTAAACTTGTCAGGGTAGCGACTGTTTCTTACTATGAATATGTATAGCACCTAGAACAATGAGGCCCTGATCTGGTCTCACCTGGGGTCTCTAAGCCCTTCTGTAATGCAAATAAATAATCTAATTGCCTATAAAAATTAGCTCCTCCCATTCCATTCAACGTGAAAGACAATACTAGTATAAGTGTTGCTTAGCAATAGGCTATTCAGTCAGGATTAAAAAAAACAAATAGAAAAGTTTATTAGAAATATTTTTGGAAGAAAGTATAGATATTTTATAAAAGGCCTATTCCATGGAAAGAGACTTGACACAGTAATACACTTTTCACGTCATCAAGTTCATAGACAGAGTGACTTTAGGTTATGTAGCTTTGCATATTACAGGATTAGAAGACGACTACTGATGGCAAGAGACTGACAAGAACGAACTGTCTCTTTGGTAAGAAAGTGACAGGAAAAACCAGGATGATTTCCATCTTATCTGCATTAGGGTTAGCAGGTTTTTCAAATTTAATTGCACTGTATTAATACTTCTTTGGAGCCTTCTGCCATCTATTTTGATGGTCTACAGTCCTTTATTAAATCTAATTCGAAATTATGAACCTCAGCCCATAGAGTCTGGAATCAATTAACAAAATGTGATATTTCGATGCCATGGTAAGAAGAAAAAGGCTGGGGTCTGGTCTGGTCCGTTAGCTTTGTGGTATCTAAGGAGAAGAGCTCTGTTATCCTAGTCACAGGCGCCGGATTCTAATTTTCCCTGGGGGTGCTCAACCTCTGGTCAGCCCCAGGCTGACCCCACTCCACCCCTTCCTCCAAGCCCCCCTCCGCCCCTGCTCCACCCCTTCCTCCAAAGCCCTCCTCCCCGCTGCGGAACACCTGTTCTGCTGCGTGCACAAGGCGGTGGGAGGGATGGGAGGAGTTGATCAGCGGGGACCACAGGCGAGTGGGAGTGAGGGGAGCTTGGCTGACGGTGGGTGCTAAGCACCTGCTAATTTTTCTCTGTGGGTGCTCCAGCCCTGGAGCACCCATGGAGTCGGCACCTATGATCTTAGTCCTGAATTCCCTGATAGTTGAGGTAACTGCTCAGAAAGTTTGGCTTTCATAGTATTTTGAGAGTTGCTTTTCCAACAGGGTCAAAGTGTGGTTGGAGAAAAGTCTCAGGATTATTTCTAAGTCCATTTTGAAGAAGATAATGATAACTTATTTGAAAACTAGTACTTGACAAGATGGCCTCTAATACAGTGCAATACAGTGTGAGGTAGCAACGATCACTAAATGGACTTAATATTAGTTCTGAGCAGTAAAAGTATGTGGATGGGGAGGAATGGAAATGGAGGTAACTGACTACAGTGCCTAGCACAATAAGCCCCAGTCCTGATCATGGCTTTTGGATACTAGCCTCATAACAATAAAAACAGACACTAATAATAATGTGCGATAGATGTTTGAAAAAAAATAATTACCAGTACCTCTAGTTCTTAGAGAGTTTGTCAGCATAGATCCCCATTTCTGGAAGGGGCATTTACTCTAAAGCACTGAGTTGGAACCTTCTAGAAAGCGCTGAGCATTAGGATCACACACATGTTGACTTCCTGGAAAAGACGGTTACCGACCTGTACAGTAACTGTCGTTCTTTGAAATGTGGGTGCAGACATGTATTCCATTCAGGTGTGCAGATGCTCAGCGCAGCAAAGCCAGAGAACTTTGCCTCATTGTACCCCATAAGATGGCGCTGGTGACCTCTGACTCCTAAACCCCTCCCCTGCCTATTTACGGGTAGCATCGCCCTACCTGCTCTGTTCCTTCACACCAAACTTCAGAGTTGAGATTCCAGTGCAGAGTGGATGGAGGATGGGTTGTGGAATACATGACTACACATTTCAAAAAACAACAGTTACTGTACAGGCAGGTAACCATCTTTTCTTCTTCCAGTGGGCTGCAGATGTGTATTCCACTCAGGGACACACAAGCAGTATCAAAAGGAGATGGGGCTCCGAGTCTCCTTAAAGACCAACTGCAGGACTGCTTTCCCTGTAGGAGAAAATCAGGTTGAACTGGCTCAGGAAGAATGACCTCAGAGTATGTCTGCAATGGAGGTGGTTTGGGAAGAAAGACTGCGGTTGGGATTGGAGATCTTGCCCTGGACTGGGTTGAAGAACTGGATATTGCAAACGTCCCAAGGAGGCCATTGGGAATAGGGGTAAGGCACTGATGGCCAGCAGGTACTAGGCCAGGAGCCCCTATATCTCTACCGCAGCAAATGTGACAATCTCTGTATTGATGGTTTCAGAGTTGCAGCCGTGTTAGTCTGTATCCGCAAAAAAAAACAGGAGTACTTGTGGCACCTTAGAGACTAACAAATTTATTAGAGCATAAACTTTCGTGGGCTACTGCCCACTTCTTCGGATACATAGAATGGAACATAATATTGAGGAGATATATATACACACATACAGAGACAGGTGGGAGTTGTCTTACCAACTCTGAGAGGCCAATTAAGTAAGAGAAAAAAAACTTCTGAAGTGATAATCAAGCTAGCCCAGTACAGACAGTTTGATAAGAAGTGTGAGAGTACTTACATGGGGAGATAGATTCAATGTCCGTAATGGCTCAGCCATTCCCAGTCCCTATTTAAGCCTAAATTGATTGTATCTAGTTTGCATATCAATTCCAACTCAGCAGTCTCTCGTTGGAGTTTGTTTTTGAAGCTTTTCTGTTGCAAAATTGCCACCCGGAGGTCTGTCATAGAATGACCAGACAGGTTAAAGTGTTCACTTGCCCCATAACCTCAGCTGACCAACCCCCACAACCCTGCACTTTGAGTCTTCGGCAATGCAGAACATGGTGCTGGACAAATGAGACGACTGTGACCAGACCACTCAGCGCCAAGGGCACAGCAGCAGAAGCAGCAGGCATGGCAGCTGAATGCTCCTGAATTATTGGGGAATAATCAGAAACAGAGAGTAAATGCAGGTCTGATGCCACCTGCTATGCCAATGACATAGGGACAGTTGGTGCTGACACTGATGTCGTCAGTACTGGACTCAACGGATGCCCTGTTACTGGAGTCACTGGTACAGTATCCAACTGATCTCGGTGTGGTACTAGATGGCCCCGCTCCACCCTAAGTATTGGAGGAATTATGGTGCCGGTCAGCACTCCTCTTAGAAGTTGAAGAGGAATCTCTCAGAGTCCTGGAATGGCCTTGGTCTGTCTCGTGAGAACTCTTCCTCAGAGGGCCAGAGGAAGGAGAATAATTCCTCTTAGGGGAAACATCAGACCTCGAGCATGGAGCAACATTTTGTGTTGGCTCCAAAAGGCTCTGCTGGATCAGATGATCTGCAGAGGCGTGTGGTGCCGATCTGATCTTATGGCCTGCTCCAGAAGGTGCTGCTTAAGGTGCAAGTCCCTCACCGCTTGCATTCCCTTCCTGAACTACTTGCAGATGGAGTACCTTTCCTTAATGTGCCCCTCTCCCAGGAACAATAAGCACAAAGGGTGTGTGGGGTCACTATTAGGAATAGCCAGCCCACATGATGGGCAATGTTTAAAACCTGGGGAGCGCATTCCACCAGGCTAAAACTAGGATAAAAACCTGTTACTAGCTACTTCTAATTAACAAAAACCTAAGAATACTACTAAACTGCTAACTATACACACACCACAAAAATTCAGAAACTTGAGACAGAAAGAAGCAAGAGGTAACCACCACAAAGAATCCTCCTACTCAAGCTGCAGGCAGTGCGAAGGAACTGAGGGGAATTGAGGTGGCACCACCCTTATGCAGCTAGGGGAAGAGTTAAGGGGCCAGAGGGTGCAAGTGCTGCTAAGCGGCTCTGCACGCTGGTCCCGTCCCAAGTGCTGGCTCTGCAGCTCCCCTTGGCCAGGAACCACGGCCAATGGGAGTTGCAGGGGCAGCGTGCAGAACTGCCTAGCCACGCTTCTGCCTAGGAGCGGCAGGGACATGTCGCTGCTTGCGGGGAGCCTCCCGAGGTGAGCACCGCCCGGATCTGGCACCTGGCACCCCCTCCCGCACCCAAGCTCCCTCTCAGAGCCCGTGCCCAGCACCCCCTCCCATGCCCCAACTCCCAGCCCTGAGCCCGGTCCCAAGCTCCCTCTCCCTTAGTTAACTGGAATTTTTGACTTACCAGCACTCCCCCCATGCCCCCAACATGCCGGATAACAAAGCTTTCACTGTACTTGAAAGAGAGTTATTTGAGAAGGAGAGATCCTTGGAACATGAATCAAGCTCATCCTTGGTGTGACTGTGTTGAAGTTGACAAATACTTCTTTTGAAGACATTAAACTGCTCTCATTTACCAAACTAAACCAAATGAATAGATTTCTGGCAACTCTGAGATTTTCAGAAACTCTAAAAAAAGAAGAACAGGAGTACTTGTGGCACCTTAGAGACTAACAAATTTATTAGAGCATAAGCTTTCGTGGACTACAGCCCACTTCCAAATTTATTAGAGCATAAGCTTTCGTGGACTACAGCCCACTTCTTCGGATGCATCCGAAGAAGTGGGCTGTAGTCCACGAAAGCTTATGCTCTAATAAATTTGTTAGTCTCTAAGGTGCCACAAGTACTCCTGTTCTTCTTTTTGCGGATACAGACTAACACGGCTGCTACTCAGAAACTCTAAGCCGCTCTAATGTTTCTGAATCTTTCTTTCAGAATGAAACGGGTTATCATCTTGAAGACTTGATTAAGGCAGCTTTTTATCTTGGCTGATATAGGTCTGATCCATTTGGGGACTTAAGAACTGAAGGGTGTCTACATTTTAACTTTCTCTTCAGTGCCAGGGAAGTGTAAGAAATTTCTTGTTGTGGAACAATATTAAATGTTTCAAAGAGGAAATGTAACCTCTGGAGAAAACACAAAAAAGATAAATCAACCTCCTGACTAATACTTGTATCTCTTGCCATTTTTTCTACAACTCTGAAATTATACGATAGGTATTTCTGTCACTCAAAGATGTAAAACAAGTATTTAAGGAACACCTATTTCCAGTTTTAGAAGTTTGCCAGAGTGGTCTTGTTGTCAATGCAGATTATTGCTCAAATGAGTGAGGGATGGTTCTTAAATTGTGAATAATTAGTGGTTGGCAGAGCATTTTCAGATGGTCCCAAAGACATAATGGTGTAGCATCCGCCAAAATATCAACAGTGACACCTCCTGCTAGTTATAGTGCAGTCCAGTGTGCTTTCAGAGTTCCCAGGGATTCTTTAATCAACTGAACTCCCATACCTCTGTGCGTTACAGGTAGCTGCTTCGTGTCTTTCTTTGTTGTGTACGTTTTTTGGTGTAAATTAAACTGAGATCAAATTTGTGGATGACAGCAAACTTAGACGGATAGGAAACACTCAAAGATGGAATCAACTTGCTAAATGACACAGCAATTAGAACAGTGGGGCTGCAGGTAATGCAAGGAAATTACATTTATTAGTAAAAAAAAAAAAAGTCTTACACCAGGGAGAAAAAAACTGTAGATGCACAAAACCCATTATAGCCAAAAGTAGCTGCACTCCTCGTATTAAAGTGAGTTTATTTTCATTTGGTGTCATTAAATATTAGATCTATCATTCGTTTTTTTCAATGTAACCACACACTATAGTTCCTTAAGTAATGCATGGGATTAGATGGTACGGAGGGGAGGCTGTCAATGAGAGGATCTCTATATTCAGAAATGGTTCACAGTATGAAAAAGTTAGAGAACCACTGCACTAAACTGTGCGATATCCTGGAATATATCATAAAAAGGAGGGGCATGAATGTAAAACAGCCTCTCAAGCATCATCCTACAGATTGTTCATGAAATAATCTGATTAGGCATACATTGGGATGGGAATAGAGAATTAAACTAAAACTTGTTCCTTTTGTTTTTTTAATTATATATATATATAATAAAAACAAAAACAAAGAACACAAACTTCTTATTCAGCTTGGAATTAATAAAACATTGTGATGTGGTGTCACAAACACAAAATGTATTGGGCTATAAAGTGTATGAACATTGATTTCACAATAAGGGTTTTGGAAGCTCATCAATACTACTACTATTTGTGCATCTAAATACATCATGGAACATAACCCTAACTATCACTATTCAGTTTAATAATAGGTCTATGTTCTGGAAGTAAACTGAAGGAAAAAAAATACATTCCCTGTGACTCAGAGCTTTCCCCACCCAAGTCTTGTCATTTTGGAAGTCTAACAGATGTCAGCTGCAAGTGAAAATCAAAGTGTTTCTTTAATCTTTATAAATCTGAACAATGCATTTATGATGCTTAACTTCATAGCTATACATTTACAGCTTAGAAATGCATAGCTTGCTAATATCATTAAAAATATTCTCAAGAGGTGTTAACCAGGATCTAATTTATATCTGCAAATACTGCACCTATAATTTTGAACCCATAAACTGCAGATAGAAATGGAGGCTACTGGACATCTACCTCCTTGATTTACACCTATAAAATGTAGGTAGAGGTCTATGTGCTACCATCTCAGCTGCAATTTGTTATAGGGGCAAAAACTGCCTCTTCTGAGAAGGTGGGGGAAAATGTTTTCAATATTACTGTAATAGCATAAGTAGGACATAAACTAACCATGTCTTTTAAAGGCTCAGTTTATGAATTAAAATTGGGTACAGCTACATAGTTAAGCATCTCTATGTAAGGAATGTGAATAATGCTCATTCACAAAGGTGGACTTGGAAAACTACCTCATCTAATAAGGGCAGTAATATTAGACATTTGCAGGCATAGTGGTGTTGTCATTTTGACTAGCCTTCCAGAACATTAAACTACACCAAAATGATATACCATGACATACTTAGAAGAAAGAGAATTTAATTTTCAGTAACTGAAGAATTCCTGTCTCTCTTCGGTTTTACCCTATTCACATCTCTCTCTCTCTCTCACACACACACACACGAATGACCAGTGGTACAAATTCTTTTAAGACAAAAATCAATGTAAAAAAATATGTCTGGCTTCTACCTAAGTGTAGAGAGGCTCTGAAAAATCCCTCTTCAGTGGCTCTGTATAGGTTTCCCGGAAACTTGACATTGTCTTTTGTTGCTGTATTGGCCCTTTAGGCCAAATAATCAGCTTTTACAAATGGTGGACATTTGAAATTAAAGGTGTTGTTCACTGCAGATCTGATTTTTTTTAACCTCACATAGAAGAATAGGAGCATTTTTACAAATAATTCCTATTAACTAGCCAATGGAATATGTATTGATTGTTAACTATGTGGCATTTACTATAATTAGAGGTAATTATAGCTTAGCTGTTGTCACTACGGTGGCAAATGTGTATGTCACAAATTGTCCAAACACAGCTATCACTTTCCTTAATTTATCTCAGCTGAAAGCATTTAACAGATTTTTAAAATCTGTTAACAGTATTACAGCTGATTCCGCTAGCTACTGTTAGTATTGATAGGTGCAGCATAATGTAGTTTTAGGAAAAAAAAGTAAAGAAACGTGTATAAAGAAGTTTGTAAAACTAGTATTTCTGAATGCAGAGCTGACGTGGGGGAATCACATACAGAATCAAATACAAGGATTTTATACTAATCATTACTATTGAAGGTTGAGAGGTAGTTGCTTGTCTTCTGCTGCCTCAGAAATAATTGTAGGTATAAATTATTAAAGACTGTTGCAGCACATCACCCTATAAAATAAACTGTGGATTGAAACTACCGTTTCTTCATTCCTATGAGTGAGTGCAGTCATCCTGGTTCCATCTGCTTTTGTGAATAGATTAGAAACTTATATTTCTGGGCCAGAATGGGCTGTGGAAAGATCAGGGAATCCCAATGCAATGGCATACACTCAGATTCCACTACAGCCCACAAAGTCCCTCTAATAGATGCTCTGTTGGGATCCTGATGTTAGAAGGGAGTAGGCTCTCCTCTCTTTGTGGCATGCTCCCAAATCTATAGGGCAAAGAGAGGCAAATCACTGTCGTTAGAGTCTGAAGTCCTCCTCTGCACTACAGAACACCCCTTGAGGGGGATCCAGTCTGCATGGATAAAGGAGATCCACAAGTTTAGACAAGTGAATCCCCTTCCCTTCCCAAAGTGGAGAAAACTCCTCCTGAAAGAAGAACAAGGAGGAAACTCTACGAACATTTGACTAAATCCCGAGGGCCAAATTCAGCCCTCAAAACACTCACTTTACAGAAAACTATTTAGCACAATTTTTAGAAACAAGTTGGTTATTAGTTTATTAGGCTGAGATTTCTAAAACAGTCTATGAGAGTTAGGTGCCCACATCCTACCCAAATTCAACAGCAATTGGCCACTTAACTCCAATTTGTGCCTTTCAAAAACATCCCTTTAATCTTTATATTTTCTTTAGCATGTCAACAGATATTTTGTGAAAATATGCTTATAAAAATTAAATTGGAGAGAAAACTGAAAACAGAAAAATAAGCAATATATTTTATCTGATTGTTTTATGTATATTATCTTACAAATTGTAGCAAGATTTCTCTTCAGTTTCTGTAATAAAATGATTAATTCTGGCTAACACTTCTGTATCTTTTCTAAATCCTATTCTTTCCATTAAAAACATACATATGGTAATTAGTCCGTAGTTTTAGCATTCACAATGTTTGATTATTTAATACAATAGATGGTACACAAATGTTATAAAAATTAAGTATATTTTCATGAAATTGCAGTTAGAAACTAGAGCATACTCAGAGAACGCAAAGTGGACGGGTAACATATATGAACTTAGAAGGTAACTGAACTGTGCTTATTAAATAGGCTGTTAACAGAGGATGAGACAAAACAGGCGCAGTTATATGAAGCAATAACAGTGAGGCTGAAAAACAGAGGCACAAAGATATAATCAAAGCTTTCATTTTAAAATAAGGCTTAATGAGCAACTCATGGCTGTGCTCTCATACTAGGCTCTTGAACTCCCTTTAGGCTGAGGTAAGAATGCTGATTCCAATATATACAGAGAATTTTCAGTTTTCTCTTGTGGGTTCACGATACTGAGATAGCTTAGATTAGCCTTATAGGTATATGATGCAACTAGCCAACTGATATGAAAGTAACTAACTGTTGGTTAGAATGAATTCAATGCCCCAAAACATCAAAAACTAATTTCACTCACATATTCAACCACCACTGAAGATGAAATTGAAATGAGAGATTCCCTCAACAAGCAAAAGAAAAAAAGGAAAAAAAAACCCAAACCTTTAAAACTCAGTTCAAGCATTATTATTATTATACCATTTATCTATTGTTACTCTAAAGTATATGTTCTCATATTTACTCTAACTATACGCTCAGGAACAAAGGATACAAATCTTGGAAATACTGAAGGAAAGTGGGACAGAGTAACGTAATGAGTCTTTCACGATTTTTGATGGCTAGGGAATGGGAATTCTCCCGTAATTTTATTTTACTAATTTCTAATTAAAGATACAACTGACTGTGATGTTTTAAAAATATAGAGAAAAAATAATTAACATGCTTTTCTGGTTAAACATTTCACTTCACCTGATTACTATGGGAATAAGCATCTTAGAAATATGTACAATAACAACTTCATTTTTTTAAACCTCTCTTTTATATTTGAACTCAATTCCTGTATAAGTGCAGAATAGTAAGGATCAGACACAATGCCACACAAGACTGATTCAATCTTACTGGGCTGCAAGACAGGTACCTTTTATTTAAACAAATGGTTTTAGCCCTACTAGTTGCCAGGATAAGCTTCTTCAACATAAACCAATGCAATGCTGTCTTAATGAACTGAGGACAGAACAACTGTTACACTCTGATCTGCTCCATTGCCCACTCGTGTTGTGCAAATAAATGATACAGTACGCCTATTGAATTAAAATATCATTTTTATCTATTGCACTACGGATCATTTTAGCAGAAATATCTAGCTGGTTATGGTCAGAGGTTGAGTAGAGTTCCACACTTTTCACCATGGTAGCATGCTTAAATGCAACATTCTAAGGAAATTATAATTACATTATTCACTTTAAAAATTGTGAATAAACTTCATGTTAATTCATTGCAACACTAATTTATGGATCATAAATAATTAATAAATTATATCTATGGAATATGTTCAATAAAGTTTCTTGACTAAAAAACTTGAAACTTTCCTTGTTTCTATGATTGGGCCCAAATCTCCAAAAGTAGAATTTTTTGTGCTAAATATTTTTTCAAGACCCATGCAACAAAGATCCACAGGCTTAAGTTGCTGGACAATTCTCCCTCTATCCCAAGGAAACTGACATTTGCAGTATTATAGCTGGTAGAAAATTTTCCATCAGAAAATGTCAGTTCATCAAATTGAAACATTCTTTGAGAACATGATTTTTTTCTAAATGAAAGTTAGTCAAAACCAGCAACATGAAGTGTTTCGATCTTATAGGAATGAGGATTTGGAGTTTTTGTTTCAAAATGAAAAGTCATTTTGAAATATTTTATTGGTTTATTTTATTTATTTCATATTTAATTTTATTTTTAGATTAAAATTCATATGCCTATGTTGTGGCAGAATAAAAATCATGAAATAATGAGACAAAAGAAGATGGAAAATGTTTGTTCTTAATGTCTAAAGGAATCCCATTGTCTGCTGGGAAATTAGAGGTTCCAATGACCTTGGAATTACTTGCATAATAAATTCTCCAATATACAAGTGGGGTTTAGCCTGAAGTAGACTCTCCTGCCCATTCTGCTTGGTGCAGAGAAAGTTTGATCAATAAGAAGAAAACCAAAATTGAAGTGCAAGACCAATCGACTTGTGGAAAACTAAAAATTGGCAACTAAATTTTCAACTCAACTAGACAACAGTCAGAGGCATACAAATTCCTGGTTACCAGTTCAGTGAATGTAAAACACCATTTTAAAAAATCAACTCTCATCAAGCAAGTCTTTTTCTGAAGGAATACTATGGAATTTCTCTTGGGGCATGATTGCTCTCAACAATTTGCCTGATGGTATTTCCTGGTTTAATACTTTAATACTGCGCATTATCCATTATTCCACACAGTGGCAGAGTCATACTGAATTTCTGGACCCTAACAACCATTCAGACTTCAGTCCTCAGTGTCTTTAGTGAATTTCCCTTTTGCTTTATTTTGGGGCCATGGCTTCCGTCAGTTCAGCCCTTACTCTGACTCCTGGAGTAGATTCAGTGGCTCTAGAGAGGTACTTCAATGCTCACATTAATATCCTCTGCAGATATTCATCTACCTAATCTGTCATCCACTAACTCTTGAGGAAAATTAACCCTTTTTGTTCACTGCCCTGCATCTAATGAGCAAT
This sequence comes from Chrysemys picta bellii, assembly GCF_011386835.1. Classification (NCBI taxonomy): domain Eukaryota; kingdom Metazoa; phylum Chordata; order Testudines; family Emydidae; genus Chrysemys; species Chrysemys picta. The sequence continues at coordinate 114,180,644 of NC_088797.1, read as the reverse complement.
CTCTGACACCACAAAAACATCCCGTATCTTCACTGGTCATAAATGAAGGGAGCAAACAACAAAACATTAAAGCCAAGTAGTTAATGAGCAATACAGCACAGGCCTTCTCTCTCTCACACACACAACATGGGGGAAAAATCCACCATCAAATCATAATTTTTTAATTTACGTTTTTATATTATATAGTATTTTACATATTAGATTTATTTTATGTCCTTTTTATATATGAAGAGAACTACAAAAATGCTCAAAGGTTTAGAAAACTTGACCTATAAGGAAAGATTTAAAAAACCATCATGTTTAGCCTTGAGAAAAGATGATTTGAGGGGGGACCTGATAGTCTTCAAATCTGTTAAAGTCTGTTATTAAAGACAACAGTGATCAATTGTTCTCTATGTCTCCATGAGAAGTAATTTTCCCACTCTACTCTGCACAGATAAAGCTCAACTGGAACATTGTGTTCAATTCTGGGTACCAAATTTCAGGAAAGATGTGGATAAATTGGAGGAAATCCAGAGGAAAGCAACAAAAATTATTAAAGAAAACATGACCTATGAAGAAAGACTGGAAAAAATTGGGTTTGTTTAGCCTGGAAAAGAGAAGACTGAGGGGGACATGATAACAGTTTTCAAGTGCATAAAAGGTTGTTACAAGAAGGAGGGTGGAAAATTGATCTCTTTAACCTTTGAGGATAGGACAAGAAGCAATGAGCTTAAATTGCAGCAAGGGAGGTTTAAGGTGGGACATCAGGAAAAATGTCCTGTCAATGTAGCGAAGCACTGGAACAAACTGCTTAGAGAGGTTGTGGAATCTCCACCACTGGGGTTTTTAAGAACAAGTTAGACCAACACCTATCAGGAATGGTATAGTTATTACTTAGTCCTGCCTTGAGTGCAGGCGACTAGACTGGATGATCCCTTCTAGCCCTAGATTTCTATGATTCTACCAACTGCAATACCAATTATCCATTAAAATATCAATTACAAATGACCAGTTATACCAGTTACCAAAGAGCTGGCCAAGCAGCCACCAGCAAACCACTTAGAATACAAATTACCAATTAGAATGTCATTTACCAATTACAATACCAGTCACCAACTACAGTATTTTAATTTTATTTTATCCTTTCATAATTTTAAAATTATTAAATCCTAGTTTTACAATAAAAATAAAATACAAATACAGAATAAAAAATATTAAATCAAATAAAAATATGCAGTTGACATTTAAAAATATAAAAGAGTCAAAATCAAAACTTTTTTTTTTAATTGAAACGAAACATTTTGATTAACTCCAAATGATTTCCCCCCAGAAATTCCATTTCACAGGAAATTTCTAAATTTTTGCCTCCCCCCCCCTTTTTTTTTAAATGCTGGAATTTCTGTTCCATGGGAATTCTGAGTTTTGACCAACTCTACTCAGTACCAAGGAATAAAAGTTGTGATTTTCTTAAAGAACTGTATGTGTCCAGGTTTAAATTTAATGAAACAATTACATGACAACATTAATGGAATAAAAGTTCGTACACTATTCATGGTTTACTGCCAATAAAGAAATGCCGGGTGAAGACAAGACAGTTTTAGAACAAACTATCAAAGCACAAACCCAGGTTTCATTAACACTGTTACACCAAATACAAAACAAAAAGTAAGCTTTCAAAAGTGGCACCTTGGGTTTCTCTGAGATAGGAGGCAATCCAAGACACTGGCCAGTCTCACTTCCTGTGGGACATTAGCAAAAATTAGAAAAGTCTTATTTTTTAATGTCTTTATTGTTTCATTAATGAGATGTTAGACTCATCCTGTAATTGATAGCGCATGGGTGGACTTCCTTGCCCACAAGGAATCTCACTGATATCAATTAAAGGATCAAGGCCTTAATACTTTTCTTTATTTTTATGAAAACTATTTTGTGGTCAGTGAATGTTTATATTTTTAAAAATGTTCATCAGGACAGCTATGCAGTACATCACCATAAATTGTAATGTCCTATAAAACTACAAAGAAGTGTATATTACAAAATAAGCAGGTACAATTCCACTCTGGAATATCTTATCCTTTAGATTGAGATGTATACAAGCAATAATTCACCAAAACCTTAATTCCTGCAAATGTTTATGGACATATTTAATTTTATTACCTTTAGTAGTCACATTGATTTTAAGGGAACAACTCTCAGTAGAAAAATTAAGCATCTGCAGGATAAGGACCTAACCAAATAAAATACGGACAGACTAGTCAGACTGATTGGTCACCATTGAGCAAAAAGAGGGTCTGCAAATTATTTTTCCTCAATATTTCTGACAAGCTTGCAGTAGCAGTCTCAGCTTTACTAATCACTATAAAAATTGTACAGAAAAACAGTTTCTGTGACGTGCAAAAAATAACCCGTTTAGCAATTATCATGAATTGCTGACACACTCTAACTAAACAGCAATTACACAGGAGTTGAATGGAGGAGTTAAAGACAAACAAGGAAGCAGGCAACCTGCATTTAACTTCACAATAATGTCAGAAGCAGGTAAAAAGCAAACCTTCAGTTTAACATGCAGCTCTTCCATGGAGAGCAATTTAGTAGAAACACCAATGTATCTCTTCTTAAAATGCTCTTATGCATTGACATCCTTTTAGTGTTTATTAAACCCCACTGTGATGATTTCCCTCAGCCCTGAAAAATGGAAAACATTGATTTTTTCCAACTCTGATATCACCTTTTATGTATTTGACAGAAAGAAAGCTTCCTCTAATATTACTTGAACATGACTCAGTTATTATATGAATATTTTGCAAAAACCTCAGGCAAACAGTCTAACAACAAATATTGAGACAGGTTTATTGAAACTGGGTATTGAGAAGAGGGAGAAAGTTGAGGAAATTACTTTGGACCACTAATATAATGTGTAAGACAGGACAACTAAATTTGGCCTACTAGGACTTCTTCTTGAAATGAACTTCTTGTGGACTCTTGTGAAAGAAAATGTTGATGCAGCAGCTAATTACAGGGGACATCAGAAACATTTTCTTTCCAAAAAAATTTTGAGATGGAGAAGAAAAACATGTTCAAGTATGTATATAGTAAAAATCAGTTTAAATTTCAATCCATCCATCCATAGCCTGTAACTGTCCTGATCTAAGAACCATTCATTTTCCAGAAAGAGAATTCCAAAGTCCTCATACATTCAAATCTACTAGAAATATGAAGTCAATGCTCTGTACTGTGGAATTCTAAGTGACTGTGGGACAGGAATCAGCACGTTTTTCTTTCTACACAGGTAAAACACATTGCTTGAAAATTTTGCCCATACACTTCAGTAGTGAGAATATATATTCTGATCACTCACAGGGGTTTTACTTCAATAGTCCTATTTTTAATAAAGTATTTAGTTACCATTGTCATTATAGCATCGCGTGGCATAGATACAACTTTCCAAAGAAAAACTCACCAAAGAAGCATTGTGAATTATTAAAAATAGCTTTAATAGTAAACAGATTTCCAAATGCCCTTGAATGTTTCTACTTTGTTTCTGTTGCTATATATAAACCCTTTCTTTTGTATGTATAAGAACATAAGAACGGGCAAACTGGGTCAGACCAAAGCATCCTATCTTCTGACAGTGGCCAATACCAGCTGCCCCAGAGGGAATGAACAGAACATTGATCAAGTGATCCATTCCTTGTCGCCCATTCCCAGCTTCTGGCAAACAGAGGCTAGGGACACCATCCCTGCCCATCCTAGCTAATAGCCACTGATGGACCTATCATCCATGAATTTATCTAGTTCTTTTTTGAACCCTCTTTATAGTCTTGGCCATCACAACATCCTCTGGAAAGGAGTTCCACAGGTTGACTGTGCGTTGTGTGAAAAAAATATTTCCTTTTGTTTGTTTTAAACCTGCTGCCTATTAATTTCATTTGGTGACTCCTAGTTTTTGTGCTATGAGGAATAAATAACACATCCTTATTTACTTTCTCCACACCAGTCATGATTTTATAGACCTCAATCATATCCCCCCTCAGTCGTCTCTTTTCTGAGATGAAAAGTCTGAGTCTTATTAATCTCTCCTCATATGGCAGCCGTTCTATACCCCTAGTCATTTTTGTTGCCCTTCTCTGAACCTTTTCCAATTCCAATATATCTTTTTTGAGATGAGGCAACCATATCTGCACACAGTATTCAAGATGTGGGCGTACCATGGATTTATATAAAGGCAATATGATATTTTCTGTCTTATTATCTACCCCTTTCTTAATGATTCCCAATATTCTGTTTGCTTTTTTGACTGCCGCTGCACATTGAGTGGATATTTTCAGAGAACTATCTCTGAAAGAAAGATCTCTTTCTTGAGCGGTAACAGCTAATTTGAACCCCATCATTTTATATGTATACTTGGGATTATGTTTTCCAATGTGCATAACTTTGCATTTATCAACACCGAATTTCATCTGCCATTTTGTTGCCCAGTCACCCAGTTTTGAGAGATCCTTTTGTAGCTCTTCGCAGTCTGCCTGGGACTTAACTATCTTGAGTAGTTTTGTATCATCTGCAACTTTTGCCATCTCACTGTTTACCCCTTTTTCCAGATCATTTATGAATATGTTAAATAGGACTGGTTACAGCACAGACCCCTGGGAGACACCACTATTTACCTCTCTCCATTCTGAAAACTGACCATTTATTCCTACCCTTTGTTTTCTATCTTTTAACCACTACCAATCCATGAGAGGACCTTCCCTCTTATCCCATGACAGCTTACTTTGCTTCAGAGCCTTTGGTGAGGGACCTTGTCAAAGGCTTTCTGAAAATCTAAATACACTATATTCACTGGATCCCCCTTGTCCACATGCTTGTTGACTCCCTCAAAGAATTCTAGTAGATTGGTGAGGCATGATTTCCCTTTACAAAAACTATGTTGACTCTTAGATCCTATGATGGTGTCCCTTGAATAGATATGTGGACAGAGTTGGCAACGGGCTTTGTTGCAAGGACAGGTTCCTGGGTTAGTGTTTTTGTTGTGTGGTGTGTGGTTGCTGGTGAGTATTTGCTTCAGGTTGGAGGGCTGTCTGTAAGTGAGGACTGGCCTGTCTCAATTCAAATGGTTGAGTACCACTGATCTAGGACATTTCATGCATTAATCATCTCATTAAGCATTTGTAACAGTTCATTTACTTCTAAAACATATATGGTGCCATGAAAGAGCTTGAACACAGGAACATTTTGTTCCCTTGTAAAAATAACATTTTTCAGCAATTCATAGGAATAAAATTCTCAGCAGTGTGGCAGTCAAAGTAATGATCTGCCTACATCTATAATAGAGAGGCAACATGAGTATACAAGTTAATACTGTACAACACTGATTAATACTGTTTTTGTGATTTTTACAGTACCCACATTCTACTTTCTCACCTCCTGATAAAAAGTTGCACTCTACTATAAATAATGAAATAGCCACAGTAATATTATAGAAAGCAGCAAACCTAAATCTCCAACTAACCTGATAATTTTTGCATAATGTTAAATTCATACTGAACTAGTCACTATCAAAAGGAATGAAAACAAATTTAATAAAATTAATCAACATTATTATGACCTTAGAAAGTCTATCAAACACTGGGTATCAAAATGAATAGTAACTTTAAAAGCTTTTCAAAAAAGAATAAAATACCCCGACTTTTGAAATTTTGCATGGCTAAAATGACCATAATTGTGACTGACATTCTGAAGACTTATATCTAACTTTACTTTCAATAATTACTGTTAAAAGGTCAAGATTTGCAATAAACTGTTCACTTTGCGTCAATTCAAAAAAGAAAAGACAATGAGCCCAATGAGTTTCTGAAGATCTTGACTTGATACATGCTGCAGTGTATATATACATATATATATATATATATATATATACACATACATACATATACACACACACACACACACACAGTAAGAAGTATCTTAGTCAATGGTTGTGTGCCTATTTTTGATTATTTCATCAAATACAACATGTCAAATCAATGTGCTTATGGTTATAGAGCACAAGTTGCTGCCAGGCAATGAAACAGCAGCTCACTGTCACTTTTAATTAGAAGCAACAAGAAACAACACACCTGGGGCCAGAGTTTCACATTGTTACTATCTGTCACTTGTAAAAGTTGCAACAACTATACTTGACCTTTACGTCAATCCAATGCTGAAAATTCATTATGTGATGAACAGATTACAATCTATATGAATATTTGCTTTAAAATGCTTTAAAGCATATTTTGGTAGCCATTTCAGATTTTTTTTCCCCCCAAACATAAAAAGCACCTTCCAATTTATCAGAAAAAATATTTAAAAATCGAACTTCACATTGGCTATAAATGGGAATCAATATGCTGTCAAACTTTCTGCCTAACATGTACAAATACAACCTGAAGAATTGAAGGCTTGATGTCTTGTCTTTCTTTCTGAATCAACCATTTCACTATATAACTTAATAAACAGAATTTAGTTCCCCATAGCGAGAAGTCTGACTGGCAAGAAAACAAAACTGACATAACTCTTCAATGTGTTTGAACAGCTGAATGTCATACGTATCTAGGATATCGGAAACATTTATTTCAATACACAGTCAAAAAAACCCAACTATGTCACAAACTGTACAACCTTTTTTACGTGGGTGTGGGACAGGGCATAACCCTGAAGCTGAACAACCTGAGTTCTGGAAGGAATTCTAAAATACATCATATTTCCACCACCAATAACCTGCCAAAATAGACTCTGGAGGTGGTGGAGAAAGGCTATGTTCAGGAATCCCTTCTATGACCCAGACTGTTAAGAGTTCAAGGGCACAGAAGGTGGTCGGAGAACCAAGAAAAGTGAATCTTCCAAGAATAACCTAATCAAGGAAACCCCCAAATCCTAAATCCGGCTCTGCCTACAGCAAAAGTAATCATTCATCCATTATGATTTTTTTTGCAGTACATATGGGCTCAGGTAGAGCGGAAGAGTATGTCTACACTATATTGTAAGCCCTGGCTCAGATTCAGGTTTGCATCCAAACCCCCTACCATCCACATACAGTAACTCCTCACTTAACGTTGTAGTTATGTTCCTGAAAAATGCGACTTTAAGCGAAACGATGTTAAGCGAATCCAATTTCCCCATAAGAATTAATATTAATTGGGGGGGGGGGGGGGGGGAGGGGGAGGTTAGGTTCCAGGGAATTTTTTTTTGCCAGACAAAAGAACTATATACATACATACATAATATATATATACACATATATATATATATATATATACACACACACACACATACACACACACACACACTCTCTCTCTCTCTAAAAAAGAACAGGAGTACTTGTGGCACCTTAGAGACTAACAAATTTATTAGAGCATAAGCTTTCGTGGACTACAGCCCACTTCTTCGGATGCTACTCTGAAATCTCTCTCTCTATAAGTTTTAAACAATTTAATACTGTACACTGCAATGATGATTGTGAAGCTTGATTGAGGTGGTGAAGTCAGAGGGTGGGATATTTCCCAGGGAATGCCTTACTGCTAACTGATGAACTAGCAATTGGCTGAGCCCTCCAGGGTTAACTCGTTGTTAATGTAGCCTCACACTCTACAAGGCAGCAGGAATGGAGGGAGGGGAGACAGCATAGCAGACACAGACAGAGAGACACACCGTGTGTGTGTGTGTGTGTGTGTGTGTGTGTGTGTGTGTGTGTGTGTGTGTGTGTGTGTGAGAGAGAGAGAGAGAGATGCGCATTTCCTCTTTAAGTATGCTGACTGCACTCTTAAGTACACTGCCTTGTTAAGTTAATCAGCAAGCTGAGACACAGCTGCTTCCAGGAAGCTCCCTCCGTCCTGAGCCCTGTAGTGTGTCCCCCCTGTTCTATGGAGATGGGTTAAGCGGGTGCAGGAGCAGAGGGGAGGGGGACACCCTGACATTAGCCCCCTTCTTCCCCCCCCCCCGGGGAGCAGCTCCAAGACAGAGGACAGGAGCAGCACATGGCAGTGGGGGGAGGGACAGCTGAACTGCCGGCAATTGATAGCCTGCTGGGCGGCTGCTGCACACGGAACTTGGGGGGGCGGGGAGCTGATAGCGGGGCTGCCAGTCCACCCTAGTTACAAACCCCACCAGCTAGCTCCAATGGGCTGCTCTTCTTGAAAGCAGTGGACAAAGCAGGCGGCTGCCAAATGACGACATTATAAGGGAGCATTGCACAACTCTAAATGAGCATGTTCCCTAATTGATCAGCAACATAACGAAACAACTTTAACTGGGACGACTTTAAGTGAAGAGTTACTATACAAACATTTTTAACTTGGGTCAGTAAGCCCTCAGGACCAGAGTCTTAGGACCTGCTGGGTTTAGGGTGGGTGAGAGGCTGGGTCTGAGTCCAAGTCCCACTGGGATTTCGGTCAGAGTCCTATTTTTTTTGCAGCGTGAAAGGAGCTCAAGCTTTGGTCCCTAGATTTGTGTCCAGACACTCCACCATGACTATCCCACAATCCCCTTGGCCCATTTTTCTCAAGCCCTTCTATCCCCAAACTACCCACTTGATTTCTAGGAACTGAAGCAACCCATCCATCAAATGCTGGAGACAAAGTTTACCATCTCCTGCATTAGCTACGGCCACCAACAAGAAGTGGTCCTACACCAAACATGCTGTTTGGCTGCATTCCTGTGGCTAGCTGACTCTGGTTAATCTCTGGTGTGAGGCAAGCAAGACACTTCAGCAAAAGCATCAGAAATTATGTGTACCAGGAAATCTCAGAGACAGTTTGTGGCATTGGGGATTCACCGGACCACTGATCAATGCAGAGAGACAATCAAGCAGTTCAAGACAAACTACTGTGAAGTTAGGGATAACAACCAAACTTCTGGAAACTTCCCATATACCTGCCCCTTCGACAAGGAATATGACTGGGTGCAGGGAACCAGGACAAGCATTGAGCCCACAGTAGTTCATGACTATCTGCTAACCAGAGCTGGCACCCTTATAAACCCCAGGTCACAATTAACACTGGAAGAGAGACAGCAGCTGCTGGATCAAGCTCAGAGAGTGACTCTGGTGTTCATGCCAATCCCTGAGAAGGCTTTGCCAATGGAGCAGCTACAGCACATCCTAGGTCCATACTCACAGGAGCTGTTCAAGGATGCCCTGGGGGAGCAGCCCACAGTGGAACAGGCATCAAAAGCAGAAGATGCAAAAGTAGTGTCTGAGCCTGGTAAGTTTCTGCCTCCATGTTTGTTGTTAATATACAGATAGGACAGATTTCCAGCTTATGACTACAAGCCGGGATAGTAGCGTGTATCCACTAATGGTGGAATGCACACTAGCACCATGGCCTCATCCCCTTGTCACCACTACCATGTGGAATTCCAAATGGATACAGGAAAGTGAAAACAAAAGTGAAACAAGCAGTTATGATGGAATTTTTACTACTTACCCATTGTTACAAAGGTGTGTGTGTGTGTGGTGGGGGGTGTTAAAATTAAGAGCCTTACATTGCTTTCCCTGATAGTACACTGTGCAAATCAGCCACATCAGACAGTCAGGACCCTAAACTGCAATGGAGGGAAGGGGAGAGATAGGAATGAAGTCCATGGGTGCTGTATTAAACATCTGAAATGCACTGGGGGGTTGTATGCTGTCTATGGATACCATACCAATGGGTCTAGAAATGTGCGGGGGAGGAGCGTGCTTTGTAGCCCTTTGTTACAGAAATATGATACCAGGAGCGGAAGAAGGGGGTGGTTATTTAGGCGATGGATGCCCTATTATGAGACCAAGCTGTCCCTCAGATCTATATCTAGAGCATGGATGCTGTATTATGAGTCCAAGTTGTCCAAGAATGTTTGTATGTAGTCAATGGGGTCTGTATTATAGGCCCAAGATGCATCAAGTCACTGCATGAATGCAGGGACCTACCAGGAAGGCTGCAAAACATCTGCAGGCTAATACAGCATCCTGTTGATTTCCCCAGAAATTTTCAGCCAATCCTATTTGCTGCTGATTGCAAACTTTTCCTGAAGCAGGAACTCCAGATGGATGGTCACATTTCTGGGCACTGCCTACTTATTAGGGCTTCCTCAGTAGGTCACTAAACTCCTCGATTCATAGATGTGCTGGTCAGTCACTATAAACCTAAAAAGCTCTTTAGTATACATGACTGGGTTGCCCCTGCTAGCTTGGGGCAGAAGATCCCTTTGCCATTCAGGAATCTCTAGAACTGTTAGGTTCTCCAGAAAGTTGACTCTTTGAAAGGATTGTAAGACCATAAGTAGTAAAACCACAGCAAGTGGTACCCCCCAAGGGGGAAATGGTGTGGAATTTTATAAATAATTTAAATTGATTTTGTAAATTGGACCTTACCATAATGCCTGATGACTTCCTGCTCTGCCTCTCAGCAGCATCCAAGGTGTGTCTGAGAACTGAATTATTTTTCTCAGAATATAAAACCAAATGATAGAAAACATCATCTTTTGATCTTGAGATTCCATTTTGCTACAAATGAAGTCAAACTTTTTTTTACATTACTTAGACAACAATGTATTCTTTCATTTGTCTTGGCAGGCCCTTCCACCTCAGCAGGCACTGTCAACCAGGAGAGAGAGAGAGAGAGCGAGAGAGGTGTGTGTGTGTGTGTGTGTGTGTTTTTGTGTTCACATACAGTGATCAAGGAAGGGGGTATGTGAAGAATTAATAGTGGACAGCCTGGATAAAGCTAACCAGCAACTGCAATAACAACAGGAGAAGGATACTGGCCAGATTGATGGAGACAGGCTGGTGAGTGTAAGGAGAGTCTTGGCTGTGCAGTTTCTGGGGAACAAGCCATGCTTGATTGAGGAAGACTACACAACAAAAAGAACTGATTGAGAGGCAGCTTGCGTGCATGGCAGCAAGACTGCAGGCTCCAGACCCAGCTCCACCTGAAGCTCCCGCTGTAGCATCTGAGTTCCCACCATGCTACCATGTCCTGAACCATTTGAACAATTGTGTGGTTGGGTGGTCTATGCCACAAGGAATAACACTAGATGGAATGGGCAAACGTACCATGTTAAATCCTCCACTCCAGTGCCACAGTGGCCAGTGTGCTTAAAATGCGCTTGAAGGGCCGAAGATAAGAGGGGTAGGTGACATTCAGAATCAGTTAAAACAGAGCTGGAGTGTTTTACATGTACTGTTCACTGTTTTTGTAGTGATTTGACAAGCATCGTTCACTGTTTGGTGTTTGTAATATTTTTTTTTTCTGTCTTTGGAGTTTGATGGCAGCTGGCCTGGCTATTAGTTTTTCCAATATTTCAGTTTTTATTAAATGCATGTCTAGAAATGAAGTGTTTTGTTCACACACAGGTATGGTGTCCCGAGAGCTGTTCACTACCTTTACTACAGCTGAACTACGTAACAGCTATCCATAAACAGTGGTTTGAAGCACATGCCCATTTTACAGAACAAAGATAAAAAATGCCTATAAGGCACAATATATTCCATCACATCCATAAGTTCAAATTAACAAGAACCATCACTTCTGGTGGGAGGGTGAATGGACACCTCCCCCCCCCCCCCCCCCAAGCACACTCAGATAGTATTTTACCCAATCTTTGTTTTACTGTATACATACATGCATCATACATGTACTTTTCCCCCTCATTCATGGGGCCAGACAAGCACATGATGTGGGTACACAAAGCACCCTTTATTTCCCTTGCACGTGTGGATCCTTCTCCAATTACGGCAGGTACACTTTCTGGCTGTGCACTGATCTAGCAACCCTGCAGTGTCCTGAGTCCACTTCTGACAAAATGGCTCACCTTTGTCCTTGCAGACATTGTGCAGACACAGCAGGCCACAATAATGTGGATGGCACTGATAACACCAGAATCCCAATGGTTCTGCAAACAGCGCCAGTGGGATTTCAATCTGCCAAATGCCCATTCAACCACCATTCTACAGCTATTGAGGGTGTAACTAAACCTTCTTTTGCCAGGCCCTCTGAGACCAAGATACAGTTTCATAAGTCATGACAAAAGGGAATATACAGCATCCCCTAACAACAGTGGGAATTCCATTTATAACACTGTATTTCAGTGGGAACAGCATCCCAGACTGTCCATGAAGGTAAAGTCCCAATCCGCTGAAAACGCTGGCATCATGCTCTTTGCCAATGCAGCCCATATTAGTGTCCATGAATCAGCCTCCGTATCTGACCAGGGTCTGCATAATAATGGAGTAGTACCCTTTAAGGTTTATATATTCATGTGCCCCTTAAGGAGAGGAAACTATGGGCACGAGTCCCATTTATGGCCCTGGAACATGTTGGAAAGCCCATTTTCTCAAAATCAGCAATTACTTCAGGGACACTATTTATACCCACTACCTTTGAGTAAATCACAGCCCTGTTTGCCTCACAAACCGATGCTCCCACAGCCTTCAGATTGACTTGCCAACACCAAACTGGTTAGCTCTAGACATGTAGCAATCACGGGTACACAGCTTCCAAATGGAATAGCAGCTTGCTTCTGGACAGGTATGGCCTTTCTCACATGTGTGTCCAGATGCTGGAGGTCCAGGGCAAGTTGCTCATAAAGCTCCACAAACATCTGTTTCTTCATGCAAAAGTTCTAGAGCCACTGCTGGTCATCCCAAGTCCACATGATGAAGTGATCCCACCAGTTTGTGCTCATGGACCTGCTCCAGAAGCACCAGCCTACATATAGGTAATCTGTGGTTATAGCAAGAGTCATGAGCAGGATCAGCTGGTTGGAATCAGAAATGTCTGTATCCCCCTCCGAGAGGTGCCTTTGGTCAAAAAATGACACTGAAGTGTACAACAGCATCTCAAGGATATTCTGTTTCCTGAAACAGGTGTGTAAGTGCAAACTGGACAAGTTCTTCCAATAGTGCTTCAGCCATCTTCCTGGCTATGGTTGCTGGGAGTGTAAAGACCCATTTTTGCTTGGCTGGATGTGTTGGCGGGCTTAGATAACTTCCAATCAAGTGCATCAGGATGGACATTCAGTTTTCCCACAATACACTATGAACCAAGGCCTAGAGAGGCTACAGCTGGGGAGGGCACAGTCATAGTTTCAGGGTTAATTGAACTTTTGGCCCTTCTCTTGGTCTTCCTCAAGGCCACCCTCTTAAAGTTTCCAGATCCTGCCATCACCTCTCTCGGGTGGAGACCTGTCCCTTTCTTCCTCCAGACTGGGGGCTTAGGCTTACAGTCACTCTGCATCTCACTATGGTTTTCCCAGCAGGTCTGACCATGGTCCAGCTCCTGTGATTTAACCTTTCTCCACGGGCTATTACAGTGTACACAAGTTATCAATCAGCCCTTCAACAAAGCAAACTGCATTTATTCTTAAGGTAAAAGCATTACAGAGGAAACACAGAAGAGACGATAAAAGTTTCTATATGCATGGTAAAGCTTATCAGAGGTCACCACAACTCCAGCCTAGGCCTCTGGTAGGTGTCAGTCTTTCAAACCTCAAAACTAGGTTTGCCCACTTGGTTACAAGTCCATGCCAGCTTTTAGATCAGGATCAAGAACCCCAATTGGACAGTTCAGCTGTCTTTTTATACAGCTTGGGCCTTTGAATTCTAGTTTCTGAGAACAAGTAATCACAAGTCAATGGTCCTCTTCTCAGGGCGTAGCTTCAAAAGGCCAGGTTTCTGCATAATTTGAGTTGTGGAATTTGCTTTAACACACCCCACGGATTCCCCCACTTAACACTTGTTGTCCCAAAAGTCCATGCCTGTCTGGCACATCTCAATATTGTCTTTTGAACTCTTAACACTTCCCTGTACTCACATCTGTCATGGATGCAAGGAAGTCTGGGATATGCCCCCACAACCAAGTTTGACTGGTGTCTGTGTAGTGCACCATGGACCTGTTAATAAGGTTGTGAGACCCAGGTCCAGAACCTGTAAACCTGGATTCACTATACAGCATGGACGCAAAAGTGTGGGTTTAGGAGCACCAAGTCTGCAGACTAGTGTCTCACAGACCAGGGTTTACAAAGAAGTGTAGCCATACCTGAGGTCGCACACTCCAAGACCTTGAAACACTGTACCCAGGCAAAACTGAAAGAGTAGGAAGCCGTGCCAGATTTAAGACAGAATGTCCTTTTTTTGTTTTAGTACTTAACCACTGTTTCATATAATCTAGTCTATGAATATTATCCTTAAAGTAGCAACGACTCCATTGATGATTGTCACATTTCAGGGTGCAATCCAGACCAGTGAGGGGTTATGTCATCACCTACCACACAATGCTTTGCTGTTGTAGCTCCCAAGCTGGGTTGCTCACAAACAGCTCACCAGCATGCAGGTCACACCCTAAGTGTCTGTGTATAGCTATACCCCTGGTCCAGCAGTTATGACCCCAGCAACCTGTCAGCATCACACTAGTCACAGTCTGGCTTCCATCAACCTTGTTTACTACTTATAGGGTGACCCCAACATGCTCCCAGTCCCAAAATTTCCCCAAAACATGTGTTTTGCACTCTCCAGCCCTTTCCTGGTGAGTTCAGATATTGAAGGTCCATTGCCCCTATAAAGGGTCAATATTCAACAGTTTGCTGCTTTAACTAGAGTTACCAAACAGTTCAGTTTAAAACACAACACTGGGTTTGTTTAGATTAAAAAGCAAACAAGTTTAACTACACAGAGATAGGTTTTTAATGAGCATAAGTATAAGGTATTAAAGTTAGAAATGGTTGCAGGAAAAATAAAGACAAAAACATTTTCTAGTAGCTATACTTAACAAGTTAGACTTGGTTCGAGGTAAAATCCTTACCATGGTTTCTCAGCAACACGGCTGACCAAATTCTCAGGTCAGGATTTCCCTGCAAAGTCAAAGGACTGGTTCTTTTGTTTTCTGAGGTAAAATAGAGAGAGTTCAAGCGTGCTTGGGGTGTTTTTGCCCTTCACTTTTATAGTCCAGCCACCCGGTTACCCCTAGATAAAATTCATTCCAGCTCTGAGGACAGGCACAGAGTCTCATAGTGAAAGAGGTTCCATGCTGCTGTTTGCAAAACTGTAAATTGATCTGTTCCTGCCTCCTTTGTTGCCAAAGAATGGCCACTTGACAAGTGTTTGCCAATCAACTTTGATGACACCTGGCTAGAGGCGTTGACTTGTCCTTTTTCTTTGAGAAACAGGTTTATTCCCCTGCCCCCATTTGTCCAGTAAACACATTTTAGTCATAATTTCAGTGTATGCTCATAACGCTTAATATGCATTTCATACATAAACTATGCAAGAACATTAATAAGTGTGTTATTTTAAATGATACTTCACAAGGCATATTTTGCACAAAGATTATTACATTAACATGAATAGAAGGGTGCTTTCGGTCATAATGATACCCAAGGAAAATGTAATAAAAAATAACTACAATACTGGGAAGGTTCAATAGCAAAGTGTTCAGATTTAAAACATCTTTCCATTTCTGATTTTTTTTCAAATAGAACCAGGACTTGGTAGCTATTATTGACTAATTCAATTACAAAGATTCAGTTTTCAAAACTGTCATTTTGGGGCTAGCGCATGATAAAATTCAAATGGAAATGTGAGAAGTTACCGTAATCAATGTATCATTTAAATCCTAACTCCATCACTTAAGTCATTTTAAAATGATCAAAGTAGTAGTAAATATACTCTAAGGATAAACCTGCAATGAGAAGGGGTCTGATTTGAAGGTTTAAGAGATTACATCTCTCAATTTCTTAAGCACTAGAGTCTGCTCTCAGTTACACAAGTACAAATCCAGATGAAGCCCACTAAATCAAGGATTTACCCCAGCATGTCTGAGAATAGAATCTTGCTCATATGATTCAGTTATACAACACAAGATCATGCACAAGTAACAAAAAGGGAAGTTGTCAAATTACATTAGAAAAAATATCAACATGTAGGTATTGCTACGTTTAAAAGCAAGCATGATTTATTGTTCCAAATATCACAGCACTGATATCTGTACCAGTTCTCAAGCCACTAGTTGCTTTATGTCTTGGTTTGCAATGCTCAAGTTTGAACAGTTCAATTTATCATCTTTTGATTACAAGACCTTTATCAAAGAAAAGCAAAACGAAATATGCTTGTGGCTTGCTTTTATTTTTATGCTGGACCTCAGGCTGATGGCAGATCATCTCTGCAAGTGGGCCTGTTGACATTTAAGGGGGCAGACAAAGTCAACAATGAAGCTTCAGCCTCAGTCTAAAAGGCCCAGGCTGCACCTGTCCCATTTTTGTCATAAGCTAAAGGTTGCAACTTTGCAAAACACTGCTATGTGCTTAAAGTGCTTTCTTTACAGAGTCCTGAACTGCAGCCCTGAAATACTCTCTTTCAAAACAAACATGACTCATAGTTCTTGGGTATACAATATATTCAGATATTAAATATCTGCTCTTGCTCACTTATGATACACTAAGGTAAAATAATTTCTGTTTTTAAAAACATTCCGATAGTATGCTTGGTTAAAAAAAAAAACACATGTATAAGGTGTCTAAAATATAATATAAAACAAATTGATCTGGGGCTTCTGAATTCAAAATGAACTTTTTTCTCTGTAATTTTCCTATAAACAATAGTATGAACAAATGTTTGTCACCAAAAATATTCAATTAAAACTCTTAATTAATAATATAAAAATGTGTTGATAAAACCTGCAAATTGATCTTGGAATGCTAAACCTCTAACAAAGATATGTTTCTACAATGTAATCAATATTGAAGAACTCCGGAAGTCAAACTTCAAGATACACAATTAGACAAGATCACTCACCAATTTCCCCATAACTAGTTATGCAGCTGCCCATTCCCCATGGTAATTTTGGGAGAACTAGAGTTATGTAGATTAGAGTCTGGACAACTGGTGTCAGTTTTTCTACAAAGCAATCCTTTTCAACACAGTCAAACACACTGAAAAACTAGTAAAAAGCAAGTATTTGAAAATGACAGAGATGAGAGTTTAGAGGAAAAAAAGAGATAGTAAGGACAGAGTAGGGGGAAATTCCCAGAGTAATCTGGGAAAATTTTGCAAGCCACTCTTCTCACTATTCTGTCTCCAACTCCTTCGGTCATTAAAATATGCCAATTACATCCTAAAAAGAAGAGACAACCCCATCCCTGACAGCTGGAAAAATCATAGTTGGGAGTGCACACAGATTTTTAGACTATGGATTTATGTAGAGTGAAATGCGTAGTCTTGGAGGTGATGACAGCTATACCACCATTAAAACATATTCTCCTGAATAAGGTAGGAAGCAGCACTTGTGTTTGTGCTGTTAAGATAAAAACAGGTTGAGATTTAAGAACTAAATATTAAAAACAAATCCAATTCCTATTTACAATCAAGTTAATCAGAGACATGATAGTAAATTGTCTCACTTAAAATCTGAACAGAAAAGATAGAGAAAGTGGATACATAACAACAGATGAGTATGCTTTGTAGAAAAAGTACAGAAACCCAAATTTGTTCTGTTAAATTCTAAACTTAAGGCAAAAATTAGTATATTTGCAGTTAGGCAGACGTACAATACAATACTGCCAGTAGGACTGTGGACAGCATAGAAAATATAACTATGTATAGAATACTTTTTAGACCCTTAAGGGAAGTTGTAACAATGATCGCATTATTGCTATTTGAGCTCAAAAGCCTGTGAGGGGGGGAAATTGTATTTTAATGATTGCCCTGCAATACACTCATATTTCATCTTTCATCTTTTTTAATCCTATTGAAGTCTCATTTTGGGTTTTTGATTTGCAGCTAATTTAAATTTTATGTGAGGAAAGGATAGAGAGGCTGGGGTTGTTATGGAGACACTAGCAAGAGTACTGCTTTTGCCCTTTTTTGTTTCTACTCCCAATCAGAAAAAGCTCAATATTCCTATATCATCTAAACAACACTCATCTCTGTAGGTTACCATAATGCATCAGTAAGGGGTTTTACTTCCTACTGAAGAAGTTTGCTAGCCTTCAACTGTCAGCAGTAAATCATGAAAAGTAAACCCATGTTTTCATCATGCAGAGCCTTTCCTTCTTGCTGAACTCTTGGGTTCAAAAAAATATCCTTTGACTTACATACTTTAATACCATCTAAACAACAGCATTGTAAGATAATAAAATTAAAAATTCTACATTACATTGTATTTTGATATTTGTATGATTTAGTAGCTTAAAACCTCTCAGTGGGGATAGGAATGTATGTTTATGCCTTTTTATGGCAAGGACTCATTTCTGGGTTGAACTAGAAACATTAATGTTTTGCATATACTGTGCCAAGGTTAACAGCAGTGTGTAACATCAGGGATTTTTGCATATATTGATGTGATAGAGAAGTGCTTTGTTAATAATTATTTGTACAGCTACACTTGAATTTACTTTTATGTAGAGCAGATGGCCCACCTAAATATCGCTCAACAGTAATTGGTTGTATTGTACTTAAATGCTTACATTTCTATTTACAGAACTATATTTGGTATAATTTTATGATTCACCCCCCTTTGCTTCCTCTTCAAAAGGTGATTAGATATTTATATTAGGGCTGTCAATCGCAGTTAAGTCACGCAATTAACTCAAAAAATTGTGAAAAAAATTAATCACAATTCATAGCAATTTTAATTGCACTGTTAAACATTAGATTACCACTTGAAATTTATTAAATATTTTTGGATTTTTTTTTACATTTTCAAATATATTGATTTCAGTTACAACACAGAATACAAATATTTGCACTGTAAAATGACAAACAAAAGAAATAGTATTTTTCAATTTACCTCATACTAGTGCCGTAATGCAATCTCTTTATCGTGAAAGTGCAACTTACAAATGTAGAATTTTTTTTATTACAGAACTTCACTCAAAAACAAAACAATGTAAAACTTTAGAGCCTACAAGTCCACTCAGTCCTACTTCTTGTTCAACCAATCGCTAAGACAAATAAGTTGGTTTACTTTTACAGGAGATAATGCTGCCCACTTCTTATTTACAATGTCACTTGAAAGTGAGAACAGGCATTCGTATGCCACTTTTGTAACTGGCATTGCAAGGTATTTATGTGCCAAATATGCTAAACCTTCGTATGCCCCTTCATGCTTTGGCCATCATTCCAGAGGACATGCTTCGGCCACCATTCCAGAAGACATGCTTCCATGCTGATCATGCTCATTAAAAAAAAAGTGTTTATTAAATTTTGACTGAACTCCTTGGGGAGGAATAGTATGTCTCCTGCTCTGTTTTACCTGCATTCTGTCATATATTTCATGTTATAGCCATTTCAGATGATGACCCAGCACATGTTGTTTGTTTTAAGAACACTTTCACTGCAGATTTAACAAAACGCAAAGAAGGTACCAATGTGGGATTTCTAAAGATAGCTACAGCATTCAACCCAAGATTTAAGAATCTGAAGTGCCTTCCAAAATCTGAGAGGGAAGAGGTGTGGAGTATGTCTTCAGAAGTCTTAAAAGAGCAACACTCCGATGCAGAAACTATAGAACCCGAACCACCGAAAAAGAAAATCAACCTTCTGCTGGTGGCATCTGACTCAGCTGATGAAAGTGAACATGCATCAGTCTGCACTGCTCTGGATCATTATCGAGCAGAACCCATCATCAGCATGGACACATGTCCTCTGGAATGGTGGTTGAAGCATAAAGGGACATTTGAATCTTTAGCGCATCTGGCATGTAAATATCTTACGACGTTGGCTACAACAGTGCCATGCCCAAGCCAATCTCTGACTGTTAGAGATCAGGATGAGACCTAACTGGGCAACGGGGGAGGAACAGCAAGAAGCAGATTATCCTATATTCATCTGTGGAGTTTTTACACCTTCCTCTGAAGCACCTGCTAGTGGCCACTGCCACTGACTACAGGACTAGATGGACTTTGGATCTAATCCAGTAAGACAATAATGATCCACTATGGCAGTGATTCTCAATCTATTTACCATTTTGGGCTGCATATGCAGCTCTCTCTGTGTTATGTGGGCCGCATCCACACGACATATTACCTGTATGGCCCTAAGGATGTCACATGAGCCATAGCTGTGAGCTGATTAGGCCGCAGGTAGCCCGCCGACTGAGAACCACTGCACTATGGCAACATTCCCATATTCAGGTTCCACATTTAAGGTGGCCTGGAAAAGTCTAATCACCCAATTATTCACAGTAATATATATTTTGCTGGCGAGGCAACAGTATATATAATTATTTTCATTATCCTCATTATGGGGCATGGGGTGAGAGTCTATTTTGGGCTTAGCCTGGTCAATTTTCATATTGCTCAATTAACTGACTCAATAAGGGAAAATAGGGTATTAATTTTTCAAAATGTTAAGATGACGACGTTTTGCATTTTTAAAAATCAAGGACCTGAAACCCAGGATTTACAACTTCTTCCTCTAGAATAGTTACCGGAGCCCACTATGGCAACTTGCTTTCTTCCTTGGAACGTTACTGTACTCCAGCTGTAGATGGCAGCTGAAGGTACAATGTGGGAAATGAAGGTATTGCCATTGTAATTGGTTTAATCTTTGTATTGCTAGATTTTTGATATGTTTAATTAAAATTCAAACCAAAATGTCCACACACAAAAAATGTAGAAATCATAAGAGTGCACAAGATACTTAAATATATTAGCACTGGAAATAAATATTGCTAAGCTTTTACAGGCCAAATATTCAAGGGACTGTCACACAGCTTCTGTTTATGAATGCACAATTTTTGCATACTTATTTTTGCACAGAAATTATGGCTTTTGCATGTATGAAGCCTATTTGCTCTCAGTTGTTGGATGCCAATCATGCTACCTTTGCACAGCATGCACCATTTTGAAATGTCTGTCAGCAATACAATGTCATCAAATGCCTGGCTCATTCTAAGAACTTAATAGTGTTCTTCACTGCTGTTCTTTTCTCCACATAGTCACCAGACGGTATGGTGCTGATTATTATGTACCACATAATCAAAGAATACAACTTCATTTTGTGCCCTGTATATGCATAGTTTTATTTAGTAATTTACTTACCATTCTTTTACAGTATAAACAGTGGTCACTAACCAATGCTTTCTTATTTTGGCTTTCCACTCTTATTAGGAATTAAGTTGCTTTTATTGAAATCAAATTGTTCAAATCAAAGTAGATGAATGTCCAGGTTATTACAGTTTGTATTTAATTGTTTATAAATCTTCAAATCTTTCTCTATATAAACCAATGTGATAGGCAGTTATTGCCACCTGGCAGTAGATGAGAGAAAAAGCATATAATGACTGGCTTTCAAAACCAGATGATCTGGCAGTTTTTCATGTCAGCAGAGAAATTCCTTTAATGAATTCATGAAGTTACTGTGAAATAAAACTGTAGCAATGTAGCTGGCTATCTAAGGTAATGATAAGACTCCTAACACCATGGTATTTAAGCAAATACTGTTATCCTATATAGTCCCAAAATTCTAGCTGCCAAAAGAAGTCCAACAGAGACACTAATTTCTGTGAAAGTAAGAGGGAGGTGTAGCAACATGGCTAAAAACTGATAGTTTATTTTATGTTGTCACTTTACTGATGAGAAGTTAAGTCTTTAACAAGCTTTTTGTATTTCCTGGTAGCTGTACTTAAAGTCTATAAATTAGTGATGTTAAAGTAACCCTCACAGCATGTAAGCAGATTGTTGTGCCCAAAACCTTAGTACAGATCAAATGATAAGAGTTTGAAGTCTGATGCCTATGGTTAATTGCGAGCAAGGCAATTAGTAGATAATTTGTTCTACATTTTTACAAGCTTATTTTAAAAAAATATTGCAGGCTCTCTCTTGCAATCTTTGGTTATTGCTTCAATGTAGCACAAACATGGATAGACTCCATTCTAGGTGGAGTCAAGACATTTATTACAGGCAATACAGCAGATTTTACTGTCCTACACTGAGTGATAGCCAGTTGTATAAAACATGGCATCATGCTATGGCTAAAAATTATGAGCTACTCAGATAGACAGATTACTTGATGAATCTTCAGTTCCAGAGCTTCTGAGAACGAAATGTAATACAAAGCATCTCTGTAGTTAACTACATTTATATGACAGTGGAAGAAATTACTCACCTTGTGCAGTAATGATGATTCTTCGAGATGTGTCCTCCTATGGGTGCTCCACTGCAGGTATGCTTGTGTTCCTGCGCTGCTGATTGGAGAACTTCGGGAGCAGTGTCTGCTGGGCCCGCACATGCGCAGTCTCTCCTCATGCTGCGCCATGAGGCCTGCCAGTATGCATGGGCTAAGTACCTTAGTTCCTTCCCTACCGCAGAGTCATTGACAAGAACTCCGAAGTAGAGGGGAGGAGGGTGGGTTGTGGAAGAACCATCATTACTGCACAAGGTGAGTAACTTCTTCTTTGAGTAGTGTCCCTACGGGTTCTACACTGTAAGTGACTCCCGAGCAGTATCCCTTCTGGAGGGCTGGGACTTCGGAGTTGGGTCAGTTACAGATGACGGTACTGGGGAGCCAAAGATGGCATCGGAGGTGAAGTCCCCAGTAATCGCATAGTGATGTGCAAAAGTGTGGGCTGACGCCCATGTCGCCACTTTACAGATCTCTGAGATAGGGACACACTTGAAGGCGGCAACGGATGACTAAATTGACCTTGTGGAGTGTGTACAAACAGAGTCTGAAGGGGACATATTGTGAGCTTGGTAACACTGTCAGATGCAAATCGAGACGCACTTGGAAAGCCTTTGGGATATTGCTGAGCCCTGGGATCTTTCCACAATGGAGAGGAAAAGTCTACGGGATTTCCTGAAGGACTGTAGTTGGAATCCCCCACATTTCAGAGTTACGGACAACTTCTGTCCCTGAGGTGTCCGTATCTCTGAGGTTCTACTGTAAAAGGATCCTATTACTAAACACTCTGTGAAACTCTGGCTTAATGTCTTAAGTAATAACTCTAAATTTCTACTATTTCTTTGAAACAGAAGAATAAAACCGAACTATCTCAAAAAATATAGACCCCTCACTGTTACACAGGGATGGAGTCACTGGAAAAGACTGCAAAAACAGAATCATTAACAGTCTGACAAACTATTCATAATCGGTGATTCCTTAAAATACACAGAAAAAAGATTATGACTTATACTTGTTGAAATGAACAGTTTACTTACACAATATTTTTATGTAGCCATCATCTGGAGTGTATCTGCAGAGTAAGCAATTTTATATAAACAGACCATGGCATGATGAAAGGGATAATTCTCAAGAGGTCGCTGATTATCTTCTAACATGGGAAATGATTTTACTATTTCTTATAAGAAATTCTTGCAAGTGTTTGTGGCAAATACATAAAACAAAAATACATCAAGTGTTGCCAACTCTTATAATTTGATTGTGAATTTCACAATATTATGAGTTTTTCTTAATGCACCATCTCCTGGAGTTCTGTGAATGCATAAGAATCTCAACTTTCCTTTTTCTAAAAAAAGGTCTTAGTCCTCATGGTTGTAAAGAAAAACTTGAAAATGTGACCTGACTGCACTCTAAAAAAGATCAAAAACCAGAAAGCCATGGTTTATAGGGGTCCTGACAGGACTTTTGAATGACTGGCGTTGGCGATACTTTCAAATTTCACTACTGCAGGTCAGTGTCAACACTTTTCTAGACACATTTTGGACAACTTGTTTTGTAATATACAAGATATTCTAGTCACGAGAATAACTTTCCAGCATGAAACAAAGTAAAAGTCACCATTGTTTTTGCTGTTTTGTTTCCTTCTCTTGATCATGCTGAATTTAACAACCAAGTAGCTTAATTCCCTAAAGTTTACGGTCTTTTGTGAATTTAGTGGTTCTCCTATTAATTTAAATCTTCTTTATAATTTATATATAAGCAACTTGAGACAATTTTATCATTTGTAACCAATACTTGTCATTTTATAGCTGTAATTGTACAATCACATATTTTTTCCTGTGACTTTTAAAAGAAAGTTAGATAATCTGACTGCTAAAAGATTTCATGCTAATTGAAAAGTTAGTTGCTCTACTCCTGTGACCTTATTACCCAAGTGACTTTGTTGGCAGTGACAATTATCCATGTTAGATATTCTTCTCTTTCTGTTTACACTGCTAAATTAATACAGTCTTTCTCCATCATCACACCTGGTCTTCAGTGCCAAGTTCATAATCGGTACTTGACTTTCCTTCCCACCTTCCCTGCCATCTCTCCTTTAATAATTAATAGAGTTTAGATCAATTAAGTAAGTGCTGCTGGTAAGAGGTTTGGTTAAACACCAAACTTCATGCCATCTAGTTTATTTTACTTAATACATAATAAGCATATTAATTTTGATTAACAGGTAAATCCTGAACAGATATTCTTATTCTTACTGAACTCATCAAACAAGCCTTTATATTATGTGTTCATGCACATATAGATTAATTTCATTTGTTTCAGTGCATAGATCTTAATTCCAAAATACAGAGATGACTTCAAGTTGTGCTAGGCCTTCTCTAACAAGCTGAATACAAATAAATTTTCACTATCCAGATACAGAGTATTCTGTTTATGTCAGAAAGTAATTATTATGCTATGTTTTTCATCATTTTAATCCTGCAGATTTTTTCATGCTCCCTAGAAACAGGCTGTGCATATCACAGGAGGATTCTCATTGCAAGTTTCACAGCAAAATTATTTGGTCCAACAGCAGTTGATAATGTTGGTGAGCTGCTTTTTATGAATGTGGATTTAGTAGTGTACATAAAGTGACAAGATTTATGAATAAATGTATTTTTGTCTAATTATTGAATGTGTAGCAGACTTGAGGAAACAGAATTGTTTTGTAGATACCACTGATGGGGTGGAGAATGTTTGTTTATGCAATAAAAGAATAAATATTAGATTATTAGTTGTCCCTTCATTTAAAATTCGCCCTGTGTCTAGGTTCTTCCCCTTCCCGTTCCCCCCCACCTTTTTAGTACAGTGGTAAAAGGACATTTCCAACAATAGGGAACTTGAGGCATTCTGGTGCTGTCTTTTTCTCTTCTGTCACAATTAACTCCCCTTCCCCCCATGATATACCAAAACTAGTGGCGAACATGGTCACTGGCTTATATTAATTCTAGAAGCCCTTGCAAACCACATTAGATATTATTCCCAAAGAATAACAGAAGAGTAATCGCCTATTTTTCTTTCTAACTGGCATCACTGCCACATTTCAGAGGGGTAATTCTGACTACTTCAGCACAGAAGGATGGTTTGCTATTGCTATTCATATGTCAACCATGAGATCTGCACTAAGCTTCGATGGGAGTGATCTGCCTAAAGCTACATGGGGGTGTAGCCCAAGGTTCAGTGTGCTTCAACAGCAGCCGTGGGAACTACAAGTTGTGGAATACAAACTGCGGCATGTTGGGAGAACTTCCTGGTTCCTGCCAGGATGTACCCTCTGCCCTCCTGGCAGGGGGTCTCAGCACTGACTGAGCTGGGAGCACGTAGCAGGCAAGCAGAGAGGAAGCTGCTGGACTGTAATCCTGTTCTATGTTCTTTACACGTAGGACCAAAAAGGGCTTAACAAGCCCCCTGAGAGGAGTTTAAGTGACACAAAAGGAGAATATGGGCTTGTTTGTTTTGGGGTTTAGTTATTGTGGGAGTTAGAACATGTTTGTAAGGGGGGGGGTTGTGTTGTACAATGTACCCTCCGCTCTCCCAGGAGAAGGTCTCAGCTCTGAGAGCAAGTAGAGAGGAGGCTGCTGGACTGTAGTCCTGTTCTATGTTCTTTACAGAATAAAGCCTTGTTCCTGGTGGTTTGTCTGAGTGGGTCTGGTGTGAGGTAAACACACACTGACATACAATGCAGAGCATACAAAGGAGCCTCAGGCCCAGTTTCCCAAAGCTGTGTAAAAAGTCGCAAGGCAGGTTTCCCTTATCTTGAACAAACTCATACTGGGCCAGTGAATGGGGAAGGGTGGAAGGCTACATATGTTGAGAGGAAAGTAAACCAATAGTGAGGGAAGAGATGGGGGAGGGACACAGAAGGAAAACACTGGCACCAATGATAAGTCCCAGAATTTTCAAGTGCAGCACTAACAGCCAGCTGGGGGATTACTCAAAGACAGCTGCTAGTTTAAAGGACAAAACTTTCAAAATGGTTCTACTAATTATGAGCATCTTTGTTTTTGGATGGCCGTCTGATTTTTTAGACCCATTTTTAATTTTTAGACCTATTTCTGATGTTTTCAGAAATACTGAAGATACATTACTCCCATTAATTTCAGATGGAGCGGGGAGTGTCCAGTCATTATGGAAATCAGACCACAGCTGTTTTAAGTTGGGCACCTAGAAATAAAGGCACCCAAAATTAGTGGACACTTTTGAAAATTTCAACTAAAGTACTTGTGAAAGTGATTCAATTTATCTGCCTGGAAGCTAGGGGAGACAGCTTTCTGAGACCATAAGGCAAATGCTCCATTTTCTCTGTCTATTCACTATATACACAGGTTTCTTTTACATAACCATTAGTCTCCTAGCTCCAGCCCTACTACTCTGGAACAGACTTCTACCCATTCATTTGCACTGGAGGTATCAATTTGTCATTCAAGTTTCTGACTCCAAAAGTTTTCCCAGGATACCAGCTACACTCTCCATGTCTCTCTCTCTTTTCTGTTTGGCACCATTATAGAAGATGTAAAGAAACATGCACCATAAGTTCACTGACAAATGCCTAATTATACAGACTGAAATATGTATTATACTGTGACTATCTTAAATGCTTATAAAATGTTTGGCAAGCTTCCATATCTTTAACTCAATGAAAAAAAGGGGTTGGTAGATCATAGCCTTGTGAATACACCTCTACCCCGATATAACGCGACCTGATAGAACATGAATTTGATATAACGCAGTAAAGCAGTGCTCCAGGGGGGCTTACTCACTCTGGCGGCTCAAAGTAAGTTCGATATAACGCGGTTTCACCTGTAATGCGGTAAGATTTTTTGGCTCCCGAGGACAGCGTTATATCGGGGTAGAGGTGTAATTTACCAATCACTAATACATGGGATGGATTTCTGACTGCACACCGTAGCTAACATCCAGTGATACTTCCCTTCTGCTTTTCTCCACAGACAGAACAGCCACAGAGTTCCAGCTGGTGAAAACGACATTGATAGAAAATACTTCAAAACACTATCCTCTCTCTAAATGTTGACTTCATCCCCCAAGAACAAAGTTAATAGAAATTAACCTCAGGTTGCTGTTTCACATAATAGTTAAATAGGGAAAGGCAAACAGAAAAGTGAATAGTTTCCTTCACCAGATAACATTAGTTAAACCATCAGCATGTTTGAATTGATCGGCTGTGAGAATGAGTCTCTCTTCTTTTTTTTTAAATTAGTTTAACTCTGCAGAAAGGTAAGATCCAAGCCCTGCAACAGCCCTGTATTACCTGGGTTTCGGGAATCAGAAATAGATTATTTAATTAACTGAACTAATTATTTTTTTGTGTGTTGCAGAAAAAACACTCTGAAGAGGCAGGCAAATAACTACTTGTAAAAAGAAGTTTAGATTAAAAGTGGTTCTAAAGATTCTTATCAGAAAATGCCATGATCACTATAGAATAAGGCATTCGCCCCATTAAGTTTACATTTTTTTTCCCAATCAGAAAACCTGAAGTTTTTCCAATAGTTTATACCTCAGTACTTAGGACCAATACTGGACATAGTGTTTATATCAATGAAAAGTCACTACCTGAAGAAAAAAATCTAAACACCTTAAGTTACCAATCCCTCTGCTGCAGCATGGTCAGTGTCAATAGGACTGATTTTTCTCCAGCTGTACAGCAGGACATTCATATATTAAGAACTGATGATATCTGGATTAAGAAGAAGACAAAGAGATCCTATGGGTCAAGTTCATCCCCAAGGGAAGCTCACTTGTGCTGACTATGCTTTCACTTACATCAATATAAATTTACACGAATAGTGGGCAGGCTGGCTCTCTCACGCAAAGAAGGCTCCTGTCTCCTGCAACAACAACTCCTCTCCTTCCTCTTTTCTCTTCTCCACCATTGGGAGCCAGCATTACAAAACAAACTGCAGCTTAAAATAACACCTCCATTTATCCAAAAGCCTGGTTATCCAAAGGTATTGGACATCCCCAAGGCTATTTAAATAAAATTATACTGTACTTGAATTTGTACTAATGTGACTATCAGTATAAAAACACCTAAACAGCTGGAAAAGATATTGACAATATAGATATTCACTTCTGGCTGCAATCCTAAATAATTTGTGTCATTAAAACCCACTGAGCAGCAAGTTCATTATTTAACGTCCATCAATATGAAATAAATGTTAAAGAAATCTTAAAATTCTTTCAAAAATGCACCAGAAGTAGTGTAGCGGGCAATCACTGATGAAATACAGGCAGAAATACAATTACTGTATGTAGGGCCATCAATATGAAGACGAGACGACTGAGGCCATGTCTACACTTACAGCAGCACGTAGAGTACAGACACTAGAAGTGTAGCTACACCATCCAAAAAAAAGGCAGGCTGTGTCCACACTTGTCACTGTGGTGTGTAGCTGCAAGCCTCAGTGAAAGCCTCCGGCAGTAGGGAGACAGCTGGGAAAGTCTCAAGCTGCGAGGAGCAGTCGGAGTCTTTCCTTGCTGCCTTGTTCCTGTTGGAACTTTCCCTGCTGCTGGAGGCTTTCACCATGGCAGGGAAAGGCTCTGGCAGCGAGAGGTAGTGGGCCACTACACTGCTATTTTAGCAGCTAAAAATAGCAGTGTAGATGTGGGAGGCACTGCTTGAACATGTAGATAGCCATGTAGGGTAAATATGCAGGGTATTCGGGCATGTAGGGCACCCTACTCTACTAACCTAAGCTGTGCCTCACCATCTACACTGCTATTTATATACCCAGGCTAGCTGGGCGTGCATTGCCTGTACTCAACACACCACCACAAGTGTAGACGTATCTTGAATCTGATACATGGCTAGAAAAGGGACTCGAGGTTTGTCTACCTTTACAATTAATTTAGTTAAATGGTGCAAGTTTTCTAATGAAGATCAAGCCTTTACTACATTATACACACACTGCATAAACAGCTTTTTAGGTAGTTCCATCTTGCTTTCAGTCGACCAAAGGCACATTCCACTATCATTCTGCACAGTGTGTAAGAACAAAAGAATGGCCATATGGCATCAGACTAATGGTCCATCTAGCCCAGTATTCCGTCTTCCAACAGTGGGTGGTGTCAGATGCTTCAGAGACAATGAACACAACAGGGCAATTTATCAAGTGACACATTGTTCAATCCCAGCTTCTAGCAGTCGGAAGTTTGGGGACACCACAGCATGGGGTTCCATCCCTGATCATCTTGGCTAATAGCCTCCCTGAACTTATTTTGTTCTTTTTGGAACCCAGTTGTACTTTTGGCCTTCACAACATCCCCTGGCAATGAGTTACACAGGTTGATTGTTCATTGTATGAAATAAGGAAGTACTTCCTTACGTTTGTTTTAAACTGTCTGCCTATTAATTTAATTGGGTGAGCCAATGAACAGTTAAACAGTCTTCTTCTAGGAGCCTGCAAATCATGGTAGGACTTTACGACCCATGGAAGTATATAGGTTGCCAAAATACCAGAGGGGATGGACACCCCATTGATATAATTATTATTAGGTAAGAACAAAGTTCCTGGTTTTCATATTCAGATAGGCTGGATCTCTGGAATACATCTGCATAGTATTCTTTGCTGGTTTATCCAATGTAGATTATCCATGTACCTCCCTCTATGGTCCCCGAAGGCTTGCATAATGAGTGAATAATACCTTTTCTTGTTTATATATTCATGTGTACCTTAGGGGACATGGGAGTGGGCAAGATAATGAGCAGGCTAGTGCTACTGAAGGACTCACCAGAATTCAGGAAGCCTACTAGCTGAAACCCTGCAATTATTTTGGGCACAGTGGATCATCCATGAGCGGCAGATCATCCATGGGTGGTGAAGATGGGCAAAGCAACAATTAACTTGCAAATATCCATAATTACAAAACTGGTGTTGACAAGTCAATTGTCAAACTGATCGCTACAAATCTGGGGTAGCTAGTTTGCACAGGGCTACAGGAACTCACTTCCACACTGGTATGGCCTTTCTCATCCTTATTCTTGGTGTTGAAAGGTCAGGGAAAACTCTTCATGCAACTCAAGGGACGTGGCTTCCTCATAGAAAAGTTTTAAGCCCAGTGCTGGTCGTCCCACACCTGAACGATGGTGTAATGCCACCATATTGCACCTGTGGACCTGGTCTAGAACCATCATTGGCATAGGGCGATTCATCTGCGATAAGAAAATGCATCAGCTGTCTCCACTCCTCCATCTTTGCATGTAGCTTGTGTACTCTCCTTAAAACATGCTGCTGCTTTCTCATGGCACGAAGCAGCTGCTCTGGGCTTACAATTTACCTCTTCAAGGGTCATGTGAATAGTGTGATACATATAAAACCACTGCTCTTTACTTAATCGCAACAAGAAATACTCACATTTATACAAATTTAACAAGTCCTTCAGACATTTCCGTGTTTCCTCACCATTTCAGAGCATTCACTGGGTTAGGGTCAGTGTTATCTGGGGCCATTCTGAGTTCTTCTGCAGTCGTGCATGGCTTGTGTTCTCCCACATTTCACTGCAAGGACATTCATAGAGCAGCACAACGTAGTGTAGTGCTACAAACCATTTGATAAGCCCTCAGAAGTCTTGGTATGCCTACACTGAAATAAAAAAAACACATGGCTGGTCTGGGTCAACTGACATGGACTCAGATTGCAGAGTTATAAAACTGCAGTGTACCGGCTCGGGCTCAGGGACCTCCCACCTTGTGGAGTCTGAGAGGCTGAACTCCAGCCTGAGCCTCTACACTGGAGTTTTATAGCCTCACAGCCAGAGTCCCACAAACCTGAGTCAGATGACCCACGTTAGCTGTGGCTATGCTGTGTCTCTTATCGCAGAGTAGACGTACTCCTAGTGCCACAGAAGAATGAGTAGAGTTCTAGTGTGGATGTGGGCCATTAGTGCAATCCTTGCACCGCTCCATTGTTATTCTGTATTGTGGCTGCTCTTCTGCGTGATAGGCTGACTTGAAGGAAGTAACTCAAGGGTGGATCACTCAAGATAATGCTGGAGAATAGATGCATCCTTGAGGCTTTGTCTTCACGAGGAGAAATGGTGTATTGTAAACTCAAGTTAAAATTCTAGTGAAGACAAGGCAATCTGTAATTTTCATGTGAGTTAAAAATTAGACTCCCCCCAGTTTCTGCTCGAGTCTTTTCAGTGAACATGCACACACACACCCCTCTAGATTTAAAAAAAATAAAAAAATATTAAGGAGGCAACATTTTAAAGTGTGATTGTATCCTGATGAAGTGCAATAGTTTCTTACAATAGTCTTACAACTCTCATAGATGGCAAAAAAGACTGAGCTTATACCACAAGCCCTGTATCTGCCAGCCTTACTCACATTAAATATTTCTTTTCTCCACAAGTAGTCCCATTGACTTCAGTTGGGTTATTCATGGAGCAAGAGGTTCAACACATGTAAAGAGAGAGAACAGGCCCACAGGTAGCAATACACCCCCTAAATTATCTTTGAACTGTTTCTTCCAGATGTGTCAGTCTATTTCAGCAAGAAAAGACATTTCTGATGGGAGAAATTCGGGAACATGAAATTTATGGACAAAGATTAATTAGAGGAGAGAAATTGAATTTGGGGGAAAGGGGAGTTAAAAAGGTTAGCACTGTTTGCTTATTTTTCTATGCCATGACAGGTAGGGAATCCACTTACTATCCTAACCCCTCCACCTTTCCCCTGTAGTAGTGGCCATGTAGTAGTGGCATCATGGTCAAAGTTTTGGGAAAGCAACAGAATAAGATTTATATCATCATATTTACTGCTGTTGGCTGAAAGGCTATCAAATGTCTAAGCTACCCTACTAAGTCAGAAAGTATCTGTGATGTTATCTTAAAGCAAGCAACATTGAGTCAGTTGGGGAAAGGGAGGCAGAGTATTTAACCAACCACACCCATTTAATAGACCATGGATTTTTAATTTAATTGCAATGTTTCCCAAAGCTCTACACAGAAAAGAGGCTTAAGTGAATCAGAAATAGAAGGCATTATCTTTCTGACCTGAAAATAATGGCTCATTTGCTTGGTAATTCTGGGTCAGCTTTACAAAATGCTTTGTTTTACAAACTGATGAACTGGCATACTGCTATGGGTTTTTAGTGAATACTTGAATTGAAGCTCATAAAAAAGTGTTTCTGTATTAATGTTTTTAAAAAGTAAAATGTGTATGTTTCTAAATAAAAATAAAAGTGATGTCTATGCTAACTCACCTGTCCTAACAAACAGAAAAACCTCAATCTGCACAAGTTTTCATTTGAATTGCATGATGTTGTGGAAACCTGGTGTAGAACCTTTCTGCCCCTCCCCCAAAAAATTCTTATGGCCCTTGTATTGTTTTGTCAGAAGAAAGCCATCCAACCCTTTAAGGGTTTTAGGATTACAATTATAGCATTATTCCATAAAGTTTTCTTATCTGATCTAAATATAATTAAAATCATTTAAAGAAACCTGATATTTATTACTCATTAAAAGTTAGCCTGGTATTCCCCTTTTTATAAACACAGAGTACTGCAATTACTGTGTAAGGTAAATACTGTTGTGCAATAAATATTCAGATTAATGGCACCCACTGAAATTTTGTAATATTAATGATTAAAAACAAGGCAGTTCTACTAAATTTTATTTAAATAGCTACTGTGGCTCAATAGATACAAGTAACTAAGGGTATGTCAACACTGGCAGAATTACATCGCCGCGCAGAGAGCGCTGACGGGAAACCACTGTTGTGGGTTCACACTGTCAGCTACCTGCGCAATAGCATGTTCACACTTGCGGCACTTCCAGCGGTGCACTCTGGGCAGCTATCCCACAGAGCATCTCTTCCTCTTCTGCCGCCAAGAGTTGTGGGAAGGCGGAGTGGGTCCCAGGGCATCCTGGGTCCTATCCCAATGCCCCGTGATGCTTTGCTTCTCATCCCAGCCATCCCTGTACTTCCGTCCGCATTTGGCACCATCTTTCAAAGGTTTGTGTACTGCGCGCTCTGCCTCTTCAGTCTGCAGGAATGGATCCCGCGCTGTTGACCAATATGCTGCTCGCACTAACACGTCACAAGTGGCACTGGAGTTATTCCTTAAACTACAAAGACAAGAGAAGTTCGACATTGATCTTGCCACATGTAGTAGCTATGAACGAGATTGCTTGTGGCATTCATGGAGGTGCTGAACACAGTAGAACGCTGCTTTTGAGCTCGGGAAACAAGCACCGAGAGGTGGGATTACATCGTCATGCACGTCTGGGATGATGAGCAGTGGCTGCAGAACTTTCGGATGAGGAAAGCCACATTCATGGGACTGTGTGATGAGCTCACCCCAGCCCTGTGGTGCAAGGACACAAGAATGAGAGCTGCCTGGTCGCTGGAGAAGCGCATGGCGATTGCACTGTGGAAGCTAGCTACTCCAGACTGCTACCGATCGGTCGCTAACCAGTTCGGAGTGGGAAAGTCGACCATTGGACGCATGTTGACGGAAATGTGCAGAGCCATTAATCGCATCCGGTTCCAAAAGACAGTGACTCTGAGCAATGTGTGTGACATTGTGGATGGCTTTGCACAAATGGGCTTCCTTAAACTGTGGCACGCATATTCCAATTCTGGCACCAGACCACCTAGCCACCGAGTACATTAATTGGAAGGGGTATTTCTCTAGAATGCTCCAGGTGCTTGTGGATCACCATGGCTTTTCACAGACATTAACGCGGGCTGGTCCGGAAAGGTGCATGATGCACGCATCTTTAGGAAAACTGGCCTGTTCAGGAAGCTGCAAGCAGGGACTTTCTTCCCTGACCAGAAGATCACTGTAGGGAAAGTCGAAATGCCCACTGTCATCCTGGGAGACCGTGCCTACCCCTTAATGCCGTGGCTTATAAAGCCATACACGGGGAACCTTGACAGCAGCAAGGAGTGGTTCAACTACAGGCTGAGCACGTGCAGAATGACTGTTGAGTGTGCCTTTAGCCATTTAAAGGCCCACTGGTGCTGCCTATATGGGAGACTGGACCTGGCCGATGAGAATATTCCTATGCTTATAGCCGCGCGCTGTACGTCTATAATATTTGTGAAGGGAAGGGTGAAAGCTTCACTCAGGGCTGGACCACTGAGGCTCAGTGCCTGGAGGCTGAATTTGAACAGCCAGATACCAGGGCTATTAGAGGGGCCATAAGGATCAGGGATGCCTTGAGGCAGCAATTTGAAGCTGAAAGCCACTCATATTGGCTGCTGTGCTTAGGAGTGCAGTGCTTGTAATACTAGGTGGTGATTGTGATTGGTGCAGATGATGCACTATGAAGGTTTAAGAAAATTGACTGTTGCTTTGCCATCCCTAAAGCATATGGTTATAAAATTTAAATACAGTAATGATTAGCACACTAATACATACGTACAGACTAAAAAATAGGCCTGATTTTGATCTCATGTACACCAATGTACATAAGGAATAACTCCACTAAAGTCAACCGAGTTACATCAGTTTATATGAAATCAGAATCAGTTCAATGTGTTATTTAACATCAATACTGAATATACAGCTAATCAAATTAAATCTAAAACTTTGATTGTGTGCAATGTGAGAATGAATAGGTGGAAACACTCAGAGAAATTAAGATTACATTTAGAAATAGTATGGCATGGTAATCACTCTACTTGTGATTGGCAATTTTAGATGGAGTGATTCTAGCATCAGGCCCTAATTCTGAACTGCTTTGTGCATTGAAATGATTTTTCATATTTCTTCTAAAATCCATAGAAATTGATCTAATAAATAAATTTTTCATTCAAAATGCAGAACTATTTTCTCATTTACAGGCAACAAATATCATGTTCATGATTTAATAAAGAAAACACAACTTTCACTTTAATAAGAGATTAATGTTCCCAGCGGTGACCAGGAAAATGTAGCTAAAAGGTAGCAAGTTAGAAGCCCTGAAGTTAAAAATGCACACATGGGCTTTGATATTGTCGTCCTGTTTTACCTCACAATGTAAATGACTTTGGACAGAGATATTGTGTGTCTTCTGAAGAAGGAAAAAAGGGAACCCAAAAATATGAGGCTTTGGTTTTGGATAAGAACTGCTAAATGCTTGGCTAAGATGAAGAATTTTTTAAAAATTCCTGTCAAAATGTACATGATATGAAAGGACTTTAAAAAATATTCCAGCCTTGCAGAATTGTAATTAATGCTTAAACAGATCTCATTATTGGGTAAATTAGCTAGCTAAAATTCTCCAGTAATTAGGAAGCTTTCGAAAACTAGATACATTTATAGTTTATGGATTTAATTAAAGTGTTTCTGATTTGGATTTTTTGGTATATAAGAAGAATTAAACATTTGCTAAGGGGTTATTTTTCGATGCCCTTGCTCCATAGTGGAGCACTGTATCCAGAGAAGTTTTACATCCACTCTACCCTTATCAGCAGCACTGAGAGAGTCTCAAAGAAACTATATAAGTTGCTTGTTTTATCTTGATATTAAAAAACAGAAGTATTTCTCCCCCCCCGCCCAAAAAAAGGCAAAAAAAAAGCTGTATGTGAATTCTACATCTCTCTCCAGTACTCCATTGGAAATAAGTCATTATGCCAGATCTTAAACGGATATAAATCAGCATAGTTCCCTTCACTTCAATGGAAGTGCAACAATTTACACCATCTGAAGATCTGGCCCATTGTAGCTCAAGTATTTCTTATTAGACACCCAAAAAGTCATAATCCCACACTCAAGGAAGAGAGCCATACTGCTTAAAAAACCAACCTGGTTTAAAGGGGAAGTGAAGGCAGCTATAAAAAATTAAAAAACAAAACAAAACATACAACAAATGGAAGAAAGGGGAAGTTGATAATAATGAATATAAATCAGAAGTTATTTTTCTAAAATCCCTAAGGGAAGCAAAGGGACACAAGGAGCAATCTATGGCCAGCAGAGTTAAGGACAATATATTAGGAACAAGAAGAATCCTGACAATAGTATTGGCTAATTACTATATGGAAATAGTAGAATCATCAATAATAATACAGAAAAGGCAGAAATGGTCAACAAATATTTCAGCTCTGCATTTGGGGTGAGGGGGAGAAGAGATTATATCATTTCATCATATGGGGATAACATTTCATCTTTCCATTCCATTAATATCTCTGGAGGATATTAAACAGAAACTACTAAAGTCAGACATTTTTAAAATCAGCAGATCCACATAACTTGCATCTAAGAGTTTTAAAAGAACAGGCTGATTATCTTGATGAACCATTGATGCTGATTTTCAATAAGTCTTGGAACACTGGTGGAGTTCTGGAAGAAAGCTAATGTTTACCCCTTTTTAAAAATTGGCACTAAATGACCCATGTAATCATAGGTCTGTCTGCCTTACAGTGATTCTTGGCACAATAATAAAGCAACTGATACAGGACTCGATTAATAAAATATTAAATGTAATTAATGCAAATCAATAGGAAAATAGATCCTGACAAAACTAATTTGATATCCTTTTTAGATGAGATTACATATTTGGTGGATGAAGGTAAAAGTGTTGATGTAATAGACAGACTTCTGTAAAGCATTTGACTTGGTACCACATGACATTTTGATTAAAAAATAGAGCATAAAATTAACATGGAACACATTAAATGGATTAAAACTGGTTAACTAATGGGTCTCAAAATGTAGCTGTAAATGGGGAATTGACATTAAGTGGGTGTATTTTCAGTGGGGTCCCACAGCAATTGGTTCTTGGCCCTACGCTACTTAACATTTTTATCAATGACCTGGAAGATAACATAAAATCATCACCGTTAAAGTCAACAGCTGACAAAAATTGGGGGAGTGGTAAAAATGAAGAGGACAGGTCACTGATTCAAAGTGACCTGGATTGCTTGGTAAACTGGGCACAAGCAAATAATGTGCATTTTAATACAGCTAAATGTAAATGTTTACCTGTAGAAACAAAGAAGGTAGGCCACACTTACATGATGGGGGACTCTATCTTGGGAAACAGTGACTCTGAAGAAAACTTGGAGGTCATGATGAATAATTAGCTGAACATGAGCTCACAGTGTGACCAAAAGAGCTAATTCTATCCTGGGATGCATAAACAGGAGAATCTCGAGTAGGAGTAGAGAGGCTATTTTACCTCTATATTTGGCACTGGTGCAACTGCTACTGAAATACTGTGTCCCGTTCTGGTGCCCACAATTCAAGAAAGATGTTAAGGGGTGACCTGATTAGTCTATAAGTAGCTACACTCAGAGGCGGATTAATATTTATTGGGGCCATGGGCACAAACCATTTGGGCTCCCCATATCACCGGGGCCTGCCCCCTGCTCCTCCCCTTCCCCCCAAAACCCCGCCTCCTAGCCAGGCCAGAAGGGGCTGTGGTAAGAGCTTCCCAGGGAGCCCGGGCTGCTGTAGGGAGCCCTGGAACCTCCACCTACCTAGGCAGTGTGCGCCAGGAGACAGGAACATGGGTCAGGGGCTGCTCTCAGGACAGATGGAGGGGCTGGGGCCGCCCACAGAGGCCCAGGCTCCCTGGGTGGCTCTTACCAATGCCTAGGGTGATCATACGTCCTGTTTTGGCTGGTACAGTCCCTTTTTTAAGCCTTGCCCGGACATCCTGACTTTTTTGGCAAAACTAATGATCAGTTGACAACAGAAAATGGGATAAACGCCTAGTTTTGCCAAAAAGAGGCTTGAGGGGTGAGCAATGGGGCTCGGGCCAAGTCTGCGTGCGGGTTGGGGGGGGAGGGATGAGAGGGGCACAGGCTAGGTCCGCACAGGGGCAAGGGGGAATGATCACCCTACCACAGCCCCGACTTCTGGCCTGGCCAGGGGGCGGGGCCTCGGAAGAAAAGAGGAGGAGCAAGGCAGTGGGCCCAAGGAGGAGAGGAGAGGGAGAGGACATGGCTACAGGTCCGGCACCTGTGGCCTCCTGCCTACATGGGCTCCCAAATTGGCTGGGGCCCATGCCCTGCCACTGTCTACACATGGGGAACAAATATTTAATAATAGGCTCTTCAATGTAGCAGAGAAAGGAATAACATGATCCAATGGCTGGAAGTTGAAGCTAGACAAATTAAGACTGGAAATATGGCGTCAATTTTTTAAAGGTGGAGAGTAATTAACCATTAGAACAAATTACCAATGGTTGTGGTAGATTCTCTATCACTGAATTTTTAAATCTAGATGGGATGTATTTATAATATATATGATCAAGCAATTATTTTGGGGAAGTTCTATGGCCTGTTTTATACAGGAGGTTTGTCTAGATGATCACAGTGGTCCCTTCAGACCTTGGAATCTATGAACCTATGAAAGTGTAAGACAATTTGGCCAAGATTTTCAGAAATGACTAGTAATTTTGGGTGCCTAACTTGACACATTTCAAAGGGTGTGATTTTCAGAAAGTGCTCAGCACCCCCTCTGATCTATGGTGTTTCATGTTGGATGCCCAAAAATTGAAGCACCCAAAAAAATCAGTTTTTTTTTTTTTTTTTTTTTTTAAAACCTTGGCCTTTATAAACAAACATGGAATATCAGTGCACTAAGGAGAACTGTGGGTGGTGACTATTTTTTAAAAAAAAGATTGTTCTGTTAGAATACATTTGGAAAGATTTTTTTCTCATTTCAACCACAAACAACAGACATCAATTTAAGTACAATGGCTGCAACACTTCACAGTAGGACACCACACAAATAGTTTGGAAAGTCATTCCAGAAACATACTGAATTACCCAGAAACCATCTGTTTACCCAGATCAATAAAACACTGTTATCTTTCTTACAATAGGCCATACTGTTTATATAAACAAAGTTAGGTGGCCTATGCAGGAAAGCTATTTATTTAGTGAGATCAGCTATCACTGTAAATCAATTTCTTTGCAAATCAGAAACACAGCTGTCTGCAAAACCTACTTAAAACTCCTTCCTGTGTCCAATATTTGTATGTGTAGCAGAGCAGATTACCATGAGAATACAAAAAGGATTGTCAGCACAATACGTCTGTGGAAGCTAAAATAGAACAGCTCTTCTTGGGTTTTACATCTGCTTCAAGGGGAAAGATCGTGTTCAATTTACTTGCCTTTTTGTATTGCTTTATGAGACACTTGATTTGTTTATACTATTTGCATAATGACAACTTAAAAATGAGACCAGGAAAACAATTACATTTGCTATTCAGAATAGGAGCCTTCAGAAAGACTGTTAATTAAATCAGTCATTAAAAATGCAAAATAGAGAACCTAAAGATTTACAACAACAAAAAATGGTCATCATGTTACTGACCTTTATAAAGTGTAGCTATAAAGGGCTGCATTGTTAACATGGATTTTGCCTTTAATGAGTTTACCAGAAATATTAAAAGAACAGAAGGTCCAAGCTACCCATC
Organism: Chrysemys picta bellii; assembly: GCF_011386835.1. Classification (NCBI taxonomy): domain Eukaryota; kingdom Metazoa; phylum Chordata; order Testudines; family Emydidae; genus Chrysemys; species Chrysemys picta. The sequence goes on along the minus strand of NC_088797.1, from coordinate 114,141,121 downwards.
CTGTAAGAAGCCACTGCAAGGTTGTCCTCATGGAACAGTCATAGAGGAATCATCTCCAGGTGGAAGACCACTTCCCTACACTCAACCCCATAAAGAAGGGATTGCAAACCTCTCACCCCCAAGAACCTCACAGATCCCTTCGGAACATATATGCTTCTTGGGGGGATCAGTTAGAGGCCAGTGCCATCCTTGCAGAGAATGTAGCAACTATGAAGCATGGGCTATAAGATCCTATCACCTTTTATAATGACAACATGAGCAGCAAAGTGGCAGCAGCAGCAGCAGCAACCCAGTTAGGGTACATAATCCCAGTCTAAACCCCCACCTATTTTCAGTTGCTTATATCCTTTGACTCTTTCACCATTTGGGCTGAGCAATTTTTATTTGCTTTGTTTTTGGCTGAAAATGCATTTTCTTCTCAGAGGCTGAGTAAAACTTGAGTTTAGTTGATCAAGTACATGGAGTTTTTTGGAAAAAGTACACTTTCTCCCACTAGACGATTTTCTAACTAAGTGCTTCACTTCAATATTAATTTTAATTCAGTTTTTGTGTGGTATATTATTTTTCAAATCTAACAGGTTAGATCGTAACCTAAAAAGCCCTTGGTTGGGGGTTGTATAGAGTTGCAGCAGGGAAAATCTGGGAGGGACTGTGCCTCAGAGATTGGGTTTCATGACACATTGGGGGTGGAGGGGGAGAAGAGGAGAATTACATAGGCTGCACACGATGCATCTGTCCTGTTCTGCCAGCTAGTGGGGAAACTGAAAGGCACAGCCATGGAACCTGCTTTCTCCCCTTTGGGCAATGTTTGTCCCCAAAACAGCGAGGAAGTATCCCTACATGCCCGATCACAGCGTCTGCAATTGTCCCTGATCCTGTCATAAGAGGGCAGAGAAGGCAAAGGTTTCTCCAGTCACAATATGGCCTAATGTAATCATATTAAAAACTATCCTGGAGTTCACATGCAAGAAGGTAGACATAAGTTTGGACATGCATGAAAAAAAAAACCTAGTTCCAACACTGTTGCAGCAAAATATATACATACAGTAGAATTTTACAGAAAATCTCTGGTTAAATAGTAGAAAAGCTATCTGAAGCCTGACTTAAAAATGTTTAATGCTCAAGGGTAGAGGGAAAAAAAATCTGATGGCCTTCAAGTTTATTTGAAAGACAGATTACAGAATATTACGTAAGGCGCAAATCTCAGACCTATTCCCCATTGTATTTACAAATATTATCAAATTTTATAAGACCATGAATTTTCATAAAAAGTGACATTTTCAAAAACCTTTACTTGCTTTAATCCTCCTCTTTTCTTTTGATAGGATTAAACTCTCAAATGGCAGACTGTTAAATAAGCACACCAAAATGCTAACTGTGAGGCATTTGGCTTTATATATTTATAAATTAGTGTTTCACAGCCACTTCAAATTTGACATTACAGTTCAGTATCTCCAGGCAACTCATTTCAATGGTGTTGAATTTGATTTATATGATTTTTCTCATTTTAACATCTATGTGTTCCTATGCCAGATACCTTTAAATATAATTATTTTTTTTAAAAATCACCTATAAGTAATTTATTCAAATGAAGGTCCGCAAAAAGATGTGGCCTGTTGTTTTTAAAGCACATCAACTGTCTTGCCTAAAACAATTTTAAAAATTGCATACAGATAACTCATCAGAGGCCCTATTCAGTCATAAAAATCTACCAGAAAGGCTGCAAATCTTGGCGAATCTATTCAGCTGAAAGATCAGGTTGCTGTAGAAGCCCCTAATTGCAGAGCCTTTTCCCTGTTGTAGTAATCCTAGAAGATATCTATTTGCCAGGTAAGAGGACAAGACCTGCAGACTGATGCAGCTAATCTTCTTCCCTAAATATTTAAGTGTTCCGAGGACTGACTCCCCGAATGCTCAGTAGAGTAAGTGCTTGTTGGCATCTCTTTGGAAAAGGAGGATGTGGGAAATTTACCCAAATAAATCTGCAGTTTTTTCCATAGCTGTGCTGTTTCAAACTCAGAAATCTTGTGAAACAGCTGGGAAGACAAAATTCTGCTGGAACAGGTATTCTCAATGCATTTCCAGTACTACAACAGCAGAGCAATATGTAGATAGTAACTGAACTAATGATGCACACTACTATTTCTATTATTTTACTTTCAAACAAATAGTAAATGCATAAATTATCCAGTTTAAAGTTTACATGCTTATATTGGGCATGAGACACCTAGAAGACAACAATCTATAGTGGTTATGAAGTAGGCTGAACTATCCAGCATAAAAGTGAAGCTACTGTGCAACGAAAGAGAGAAAACACTATCCCCCCCCCTCCCCAAGCATTGCAGAATAATTTATATTAACAAATCCTAACATCCTAGGAACCTCAAATCTCAGTTCTAGGTCTGTCCCGCTCTACTCTGCTGGGAGCAGGCACAGAAATGCTACTATTCTTAGAAAGGTGCTGTGGTATTATATGGCCATTTCCGGGGGGTTTGGAAGGATACCCACTCAGAAAAGGCATTCATCTCCACAGCTGATTTTGAACTAACAAAACTCTATGGAATAAAAACCTAACACTTTGGGGACCATTTCTGTAACTCATACACTTGTTATCTGGAGTTATTTTCATTTTTTTCCCAATAAGATCATTAAAAGCCTGGATAGAAAAAAAACTTTGCTAATCTTGCACATTACTGTGGGTGAAATCTTGGCAAAGTCAGTGGCAAAATTCCCATTGACTTCAATGAGGCCAGGATTTCACACTATGTGAACAAGATAAAATGTAGCGTAGGACAAATCTAAATTTTTCTTTTAGTATGTACCCACCTAATTGAAAAAGCTAGTTTCCATTTCAGTGGACAACTTTCAAAACATCTATATAAAAAGCTATGACCCTTATACCCCATACAAGGTACAGCTTCTAGTTAATTGTATACTAAAAATAAATACGTAAGTGTGTGAAGTGTAGCAAGACACCCATCTTTAATTATCTTCCCTTCTAAGGTACAGAATACTATTTATGCATAATTATGACATTACGGTTCAGAAATTAACATTAATTCCACCAGTCTGCACTATTAATTAATGCTTTTAGTAATGTGTGGATTTTGTATGGGAATGTGCCAAATCATCTCTCAAATTATTAGTTTGAGCTATGAACATGATCTGATAAATACCTTGGAGGCACCAGACCTCTTTGTATTATAACAGACATTTCAGTAACACACTGGATATGTTTAATAACACAGCATCATTTTTCAAAACTAATTGTGACACCTACTAATATTCCATAAATAAAGGGATCAGATTAGAGTCTCACCACCATTCATTATGAAGTATTAAAGCTGTCTAATCTCTTATCACTGCTAACATAATAAAGAATGAAAATGCCAATAACTACAGAATACGAGAATTTTCCTTATGAAAACAGTAGAACATAATTCACAGTCCAAATCAGATGCTGTGCCTTCATGTGGTTATAAAGCTCTTCTGAATTAAACAATTCTAAAATTGAACATATGTAATTATTTCATTTGCCTTAAGTTGTCTATTGTTTTCGTTTAAGATTTCTGGACTCTTGGAAATCCATTCTATCAATTTTGTCTCAGTCACTACTGGACTGACTGGCATTAAGAGGAGGCTTAAATGTTAAAGAGAACCTATAAGTAATATAAAATCCTCAGCTTACCAATGAATAACATCTCCCCACTACAGCCAAAAGTCAACTGCATAGATTAACGTTGGAGCTCAGGAAGCTTCTCTTGTTTGGAGGAGCAAGCAATTATGAGGTACAACTTCCCATCCAAATATTCAATCAGTTATTCCTATTGAGTGACTTGTCATTACTATGTGTTAAAAGATTCAAGTATATTGAATAAATTCCAGTGTTATTTGTTTTACTGTATTGTCAACTCTTACGATTTTATCATTATTCTTGCAATAATCTGGTGTTTTTCTTAAGGCACCAACTCCTAAAGGCATTTGATTAGGCAAGAATCTTAAAAAGGGGTGGGGGGAAATCGAGCCCTCCGGTTGTGGAGAAAATTCTGACTGAGCATACCCTAAAGGCTCTACATTAAAAAAACAAAACAAAAAAACCCAGCAAATCAATAAAGAGACTCATTTTTTAAATTAAAATAAATCTCGGTGTTTTGTTGTGTGATTTGTGATTTTTGCATGCTCGGGGTTGGCAATACTGGCTTTCATAGTGCCAAATTCTAGCCAAGTCTCATGAGTACACAATGGAAGGAAGGGTACAACAAGCCTTTCCTTGACTCTTGCATTTCTGAACAGGGGTTGGCCAGAATTTGACTGAGCATTACAGTTCCTCCTTGTGTTCTCTTTAGGCTAGCCTTGTCCCCCACCCCACCACCTTCACAAATGATCTCCAGATCTGGCTGAGTGCAAAGCATGCTACTCTTTTCAAGGATACTGGAGCAACTGTTCTGATGTGTACTCCCAGGAATCCTCAATTGGCATTCTGACTATTTCACCCAGAATTCTTACTGTGGGCTCCAGCCACACCGCAGTGCCTCAGTGCATGTCCACCCTGCGATAAAAAACTTGCAGGTCCTAGTCTCACAGCACAGGTCAGCTGACTTGGGCCATGGGGCTATAAAACTTCAGTGCTGACACTGGGGCCAGAGCCTGAACTCTGAGACTCTCCCTACCTGCGGAGTCTCAGAGCCTGGGCTCCAGCCCAAGCGTTTACACTGCAATTTATTAGACTCACAGCCCAAGCCCAGTGAGCCTAAATCAGCTGAGCTGCAGGTCTTTTACTTCAGTGTGCACATACCCTCAGTCCCTCCTCTGGCGTGCACAGTAGAAACTGGTACTTCACATCTAGTCTTTTCTTAATCTAATGCCTTGTCTACACTACAAATGTGTTACTAGTATAGAGCTAGAGTGGCAGAGCCTCAGTGTCAATGCAGCATATGCCAACAGGAGTTCCACTGTCAGCAGAGTAACAACACCTCCCCAAACAACAGCTATGCTAACAGAAGCATTCTTCTTAGAGTGTGTGCCATATTTGTCCATGCCTTATATTAGTATTCAGCTATATAACTCATTTACAATACATGTTCAAGATCCAAGTCTCACAAAGTCACTGCATTTTATTCCTCTTCCCATGTATTCTTTGGAATTCTGATTATCAGATAAATTCACCCCACAATAGTACCTCCCAGCTGAAGCAAGAAGCAAGTTTTATTAGGAACATTTTCTATCCAAGCTATTACTTTGTCAATTAAAATAGCTCACTTTAAAACACGCAACAACAGGTTACTAACTGTTCTGTAACTGATGTTCTTTGAGATGTGTTGCTCATGTCCATTCCACTTCAGTTGTGTGCATGCCCAGTGCACTAGAATTGGAGATTTTCCCCTTAGCAGTACAAGTCAGGACAGCGCACACACCCTCTGTTGCCTTGTGCTGCTGAGTGATGGTATAAAGCGTGGAGCCAGCTCCAACCGCCACGCCCTCCCTCCCTTCCCCCGGTCCTTTTTATGGGACAGACTCGGACTTTGACATAGAGGGGTAGGAGGCTGGGTTGTGGAATAGACAGGTGCAACGTCTCAAAGAACAACACTTACAGAACAGGTTAGGAATGGTTTTTCTTCTTCAGATGATTGTACATGTCCATTCCACTTCAGGTGACTCACAAGCAGTTTAAACCGGAGGTGTGTTTCGGAGTCCAGTCGTTGTTCAAGGAAAGGAATACTTGTCCAAACTTGGCACAGTCTCTTCTGGAATGCTGATATGGCATAAGGAGTTATACAGGTGCATACTGATGACCAAACTGCAGCCCTACAAGTTTGACAGATAATTGAGGTAAAAATGCTGCAAAAGCTGCATGAGATCTTGCTGAGTGTGCTACCACCCTGCTTGGCAGAGCTATGATGTCATAGCACAGGCATATACAGGAGGAAATCCAGGACAAGATTTTCTGCGTTGAGGATGAAAGGCCCTTCATCCTGTCTGCAACTACCATAAGAAGTTGAGAAGATGACCTGAACTGCGTCAGGACAATCAACACCCTTCTAACATCCAAGATATGGAGCCTCTCCACAGTCTTATGAGAACGGGGCTTGGGAAAGAGAGTCAGTAAGTATACTGTTTATAGTGGAAGTCCAACACTAAACCAAAAATCTTGGGAGTGGACTTAAGCATACTTTGTCCCTATAAAAGATTGTGTAAGGAGGTTCAGCTACCACTGCCCGTAATTTTCCCACTCTTCTCGCAGAGGTAATGACTACCAAAAATGGATGGATAGATGAAGAGTAAGTAGCCATGGGGAGAAATAGCATCTGCCATCTGGAGATATCAACTGACCAAACCCTTTAAGAATCTAATTGACACTGACCAACAACTAGAGTGTGGAAAACAGATAGGACTTGTTATTTCAGGTAGAACAAAAACAGTCCAGAATATGTTGTATAGAGAGACAGACTGGCAAAATACTCCTTTGCTGTGACCACTTCAACAGGTAAGAATATCTAATTAAAGGCTCTCTGTCTATTCCCGGAATAGTCTACCTTCTGAGGCATTAACCCGGGAGCATCCAGGCTGTAAGATGAAGAGCATCTGGACTGGGATTTAACAAGCAACCGTGGTCTGAGAGATTAGGTCTGGCTCTGGAGGTAGTGTCAAAGGAGCCTTGGATGAAAGGATCAGCAGACTGGAAAACCAATACTGTCAAGGCCACACTGGTGCTATGAGGATCATGTGAGCATGATCCTGCTTGAGCTTGAGCAACACTCTGGAAAGGAGCAGAACAGGAGGGCAAACATAAATCAGATTGTCTTTCCGGGATAACATGAAAGCATCCGTCAGAGATCCCTGACTGTGACCTGCTCTTGAACAAAGGAGTTAGTATTTCTTGTTGTGGTAAGTAGCGAACAGGTCTATTTGAGAGACCCTCACCACCACGTCTGAAAAACAAGCCTTAACTGTATGTGCCCTGAGACTACTTGCAATCTTTGCTGAAAGATCTGCCAAATTGTTCTGAATTCCCAGGATGCTTTGAAATGAATTGCACTGGTGACACACAACACCCAAAGATGTACTGCACCTTCACAGAGACTGTCCTACCTGGCCCCTCCCTATCCCTATCCCCCACCTTGTTTGCTTGGGGACTGTTCCAAGGACATTGGCTCTTTGGAAGCATGCTGCAGAGTCCCTGCAACGTTTGAAGGGGCACTTCTGATAGAGGTAGATGTGCTCAGTACCCATCCTAAGTGGGAAGGATTTGACAGTGGACACCAGGCTGCCTCCATGAGGAGATGATGAAGTCTTACCTCTCTATCTTTCTTAATCTGGGGCTTGAAGCCTCTACATATTTGACACCTGTCCTGGATGTAACCCTCACCTAAGCACTTCAGACATCGGAAAGAGGGTCACTTAATGGCACAGACTTCTCAAAGCCAGTGCAAAGCTTAAAGACTGGAGACAGAGGCTTTCTCGGTACCAAGAGTTGGTACCCAGAACAAACAACAACTGTTTAAGTAAAAACCAACTAAATTAAAAGTGAAACTTATTCTAAAGCTCTTCTAACTAACTATTGATGAGTACACTAGCTATAATAAAAATAAACTAACACCCCAACTACCGATCACAGACAGCAAGAAGAATCTGAGGGAGATCGGGGGCAACTGAATGCTTTATACCATTGTGCAGCAACACAAGGCAGCAGAGAGCACATATGCTGTCCCAATGGGTACCTGTGACGAGTCTCATGGTACACAGGACTGTCACCTTGTTATCCACTGCCTCTAGCAAGGGGTAGCCCTGACTGTGGTAACTGGGTGTTCGGGAGCTAATACCACCAGCCTAACCTGCCTGTTAGCCACTCAAACACTCTCCTCTACATTAGCCCTGTCTGTGTCTTTCAGGTTAACAATTAATGCACTCAAGTCCCTTTGAATCCATGTAATATCCAGCCCCTGACATCAGCTACTCACAGAAATCCCAGACCCTCTGCCCCCAAAGGAGCAGTGTGCCCCAATTCACTAGTTTTACCTTAAATCACCACTCTTGTAAAAATCATACAGCACTTGTGAGCACTTATAACAAAACAAAAACAGGTTTAAGAAAGAATGAAGTTTAGATTCAAGAAAGTGGTGAAAACAAATGGTTATGATACAAAACAAAAACATAACACACAAACCTTGGATCTACAGTTATTACTAGTTATCTTCCCATCTAATAAAGTGGGTTTTCCCACACAAAGTTCAGTCTGCTGCAGAGCTGGCTGGTTTCACAGGAATCATTTTTAGCATGAGAACATCCCTGCTCACCAAGATGTCTCCTCAGTGTGAGGATTCAGAGTGCTTTTCCCCACCCTGTGTTAAAATGAAACAGTTTTTTGTCACTATTCATAGACAGGGAAAACCTGTCTTGTTGCAATGTTCCTTTACCATCTCCAAGTGGTTTTGATTGTTTGCAGTGGTCTCTGATAGTTCTGTAATTGAGCAAGGCAACACCACTGAGGGATAACAACTCCCTCATACTTGAATTGGCCCATAATGAGACATTATATTCCTGGATGACTAACTTTTACTCCAATATCATAAAATGTACTTGCAATATATTTAGATATTCCTGAGAATGTAACCCATACATACTTATTGCAATGATTCTGAGTCTTGCTAAGTTACAAGCTTTCTGTAGGTACCTTACAACAGGATATCCATTACGGATAAATAGTCTGTAAGATGTATTTGATGTAGTGAATTTATCATGTTTGAGACAAGTTATTTGCAAAGAACAAGGACCCTTTGCCAAAGGTCTCCATGTGACAATACTACTAAGGGAAAAATCTGACTGGAGCACTGGGCATGCACATACCTGAAGTGGAATGGACGTGCAATCACTCAAAGAACATGTGGTTCTTACCCTACAAACTTGTACTATACACCCACCGAGAACAGACTTCAGTTAAATTAATAGATTTCATAAACTAGCTAAGTTGTGTGGAATTTCTCAAACTTAAATTGCTGTGTGCAGTATTTTATGTTGAAAGCCATACAATACTGCACACAGCAATTTAAATTTGAGAAATTCCACACAAAAATGTATAAAGAGCTTCCAGTACTATGATACATGCTCTCTAACATACATCACCTCCACCTTATGTGACAAAAAATGTTCCTAGTTTATGTCAACAACACTAGTATTGTTCCAATAGAGTTCTTTTGGTATTCATCTTGTTTAACACCCAAAGGATTGCTATCAATGTACCAGAAACATTTTAACAGCTCAGCTGTAGGTAATTCATAGTTTGCACAGTGCTTACTATGGCACTGAAAGTTGTCTACATAAATTAAATTTTTTTTGTACATTACAGGCCAAAATTTCCAAAAGCATTCAGGTGCTTAAGTAGGAGCAGAGCTCTTTTGAAAATCTGTCTGAAACTATTTTCTATCTTTTTAAATACTCACGTCTCAAACTGGCCATCAGTTTCACTATACTGCCACCTGCTGTCAAAAATGTACTACTGCGATGAGAATTATAGTAATTTTCAACTTCTATGGCTAATGAAGCAGCACGAGAAAGGAAGCGTAACCATATTCCTGCCCATACTGATTTTAAAGAAAATATTTATTCTTTGAAAAAAGCATGAATTTGAATGTCCTTATTACCACATGCTGTCAGCATAATTTTGTGTAAAGGCACAGATCAGGCAAATGTCATACAACTTTATGCATATCAACAAGACCACGCAGATAAGGACCTGCTGGCAATATTGGGTCCAATCCTGCAATCTCCTCACACAGAAATATGGTACAATTCACTTCATAAGGAATTCTGCCCACAGAACTTCTATAGAAAGTATATTAGCAGTTATGAAAATATGTGAGATGGGTTTATTGCTTGCTCATATTGGAAAAAGTATTGATAAGCAAAGATCAGTAGTACTGAAGAAGCAGAACGTACTATTCTTGTTGAGCAGAAAGGAGAGGGAGAGGATGGGAGCACCTTAACCCTCTTCTCCCCTCTGCCCCCAAACAAGTACCACTGGGCTCTAAACATAACAGAAAAAGATATTTAAACAACTTTTACAAATATTTGTTAAAATGAAGATTTTTTGAAAAATCACTTTTTCAGCAGAATCCCAACACAATTTGATTACTACTATCATCATGGTATCTGAAATTACAACCGTTTCCAGTTTTTGAAGGTAATATATGTTTCAAAGACACTATACGTTTGAGAAACTCTCTTCCTGTTTGTGGGCTGTGTGCTGCTAAACTAGCAGAAGAGCTCAAATAGGATACATGATTATACACGATCTTAAAAGTCAGGAGCACTTCTGTTACCCATATTTGCATACTCTTATTAATCAGTTCTTTAGGCATGTAATATCTTCATCACTTTTCCTGTACATTTGGACTGTTAAGCATTTCAACTGTCCAATTATTAAAGAACGCATATGCGCAGTTGTGCACTTCATTTGTGTGTGCAATTTGGGTATTATATGAGCAAGCAGCACTGTGCTAGTGCTAGTAATTGCTCATGCAAGTCATTTGAGTATATCTTTTTTGATAAGCAGGCCTTTAGTGACAAAAAGTTGGTACCTAGCAGTCCCTGACTACACTTGATGTACCAGTTACTGAATAATGAACATATACAGACTAGAACAGGGGTCGGCAACCTTTCAGAAGTGGTGTGCCGAGTCTTCATTTATTCACTCTGATTTAAGGTTTCGCGTGCCGGAAATACATTTTAACGTTTCTTAGAAGGTCTCTCTCTATAAGTCTATATATAATATAACTAAACTACTGTTGTATGTAAAGTAAACAAGGTTTTCAAAATGTTTAAGAAGCTTCATTTAAAATTAAATTAAAATGCTGATCTTAAGGTGCCGGCCTGCTCAGCCCGCTGCCAGCCTGGGGTTACATTCACCTAGGCCAGCAGCGGGCTGAGCGGGGCCTGAGGCCGGCAGCCAGAACCCCAGGTTGGCAGCGGGCTGAGCGGGGCCGGGAGCCGGGACCCCAGACCAGCGGCGGGCTGAGCGGGGCCGGCACCCCAGACCAACAGCAGGCCGAGCGGCTCAGCCCACTGCCGGTCTGGGGTTCCGTCCGCTGGCTCTTGACAGCCAGGGTCCCGACTTCCAGCCCCGCTTAGCCTGCTGCCAACCTGGTGCTCAGGGTGGGAGGTGGGGATGTGAGGGGTGCAAGAGTCAGAGCATGGGGTGTGGGGGAGGCTGGGTATGTCTGGGGAGTGCAGGAGTCAGGGCAGGGGGTGTGGGGAGTGCAGGAGTCAGGGCAGAAAGGTGTGGAGGGGCTGGGTATGTGTGGAGGGTGCAGGAATCAGGGATGCGGTCGTGGGGGAGATGCAGGGGGCTGGAGTGCAAGGGGGGTGCAGGGGTCAGAGCAGAGGGCTGGGGGGGTTCGGATCACAGGGGTGCTCTCAGCCCCCTGAGCGGCTCACAGCAGGGGGCTGGACGGATACGCCCAACTCCTACCCCCCTGCCTCTTCTCCATCTCTTTACCAGTCTGAGCAGTGAGGGCGCTGGGGCTGCTCTTCTCCCGTCCCTCGCAAGGGCCATCGGTGGCAGGGAAGGAGAGGAGGCGGGGCTCAACGCAGCACGTTGGGGGAAGAGGCGGGGGAGGGGGAAGCTTGGCTGCTGGCGGAGCCTGCTGTACAGCAGCAGCTGTCAGGACCAAGCTTGCTTCTGCTCCCCCTACCCCCGCCAGAAAGGGCGGTAGGCGGGGGACAGAGTAGAGTGGGCTGGGTCGGGCAGGATTTTTAATGGCACGCTGTTGCCTGCCGGGGTTCGGCAGCGGGCTGAGCGGGACCCCGGCAGGCAGCAGCGTGCCATTAAAAATTGGCTCGCGTGCCGTCTTTGGCACACGTGCCATAGGTTGCCGACCCCTGGTCTAGAAAGACTATATGAGAGTTTAAGTCATATAGCAATACAATATGTATGCATCTTACCGTTTTAATGGAACTCCGAGATTTTTCTTCCCAGACATTACTGCTCAGCTCAAACGTGCAATGAACATTCGTTTCTCTTTCATAGGATCCAAAAATCAGTAATCTGAAATACAGAAGTAGTAGTAATTTTTAATAATAATCTGGGCTCCGTGTCATCTGTAGGTTACATATTTATTATATCAGAGAGGTATCCGTGTTAGTCTGAATCTGTAAAAAGCAGCAGAGGGTCCTGTGGCACCTTTAAGACTAACAGAAGTATTGGAGCATAAGCTTTCGTGGGTGAATGCCCACTTCACTTGCGTCTGATGAAGTGGGCATTCACCCACGAAAGCTTATGCTCCAATACTTCTGTTAGTCTTAAAGGTGCCACAGGACCCTCTGCTGCTATATTTATTACAGAATCACATCTTTTCTTTTTAAACTCATTCATCCTTTTCATATGCTGCAATATGAAATCAGGAGTTCTCCCGTATTAAAATTGACACACACTTCTTCTACAACTCAGGCACTGCTCTCACTCAAAAGGGAAGTTTATGGAACATTTGCACCCTCTAGTGGAAGAATTAAGTAAATAAAATTGGCCAGAATTCTTATTGCCCTTTATAAACATCTAGTATTCAAATAAATATGTTTTCTGTAAGATAAACGGAAAAACCATCTGTATTTACAGACAAGTGTTTTGAGTATCCTGACTTCATTTCTTCCCCTGCTCCCCCAAAGCCCACTCTCGACTTGCTTGATTCTAATAGCAGACCACTATTATAAAATTTAAGATAAGATTCTGCTTTGTAGCAATTTGTTTCATTACACTGAAGTTCTATCACCCTTGTGACTTTTCTTCATAATAATACTAACACACACCTATTTCATGTATAACATCTTAACCCAAAAGATGCTGAAGAGCTTCTCAAACTTGATAACATGCACAATAAATGAAATTCAGTGACCTCTGGGGTGGAGAGCAGCACTCAAGTTTGCTGCATGAGAGCATACAGATGGGACATTTTGTGGTTGAAATTGGCGCAAACCCACTGTCTTATGATAAGAACTGCTGGATGTTTACGGTTTGTGCAGAGCGGTCTCCAAGGTCTCATCCAACAGATCTTACTTACAGTAAGCTTCATAACCCTCAATATATTCACATGAAAAGGATGGACAGCTCAAACAATCCTGGGATGCCAGCTTGTTCTAGGAAGTTTAGATACTCCTGATCTAGGGTTGCCAGGTGTCCGTTTTTGACAGGAACGCGCACAGCTGACCAGACCATTTAAAGTTTGGTTGGCAGGGCTGGCAGGCTCCCTACCTGGTGCGCGGCTCCCTGGAAGCGGTGACAAGTCCTTCAGCTCCTACGCATAGGTGCAGCAAGAGGGTCTTCACACACTGCCCTCGCCCCAAGTGCCAGCTCCGCAGCTCCCATTGGCCAGGAATCACAGCTAATGGGACCTGTGGGGATGGTGTCTGTGGACGGAGGCAGCATGCAGAGCCCCATGGCCGCCCCACCGCCTAGGAACTTGCTACAGCTTCCAGGGAGCCGTCAGAGGTAAGTGCTGCCTGGAGCCTGCACCCCTCCTGCACCCCAAACCCCTCATCCCCAGCCCTCATGCCCCCCCACACCCCAACTGCCTAGACTCCCCTCCCACACCCTAAACCCCTCATTTCTGGTCCCACCCCAGAGCCCGCACCCCAACCCTCTGCCCCAGTTCTGAGCCTCCTACCATACCCCAACCTCAGAATCCCCACACACTCCAAACCCCTCGGCCCCAGCCTGGAGCCCCCTCCTGCACCCCAAACCCCTCATCCCCAGCTCCACCTCAGAGCCCTCACGCCCCCCTACACCCCAACTAGACTGCCCCAGCCTAGACTCCCCTCTCGCACCCTGAACCCCTAATTTCTGGTCCCACCCCAGAGTCCGCACCCCCAGCCTACAGCCCATATCCCCTCCCACACCCCAACCCCTGCCCAAGCTCTGAGCCCTCTCCCACACCCCAACCCCCGCCTCAGCCCAGAGCTCCCTCCTACACTTTGAACCCCTCCACCCCCTTCCCCAGACCAGAGCCCCTCCTGCACCCCAAACATCTCATCCTCAGCCCCTCCTCAGAGCCTGCACCTCCAGCCGGAGCCCTCACCCCCTCCCGTGCCCCAACCCCCTGCCCCAGCCCGGTGAAAATGAGCGAGTGAGTGAGGGTGGGGGAGAACGAGTGACAAAGGGAGGGGGGATGGAGTGAGTGGGGAGAGACCTCAGAGCAGGGGGGCCCTGAATGTACCTGCATCTCAAGGAATGTACCTCCATTTTTAAGTTAGTGAACTGTGCAATACACATGCATATCTTGGATTTTGAGCAATGCAATCTTGAAGTTGGTGAAAGATACATAATGTAATGTTTTAAGTGCAAGTCGGGGGGGAAGGGGAACAAGAATGAAGACAAAGGAAGTTAGCTATGAAATAACTTCCGCTGTGGGTTTCTAAAATTAAAATTTTACCACATTCACATGTCTCCACTCATCCTGAACAACCAACACTTTTGAACCATGGTTATCGGTTATACAGTCATGTTCAAGAAAGTGTCAAAAACCTGTTAGAAAGGGTTTCACTAATAACTATTAGTATCTGAAGGGCCCTTGTGCACCAATCCCAGAAAAAACCCCTCTAGCTAACCTCTGAGCCATAGCTTTTTAATTGGCACTCATCTTCCAATACCATTAATAGTAATAACTTTCTTACAGATTCTTCATACGAAGAATAAGCTTACGAATCTTATCAGGATCTGGGGGGTTGGGGGGGAGGGAGGAGGAGGAGATGTGAGTAGCATTACGTAGGATAATAATAATTCATCTTTTTACCCCATTATAGTGATGTCTGGCAATGTATAGCACTTCTTGCAGTTAACATGTGAGAGACTGTTACAGACTAAGTTCTCACCATACTTCTCTCTCTTCTGGGTATGAATTCTCACCTTTATTTCAGGGACAAGAGGATGAGATCAGGACACTGGTTTAATTGCTGATATTGCGCTTCTATCTCCATAGTCTTAAATAATGTATGTATACATGTCAGCATTGACACTTACACACAACTTTTATCTACCAAAAATACCCTCAAAATGAAAGCACAAAGAGAAATGTAATATTGAGCAATGCCAACTATTTAATGAGGAATGCCAGTTATTAAAAATACAAAACATTTATCTGATAAAGCTAAAATTGCAAATTTAGAAATGAAAGAGTTGAATATGGCTCTAATTTACCACTGGAATATATCTAGACTAATGCCATTAAAGCCAGTATTAACCTACTGCAATAGAGCACAATGCTGTCACAAAATGACAATTTCTTCAGTAACAGATGCTGAATTACTCCAGTAACCAGGCTATCAGGCTTTCGGAACAAAACCCAACACTGCATATGATACAGTTGTTAATAGGTTCTTAACTTTCCTTCCACATCTAAATTATTAGATCTGGGCCAAAGTCAGCCCAATCATAATTCCCATTGGCTTCTACGGGAGGTGCACATGCATACAGCCAAGATCATTTTGGTCTGCAATCTTGTTTCTGTAATCAGTGAGGCGAAGAAAATAAAAAAAGATAGTTCTGCTAGAGATTTAGGAAAAGCAAAGAAATTTTCAGCTAACAAAATAATGTTTAGGGAACTAGCCAGTAACTTCAATATAATAAATCACATTGAGCATATTATTTATAGGATACCAACCCCTCCTCCCACTTTAACAAACATTTACTTCATTCACGGACTTTTCCCTTTCACAAAGTCACTTTACCAACTCCAGATTTCTGCTCGAGTGAACAGGTATGCCATTATTTCAAAGATATATAAATACCAATCATTACAGCTATTCTTGAAGCCTCCGGTATCAAAACAGATTTGGTTGTTTCCTTTAAGTTACAGATTAATTAGGTGGCTTAAAATAAGCGATGAATGAAAAAAACATTTTAACCCTTTATAGATCAATTTATTTGGTGGTATTTATAAGCAAAGGAGTTCAAACGTGTCTGTGCTGTGTTCATCCACCACAATTTTCCCCCAACTCCTGTTTATGTCTAGCAACTGTTGTCATAACTCACTTGCAGTTCAACTTTACCACTCATTTGTCTAGACACTACTGATTTGATTACTTCCCCTGCTCCAGTTCAGTTGATTAGTCCTTGTTTGATTACACAATACACAGTTTATGTTTGGGCAAAGGATTACCTAGACCCACAAACTCATGCCTTGTTTGCCTTCTTTTTTTCCTTAAAGCCATCCCAAGTAAACCATTGTGTTTGTCTTCTGTTCCCCTTTCTAACTTCAGATGTTAGAGGAGATTTTAGGATCTTTGTCCCTTTCTTGCTACTTGTTAACTGTTAAAAGCTGAACATATATTTTGATGCTAAAGCTTTTTTTAAAAATCAGACTTAAAAATCTGAGTCACTGTCAACAACTGAAAAGTATTAGAAACTTAGGCCTTGGCTACACTTACCCGCTAGTTCGGCGGCTGGCAATCGAACTTCTGGGTTCGACTTATCGCGTCTAGTCTGGACGCGATAAGTCGAACCCGGAAGTGCTCGCCGTCGACTGCGGTACTCCAGCTCGGCGAGAGGAGTACCGCGGAGTCGACGGGGGAACCTGCCTGCCGAGTGTGGACCAAGGTAAGTTCGAACTAAGGTACTTCGAACTTCAGCTACGTTATTCACGTAGCTGAAGTTGCGTACCTTAGTTCGAATTAGGGGGGGTAGTGTAGACCTGGCCTTACAAAGACAGAGAAGTCAACTGTGAGTTTAAGCAGAGAGTCATTACAACAGGAGTCATGCAGGTGTCCAGGCCCATTCCTACTGTCTTTGGAGAGCTTTGTTATTTGTACAGGCCAATATTTTTTGAATATGAATGCCTAAATTTCAGCACTTGAATATATAAATCTGATTTTTCAGAAGAAACAAGCACCACAACTTCTGTCACAGGGTAGCTGGGTCTTTAAGAGCAATCCATGCCCAACTCTCGCCTATATATTTCCTCCCAAATTATGCATCTGTAAGCTACAAAGATTGATGGGAAGAGGAAAACAAAATATAAAAGGCAGGTCCAGTTCCCTCATTGTGGGGAGTGATTGTCTCTTCGCTTCAGGTTTGTCTACACTACAATAAATAACCCGCAGCACCGAGTCTCAGAGCCTTTGTCAGCTCACTCCATCTCACAGGGCTCAGGCTCTGGGGCTAAAAATAGCGTAGACAATCGAGCTCAGGCTGCAACCTAGGCTTTGAGACCCTCCCCCTTTCACACAGGGTCTCAGAGCCCAGGCTCCAGTCTAAACATCTACACTGCACTTTTGTAGTCCCACAGCCTGAGTCAACTGATGTGGGCCAGCTGCGGGTCTTTTATTGCAGTGTAGACATACCCTAAGGTATGCTTTTAAACACCTGTGTTTGGCCCATGTCAGCAGACTTGGGCATCTGGGCTGTAAAACTGCAGTGTAGGTGTTCAGGCCAGGCTGGAGCCTGGGCTCTGGGATCCTCCCTCCTCATGGGGTCCTGCTCCAGCCTAAGCATCTACACCACTACTTTACAGCCCCACAGCCTGAGCCCAAGTCAGCTGACATGGACCAGCTGTGGGTGTTTAATTGTGGTGTAAACATACCCTTAGAAGCCTGAAGGGGAACAGCAGTGGCTAAGGTTTCTCTAGAGAAAAGTTTAGGTTCGGGTTAGAATTGGGGATTGTGACTGCCTGGAACCTCTGTGCCAAGAAGTGGACTTCTAAAACATGGGAAAAGGTATTGGGGAAACCATAATACAAAGTGAAAATTAGTAAATATTTGTATAACTTTTGTTTAGAAGAAATTTTTGTAGTCCCTAAGAAGAGTCAAATGGGACAGGTATCCTGTAGAGGTGTTGGGATATATTTTGTGCATTAGGCATTAAACCAGACCTTAGAAAGGAAGACTGGTTTGGCACTTCAATCTGTCTCTGTGATTGATTACAAATGCAGGAGGTAAAGACACAGCTACATCCAAATGCCAGAGAGAGTAGCAGCCCCCTCACTCCTGCTGACTTTGAAAATTTTGACCACGGTGTCCAATATGTCTTACGTAGGTGCTTTGCGAAGGGGGGGGGGGGGGGGAGGTGAGAGAGAAAGTTATAGGAGTACTTGTGGCACCTTAGAGACTAACAAATTTATTAGAGCATAAGCTTTCGTGGGCTACTGCCCACTTCTTCGGATGCATATGTGGGCAGTAGCCCACGAAAGCTTATGCTCTAATAAATTTGTTAGTCTCTAAGGTGCCACAAGTACTCCTGTTCTTTTTGCGGATACAGACTAACACGGCTGCTACTCTGAAACCAGAGAAAGTTATGTCTCTTCCCCAAGGAGCTCCCAATTTCAGGTCAATATAGCACAATAAGGGAAAGTGGGAGAGAGGGATGAAGCTAGGGAGAACAAAGTTGCAAACTTTTTCTTAAAAATAGGAAGGTTAGGTTTTGTTTTATTTTCATAGGCAAGACTGGTAGCACTGCCTATTTTTAAAGTTACCCAACACTTCCCAGTTTAAGACCCTGTTACCAGCTGCTCATAAAACTTTTCCACACTAGCCATTTGGGCTGAAGTTTTCCATACCTGGTGTCTGCTTCAGTTGAATTGTTTTGGAAAATTTCAGCCAAAATAGTTCAGCATTTCAGAGAATGAGGACAGGGAAATGTAAGTTTTGCCCACGTTAAGTTCTGGCAAGTTCTTCATTGAAAAGCTCCTGCCCATGACCACCCCATGCTCTGAAGAAAGGATTTGAAATTTGGCAGGAGGTGCCCTGTGTGAGGGATGTGCTTTTTGCTATCCCTGTGAAATCCACTCAGATTTAGCCAAGGACTTTGAAAAATGCAGTTTCAGTACAGACTTCAGATTTTTAACAGCTAAAATCTCCAAAGATTCCATCCTCACTAAGCATTTTACATCGCCTCACAGCTCCTACAGTTGACCAGCTTGTACATGTGCCACCTCAGAGTAATTGAAAATGTTCCCTTCAGCCCAGGGCTAAAGGGGTGAGGCCTGTAATGCAGAGGTGGGCAAACTATGGCTCGCGAGCCACATCTGGCCCACGGGGCCATCCTGCCCAGCCCCCCCGCCTTCCTCAGCCTCAGCTCACCGTGCCGGCAGTGTGGCAGGCTCACGCCGGGCGGCGCGGCTCATGGGTGAACACAGGGTGCCCTGGCATGGCCCCCCCACAACAACAGGAGGCCCCAAGGCCAGGCACTCGGGCAGCTCAGCACCAGCGCACTGCCCCCCCCCCCGGGGGGGGAAGGGGGAGGACTGCACTGCAGGGGCAGGAGACCAGGCAGATGGTGTGGGTGGCGGGAGCGCAGTGAACGCGGCCGGAGGACTCAGGAGCAGCACTGGGCGGCCGCACAGCTGGCTGGAGAGAAGCGGCGCTTTGAAGGGGAAACCACCGCTTCTCTCCGGCTGCGCAGCAGCCCCTGCTCCTCCTGAGTCCTCCGCCCATGTTCGCAGGGCCACATTCTGAAAGGGGCTTGGGAGGCGGTGGATGGGGGTGGGCAGTTAGGGGCAGGGGGCGATCAGAGGACAGGGAGGGGGGGTTGGATGAGGGGTGGGGTCCAGGTGCATTTGGGGCAGGGATCCTCTGAAGGGGGCAGTCAGGGTGGGAAATGAGAGGGGGCAGAGGCCAGGCTGTTTGGGGAGGCACAATCTTCCCTACCCGGCCCTCCATACCGTTTTGCAACCCCAATGTGGCCCTTGGGCCAAAAAATTTGCCCACCCCTGCTGTTATGGCTGCTCTGGGCTGGGGTGGAGCCAGGCACTGAAACTGAGAGCAGGCAGTCTGTCCTATGGTAGACATGACCTCTTCCTAGCAGTCAGGAAAGGTGGAGGAGAAAACCTATATCAATACAGGTTTATTGGCTGCTGACTAAACATGTGGAATGTGTAAAAAAGAAATATCTACAAACTTTATTTTTCTAATTTTCAGCTACAGTAACTTTTAAACCCTTAATATTTTAGAAATTGTAAAATATTCCTTGGATTCAATTTTTTTTCTAAATTCTTTAAAAAGAATAACATGTACTTTGTGCTGTTGCCACGTATTACTGTGTTTTTCCATTTTAGGGCTGTTTTGTCAAGTAGGCCTATCCAAGGGTCATATACTTAAACTACTATTTTACATACCATAATATCTATTCCAAGATAATGAAAGGTAATCATTTAATCCTGTTTGCTTTACAAAGGTGAACCTATGTAGATAAATGTTATGTTTAGCAGATTAGTCTAAAAAGATTATTTTCCCCATAATAAAATCAAGTTAATATGCCTTACTTGTAAACTAGTCTCTACAGTTTAACATGAAAAGCTTCACAGTTGGAGAATTAGAATTGCTTTTCACCCTCCGAAGACAATATAAAAATGATTATGAAGTTGTCAGTCTGACTTATTTGCTCTTCCAATTCTTTGAGAACATACTCAAACAGAGCTAACAAACTGAAGGTAATCTTGCTTTGGTCTTAAAACATTAACTAGAATGTTTATCAAAAAATAAATATATTATTTTTGCAGTAGTAAAAAATCATATTGCCCTGTCAACATTAATTTACAACTTTGATTATCTATTACCTAGCACCTAGAAGTCTCAGTTATTGAAGTTAAATTTTTATAAGCAATGGTTAAATTGGGGGAAAATAATCCTGCATATTACTACTACTACAGCCCCTCCTCTATTCTTTGGCCTCTCTCCTTAAAAAAAAAAAAAAAAAAAAAGCAACATTTAAAAAATGCAATTTTCAGGAGTTTCATGGGGGGTGAATACTAAGCTCAGCTCTAAATGCAGTGCATAAGTGCACACACACAAAAAACTGATTTGGGTGAAAAGAGTGTTAATTACTAATCTGCAGCAGAGAACAAAAATCCTTTGGTTTGCAAAATGTTATCCCAAAACTTTATTAATGTAGTTTAAAGATCCAATTCTTACTAATACGTAAAGGAAACTAAACATTACTGATCTGTCTCTAGTAATAAGAGGGTTCTTTTTAAATTTTATGGAACTGCATTTCTCAGAGAACTGGAAATGAGGACAACAGCATTCTGTGCTTGAATGTGATCAAGATTGGTAAAGACTATCACTGATTTTTTTTTTTTTTAATTCAAGGGGAAAGCACGAACGCAGTCCCACACTACCACAAATTCTGCAGTTGAGTTTCCCGCATTCGGAGAAGTCACAGGCATCAGCACACCCGCAGTGCAATGGATAAGCCTCACCCTGGGAAAACCACATTGGTGATCATGGTATCTCCCCTGCCAGGTAAATACTGTATCACTGATGCCGGGCAGAGTTCAGTGCTGAAGCCAAGTGACTGTTAATAAGGCTAGGGGTCATAGCCAAAATAACAGAGAGGGTAGATGAGGAGAGCAATGGTTCAAGCAGGCAGGTTTTAGCTGATGAAACAACCTAGGATGGGACACTTGTCATGTGGAGAAGACAGGTGTTAAGCTGAACAATTTTGGATCCTACTACTGGTGTGCACGTTTGGAAGTTGTGTCCCATAAAGGTTGCGCATATACCCTTCATGTCCTCACTCTCCCTGAAGGGAATAAAGGGCAGAGCAATCCTGTCCACCATTCAAATTTCCTTTGTCATCCAAAGATCCCAAGTCTCTGAACTGTGGGGACAGAGAGTGGGCTGTGGGATCCGTATGCAAAGAACATCTCAAATAACAGTGACTGCAAACTGAGTAACTGATTTCTCTCCTTTAAATTCCTGTGCATCTGGTTCTCACTTATGGTGATTAGCCAGTAGTTCAACATTCCAGGGAGCGGGGACTAGGAGCTCATTTTAAATGACTGCAGGACTGTTCTGCCAACCTTTGCGTTAGTTCTAGAAGTTGATATTAGCAAATAACGATTGGTGAACAAGTGCACCAAGGACCATGTTGCCTCTCTACAATCTCTGTGATCAGAACTTTAATGAATCATGCCACAGACGAGGCCTGCATTCTGGTGGAATGGGCAGTAACCTGATCAGGGAGCTGCAGTTTGTTAATATCTAAGGTTACCCTGATAACAGTCTACAGTGCATTTCAAAATTCCTGAAGCAGAAAGAGGTCTACCTTTAGATGAACTGCGATATCCAAAAAAAAAAAAAAAAAAAAAAAAAAAAAGTCTAGGACATCTTCTAGCCAGTCTTGGGGGCTAGCGCTGGTAGCGCTGGCTCGGGCAGCTTGGCACTTAAACAGAGCCGAAGAGTCAGGGGAGGAGCAGAGCAGCCGGAGCCCGGGAGAGGAAGTGCCCGGCCGGGGGCGCAGGGTCCAGAGGCATAGGGGCTGCCCGAAGCCCGAGCGCTACCGGCTTCATGGTTTGCCGGGCAGCCTCCAGACCCTGTGCCCCCGGCTGGGCGCTTCCCCTCCCGGGCTCCAGCTGTGCTGGGGAAGCGCCGGCCGGGGGTGCAGGGTCTGGAGGCTGCCCGGTAAACCGTGAAGCTGGTAGCGCTTGGGCAGCCCTTTTCGCGTGGCTGGAAGGGAGGAGGGGGAGTTAGGGCGGGGACTTCGGGAAATGGGCGGGGAATGGGCGGAGTTGGTCAGGGAAGGGGTGGAGTTGGGGCAGGGCCGGGGGTGGGAAAGGGGAGGGGCCCGGGCCCCGTGGAGTGTCCTCTTTTTTTATTTTTTAAATATGGTAACCCTACACCACCCATCCCCTGCAACAATACACCTGGTACTCAATAAAGAAAGCAAGCCAGTAAACAGAAAAAAGAACGAGCTCTTCAGCAGGGATGAAGGAGGAGGGAGGGAATAGGCTGTACTGGGTCTGAGCAATGAAATTGTGAGCAGCCAGCAGGAAGGAAGTGCAAACAGTTCTCTGCATACCAAAGATGTCTATTTTCATATGATGGCAGTCATTGGTTTGCTTGTGTATTCAAAACAAATACAAGTCAAATGTCAAGTATTCATATCTGAATCAAAACACAGACATTCATCTGAGGCCTTTCCAGAACACCCATGGCTGCCCAAACTTGCCCAGGTGGGCAGCTTGTCACCTACAGCATAAACCATTCATAATACAATAAATAAAAATTGGTGAGTTCAGTTCATGCCCACAGTTTTAGGACAGGGTTTTTATATATACTGGAAAAAATAAATAGGTCAGATTTGAGGCATACTGGTAGAGCAGTGTGCAGATGTCACAGATTTACAGGAGCGGTGATATGCCCCGGCCTTTAAGCAGTTTCTTGAGAGTACCCTTTCAGTGTATCGCCAAGGGGGCACATATTTACACAAGGTTAGGTCATACAGCTTCAATGTCTCCAAGACCAAACCTCCAGTGTGCCTGTTTCTCCCCATGAGCTCTGCCCAGAAAGTCCGACTGAGGGAACTCCTATTCAGAGACTTTTATCCCTTTCTAAGATCAATGCACTTCAGCAAGTATCTGCAGTGACTTTATGCTGCCTTGTCAAAACAGATGAGGTTCATTAGTCAATTGGAAAACAGTATTGGGAAGTCCTTAGTTTAGCACAGAGACACAAGTGTTCATACTGGCTAAAACCAGGGCTCCCCTGAGCCACACTCCAGTAGGAACCATCTTTGTTTCCTTTTCTGACTATCCCTCTGTCTTAGTTCCAGGTGAGAGCCCCTGTGAGCCCAGTTCTTACCATAGCCTCCTGTCACCTCTCAGTTCATTATCCTCCTGCTGCAAAGACGTGCTGTGACGTTATGAGTATAATATAATATCTCATTGAAAGGTGACAGGGCCAGAAAGAGATAACTCACTGACCTGACCCATGGCTGACCTGTAGAGACTGGTTAGGAAGATAGGTAAATGAATAGTGCTTTGAAATGTAAGTCTGTATTGTTAGAGGTAGAAGGGTAGGTGTTTGCTCAGGTCTTGTGATGTAAGCAAACAAGTCTTGTCTATTGCTATAGCTTTAATTTAAAGATTAAAAAAAGGAATATTAACATTTATGATGATACTTGAGTGAAATAGTATTATTGTCTATATGTCTCTTTGAAGGTTGTGGTAACCTGTATCTGAACTGCGTAATGGATAAATTACCCTGTGCTAATTGCCAGGATGTTTGGAAGAAGGAGAGTTAGGCCTATTGTTTTCTCAGACAGAAAGGCTGCTGGAAATGTATAAGAACCCTGGAACGTGATCCTACTTCATCTCAGATCTGCTTTGGGTTTCAAGAGGGGGAAACCATAAGCCATAAGGATGGAGATCCCCAGTTACTGACTGGAGTCACCCTGAATATGGATATTGGACTATAACCTATGGACTATATCTAAAAGGACTTTTGGCAACTACAAATTCATCTCTCATATGTATCTGAACCTCAAGAATTGAATTCAAGTCTGTATGTATATTGATTTTTTAACCAACACTCACTCTCTTTCTTTTTTAATAAATTTTAGTTTAGTTAATAAGAATTGACTATAAGCGTGTATTTTGGGTAAGATCTAAGTTATAATTGAACCTGGGTATGTGGCTGATCCTTTGGGATTGGAAGAACCTTTTCTTTTATATGATGAGATAAGATTCTCAGTAATCATCATCATACCTGACGTGTGTGTCTGGACGGAGGCCTGAGGCTGGGCACTTTAAGGGAACTGCGTTGTTTGGACTTCTGAGTAACCTGTATGGTAATACAGAAGTTGTTTTGTGCTCGCTTGATAAATCTAAGTATTGGAATATCCACCAGCTTTTGGGGTTTGTCTGTCCCGTTCTGTTTGCAGTTCACCCTATTTGAGTGACCTCAGCTGGCTCCTACGGGCAGCACCATCACACATGCTGAGTTCACATGTTCCGTCTGCTGTGAGCTTCCCCTTGTTAAGTGTCAACTGGGATTCCCCATGGTCTTTCTGGATCCTCTATTGAGGTGCCTGGGTTCCAGCCAGTCCTTAATGGGCCACTCATATCACCCCAGACAGTTACATGATACAAACACTTCATGTCTTTGGCTCAGACTCAGGGGCATCATTTTAACCCTTCTGTACCGAGTAGCAATACCAAAATGATTAATACAGAGCCATACAGATAGTTCATAAAATATTACAGACAGTTCCTACATTCATCACAGCAGAAACTTCCACTTGGGTCACACCACCTTTTGCATCAAATTGTAGAACAAGTTTCTAGTTGTGTCAGCCTGGTTGTTTTGAGTACTGAAACTTTTACTTTTAAGGAAGTTTTTAAAAGAGAACACACACTAAATACATAAAAAAAAACTAGCGAGAATTCAAGTTTTTAAATTTTAAATGGCAGCATTAACTAAGTCAGCAATTTATTTTGTGCCAGGTGCTATTTTTTCAAATTCAACTAAATAGTTTAGAATCATCTCAAATTTGCAATGGAACACGTGAAAATCAAATGGCTTTAAGGACCTTTTGAGGTTCTGTTGACAGTCTGCTCAAGTTTCGTTATCATGAATTATGATGTCATTAGGAATGCAAAGAGTAACCTAACATTGCATTGTAATTCAAAATAATATAAATACCGTACTTTTTTTAAAAAAAGCATTTCCAGATAAAAAGTTCCATACATTTCAAACATGTACAATGCTATCTTCTTCTAGGAGAGTGAGGGTGCCAAGAAAGTAATAAAGAACTGCTCTTAGTTCAACTGCAAGTTTGGAGGAGATTATGAATTCCACACATTACCCAATGACTTGTATCAGATTATAGAAGACTTCAGGGATCTTGCAAGGGAGCTAAAGAAGAGGAAGTGACCTTCTCAAAAATCCTTCAGAGCCAACAAATGAGAGAAGGCAGAAAATACTGGAGCTCAACTGTTGGCTGTGCATTTTTGTTCTATGAAACATTTGGTCAGATTCCAGCCTGAAAGTGGGCTTTATGAATGGCATGACATGCCTCTCACAGGTGGGGGGAGAAGGGGCTGATCTTCTTGGCAAGAGACTAGCTGGAAGGGTGATAATATACAATGCAAGGGGAAGGTGCTATGGAGGAAAACACAAAATAATCTAACGCTGTGTGCCATGAACAAATTGAACTGATAGTGGGTATTAGGAAACACTATTTCACTAGGAGGGTGGTGAAGCACTGGAATGGGTTACCTAGGGAGGTGGTGGAATCTCCATCCTTAGAGGTTTTTAAGGCGTGGCTTGGCAAAGCCTTGGCTGGGATGATTTAGCTGGTGTTGGTCCTGCTTTGAGCAGGAGATTGGACTAGATGACCTCCTGAGGTCTCTTCCAACCCTAATATTCTATGATTCTATGATGTGACAAAGAATGGGAATAGAAGAATTTTTTCAGCTGCATATATATCAAAACTAAGAGTTCAGGTAACATGCAAAAGGAACTGGAAATACTCATCACTAAGAAAATTGATATAATTGGCATTACTGAACCCTTGTGGGACAGTTTGCATGTTGGAATATTAAAATCACTGGTTATAACCTGTTTAGGAAGGACCATGTGAGTAAGAGGTGGGGACTCTAAAGACACCATTACTGATTTTAATAGTTATTTGTAACTCAGAACCACAGGATTTTGAATGCATGTGGATCAGCATGCTAGTTAAAGATCAGGAAGGAATATTGGTGGGGATCTATTACAAAACAACAAATCAAACCAGAGAACAGAATAAATTACTTCTTAAGCATCTATCTATAATGCCTGGAAAGAAAAAAAAGTTGTATTGTTATGGGGGACTTCAGTTTGGAAAACATGCTGGAGGTCTCATGCAGCCAGTAGTAAATCAACACTAAAATTTCTGAAAATTCTGTATAAGAAAATTATCTAGAAAGTATTATGCCCAACACAAGGTAACTAAAAGATAAAGATGAATTAAATACTGGACTTAAAAAGTAGGTGGTTGCCTACCTTGGGATCAGTGATCATGAGGAGTTTTTAAACTACGGGCTGGGAGAAAACTAACAGGTGCAAAGGAGCACACAGTTCAGGCAGAGACATCCCTTAGTGGAAGATCTATTAATGGGGATTCTCTATATCCTAATAAAGAGGAGAGGATGGATGATGATAAAGTACAGGTAGGATGTTATGAAAAACAGTCAAATGAAAGAAAAGGCCCATTCAATTACATCGCATGATGGCAGATAGCTAAAAAGTGATACATTTTATAAGTGCTTATATACAAATTCTAGAAGCTTAACTACTAAGATGGGTGAACTTCAGTGCCTTGTATTAAATGACCATATTGTTAGAATAGGCATCCCAGAATCTTGATGGAATGATGAAATCAATAGGACACAGTAATACCAAGGTACAAAATTCTCATGGAGTGCACAGGCTTGGTGCTCTGGTACCGCTCTGAATGAAGTCAGACAGGACCTTCTGACAGGGTGACTCTCCTCAGGGCACACTGTCACTAGGGCAAGCCTCCTTGGCTTCAGCACCTCCTTGAGTCTAACCTCAGAGCATTCAGCACCCTTGTTCCATGCCGTGAGCTCCCCGCAGCAAATCCACATGGATAGGTCACCTGGGGAAGCCTTATGTGCCCCTCAAAGGGCCCATGCACCCTCAACTTCATAGTCAGCAGTGACTCTCACCAGCGAGATAAAACAGAAGGTTTTATTAGTCAAAGAATCACAGAAATGGAAGGGACCTCGAGAGGTCATCTAGTACATTTCCCTGCACTCGTGGCAGGACTAAGTATTACCGTCAGGGATGGTCTAGATGTTTGTCTAACCTGCTCTTAAAAATCTCCAACGATGGAGACTCCACAATCTCCCGAGGTAATTTATTCCAGTGCTTACCCACCCTGACATTAGGAAGCTTTTCCTAATGTCCAACCTAAACCTCCCTTGCTGCAGTTTAAGCCCATTGCTTTTTGTACTATCTTCTGAGGTTAAGAAATCAAATTTTCTTCTTTCTCCTTGTAACAACATTTTACATACTTGAAAACTGTTATGTCCCCTCTCGGTCTTCTCTTTTCCAGACTAAACAAACCCAGTTTTTTCAATCTTCCCTCATAGGTCATGTTTTCTAGACCTTTAATCATTTTTGTTGCTCTTCTCCCGATTATCTCCAATTTGCCCACATCCTTCCTGAAATGTGGTGCCCAGAACTGGACAGAATACTCCAGTTGAGGCCTAATCAGCGCAGAGTAGAGCGGAAGAATTACTTCTTGTGTCTTGCTTACAACAGTACTGCTAATACATCCCAGAATGATGTTTGCTTTTTTTGCAACAGCGTTACACTGTTGACTCATATTTAGCTTGTGGCCCACTATGACCCCCAGATCCCTTTCCGCAGTACTTGTTCCTAGGCAGTCATTTCCCATTTAGTATGCATGCAACTGATTGTTCCTTCCTAAGTGGAGTACTTTGCATTTGTCCTTATTGAATTTCATCCTATTTACGTCAGACCATTTCTCCAGCTTGTAAAGCTCATTTTGAATTATCCTCCTATCCTCCAAAGCAACCCCTTGTAACTCCTCCCAGCTTGGTATCGTCCACAAACTTTGTAAGTGGACCCAGAACAGGACCTGCGGGACCCACTCGTTATGGCCTTCCAGGATGATTGTAATCCACTGATAATTACTCTCTGGGAACTGTTTTCCAACCAGTTTTGCACCCACCTTATCGTAGCTCCATCTAGGTTGCATTTCCCTAGTTTGTTTATGAGAAGGTCATGCAAGACAGTATCAAAAGCTTTACTAAAGTCAAGATATAGTAGTCTTGCAGCGCAGAACAGATCTTATTAGCACAGAAAGCAGGAAGTTATAAAAAAGTCCATCTTGGGGGGGGGGGGGGTGGAAGGGGGCGGAATCCAGAGCCCAGAGCCCTAAGCTTACCCCCCCTTGAGTCCCAACCAGGAGACTGACCAGCTTCCAGCAGCCCAGCCTCAGTCACGCCCACCTGCCTTCCTCCTTCATCTCTTTCTCAGGCCAACAGGCCACCTAGCCTCCACCTCTCGCTTTGTTCTTCTAGACCCCATGTCTGAGTCTTACAGAGGACAGACTCGGCCATCAGTTGCCAGGTTACAGAGTGTCAGTCATTGTCTGTGTCTGGGCAGCCAGACGGCAGTCACACCTGCCCTCCAGGGGTCTCTGCAACAATCACACACCCTTATCTCACCACCTAGACACTTGAGTAACACGGGAGAAACTGAGGTGCATACACAGTATTCAGACAAAACTGTAAGAACATTCCCACTTTGTCACAAAAATATATAGCAATGATGGAATGGGTCATGCTGGCAGCAGAGTGGCACTATATGTGAAAGAATGCATAGGGTCAAATATAGTAAAAATCTTAAATGAACCAAACTGTACCATAAAATTGCTATGGATAGAAATTCTGTGCTTCAATAATAAGAATACAGCAGTAGGGATATACTATCAACCACTTGATCAGAATGGTGATGATGATTGTGAAATGCTCAGGGAGATAGAGAGTTTATAAAAATAGAAAACTCAATAATAATGGGTGATTCAACTATCCCCATGTTGACTGGATACAACGCCTCAGGATGGAATAAAGTTTATTTGCACCATACATGACTGCTTCTTGGATCAGCAAGTCCTGGAACCCAGAAGGGGAGAGGCAATTCTTGATTTAGTCCTAAGTGGAGGACAAGATCTGGTCCAAGAGGTGAATATAGCTGGAACACTAACTAGCAGTGACCATAATATAATTAAATTTAAGATCCCTGGAGCGAGCAGGGGAGAAGCCCACTACAGTAGCATTTAACTTTAGAAAGGGGAACTACATAAAAATGAGGAAGCTAGTTAAACAGAAATTAAAAGGTACAGTCCCAGAAGTGAAATGATTGCAAGCTGGATGGAAACTTTTTAAAAACACCATAATAGAGGCTCAAATTAACTGTATGCCCCAAATTAAAAAACATAGTAAGAGGACTTTTCAGCTTGGAAAAGAGACTTTTAAAAAGGAATATGATAGAGGTCTATAAAATCTTGCCGGGTGTGGAGAAAGTGAATAAGGAAGTGTTATTTACTCACTCTCTTAAAGAAAAAAAACTAGGAAGCCACTAAATGAAATTAATGAGCAGCAGGTTTAAAACAAACAGAAGAAAGTACAGTACTTCTTCACACAACACACAGTCAACCTGTGAAACTCATTGCCAGGGGATGCTGTGAAGGCCAAAATAGGGTTCAAAAAACAACCTAGATAAATTCATGGAAGATAGGTCCATTAATGGCTATTAGGCAGGATGATCAGGGATGCAACTCTGAATACCATGCCCAGAATGTCCCTAACCTCTGCTTACCAGAAACTAGGAATAGGCAACACAAGAGGGATCACTTGAGGATTACCTATTCTGATCATTCCCTCTGAAGCACCTGGCATTGGCCTCTGTCGGAAGACAAGATACATATGGCTGTGCTTCAAAAGGGCTAATTTCCCAAACTGAGGAAAATTATAAGCACAATTGATTGGAAGGAAAACTTCAGATGAAAAACGTGAATGAAAATCGGGAGTTCAAGAGGAGTTTCTAGGTGGCCAAAAAGCCACAATTTCACAATCCAGAATGAAGACAATTGTGGGTAAAAAAACATCCTGATTCCGTGGTGAAGTGAAAGCATAAATTAGAAATAAAAAAGTAACATAACAAATGGAAAAAAGGAGTATAAATAGAAAGCAATATAAATTAGAAATTGTGAATTGTAGAAAATTGATAAGGGGAGCAAAGAACATAAGGGAAAAATCTATAGCTGGCAGGGCTAAGGATGATCAAAAGGAATTTAAGTATAGAAGGAACAAGAGAAATATTAGCAATGGTATAGGCCCATTATTAGATGGAGATGGTAAAGGTATTAACAGTGGTGCAGAACAGGCAAAAGAAGTGTTCAATAAATATTTCTGTTCCGGTTTTAGAAAAGGAACACGATGATGTACACATATCACATAAGGATGAGGAAGTACTTTCCAGTCCATTAGTCACTATAGAGGATGTTAAACAGCATCTATTAGGGATAATCATTTTAAAAATCAGCAGGCCTGAATAACTTACAGCCAAGAGTGCTAAGAATGTGGGGTGAGGCAATCGCTGGCCCACTGATATTAACTTTTAACAAACCTTGAAATACTAGGAACATTTCAGTGACTGGAAGAGTGCTAATGTTGCACCAATATTTAAAAAGGGCAAGGGGGGATGACCCAGGTAACTATAGGCCTGTTAGCCTGACATCAATCCCTGGCAAAATAATGGAACAGTTGATATGGGATTCAACTGATTAAGAATTAAAGGACAAGAATACAATTAATGCCAGAGCCAGTCAACATACTTTGTGGAAAATAGGTCTTGTCAAACAAATCTGATTTCATTCCAATGAGATTATAAATTTGGTTGGTAAATGTAATTGAGTAGATGTAAGAAGGCATTTTGTAAGGCACAATATTCTGATTTGAAAATTAGCATGATACAATATCAATAGAGCACACAGTAAATGCATTATGAACTGGCTAACTGACAGATCTCCAAAAATAGCAATCACCAGGGAATTGTCATTGAATGGGGGTGACTTGGATCCATACTATACCCAATGCTTTTCAACATTTTCATCACCAATCTGGAAGTAAAAATCACTGCTGATAAAATTTGCTGATGACACAAAGATTGGCAGATTGATAAATAACGATGTGGACAGAGCAGATATGCATAGCAATCTGGATTGCTTCGTAAACTGGGCCCATTCAAACAAAATGTATTTTCATGCAGCCAAATGCTAAGTTACACATCAAGGAACAAAGAATGAGATCATAACTAGAGAAATGGAGACTGTCTCCCAGAAAGCAGTAACTCTGAAAAGGATCATGGGGTCATACTGAACAAGCATGTTGTCTACATCTCACTGTGAACACATGTTGTCAGAGGCAAAAAGGACTGATATCATCCTTGGATGAACAGGAGAGTAGAAAGGTGATTTTACCTCTGTATACGATATTGGTGAGACCAATACTGGAATACTGTATCCAGTGCCCACATTTGAAGAAGGATGTTGAAAAACTGGAGAAGGTATAAAAGAGCCACAAAATTGATTTGAAAACTGGAGAAAATGCCTTATAGGGAGAAACTTAAAGATATCAATCTGTTTAGTTTATGAAAAACAAGATTGAGAACTGTCTTGCTCAGAGCATATAAATACCTTCAATGTGGATAAAATACCAGATACTAAAAGAATCTTTAATCTAGCAGAAAAGGGCATAACAAAAATCAATGTCTGGAAGCTGAAGACAGACAAATTCAAATGAGAAATCTGGTGCAAATTTATAACAATGAGGGTAATTAACCACGGGGAAAAAACTATCAAGGGAAGTGGCAGATTTTTTGTCTCTTGATGCCTTCAAATTAAGCCTAGATGCCTGTCTAAAATATATTTTCCCAAAAAACAAGTTATGCTTTAATCTTCTTCTTTCGTATAGCTTGTATTGCCGCAGCAGTGAGCTGGTGAATGTTTTAGTGAAACACCAAAGTTATTGGGTTCAATACCGGGGAACTGGGTGAAATGTAATGGTCTGTGATATATAGGAGGTCAGACTAGATCATTTAATAGTCTCATCCAGCCTTAAATTTTATGAATTTGAGGGCATTTTCACAAAAACAAGTTTTACTTGCTTTAGGCTTGATTTTCAATGTTAAAATCACTTCCACAGCAACTAAATTATGAAGTCACCAATAAGCCTATGAACCTATAAATTCTTACTTGATGGGGGATGTGGCAGGGGGAAATAAGCAGGGCTGGCTCCAGGCACCAGCTTGGCAAGCTGGTGCTTGGGGCAGCCATTCAGGACAGGGGCGGCAGGTCCAGCTATTCGGCGACAATTCGGCGGACGGTCCCTCACTCCCGCTCGGAGCGAAGGACCTTCTGCCGAATTGCCGCCGCAGATCGCGATCGCGGCTTTTTTTTTTTTTGTGACTGCTTGGGGCAGCCAAAACCCTGGAGCCGGCCCTGGAAATAAGCAGTAGGAGCAGATTAACACTTAAGCAACCAAAAGCAAAGAGGAAGAAAAATTATCTATATACACCCACAGAATCATCTAAAACAGCTTAGAGTGTGTTTTCCATGTTTCAATTGATCATTAAGAGAATTTTTAATTAAAAAAAGCTATATTATAGTACGAGTTCAGTCAGGAGAGTGAAGTTGCAGTGTTCTTGTATCAAAACAGCCTTAGCAATAATATCCTGTACTTGAAAACCACTAACAATTACTTAGTCCAGAAAGAGTGACAGAGTGGAGGATAGGACATACCTTGTACATTCTATTAAGGTAATTTTAAGTCGGCCTTCTGTCAATGGAAAATCTTGTATGTTGAGATCCCGATCTTCATATTCCTCAGGTGACATAACTTGAAATGGAAAAAATGGCTTGAACCTGATAAAAATAAATATAAAGTCTCACTTTTCCATAAACAGGACTATTTTACTAGTTCAAAATACATTAACAGAACTATCAGGCACAAAGAATGAAAGCAATATACTTACAGAGCCATTTTGGGGGGGGGGGTGTTTTTCTGTTTAAGACAATTAAGGACAGAAAATCTAATTTCTACAAGTCTTCCAGCCAAAAAAAATAAATAAATAAAATAAAAAAATAAAAAGGCCTCTGGAAGCTACTAAAAATTCTTCCATGCAAGAAGCTGAGGAGTATATAAACACAGCAAGAATGTAAACACTTTGTTTTCCATGGAATGGATTATTTTGAATCCCATATCCCAGTGTGCCAGTAATTTTGAATAAAGGAGTTTATAAAAATAGTCTGAGCTGAAACTCTGTAGCTGTATAGTATGTTAAAGAAAAATCTTATGCTATTATGATGTGTAAAGAAACTGTACTATAAGCTTTCAATTTACCTATACACTAGTATTTAGGTGATTAAGGACAAAAGAAAACTACAGACAAATATTTACATACCACAGTATAGGTTTTCATACAATAGAATAGGCATATGCATTATTAAACAAGACACTGTTAGTATTGTTATCCATGCTAGTACTTGGGTTCTTACAAGTACTGAAAGAACTTTTAGAGCATTATTTTGCTGAGATTGCAATATAAAAACATTAACTGCCTTCTTCAGTTTCTTATGTATAAATGTTGAATACCTTGATTGGCATTTTAATACTTCTTTACAGTCTCAAAAAATGGATTTCCCTCATTTGCAGGGCATGGGCTGGTTTTGCACTGATTTTAGTTTAACCAGTACAACTTGTGTTTTTGGACCAGGCCTAGGATTTACAGAGGCCCATAAACTCTCATTGGATGGAGCATGACACCAGAGGAAGAAATGGAGCATGACACCCTTCTTCAGTTCACCAGCGAAGGCATCATTTTTTAAATGAAGAGGAGGTGGTAAGTAAATGTGGTGATGAAGATGTCAGCATTCCTAGAGCATAGTCTCAGAACCTCTCCCCACACTCAAAACACACAGCCTGCATGAAAGAAGGAAAAGTCTAGTTTTAACTATCTTAAAAATAAAGAAATCAAAAGGAAAAAAGTTATGACTGCAATATTCTGATAGAAATTTTAAACATAAAATTGAGGAAATTCAAAGGTATGTTTCAATAGCATCTTAAGAACCACACTGTACATACAGTATTGTGCTTTTAGATACCATGATGATAGCTACCTTAGAAATAAAATTGTATCTAAAATACACTGCTAAAGTTATCAGCTAGAGTGAGGCAAAATAGTATAAGTTTGAATTTCCTGACTGTTGAGAGTTTAAAAATATCAGTCATAATTTTGCATTAATGCAAAATGACATATAAAGAGCATTCCAAATTCTAGGAACTCCAATACAGTATGTACTGAAGTATGCAAAGCAGTTAAGGTTCTCTTTTCAAGTTGAATTTGAGTTCTGTAGTACTTTGTAGATAATTTAGTTATCTGATAATAGTCTTTTAATATGGAATTAGAATACGGAAGTACATTTAAAACCAACAAAGTTGTGAATTACAAAACAGCAAGCTCGGATTTCATTTTTCTTGCCTAATGGCTTCAACATGCTTTTGGAAATAGATCCTTAAAGTCCTAGGCCAAAACAAGTTTGGATTATACTTCTGTTCCCACTGATATTAGCAGATTACAAATAAAAAAATTAAATTTGGAGTATTTAGTTACATGTAACTGCTTCTTTACAACAGTCAATTTTCATAACCCAGCAATTACCATCTATTTAATGATAATCTATTAGATGTTTGTATGTTTACAAAATTAAATGTAAACCTCAATGTACTATTATTCCAAGAAGGGTTTAATTACTTGTTTGTTAGTTAACTGAGCAGTTTACAGACTGTTCAAGTATGAGATAACCCAACTAAATTTATTAAGTAAAAATGTTTGGAAAGATTATTTCCTATTGGCAACTGAAAACACAACTTAAAAGCCTTATTACTTTAACTAGCAACGTTTAGCCACCTTGTGATCTTACTGTAAAATCCATACAGGGCCATCTATAATACAAGTATATGACAGGTTCACAGATGCCCAGTTCCTCCAGTTAGGGATAGGGACATCCTTTAGGCTCTCTCTCATTCTTGCAGACAGTCCCCCACAACTAACCCCACTTAGTAGCAACGTTCCAGCTAGTGAAGAGTGCTCCCTGCACAGCTGTCACTGCTACTCCTTTGTTCCACTAAACAGGGTTGCTAAAGAACAATACCAGGTATTCCAATTCCCAGAAGCCAAGTTTACTCCTTCCATAATGGCCTTGCAAAACGTCAGCCTGGGAACACTCATGTTATGAAGCAAGATGTATTAAACTAATGTTGTAGTTTAATACCACATTTATACAGTAGTAGGAATAATCCAGCCACACTTAATGAACAAGTGGATTTATTTAAAATACTGTACTTAAGTATTACTTTAAAATACTAACTTACACTGGTGTTTTAGCAAAAAGGCCATTCTTCATTAAGGAGACAAGGTGTGTGAGGTACAGTAATATCTTTTATTGAACCAACTTCTGTTGGTGAAAGAGACAAGCTCTCTAGCTTACACAGAGCTGTTTTGCCCGTCTCCAATATCCTGGGACCAACACAGCTACAAAACCGTCGCAAACATTCTTCATTAAGCTAATTTAATGAGATTTAGCCAAGAGATCTGGGTTCTATTCCCAGCTCTGCAACAGATTGTGTATGACCTGTACAAGTCAAGGTCTCATTGTTCCAGTTTCTCCATATAAAAAGAGGGGACAATATTTTCCGTTTTCAGGAGTGTTGTGAATTTAGGGTAGGTCTACACTGGTACTTTGTCGGCAAAACTTTTGTCGTTCAGGGATGTTAAAAAAACCCACACACACGAACAACAAGAGTTTTACCGACTAAAAGTGCCAGTGTGAACAGCGCTTTGTTTGCAGGAACGCTCTCCTGCCAGCAAAGCTGCTGCCACTCGTGGGGGGTGAAAGATTTTTGTCGGCGGGAGAGCTCTTTCATGCCGACAAACAGCAGCTACACTGTGCGGCTTTTAGCAGCACAGCTGTGTCACTAAAAGATGCACAGTGTAGCCATAGCCTTAAGTCAGGGGTCAGCAACCTTTGGCACATGGTCCATCAGGGTAATCTGCTGGCGAGACATTTTGTTTATGTTGACCGTCAGCAGGCACGGCCTCCCCACAGCTCCCAGTGGCCGCGGTTCGCTATTCCCAGCCAATAGGAGCTGCGGGAAGAGGTGCAGGCTGCAGGGATGTTGCTTCCTGCAGCTCCCATTGGCCGGGAACGGCAAACCGCGGCCACTGGGAGCTGCAGGGGGCTGTGCCTGCATCAACGTAAACAAAATGTTTTGTGGCCCGCCAGCAGATTACCTTGATGGGCTGCGTGCCGAAGGCTGCAGATCCCCGACTTAAGTCATTGGAGTTTGTAAACTGCTTTGCACGTCTATAATACTTTCAGAGGATTTCAACATCTACCATTATATTTAGTCCATCTTTAATACACAGAATGCCATTATACAGCACTTAAAGAAAAACTGTCCAAACATTTATCAGATATAAAACTAGGCCAATCAGCCAGAAACAGATGAATGATGGCACATTCCTCCCTCTGTCCAGCAACAACCTGAAACAAACCCTTGTGTGAAACCAAACCCTCACGTCACTCTCAGCCACTACAAGGAGCAACTGAGCTGGATTCCCATCAGGATTCCGTCCCAGGACCTGGTTTGAAGGTTCAGTCTTTCACATCAGCCTCTGGTTTGTACAGTTTATATAAATTTGAGGCTCCAGCCCACTGCAGCGGCACATAAAGGAGTTCTTTCTGTGAGGTAGTAAGTTGACTTAAGAAACCCACCAGTATTTCTATAATACTGTTAAATCTCAGCCAGTAACTAAAGGCCAAGTCCACACTATACACTTACATCAGTATAACAACTCAGGCATGTAAAAAATCCACACTCCTGATCGATGCAGTTATACCTCCTTAAGCCGCAGTGTAAATAGCGCTATGTCTATGGGAGAGTTTCTCCCATCAACACAGCTACCATCTCCCGTGGAGGTGGATTATCTACACTCACAAGAGAAGCTCTCTTGTCAGCATAGTAGTGTGCTCACTGAAGTGCTACTGTAACAATGCGGTTCTGGCGGGACCCAACTGAGAGTGCCAATTCAGGACTAATTGCTTAAACAGGGCAGTTACAGCCCAAGGCTGGGGTTTTTCCACCTCTAAGGCAAACCAAACCAGCCAGACTAAGAGGACTTTGGTCTCACCACACTGGCTAACCACAAGTCAGACAAGCAATTTCCTTAGACACACCTGTTTCCCAGTATCACCACCACTGCCACTCGTTATGGGGACAAATAGTTATGAAAACCAATACCCCATTAAAAGAAAAAAGGTTCTCCTGATCCCAAAGGATCAAGCCCCCAAAGGATCAAGCCCAGACCCAGGTCAATATACAAATCAGATCTTACCCACAAATCACGCTGTTGCCAATCCTTTAGAATCTAAAATCTAAAGGTTTATTCATAAAAGGAAAAAGATATAGATGAGAGCTAGAATTGGTTAAATGGAATCTATTACATACAGTAATGACAAAGTTCTTAGTTCAGGCTTGTAGCAGAGATAGAATAAACTGCAGGTTCAAATCAAGTCTCTGGAACACATCCCCAGCTGGGATGGGTCTGTGACGTTGTGCAGTCTATATAGTTTTATAAAAACATAATAAGAAGTGAATATAATGTAACTGGAATATGCTTCATGCAAAAGGTCTCTTGTAAGGTATCATTACAAAGCTTATAATCTACTGAGTGTGATCATCCGATTTGTATAAATGTACCACTTGTATCTAAAACTAGAAATATGAAATATAACTCTGAGGGCCTATTGTAATTTTGCAAAGTGTGGGCCATTAATAGTGGTTTGGAATCTTGATAACTCCCATTAACCAGGACCATTGTCTGCAGATGGCTGTGTTTACCTGTTAGTCTTCCTGTATATGTGTGTGCTGGCAAGTGGGTAATGAAGTCTTGCAGTGACATGTGATCAGGTCACCTGACCTGGAATCCATCTTTAACCTGGTGCTTTTCCAGTGGCGGCGGGGGGGGGGGGGGGGGGGGGTGGAAACCCAGAGGGACAAAGGGTTCCCGCCTTATGCAAAAGATATATAAAGGGGTGGAAGAGAACAAGGGGTGAGAGGAACCATCATGAAGAATCCCCTAGCTATCACCTGAGCTGCAACAAGAGCTGTACCAGGGGAAAGAGTTGTGCCAAGGCCTGGAAGGTGTCCAGTCTGAAAAAAAAAACTTACTGAAGCATCTCTGAGGGTGAGATTATCTGTATTCAGTTTGATTAAACATAGATTTGCGCATTTTATTTTATTTTGCTTGGTGACTTACTTTGTTCTGTCTGTTACTACTTGGAACCACTTAAATCCTACTTTCCGTATTTAATAAAATCACTTTTTATTCATTAACTCAGAGTATGTATTAATACCTGGGGGAGCAAACAACTGTGCATCTCTCTCTATCAATGTTATAGAGGGCAAACAATTTATGAGTTTGCCCTTCATAAGATTTATGCAGGGTAAAATGAATTTATTTGTGTTTAGACCCCACTGGGAGTTGGGCATCTGAGTGCTAAAGACGAGCACACTCTTGTTAACTGTTTCCAGGTAAACTTGCAGCTTTGGGGCAAGTGATTCAGACCCTGGGTCTGTGTTGGAGCAGACGGGAGTGTCTGGCTCAGCAAGACAGGGTGCTGGAGCCCTGAGCTGATATCTAGTTTGCATATCAATTCCAGCTCAGTAGTCTCCAGCGCATCATCAGAGATCTACAACCTATCCTGAAAGATGATCCTTTACTCTCACAGATCTTGGGAGACAGACCTGTCCTCGCTTATAGACAACCCCCCAACCTAAAGCAAATACTCACCAGCAACCACACATCACTGAACAAAAACACTGACCCAGGAACCTATCCTTGTAACAAAGCCCGATGCCAACTCTGTCCTCATATCTATTCAAGTGACATCATCATAGGACCTAATCACATCAGCCATACCATCAGGGGCTCGTTCACCTGCACATCTACCAATGTGATATATGCCATCATGTGCCAGCAATGCCCCTCTGCCATGTACATTGGCCAAACCGGACAGTCTCTACGCAAAAGAATTAATGGACACAAATCTGACACCAGGAATCATAATACTCAAAAAACAGTGGGAGAACACTTTAACCTGTCTGGCCATTCAATGACAGACCTACTTACAACAGAAAAACTTCAAAAACAGACTCCAAGGAGAGACTGCTGAGCTGGAATTGATATGCAAACTAGACACAATCAACTCAGGATTGAATAAGGACTGGGAATGGCTGAGCCATTACAAACATTGAATCTGTCTCCCCTTGTAAGTA
Source organism: Chrysemys picta bellii (assembly GCF_011386835.1). NCBI lineage: Eukaryota > Metazoa > Chordata > Testudines > Emydidae > Chrysemys > Chrysemys picta. Next base: position 114,101,429 of record NC_088797.1, on the reverse strand, counting down.
TTCTCACACTTCTTATCAAACTGTCTGTACTGGGCTAGCTTGATTATCACGTCAAAAGTTTTTTTCTCTTACTTAATTGGCCTCTCAGTGTTGGTAAGACAACTCCCACCTGTTCATGCTCTCTGTATGTGTGTATGTGTATATACACATATATCCTCAATATATGTTCCACTCTATATGCATCCGAAGAAGTGGGCTGTAGCCCACGAAAGCTTATGCTCTAATAAATCTGTTAGTCTCTAAGGTGCCACAAGTACTCCTGTTCTTTTTGCGGATACAGACTAACATGGCTGCTACTCTGAAAGCTTCTCTAGTGTTTCTTCACTGCATTCACCCCATAGCAGCCAGCTAGCATAACAGAAAACAAGCACACTGATAAAATATCACAAAGTTAGAGATTAGAGAACCAGAATTGTCAGGAATCCATGAAGTCCATCCTTTTTTTTTTTTTTTTTAATAAATAGTGTGGATGCCCTTACTGCTTCTTTGTAATCTACAAAGGCAGCCCAATAAGGTTGGGGGTTTTTTTTGTCTATTTGTTTTTTTAATAGATTTCTGTTTAATATCAGAAATACCATGGCTTGACTTCCTGATTTGGGTGGAGGACTAAGATTAGGAACTAGTGGGATAACATCACAAAATGATAATGAAAATTTAGACAGTCTTCCCAGCTCACCTGCTAACTTTCTAAAACTTTGTTTTTGTTAACTATTTAACTCAAACTCCTCGACACACTTGGGTACAAGCTCACTTTGAGAATTCAAAAACCCCAGGCCCATCAATTTAAGATTTCTACTTCTCCAAAGAGACCTTTAGCAAAGCTATCACAAAGCTTCATGTTCCTGATATTTCTAAGGTTAAACTCCCTCCCAAACACTTACAAAAACCTTTCAGGTGGATAGATACATCATAAAGCAATAAAAAAGCCACACATTTTTCATTGCTGTGCAGGCCATCTTTAAACTGGCTTTATTTTGATTTAAATCAGTTATTTCTATTTGTTATCAACAATAAGAACAGTTTCTATCCCACTTTCAGTAACTCTTTAAGTGTGTACATAGTTAAATTCTATCCCACAGTCAGTTTTTCCAAGCTGTACAGTTTCCTCAGTTCTTTATAACCCACTGCCTTCAAAAACTCTCTCTCTCATTATAGTAGTATTCCTTTGCACTCCTAAAGGCTGTCCTTTACAGCAGTGGTTCTCAACCAGTGGTACATGTATGCAGAGATCTTCCAGGGGGTGGTACACCAACTCATCTAGATATTTGCCTAGGTTTACAACAGGCTACATAAAAAGCACTGGCGGAGTCAGTACAAACTAAAATTTCATACAGAAAATGACTTGTTTATACTGCTCTATATACACTAAAATGTAAGTACAATATTTCTATTCTAATTGATTTATTTTATAATCATATGGTAAAAATGAGAAAGTAAACAATTTTTCAGTAATCGTGTGCTGTGACACTTGTGCGTTTTTTGCCTGATTTTGTACACAACTAGATTTTAAGTAAGGTGAAACTTGGGGGTACTCAAGACATTACTTTCAGGAGTCTGGTCTGTAAAGCTTGAGAGCCACTGCTTTACAGTCTTTTCATTTTATTTATATTCTTTCTATACTATAGTGCCTACATTTGAATTCAGCTAGTCAGCTGTAGCCCATGTAATATAGTGAATAGTGATCAATAACTTCCCCTTTTCCTTAATTTGGTTAAAGTAAGTTGAATAGTTTAACTGCCTTCTAAAACTGGCTATGCCCTCACCCTACAATACAGTAGAACCTCAGAGTTATGCACACCAGACTTACAAACTAACTGGTACACCACACAGGTCATTTGGAACCCAAAGTACGCATCAGGCAGCAGCAGAGACAAAAAAACAAAATAAAAAAAACAAATATAGTACAGTACTGTGTTAAACGTAAACTACTAAAAAATAAAGGGAAATTAAAAAAAAAGATTTGACAAAGTAAGGAAACTGTTTCTGTGCTTGTTTCATTTATATTAAGATGATTAAAAGCAGTATTTTTCTTCTGCATGGTAAAATTTCAAAGCTGTTTTAAGTCAATGTTCAGTTGTACGCTTTTGAAAGAACCATCATAATGATTTGTTCAGAATTATGACATTTCAGAGTTATGAACAACCTCCATTCCCAAGGTGTTTGTAACTTTGAGGTTCTTCTGTACATAGAAAAATCATAAATCTACTTTCTCACCAAAACTTTGACAAAATACATGATGTGAAAGGCAGCACATCCCTGTATAACTCTAGTAGATGCAAGTTTTCTAACCAAATTTACTAACATGTAAGACTACCCTCTGGCTTACCATCCTACTTTAATACATGGTCAAAATTTATAAAACCATTCCTAAAGTGAAAGACAAAACCAAAAAAAACCTCTAAATGTCTCCACCACTACTTCAATCCATCTTTGTACACCACAAAGCAGTGACAGACATAAAAAGCCATTTCATTTTCCCTGTGAAGATTGCTTAACTATGGAGTCAACTAAAATGAATTTATGTCGGCGACTTCTCTGCAACTGTTCCCAATAATCAAATACAGAAAGAAGAAACTGAGTAACCCAATATCAGAACTAGTTTTTAAAATTTTAGTGTTTTAGTGTTTGTAGTGCTGTTGTCTAAACAATGTGTCTTTTTGCTTATCTGGAGCAACTATACAATGAATTTCAAACTCAAGTGACCAGTAAATCAGATAAAATTTTAAAGATACTCTGATTAGTTATCTGTCCACAAAAAGCTTATCAACATTCCTCCACTAATAGAGCTGTTAACTTCCATCCATGCAAATAACTTCAGCACAACTTAGAAATGTTCTACTTGAATTTCAACAATTGCCTTGCCAGTTAGAAAAAAAATGGAGACATTTCAAATTAAGGTAAAAGAATGTACTAGTTGGCTAACCCATTCCATCAGCATCTCTGAGTAATCTTTGCAAGAGAAGAATGCAATATTTTTCTTTTTCAGTGTAAGTCAGTCCTTAAATAGCAACAGTGCATTTCAATCAAATACTGCAGGACAGAAAACAAGCAGCAAAAGTATGTTTTCACAACAGTAGGTCAGATGATGTTGTCAAAGAAATCTTGTTAATGAATACTCAATGAATACTTAAAGATATTACACTTAAAATAGCACAAGACTCAATCCTTCTGTACATGAAGCCAAAAAAAAAAGGAAGAGATAAATTTGTTTGAAATACTCTACCTAAAATTGCTTAAGTTCCCTTTATGCTGAAGAATCCACACTCTCCATCCAGGGTTCTCCCATGAAGCCTTGAAGGAAGGCAAATCCAGCACACTTGGTATTTTATCCCTACCTTTAACTCAAAGAAAACCCAAGCCAAAATATCTTGTAAACTACCGAGGGGAAAAAAACAAGTTCTGCGTTTCTATAATGGTGGTATATAGACCACATAACCTTCTGCTCCCTCCTTTTCAAATTTTGGGAAAAGCCCTATTCATCTAACTGCAAAACAGCCTGATTTAATTTTTTAAAAAGTGTCTGGCCCAAACTCGCATCTATTTGTATTAGCTATTGTACGTGGATTGTTTTGTAGACTTTAAGCCAGTGTTTCTTACTAGACAAAATGAAGACAAGGAATAGTCTTTTATACTGAAGAGAAGAGGAAAAAAATAAAAAAAGATTCAGCTATTAACTAAAGTTATCTGTTCCTATCAGTATCTACTCATCTACAATGTCTTCAGGTGCACCAAGAAACAACCAACCACCAAACTCTGTCTGGTCAAAGACAACCAAGGACTTATGTAATTCTATTCACTCTATCTGCCAAGGATATCCAGAACCACAGTGCAAAAACAGTCACAGGCTAAATACCGGGAGGGACAAACTAAAATATCAACAGCAGCTGGACTGCTTTTCTGCTCTTCAGAAACAGGAAGAATTAGACTGGTTAAAGAAAACCAGGCCTTTTTCATCGCACAGAAAGGTTATCATTTGCAAACTAAGTCAGCTTGATTGAAAAGGCCAGAGCATGATCATATAACAATATGTTCTGAGAAAGGAAGGAAAAAAGCTTTAAATTATTCACCTGTTTGGTGGAGGGAATTTAATGACTGTTCTCCAAAAACAATTACTCAGATTTCTCTTTACAACCACATCACTACTTTGGGTTATATAACTTTTAGTGCTACATTTTACTGCCATAGATTAATAGTGTCAGGTTTACAAATTCCTAGTCAAGTTACATGCTTATTTTAGAAGATATACATTAAATATTCAGTTAATCACAATACTTTAAAACTAAAATAGGTTTTAAATTCAAATGCCAACAACAAATAGTCGAAACTTAAAATGTAACAGACATTATTTACAAATTTTTTTAGTGCAGAGTTATTCTGAAGGGTTTTAGAGAGATTTCAAACTGTATTTGCAGGAACCAAGTTCCTAAACGGAAAGCGAAAGACAGCATCTTATAAAGTTACCTGCATTTAACAAAACACTGATTTATTCTAACAGATTGTACCATTAAGGAAAATATTCAGGGATGACAATTACTAAATTGCGTTTGGAAAAAATAAGTTCTGCACTTCTTCCATTTTGCGGGTACAGAGACCATTTAACTGCCTACGGGAGAAATCCAATAAATAAACTTTAATAAAATCATTAAAAGTTACTCTGATTTAGAAAAACCAAATAAAAAGTCATGCTTTTGCTACTTAAAAACATTTAAATTATCAATATTTTTTGTTTCAAACTTAAATACCATTTAAATTAGGTTTGTTACACTGTTGGCAAATTTAATCCTAAACTGCCTGGAAAAATTCTAAAACCATTATAGGCTATTCCTAAAAGCATGAAAAACAAGGTTTGTGATATTTAGTGACTTTTTTGAAAGAAATTGTCTAACAAGTTACATAATCCTACCAATGCCTTTACTGAAAGGTTTTATAACTCAGAAAGCTCCATTACAGATTACCTGTGGGAGACAGAAAATATGAGCTCATCCTTACTTAAAAACAAAACAAAAAACAAAATTTATTTTGCAGAATTCACTTTCTTGCCCACACTGAAACCTGTACTGTGGGAGCATGACTGGATCTACATCCAACTGATTTTAGCAAATCAAAGCATATTTCTATTTGATAGTCAGACTCAAACACGATCAAAGCATCTTAGCTTTACCACATCCGTAAAAATAGCTCAATTTAATTAAAAACGCCTCATTATTGGAGCATGTGGGTCTTCTCAGGAGATTTTATGAAAATATGCAAAATCAGTTTTCTGACATTTTAGCACTCCACCCACCTCATGGATTCCATTTTCCCATTAATGCAGGAGGATCACCTGCATAAAATTCTCAGTACCCTGAGGCAGTGGTTCTCAAACTAGGGCTGCTGCTTGTTCAGGGAAAGCCCCTGGCGGGCGGGCCACTTTGTTTACCTGCCGCGTCCACAGGTTCGGCCGATCTGATCGCAGCTTCCACTGGCCGCGGTTCGCTGCTCCAGGCCAATGGGGGCTGCAGGAAACGGCGAAGGGGAAGCAGCAGAGGGACGTGCTGGCTGCCCTTCCTGCAGCCCCCATTGGCCTGGAGCGGCGAATCGCGGCCAGTGGGAGCCACGATCAGCCGAACCTGCGGACATGGCAGGTAAACAAACTGGCCCGGCCCACCAGGGGCTTTCCCTGAACAAGCGGCGGCCCTAGTTTGAGAACCACTGCCCTGAGGGACTTAGTCAAATCTACCAAAGAAGAGAAAATGTAGTACCTGTTATTTTTCTCTTAAAGATCCTTCACTTAATCCATATGCATACCTTATGCTCCTCCCATTACTTTGCAGGGATAACATAATATTTTGACGACATAAGGGAAGATAAGGATGGAACTTATTATCGCAGAATTCTTCACAAGGGAGTTTGTAGAAGTTCTACCCCTGCCTAGATGATGGAAAGAAAATAGTTGTACAATCCCACAAGTACCATATGTTTACTCCAAAGTAGCTTTCAGCAACTTTCTGCATCATCTTTGGACTCAAAGTCTATGACTACATTTTTCAAAAGTAACTAGTGATTTTGGATGCTTACTTGACCAAAAAACAAAAACAAAAAACAAAAAAAAAACAAAACTTTGTGGTGTATGATTTTCATAAAGTATTGAGCACTCACCCTCTGAAAATCAGGCTGTTTGAACTGTATCAAAATGGGAACCCAAGTTACTAGTAGTCACTTTTGAACATTTGAGCTCTAGTGTCTGGCAAAATATGCAACAATATTCAGTTGGCTTCTTTGCAGGTAACTAGCACAGATGCTTTACCTCTATCAGAAAGTCATAGATCTGGTAGAGAGAGTCCTGAAAACACTTAATTCTTCGGTCAGTAATAAAATCAACAAGCTGAAAAATCTTGAAGTAGCCCTCTCAAACTAATTACTTTATTAACAGAGAAGACAGACCTAAGAATGGCCACATTTCTAAAGAATAGCCTCTCTGAAATCCTGAATTCCATAGTTATATGAGTTTTCAGGTCCCTTACTACTGCCGGGTTTCCTTGGGATGTTTATATGACATGTCTGAAGCCAACTGCTCACTCCAAAGAACAACAAAAACCTTACATAACGTTAGCTTCAAACCAGGCAAGGCCTGAACCCACTGACTGACTAAATATATTAAGTTTGCAATGGCCCTTTTCTGAATAGTTCAAATACAAGACCCAAGGAATCCAAGAATAAGGGTAGAATCCTGTCATACTTGAGCAAGACAAAATCTAACCCCTATGCCTCAGTAGTTTCCACTGCAAGGAACTCTCCTTCATGCCCACATTCACATGTTTTCTTGAAGAAAGATGAAACATCTGGATATTTATTTATTTATTTTTAATCTCAGAGGGAGAACAATTTCCACAACATAGATTATGTCCAAAGTACAATGGTTGAGATAACTATTTGAGAAGCCTCTCCCTTTTTGCCTTTTCTAGTCAAGAATTGTACTATATAGGCAAAACGCACAGGGGTTCCTTGTGATGGAGTGGGTCTTCCATCTCCGTTGCTAGTAGCCAAAGGAATTCTTTGAAAAACAGGTTGATCATCTTTGAATACAAGTGACTCAGCCAACTGGAAGCTATTACTATTTTTTCCAGGACTGCTCATCTTCTGGAGCATATCTTTCTATTCTCATCTCGGTGAGCAGAGCAGCATGGCAGTGCTACTTGCTATAGGAACGCAATACCCAGTTGCCTGGGACTTAACTATCTTGAGTAGTTTTGTATCATCTGCAACTTTTGCCACCTCACTGTTTACCCCTTTTTCCAAATAATTTATGAATATGTTGAGTAGGACTGGTCACAGCACAGAGCCCTGGGGGATACCACTATTTACCTCTCTCCATTCTGAAAACTGACCATTTATTCTTTGTTTCCTATCTTTTAACCAGTTAACCAGTTTCCCAATAGGATAGTGCCATGGTCTGTTTTGTCAATATGCAACCAATGTCAGAGTCAAAACCAGTGATCAGCAGAGCACAGGCATCAAAGGTCAGGCAATGTGCTTCTGTGTAATTATGGAAGTGCACTTCATGGGAAGTCCTTCCAGCTTTTCTCCTGTTGCAATGGAAGTTGTGTTTCGAGGCTACAACAGGCTGGTGAGAATACCTCCAGCTGGAACCTGTTCAGGAAAGCACTTAAGTACATGCTTAACTTTAAGCACATACTTAGAGATAAATATTTGATTAAATGCTTTCTTGAATTGGGCCCTCTGTGAGAATGTCCTTGCTATAGTGGGCAAACTACAGAGAATCTGTGTAAGAACTTCCTCATGGAGAGGTAAGTGGAAAATGAAAAATAGATTAGAAAATGAATAATGGATTAGTGCTCAGCATGGGGGAAGTGGTTTTCCAAGGTTTTCTAAATCACCTTCAGAAGTCTCTCAGGTTACAGTGGTCAACTGCACAACATTATCATGAAAGCCTGCATAAACTAGGAGGAGCACACTGAGAACAAGAGTATATTCAGGGAGGAAAAATTTCCTCTACACTAAACTAAACAGTAAAGAATGTAGTATGCATCTCCGTAATCAACACAGAGAGCTGACTGAGCTCCAATTCCCTTTGATTTGTTTCAGAACAACTCCACCATGTATTCCATCAGATTTGTAATAAGGCAAGTCAAACTGCTCTTTAGCAGGTATTGGCAACAAAATGGCAGATGAAATTCAATGTTGATAAACGCAAAGTAATGCACATTGGAAAACATAATCCCAACTATACATATAAAATGATGGGGTCTAAATTAGCTGTTACCACTCAAGAAAGAGATCTTGGAGTCGTTGTGGATAGTTCTCTGAAAACATCCACTCAATGTGCAGCAGCAGTCAGAAAAGCGAACAGAACGTTGGGAATCATTAAGAAAGGGATAGATAATAAGACAGAAAATATCATATTGCCTCTATATAAATCCATGGTACACCAACATCTTGAATACTGCATGCAGATGTGGTTGCCCCACCTCAAAAAAAGATATATTGGACTTGGAAAAGGTTCAGAAAAGGGCAACAAAAATTATTAGGGATATGGAACAGCTGCCATATGAGGAGAGATTAATAAGACTGGGACTTTTCAGCTTGGAAAAGAGATGACTAAGGGGGGGAAATCTGATAGAGGTCTATAAAATCATGACTGGTGTGGAGAAAGTAAATAAAGAAGTGTTATTTACTCCTCCTTATAACACAAGAACTAGGGGTCACCAAATGAAATTAACAGGCACCAGGTTTAAAACAAACAAAAGGAAGTTTTTCACACAACGCACAGTCAACCTGTGCAACCTCCTTGCCAGAGGATGTAGTGACGGCCAAGACTATAACAGAGTTCAAAAAAGAACTAGATACATTCATGGAGGATAGGTCCATCCATGGCTATTTGCCAGGATGGGCAGGGATGGTGTCCCTAGCCTCCGTTTGCCAGAAGCTGGGAATTGGCAACAAGGGATAGATAACTTGATGATTTCCTGTTCTGTTCATTCCCTCTGGGGCACCTGGCATTGGCCACTGTCAGAAGACAGGATACTGGACTAGATGGACCTGGTCTGGGGGGGAGGGGGGGGGGGGAGGAGAGAGAGAGAGAGAGAGAAAGAGAGATAACTTTCAAAAAGTTATTGCAAAAGAAAAAGAATGTGCTCTCCTTCATGGACACTGAAAGACTAGGCAGGGTGTGATTGCTCCAGAAAACATGCCAGCAGACAGCTTTTAGTTAATCTTAAAATAAAGAAAAAAAATAAAATAAAGCAGCAACTCTGCCTTCATTCAGAGAGATTAGATGCCAATTCTGATTGTTAAAAAAAATCCTTCTCTTGCATCAGACAAGTAACTGTTTAATCAGACACATTGTACTCAGAATTACAAACACCTCGGGAACTCTGAAACGTTCGTAACTCTGAACAAAACGTTATGGTTGTTCTTTCAAAAGTTTGCAACTGAACATTAACTTAATACAACTTTGAAACTTTACTATGCAGAAGAAAAATTCTGCTTTCCTCCCTTCTCCTGCCCACCCCCCTTTTTTTTTAGTAGTTTACGTTTAACAGAGCACTGTATTGTATTTGGTGTGTCTGTATCTGTGTCTGGTTCCAAATAAAGTGTGTCGGTAACTGACTTTCATATCTCCGAAGTTCTACTGTATACTATGTTTCAAAAATGTGCAATCTTGTTGAGTATTACATACCATAAATAATGGATGTTTAGTTTTATTTGAAGATTATTCTTCAGAGTACTGGGGAGCAACAAAAAGCTGTCTGTCCACTCCTTACTGCAAAGCATTATTTTCCAATTCTGTAATACCTTCTTCCATACAACAGACTCTTAAAGTACTATACAAACTTTAAGCCTCAAAATAGTCCTGTAAGATGGGTTTTATCCCCATTTTATAACTAGGAAAAAGCTTTGCTAATAGTAATAGCAAGTCTGTGGCAGAGCTGCATGTAGAACCCAGATCTCTTCAATTCCAATCCTCTGCTTTCATCTCCAATCCATACTGTGAGGTTGCACTCCATACGTTTCATGGAAATATGCTAATGAGTGTGACTATAATGCAACTGAAATATGCTTTATGCAAAAGGTCTCTTGTAAGGTATCATTACAAAGCTTATAATCTACTGAGTATGGTCATCCTATTTGTATAAATGTATCATTTTTGTATCTGAAACTAGAAATATGAAATATAACTCTGAGGTCCTATTGTAATTATGCAAAGTGTGGGCCATTAATGGTGGTTTGGAATCTTGATGGCTCCCATTAACTAGGACAATTGGTTGTAAATGGCTTTGTTTACTTGTAAGCCTTCCTGTATGTGTGTGCGCCAGCAAGTGAGTAATGAAATCTTACAGTGACATGTGATCATGTCACCTGAACTGGAATCCATCTTTAACCTGGTGCTTTTATATTTAAAAGGAGGGGTGGGAACCCAGAGAAGGGGGGGACAGGATTCCTGCCTTGTGCCAAAGATATATAAGGGGATGGAACAGAACAAAGTGTGCTGCCAGTCATGAGAAATCCCCGGAGTTACCACCTGAGCTGGAGCTAACAAGAACTGTACCAGGGGAAAGGATTGGGCCCAGACTAGGAAGAAGTCTAGTCTGTGAAAGAAGCTTATTGGAACATCTCTAAGGGTGAGATTTACCTGTATTCAGTTTCTTAATGTATTAGGCTTAGACTCGCATGTTTTGTTTTATTTTGCTTGGTAACTTACTTTGTTCTGTCTGGTATTACTTGGAACCACTTAAATCATACTTTTTATACTTAATAAAATCACTTTTGTTTATTAATTAACCCAGAGTACGTGATTAATACCTGGGGGAGCATAGAGCTGTGCATCTCTCTCTCTGTGTTATAGAGGGCAGACAATTTATTAGTTTACCCTGTATAAGCTTTATACAGAGTAAAATGGTTTTATTTGGGGTTTGGATCCCATTGGGAACTGGGTGTCTGGGTGCTGGAGATAGGTGACTTGCTGAGCAGTTTTTGGTTAAAGTCTGCAGCTTTGGGGGCATGGACTACACCTGGGTCTGTGTTGCAGCAGACTTGAGTGTCTGGCTGAACAAGGCAGGGTTCTGGAGTCCCAAGCTGGCAGGAAGAACGGGCTCAGAAGTAAATTCAGTACATCAGGTGACAGTCCCAAAGGGGTCTCTGTGACCGAACCCATCACACATACTTCCTCTCCATGTCTACAGCATGAAAACCACTGATACCCTTATTATAAGCTTCTATACTGGCCAAGAATTGACTGATTTTGACTCAAAGATAGTCCCTCCACATCAGGACTACAGCATTAGTGAAGCAAGCTATGACTTTCAATCTAGGATCTTTCAGAAGCCCTAAATTCATTTACACATAATTTTTAAAAGTTGAACAGGTTACAGAAGTTTCAGCACTATCTTAGGTACTTATATGGTCCCCCACCACCATACACACAATCATTAATAGATTTATCTGCACAATTAAATCTGAGTGAATAACTGATTTTCCTGTTCTTTGGAAAGGGGGGGGAAGGGAAGGGGGAGAAATGAAAAAAATATTTCAGTTCAGGTCAAACAAAATCCAAAGCCTAAATTCACCGTGTCCAGAAGGAGCCACCACCCCAACTTTCAACTTTTAGCCCAGCTGTAGGGAACTCACCTGGGATATGACAGATGCAAGCTCAATTCCCCATGCTAGAGCAGGGATTTGAAACCGGGTCTCCTCTCCCCTCTTCCAGTGAGTACACTAATCAGCAGGCTACAGAATTATTCTCTCTCACTGTTTGTGGCCCAATGACTATTCAGGTATTTTACACAAAGTGGAACAGCTTCAACAGAAGGGACTGAGACCCCCCTCATTCCCGAATACCCTACAACCTGATAGTTGGGTCTCCCCATTCGCAGGTAAGTTGCCTAAATTCAAGTCCCTGCTCCCACTTCCCAGGTAAGTGTCCTAATTACTGGCCTAAACATTTTAATGTGGGAAAACAGCAGCACCACCCACTATTCCACTTTGTGAAGCAAGCCTAAAAACAATAGTTTCAACCAGAACAATTCATCAAATTTGCAGACAATTTCAGGTTGACCAAAACTGTATGTTTCAGTAAATGAACTATTTGTCCAACCAAAAAAAGCTGTTTTTTTTTTTTAAATAAAGAATCTTACTGAATGATAGAATTTTAGCTGGAGATAAACCCCTGAAAATAGGAATTAAATGCTAATATAATTCAAGTTATATTCTTTAAAACATCATATTTGTAATCTAAAAAGTTAATGAACTCAAGGGTTTCAATTCTATCATTAATTGCCCCATAATATGTTCTTCATCTACACCTTGTAAGAATCAGATTAGATGAGACACGTATTTCACTGTTGTGACCCCGATGTATTTTTTTTGTAAACCAAGATACAGTCTTTATGTACAGTGGAGGGAGAATTGTTCCTCAAGAACACCAGGCTGGTTTATAAAATAGTTAAAAAAAAAAATCTAACAATGGCACTCTGTGGGGGGAAATTCTATATATTTTTAATAAGAGTATTTGCTACCATCCTTGGATCCTAAAATAAGACAGCCAGGTAGTAGTAGTCCAAACTACTACTACAGATAGATTTTAGTTATCTGAACATAGTACAATTTTACTGTTGCTTAAGTGAGTGTCAAACTAATATCAAATCTGAATAAACTATTCACTGAATTTAGAGTGCAGATACTGTAGACACAGACCAAATACTTAGGTAGCATTTTTTCAGCAGCTCTACAATTCTGAGTACCATTTAGAAGAAACATGCCTTCCCTACCCAGCCCCCTCCATACTGTTTCGCAACCCCGACGTGGCCCTTGGGCCAAAAAGTTTGCCCACCCTTGCTCTAGGCTCTAACACAGATAAGAAGGACCACCCCCTCACCCCCCACAGCACCAAAAAATCAAGTTCTACTTTTTACCTTTGCCATCCCTTGCACTTTCTTTGCAATTCTCTATCACGCTTACGTAAACCTGGAGTTTCACAAGTCTCTGTTAAACTGGTCTCATGTTTTATTATTTTTGTCACCATCTAAAATAATTAAATTGAAACAGGTATATTTAAGGTGTCCAGGGACACTTCAGCAGTGCTGAAAAGCCACAACATGCCACCCAATGCATTGTTAGGCAAAAATTGAGTTCTACTCTGAAAAGTAAAACACAAAACCCACCTTATTGTTTGTAAACTAAAAATATCTGAGATGGAGTCCATGACACACAGTAACTATGGAATGCCACAATAGCTTTTAAAACAAAAAGAGTAAAGCCCTGAAAAATAAACCTGAACTCCAAGAGTGAAACTGGGAAGGTGCCACACACATCACCGATAATAGTTACTGTAGGCCAAACTTTGTGCTTGGTTAAATCTTTGCAACCCAAAAATACACAAAGCAATATGTTAGTGCTTAAAGTATTTAGTTAAATACTTAAAGTCTATTTAGTTATACAAAGAAAACATTGAGAGAAGACTTACAGTCTATAAGCACCTACATAGAAGAAAGATATCTGATAGTAGAGGGGTCTTTAAACTGGCAGACAAAGGCATAACAAGAGCCAATGGCTGAAGTTATTCTATAAAGCTTCTATACCTCACTCATCAGGGTAGTATCTGAGTGCTTTTCAGTAGTCCATTAAGCAACATGACTAACAGCTGTCACACATTTGTTCCCTCATTCTCTCGCTAGGGGAATAAATGTGTGCAGTGGAGTGTTTTGGAACATAGTTAAACAAACTCAGCTATATGTTTGTTGCACCTTGCTCTTGGAGTGGAAAATAGAGAGGTCTGCAATAGTCCTTAGTGCCTGTGAGACTTTGTTCCACAGTCTTGGGCTAGCCCCCAAATAAGTTGTCTCCTGCACCGGCAAGCTTTGCTCTGAATTGTAGGAAGTTCCATTGCACCGAGAGAGCAAAGCTGTCAATCAGGGTTTATCCTAGAGCTTCAGGCAATCTTCTAGATACCCTAGTCACTGAGTACTTAGCACCTTAGATAGAAGGACCAAACGCAGAAGCTAAATAGATTCAGACTAGGAATAAGGTTTTGGGGATTTGTTTTTTGTTTGAACAGTGAGGATAATTAACCTTTGGAAAACATTTACCAAAGATTCTTCATCACTTTAAGTCTTTAAATCAAGAGCATGTCTTTCTAGAAGATTCTCTAGCTCAATCAGAAGTTTTGGGATTGATATAGGAACCCTTTAGTGAAATTCTATGGTTTTTTATGCAGGTCAGATGAGATGACTAGAATGGTCCCTGCCTTCTGACCTTAAAAATAGGTGAATTTATGTTTTTATTCAGAAAAAGTATGTGTCTGCTTATTACTCCAAAAATAAAAGTTAAACTAATTTTAGATCCAAATCCACTTGATTGCTCAGAAGCCATAATACAGCAGTAAAATAAACATACTAAGACACCTTCGGTGATGCATTTTTTAAAATGAAGCATACATAAGGTGACTAGGTACCTTCTCGTCACTTACTGTGACGGACCCAGACCAGTGGGGTACAGGAGTCTGGTAGAGGGCAAATATACTGGTCACTGGATGAGTAGTTTTCTGTTCCCTGAGTGACCAGAGCAGGGGCTGCACTAGAGTAATCAGGAACCTGCTAGAACCAGTTAAGGCAGGCAGGCTGATTAGGACACCTGGAGCCAATTAAGAAGAAGCTTCTAGAATCAATTAAGGCAGGCTAATCAGGGCACCTGGGTTTTAAAAAGGAGCTCACTTCAGTTTGTGGTGTGAGTGTGAGGAGCTGGGAGGGCGTGCTGCTGGAGGACTGAGGAGCATAAGCCTTATCAGACACCAGGAGGAAGGTCCTGTGGTGAGAATAAGGAAGGTGTTTGGAGGAGGCCATGGGGAAGTAGCCCAGAGAGTTGTAGCTGTCATGCAGCTGTTACAGGAGGTACTATAGACAGCTGCAGTCCACAGGGCCCTGGGCTGGAACCCAGAGTAGAGGGCAGGGCTGGGTTCCCCCCAAACCTCCCAATTGACCTGGACTGTGGGTTCTTCCAGAGGGGAAGGTCTCTGGGCTGTTCCCCAACCCATATAGTGAATCTCTGAGGCAAGAAAATCCGCCAATAAGCGCAGGACCCACCAAGATAGAGGAGTAACTTTGTCACATTATGTACTGCTGTTTTTTATTTTATCAAAACTGTCCCATTAAAATACAAATCACTTGACTATCTTCAGGAAAACTTGTAAGTTGTTCAAGAAAAAAATATACAGAATAAAACTGCTCTGCTTCATAACTTCATTGGCCCAATCACTTGAAATGTCGCTGAAAAAAAGTAGTATAACATTGAATTGTGCTTTCCATTTTGAAAATGGAACACTAGTAGATTAGTCCCTACTGACACTTCTTTACTGAATTACTGAACCTGTCATTTGAGTATCTAATATTTTCCCCCAAATGCTTCTTCCACTCTCTCAAGTACACCCCCTTTTTATTTTGTTTACCCTTCTGTACAATCAATAAATTCTCCAATTGTTCAATGGAGAGTGATGAAATGTTGAAATAGTTCAAAACCAAGCAAGTGTGAACATGAGTTATATACAGAGACTAGCGTTGGTGACTTGAGGCAATCACTGCAGGAATGTTGAATAAGCAGTTTACCACAGTCACCCAATAACATGAAATGACTAGCTACTATAGTGAAACTGTCAGCATGAGATTAAGTTCCATAGCGATTAGAGTGCAGCATTCTATGACATCACATTGCTGAAACTCACTTTCCTCACCCAAATTGCTTTCTAAAAGCTTACCGTTTTGTTTCAAAGATTTACAAGATCAGAAGACCAACTTATGCAAAGGAAAAAGTTTTTCCATGTGTGCGTATTACTTTCTATAGGAGAATCTCCAAGTGCTATACATTTGCATAACACCCATATGATATAGCAGGGTATCATCCCTATTTTTAAGTAGGAAAACTTAGGCAAAAATTAAGTGATTTACTCAGTCTCAATGGGAATTTGGACTCCCAGTTTTGAACCTTAATAGGCCATGCCTTCTCTCACTTTAACCAAAGCATTAGGTGTCGTATATGATCTTAATCCTAAAAATAAATTTGAGTTTTCAAAGATAGATTAGTAGTCAGCTGAAATAAACAGTAGAGGTTTTACTGAAAGCCTTGAAAATATGCAAGTTATGACAGACCAGTTAGGAAAACACTAAAGTTTGTTGGAAAAGAACAAAGGCATTTGTCCTCGCTGAGAAGAAAACTTGAAACAAGTCTTTTTTGAGATATCAGAACACACAAAAAAGCAAACATGCAAGTTTTTTTTTTTTCACATGTTGATATCAAACTGAAGAAGTTTGCAACAGAACTTTATCAGATTTCCCCCAGGCTCTCACCCCACCAGCATCCACCTACCCAAAAAGTACACCACTGGTCTGAAAACAAGCATTTTTTTTTAAATCCACAATTGTAAGAAAGGTAAGCCAGTGCTGTAGTTTTATTTTCATTTACAACTGTGTCAAAGAATCTCACGCATATCCCTTCAAATAGGAGGTAGGATTGAGGGTCAACATTTTGAGAAAGGAATACATAAATTGCAAGGCACAAAAATGCACTATTTGGTCATCACTCACATGTCAAAGAGCTTATGCCCTCACCAATCCAAAAAGCACACCAGTAACCTACTAATACATGTCCTGTGAGTGGTTTATTGCTTATAGAACTTATTTTAATTTTTTTTTTAAACTTAAAACTTTCAGAGGATAAGAGATTGAGATTTACCTTCTGACTGTGAGAACCCATAATTAGACAATATGAGGGAAAAAAATATTTTAAAACCCTTTTCTCTGCTATTCTGAACCAATGGCCAAAATCATGAATACCAACAGAATTAAAGCTTTCATTTGATCACAGACTGAATTTGGTGACCTTCCAGGCACACTGAAAAGACATCTTGTTCAACAGGATTTTTGGAGTAGGCGGAGGGAATGATGAAAGGGTGGAAAGCAGCTTTTTAGTTGGTGGCAAGCTAGCCAAGTTCCTTTATGCATAGTTATTTGATGCTGCTGGGGTTTTGTTTTGCTGTAATATTAATTACATGTCAGGGTGCCTAGAGCTTTGTATAAGCTATTCAAATAAAAAAAATAAACACCTTTAAATAAAAAGTTATTTGCTCTTGTGGGTATGAAGATCTTCCAAATGTGATAAACTGCAGTGTCTACAGAAAGCTCTACTGCATGTTTATCGTAGTTTGCCAAGCCATATAGTGAAGTCTCTGGTCAGTTTCACTGGTGCTATTAAGAACCATGTGAGCAGCACTGAAACTGTCATAATGATACTTCTATCAATAGAGGCAGGCATTGGAATTTTTTCATGGGGAGAAGAACCCAGAAAATGGAAAAAGAGGGAGAATAGAGTAGCAGAAACTTTTCCACCTGGTGAGCAAAGGATAGGAGAGAACAGATGTGTCTTTTCCCTTCTGGCAGCTACAGCGAACAGACTTTCAAATCTGTAACAGGCACCTGTTTTGCAAGAAAGGGGAGATATAAAAATATCAGTAGGCTCCAGAAACAGCATCTTAGTAAAAGTCTTAGCATCTTCTCTTTCCAGATGAGGAGAGGTGGGATTCTCAACAAAGTACTGCTCCTGGACATCACTGGTGCCTCTAATCTTATCTTTAAAAGGTAATTCTGGCTAAGAAGTTTAGACTTCCAGTTAGATGTTCACTACATTTTTTAAGACCTCTGTTACCTGATTAGGTTTGTCACTTCAATAGCAAAGAACCATTTTAAGCCAATATCTTGCTTACATTACATTTTTGGCTTATACTTCTTGGAAAATATGGAGTCAATTTAAAAGCTATGTAACAAGTTCTGTAATGGATTAATTAAAATGAATTAAAACTAAAGCTTTTGGGTCATACTCTCAAGTGTCAAAAAGGATTCTATATAATCACCTGCTTTATTTTGGAATCAGTTATTGTTTAACTGAACTCATTAACTAACTAAATGTAAGTCATAAGTGATCAGTTGTGGTATTTAACTTCCGATAATAAAATATTACTAGAAAGTAGTCTTGGTAAGACCCTGCTTCTCTGAATCTGTTTAGCTTCTGCATTTGGTTCTGCCTCAAAGTTCTGGTGCATTCTTAAGAAACTGACTAATTGTGAACCAAGTTCCTAATAAATTCTTCTTTAGCTAGCATCACACATTGGATGTTTGGACAAAACTAGGATGTTACTTTAAATAACCCAAAACATATGTTAAAAGGTGTGCCCTGGTTGTTAACTTCAGTTTCAGCATTAAAAATAGTCAATGAAAAATTATTTAAAGGAATGTGCTAAATGGCTTAGATTAAAAAGTAAAGGTATAATTTTACAGTTAATGTGCCTAATTGCCTGGTGGTTGCAACATGAGAATGGATATGAGACAAATTAGCTTCTTTTCCTGGGTGCCACTGGCTGGCTCTGACACTTTCAATGTCTGTTTCTTTATATGTTAAATGCATTGAGGATGCTACCAGTTATCCACATTTGTAAAGTACTTGGAGATTCTGATTAGTGAGATGTATTGTGCATTGCAAGTAAAGTAATCTCAATTTTCAGCAGTATATGGAAAAACTACCAAGGCATGTTAAAGAGTTATTTAGAATTTGAGTCAGATTCTTCTTCCTTACACCCAGTTCTACATTGCTGTTACTCCTGAATTACACAAGTGTGAATAAAAAAAACTGTACCCTCTGAATGTTTTAGGCCGTGCTACATGAGAATGCCATTTAAAACCTAGTTTAGGATAAATCAATGCAGATTTAGCTAACGTGGTGCAAACCCAGATAGATACTCTTATTTTAGTTTAGGTTAAACCTGATCCCAAATTAAGCTTAAAAATTTCCCATGTTTAAACTGAAATAAGTATGGGACACATCTATAGGGAATTTAGAACATGCTTCACTACATAGAAGATGCACATGAAGGAAACTTTCTGTAAGAAAAACACTGATTTTAAAGTCCTTTAGTTACCTTGTCCTCCTAATTCTACCACCACTTACTTCTACAGCCATAATATTACAAATCTGATATTTGTCGTATTTCCAAATTCAAGGTTTTGCAAATTCATCCATTTAGATACTTAATCTGTTTATTATAGCTAAAGCAGTAAGGGAGTTCTGTATATTTTAAGGACATGAGGTTTCTCGGTATGTTAAATAAAAGAAAGCAATAGCTTAATTTTTTTATTATTAGCTTACCTTTAGAAACTGTATCTGATTTTGTTTTATATGTAACTATTTGTTTCTAATATTCTGTTACTATCGCTTAAATCTTGAATCTTTAATAATAAACTTATTATTTTCACTATAAATACATCTCAATGCTGTGGTATTGAGTGAAATGCTGATCCTGAGTTGAATAATTCAAGCTGATGTGAATTCTGTTCTTTTGGGAACAGCAGACCTGGTATTTCTGTGAGTGTTCTGTGGATAAGGGGCTGAACACTACAGGGGAATGTTTCAAAGGGACTCGGGTGCACCCACTGTTAACCATCCAAGTACTCTTTTGGGCTATACCAACCCTTACTTTACCTTGTAAGTTAACAGGCTGATGGTGTCAGGGAGCTGACACCGAGTTAAGTACAAGAAAGTCTCCCTCTTGCTGGAAGTAGGAGAGGCAACAAGATGACTTTCATCCCTGGATTCCCCAAAAACCATCACATCAGTAGATGATTAAGGAAAGGAAAAGAAAAACTTAGGACTTAGATAATACTGTGGCCTCGTTCAGAGAATTTTAGCCAACTGACTCTTAAAGAGATGGCAGCTCTGTCCTTGAATGACAACTGTTACATCAAAATAACTGTTTTGTTAAACCCAAATACTCTTGATCAAGAGCCAAGGAAAAGAGACAGGTATTTTGGAAATTCTCAATGGAATATATATAAGAGTTCGTAAGTATTTCAGCATAAGCTCTAACAGCACGTCAAAACATTTGTCCCCTTGGCTTCTGGATTGCTAAATTACAGAATTGGAATAAATCAGATCATGAACATCTGATTCAGTGTGATTGTCATAACTATAAAGGGAAAGGTAACAGCTGTCCTGTGTACAGTACTATAAAATCGCCTCCTGGCCAGAGACTCCAAAATCCTTCTACCTGTAAAGGGTTAAGAAGCTCAGGTAACCTGGCTGACACCTGACCCAAAGGACCAATAAGGGGACAAGATACTTTCAAATCTTGGGGGGGGGCAGGCTTTTGTTTGTGCTCTTTGTTTGGGAGTCCGTTCGCTCTTGGGACTGAGAGGGACCAGACATCAATCCACATTCTCCACATCTTTCTAAACAAGTCTCTCCTATTTCAAACTTCTAAGTAAATAGCCAGGCAAGGCGTGTTAGTTTTACTTTGTTTTCTCAACTTGTAAATATACCTTTTACTAGAGTGTTTATCTCTGTTTGCTGTACTTTGAACCTGAAGCTAGAGGGGAGTCCTCTGAGCTCTTTAAGTTTGATTACCCTGTAAAGTTATTTTCCATACTGATTTTACAGAGATAATTTTTACCTTTTTTCTTTAATTAAAAGCCTTCTTTTTAAGAACCTGATTGATTTTTCCTTGTTTTTAGATCCAAGGGAATTGGATCTTGATCCACCAGGAGTTGGTGGGAGGAAGGAGGGGGATGGTTAATTTCTCCTTGTTTTAAGATCCAAGGGTTTTGGATCTGTATTCACCAGGGAATTGGTGAAGAGTTTCTCAAGGCTTCCCAGGGAAGGGAATCCACTTGGGAATGGTGGCAGCGGACCAGATCTAAGCTGGTAGTTAAGCTTAGAAGTTTTCATGCAGGCCCCCACATTTGTACCCTAAAGTTCAGAGTGGGGAAGCAGCCTTGACAGTGATATAATCTATATAGGAACATTTCAGGAATGTCACTCTGAAGCCTATTATGTCTGCAGAGTCGCTGTGCAGGATGGAAACATCTACAAACAGGGTTGAGGGCTCTTTTTGTTCAGAATATCACCAGGTTCAATCATTATTGTGTTTTGTGGTCTGTTACCACGCAATTTTTAAATTCCCAGCCATTTTGACTTACAAGTTACACCTGTGCAGTGTACAGCTATAGTAAGACATGCATCTGTGCTATGCCAATGGTCCTTGACCATTGTGATATCAGAGGTATCTCAATCACCCTCCTTACGCTACAACTAATTTGCATGCAACAATTTCATTGGCTGTATGCAGGAGACAGATGGATTAACTGGCCAAACTGCCACAGGTTTTTAGACACACCCATAGTTATGCCAACCTAAGCCCGGGTATAGACACAGCTAGGTTGACAGAAGTCTTCAGTTGATATAGCCACTACCTCTTGAGGGAGTGGATTTATTACAGCAACAGAAAAACTCCTCCCGTCTGTAGCAAGCGTCTATTACAGTGGTGTAGCCGCAGCACTGCAGCTGTGCTGCTATAGGGCTTGTAGTGTAGACATAGCCTAAGACTATTACTATTACAACTATTCAATTATTTGTTTGCAAAACTCCTAGAGTGAGGGTGGGGAGGGGAAAAGCCACAGAAAGGGCTTGAACTGCAAACAACATACTGCTTGTTAAATATTTAACCAATAATATTTTACATCACAGAAAAGAGAGGAGGGGACAAATACATTCCATACAGATGAGAAATTATTGAATGTTTGTCAGGAAAAATTTATCAGGCTTCCTCCCAAACACTGAAAAATTGTATAAAAGAATAAATTAGCATAAATATCTGAATCACAGGTTCAGTGTTTTGCCTTCTTTTAAAGAAATTTAAAACATGAAATGCCTAATGAGAGATTAATTTTCTAAAACTGTTATCCATGAGGCAGTGTGGTTTAGAGTTGAGAACAGTATTAGAACTCCTGGGCCCCTGTCCCAATAACCATTGACATTGTGCTACCTTGGGAAAAACATTTGTGCTTCAGATTTAACCCTCTGTATATGGAGGTCAACACTATACACACAGATTGAAACTTAAAACTTAGAGCACAATGTCCATAAAGCACCTTCAGATCTCTTGAGGAAACAGTCATATACAGGAGTGGATATTTTGTTACCCAACACCTACTAGCCTGTGTACTAAGTCTTCAAGCCAGGGTGAAAAATAGCTAAGCTACCATGACACTTTCAAAGCCAAACTCCCTGCTATTTAAGGGAATAACTATTTCGTTTTTGATATTTTATTGGATTGTATTTTTTAAAAAATTAGGTTCCAAAATTTCTTAGACTTTCCTTCCCTGAAATTCATTCTCTTCTTTCCTGTAACATATCATGCCATACCTTTCCTGAATTTCTTTCAGTGTCAGTTACCTTCTCTCCCCCACCCCTTCTCCACACTCATATCTCTTTCTTACCGAGAGCATGGCTACGCTTGCAGATGTAGAGCGCTACGAGTTAAACCCGCCTTCGGAGAGCGCAGTAGGAAAAGTGCTGCAGTCTGTCCACACTGACAGCTTCAAGCGCACTGGTGTGGCCACATTTGCGGCATTTGCAGTGGCATTGGGAGCGGTGCATTATGGGCAGCTATCCTAGCATGCAAGTGACTGCTACGTTCTTTTCAAATGAGGGGGTGGGGAGGAGTGTGACAGGGAGTGTGTTGTATGTATGTGGGGAGAGAGAGAGAGAGAGAGTGGGTTTTGAGGGGGCTGAGAGCATGTCAGCATGCTATCTTGTAAGTTCAGACAGCAGCATACCCTCCCTCCCCCATCTCTCTCACACACAGCATTCCACACTAATCTGTCTCAGAGCACACTTATCTTATCTCGGAGCAGATAAGCAGCCGGCTGTCAGAAACAGAGCTTTCAAACGGCATATCCACATTCCTACAGTGAGTTCAAAAGAATGAGAAGAGTGGCCACTTGACTTAAGGGGATTATGGGACGTTTCCGGAGGCTGATCAGAGCGCAGTAATGCAACACCTCGTCCACACTGGCGCTGTGGTGCTCCAGCGGGGGCAAAGCAAACGTTATTCCACTCGCCGAGGTGGAGTACCAGCAGCGCTGTAGCCGTGGAGTCAGAGCGCTCTACGTGCCTTGCCAGTGTGGACGGGTAGTGAGCTAGTGCGCTCGGGGCTCCTTTATTGCGCTGTTATTCACAAGTGTAGCCAAGACCTAAATGTTGTGCTCTACCTCTGCCCAGTATTTTCCGTCACTCAGAATTCTCTTTTCAAAGTCCATCTCCCCTCTACCACAACATACTCCTCTTTCTTAACTTATCACTTTCTTTCTTTATCTCTCACCCACACTCACAATCCTAACCCAGTAGCTCTCATGCACAGGATTTGAAAAATTCCCATGACATCTAATATCTTGGACTGAATGAGGAGAGGGGCCTCCACTATCCAGGAGCACCTCCCAAGTAAGATGCAAGACCCCTTCCACAACTGCTTGAAGAGGGGAGTGAGCCATCACTGACCTACACACAGACACCCTGGCAACTGGAAGGAAGTAGAATGTTCTCTCCTCCCTCCCCACTTTGCTGCAAGTGGTTGTTGAAGTCAGTGGGGGCCTTACCATCCTAGTCTTCAGAGGATAAGGTCAGAAGGGACCACCATCATGATCATCTAGTCTGATCTGCACGTTGCAGGCCACAGAACCTCACCCACCCTCTGCTGAAATAAACCCTAACCTCTGAGTTACTGGAATCTTCAAATCATGGTTTAAAGTCTCTGTTTTAGGTCCTTTTCCACAACCAGTAGCTCAAGTCCCTTTCCCAAACTGCAAGTGTATGAAACTGACCTGATTCTTGTGAATTTCACTGTTGTCCACAATGTTCCAGTAACAGCCCTTAAAGCTTACAAGCTTCCAGTCAGTTTTCATTTTGCTGCACTGTGGGAATGCTATGAGTAACAGCTGAAGTACTGGAAGTGTCTGTCTGAAGACTCAGGAAGACCCAACCACATTGGTTTAGACTTGAGTCAGACTTTGTAAGTTATATTCACAACCATAAAGCCTTTAAATTGTTAAGAGAATTAAGATTCTGATATGGCATTTACCCTGAGAAGTTTCTTACCTGCCCTGCTTTCGTGGATTTTCCACGCCTTAGATCATTTTCCACATATATACAGTCACACAAGCTTAGCATAATTTGTAACAAAAAATAGACAGGAAAGGCTTTTAAAGTCATCTCCTCAACATAAAAATTAAATATACTTTAGAATTCAGATGGACCTCTTCAGTGATTCCTTTGTGTGGCTTCCCCTGAAAGAAACTTTACAGAGGTCTTACTGCTGAGGAATCAAGTAAACAGGGTCACATTAATATATTTAGCAAGTAATCATGCAAACTATAGAAGAACATACAGGTGGATGGGAGGACAAATGTGTTCCCCAAGACTGGTACGTAACTGACCACTTGGATTCTTCCACTACAGATAAATCACTGGACATCCCATTATATGCAAAACTGCAATGTGTATAAATCAGATAGAAGGTGCTCTTCACACTCCTTCACTACAATAAAGCCAAAGTTGACACTAGAAAATTGCATGATGGCAGCTTGAGTAGCGAGGAGTAGTCCCCATATAACTCTTAGACCTGCCCAAGGGCAGATGGAGGGGCTGTAGGAGCAGGGGGAAGCACCAATGAACTGGGGGGAAAAAGATAATATTTTGCGCTTTTACAGTGCCTTTCAGAGAATATCAAAGCACTTTACAGTGAGTGAATTAGTTCCTGTCTCACGTGAGAATTACGGTCCCTGTTTTTTAAGATAGGAAATGTAAGGCCAAGTGACTTGCCCATGGTCGCACAGTCAGTCAACAGCAGATCCTGGAGCAAAGCCCACATATTCCAACTCTGCATCCTGTGCTTTAGCCACAAGGCCATCCTTCTACATTCCAAAGAGGTAGCATAGAGCAAGTGGATAAGGCACTGGACTGGTAGTTGGGATATCTGGGTTCTACCACCTGTTCTATCATTAATTTACTATCTGATCTTGGGCCACACTGTTTGCTTCACGTTCTTCATCTGTAAAATAATGAAAGTGATACTAATTCATAACGTGCTTTGAGATCACAAGATGAAAAATACTATACAAGTGCCATTGTCATATGCCTGGAAAAGTGCCAATAAAAACCTTTCCTTATCTGTGAGTACAGGACAGGCATTTGAATGCAGCCTGTCCCAAGGTAACTGCAGGAAAGATGGGCACATGGCACCTTACCTGATTTTATAATTGGGTAAGGTGTGCTTGCGCTTGATGACCTTCTTGAACTGGTTGACGATGATAGAAGTGAGCTGGGGCATGGGCCTCCCCTCAAACTGGGATTTCACCTCAAAGCCTATCACAGGATCATCCATGAAAGAAAAGGACCAGTGCGTGAAAGGCAAGCGGGTAAAGACCAGTCTCAGCTTCCCCATCACCCGGGAGATCTTGACGAAGAGGTACGCCGACTTGCCGAAGACCAGGTCCGCATCGATGGCTAGGTGGAAGCCACCATTATACTCCAGGTCCACCTCGAAGCCCAGTTCCTCGGGGCAGCCCTCATCACTGCAGATCACTGGCCGGATGAGCTTGATGGATTTGAAGATGGGCACCACGTCGCCCAGCGACACATCCCTGAGGCTGAGCCCCTCCAGCACCTTGCCTGTCATCTTGGTCTGCAGCAGCTCCTCGAACTCCACCTTGATCTTCTTGGTGACCCAGTGCCTGACCAGGGAGGTGTCCCTGAGTTCCCTGAAGAGGAAGAGGCAGATAGCATTGAGGAAGTAGCAGGTCTCCTCTCGGGAGGACGGGGGCGCAGGGGGCTCTTGCTGCTGCTGCTTGGCGCCGGGCTCAGCCTGGGGCTTGGCGGCGCCCGGGGAGGGGGTAGCAGCGGAGGCGGGGGCAGGCTCCTGGGGCTGATGGCTGCCCGCCGGGTCTGAGCCGTGGAAATAGTCCCTGAGGCTGAGGTCAGGCAGGACCCTGGCGAAGAAGAGGCCGCCGGGGGCTCTGGCCACCCCGGGGGGCTCCGGCTTCCTCCTGTAGAGCAGCAGCAGCTGGAGCAGCAGCGTGATGCAGGAACCGGCCAGAGCCGAGATCAGGATCACATAGACCAGCAGCATCTCCGCCTCGACGCCCGCCAGGCGCGCACCTGGGCACGGGCTCCCCCCTCACACCAGCGCCGCCGCCTCCATCTTGTGGGCATGGAGCTGGGGCAGGTGCGGAGGGGCTGGGAACGGGGCGGGGGAGGCGCAGCCTCCGCCTTAGTCCGCCCGAGACACCCGCGCGGCTCCTCTGCGGTCCGCGCCGCCTCACACAGCAGCAGCCAGCTGCTGCCTCATCCGGGTCTCACCTCCCGCCCCCAGCAGGGCGGAGAAACCGACGACCGCTTCCCTCCCCGTCCCCCCGGATTGGAGGAGAGAGGAGGTCCTTACCCCGCACGTCACAGGGCACGGCGTCCTGCGCGGTGACGTCATAATACCGCCGGTGGGCGGGGCTTGGGAAGGAGCGGTGCGTGTGCGCGCGACGCCCGGCCGCAAGTTGGGCAGCGTGCGCCGCGGGGGGGCCTGCACGGGGCAAAGCAGAGGCTGGAGCTGCACTGACGGCGGGAGGTGGGGGAGCGGGGTTGTTTGCAGAAGCTGCTCGCGACTGCTGAGGGTCCCCAGCAGCTTTTGTCAAACGTTCAGCCCGAGGGAGACTCGGAATCACCTGCTGAAGAGGATGGATGGCAGCGGGACGGAGGAGGTTCCGACAGGGCAGGGCTGGCTCTAGGATAGCACCAGGCCCTCTCCCAGCTGCCCCCCCCTTGCAGGTCACTGACATGCCAAGGAATTATTGCACTACGCCCTGCAGCTGCCCATCTCTGCCCTTCACTCCCAGGCCCCCCTCCCCTCTCAGGACTATGCACCGCTACCAACCCCTGCCGTTCACTCTCTGCCATGTTTATTACACCCAGGCAGTTACTTTCGGCCCACTTTGCACAGGCGCTAGAGAAGGGCCAAAATGCGGTTTTCTCAGTGTTCCTTTGTCCCTCTAGCCTTTGCATCCGCCCTTGAGCAGGAGGTTGGAGAGCCCATTGGGCATTATGGCCTTTGCAGATGCTGTCTGGAGCCTGGACTGATGTAGACTAGGCTGGACTGAACAGCTCTTGAAAATAGCTAGAGCCGTCATCTCCAAACTTTTTTGATCGCGCACCCCATCAGTAAAAAAAAATTTAGCACGCACCCCCTGCCGCGCCGGCTCTACCATTTTTGCCAAAGCAAAAAAAAAGCCGCTCGGACTCCCACCTGAACTGACGAAGCAAAAAAAAAAAAAAAAAAAGCGCTCCTCCGGCCGTGCACCCCCAAGTAGCCTCTTGTGCACCCACTTTGGAGAATGATGGTGTTGTGGGGACCTGCCTCCTGGTTTCTGACCACCCAGAGTTCTTAAAATGCTCTCACTAATAAATGAATTGCAGTATCCTAGCTTTTGAGAAACTATCTCAGAAAACCCTGTTTCTAGTCCCTTTCTCATCTAGCAATGGAAAGAAGAAAAAAGTTCCCACCGCTGGTTACAAAACACCAGGACAAGCTGCTTCAGTGATAGTTAGAGCCCTGCGTGGATACAAAATGTGTGTCCGCATCCAATCCATCAACATGGTCCGTGGATGTAAAGTGGATATCTTCAGATTTGCAGGGCTGTGGTGATAGTTGCTCTTCTTCCACAACTGTTCCCAACTGCCATGGAATCGTCTGAGTCTCACATTTTGACCAGTCTCCAATTAAGGGGCTCCCCAATCATCATGGAACCTTCTGGTTTTAACAGTCTATCCTGTCTGTTATTTTATTATTTGAATTCCAGGAGCATCTGGAGGCATCAATCTAGATCTGGGCCTCACTATGTTACGTGCCATATAAAGACCTTCAAAAACACAATCCCCGCCTTAAAGTGCTTGCACTCTAGTTTGATTAAAGGGGCATAACTTAAACATTCTTCTATCTGTTTAAATAGCAGCAGAAATGGCTATCATTAGATACATATTTAATTACACATGCAGACATTTTTCTGCTCTCACACAAGCGTAACCGTGGAATTGGGCTACCCCTTGATACTATATTTGTGGCAAAAATATCAGTTTGGCTGTGAGACTGGATGACCACTACAAGCTGGATTCTTGCCATAGACAGCAGTACTCAATGACACCTTCACTCTACCTTAGAGGCACCAAGAAGGAGCTGCTCTATCCCTCAAATAGGTATCAGGTTTACACGGATCCTGACTGGGGCCAGTAATGAGGCATTATGATATCAGTGCAATAACTCGATAAATTTTAGGCAAGTCAAATAAAAATCTTACTGGAAGAGAGAACTCAAGACATAAATTAGTACATCTTGAAAGTTCTGGATCAACACCAACAAGATCAAATTCAGATCCTGCCCTGCCACATCCATCTGCAACTGCTATATCAGTCCTGCGTAGTTATTGCCAAATTACACAGGTGGTTTTTCATCTGTTTGCCTTATGTGGACCCATATTCATCAGGAACTAGAATGAGACCACCATACTTATATGGAATCAATTGCAGTAGCCCAGTAATGTCCTCTTGGTGGAGAGAGCGGTGGGGGGGGGGGAGAGGGGGAATAAAAGGGAGCAAATGTGTCAAAAATTGGGTTGAAAGAATGGAAGGGGGAAAGAACAGTTCCACTTTATTAGATACTCCTTTCCTGAGAGCTTACAAAAATCACTTCGTGGGACCACTGCAGTGTCTATAGTTTTGGATAAAGCAAACATTCATTTGGGATGAAACTGAAAAGCAACTGTTCTCTGCAGCATGCTCCCCTCAGGACCTGATGGATTTCCTGACATAAATCAGTTTGGGAGTTAATGATGCTACTAACAATGTTTACTCCCCCACCACGACTGCCAGCCCCTTTGGAGGGAGGAGTATTAGATATTATGGTAATCGGCATAGCACAAGAACTTAAATAGCACAATGGAATAGAAGTTATTACAAATGTAAAAAAGCTGTAATAAAGTTGGTTATGGACAAGGAAGGAATGTGAAAATTGTAAAGAGAATAAAGGAAAAACAAGAATTCTAGATGATGTAGTGACATTTTAATTTGTGATGTATACATTGTTGAAACTCTGAGGAAAAAGAAAGCAATCCACACTTCACTGAGCATATTCTTTTCAAGCAAGGAAACAGATGAATCCTATGCAGATGGGATGAGTTACATCTAACAATGTGTTCTTACAGAAAGAGTAGACATTTCTAAGGAGTGCTTTAAATCAGTGTTGCACAGAGATAAATGCACAAATGGCATAAAGAAGCTAAAAGAAAGCATATTGTATATGAGGCTTGGCTAAAAGAGGGGGGAAAGACATGCAGCGACTTTTTGAACAGAAAATTAGAGAAATTTTGAATTTTTATGAAAGTATGTAACTATTTAGAGCTATTTATTTAATTTGTTTCATCATAAATGAAAACTTAGCAATAGAAATAAAACAGTACATTATTGATTAAAAAGATTATATACAAACATGTTTATAAAAATCTATTAATCTAATAGAGCAAACTGGTTTATAGGATAAATCTGGACATAAATTGACCATAAACACAAAACCAGTAGCCTCAGTACATTCTCCAAAAGTTGCTATTAGGTGCTATTTATAAATTATATTTTACCAGCTGCTTGCCTGTGCCATGGATTAGTCACTTGCCTGTCTTTTGTACTTAAAAAGTTTTTTAAAATAGTTTTAAGTTTGTTATGAGGATTTTTAGCCCAGACTTCAATGATAAAGGCTATTTTTTAGAACCTGATTTACACTTTAGTCCACCTTGCTGCATTTTAATTAATAAACTACAACACTATAGTATTGATCACACAAGTGAGTTTTTGATATCACACTATATTTTATCCTTTTGTATTTTGGAATTTATGCAAAAGAGACCTCATTTTGGATTTATTTACCTTTTTTAATTTAGAAAAGTCAACTTCCTGAACTGCATTTTTTTAAAACACCATGGAAAACAAGAGATAGAATTTTTTAGTGCAGGTAAGTATTAGTCTATGAAATACAGGATTTTTGAGAACCTGGTAATGATACATAGCCATGGATTGAGACTAGAGATGCTTCAGAGTGTGAACTTTTTATAGAGCCCATGACTGACAGTTGAAATGATTGGATATAAGAAGGCCAAAGAGGTCATAATGGGAGATTTTAACTACTGAAGCACAAGGGTGTATAAAATAGAAATAGATAATAGGAATGAATTGTGGATTTGACATTGAATTGCTGTTTAAATAGGAATTAGTCATAGAGTTAACAATAGATTTGATTTTAGGTAAGGGAAAACACCAGAAAGTACAACTGCAGATTTCTATGTTAAGGGGCGGATCCCTTCCTCTACTATTGTGATCAGTGTGGTTCCAAACTTGGCACAAATCATTAGTAATTTAGTTCCATTGGGTTCCCTGTAGCTGCCCCTGGGATACACCTTTTAGAGTTTCCAGGGCTTACTTATCCTTTCCTGAATGTTTTTCTCCTGGGAAAGACTAGCATGGTCTAAAAGGAGCATCAGGAATCAGAATTTTGTGGTTTGTAGTTTTCTTCAGAATGAAAGAATGAAGGGAAACACTAAGCAACAAATATCTTAGAATGCAAACTGACAGGATGTGTCTGAAATGTAGAGTAAAATGGAATGGGATGAGAATCTGATGGGAAGGTAAGGAAGTCTAATTAAATGTGACCTGTAAATGACAAAAAGGGGAGGGGAGATTGCATCCTTATGTTGTATCAAGAGGGCCTGAAATGTATTTATTTTGTTTCGTTTTTTGTTTGTTTGTTTGTTTTAAGTTTAGAAATTCAGCTACTGTTAATTTTTCTGGAAGATTCTATGGACAACTGAACCAAAGAAATGAAATTTGAGCAACAAAGAGGAAGGAATTTTAAAACTGTTTAAATGCTCTGGTCTTTGTTATTTAACTCAACACACCTAACAGAGATAGGACAAAAGATCTTTCTTAGAATCAGTGGGCCAGGCTGAGGAAACCACATAAGCACATACTTAACTCCCATTGAAATCACTGGGACTGCTCTTGAATAGGAATGGATTTAAGCTTATGTTTAAGTACTTTCCTGAATCAGGGCCAATATCACTATCTGTTCAATGAAGGCATAGAAAGCTAACAATCCAGTACTCTGGTCCTCCAAAGAGACCTTCAAAAAGAAAAGAGAAGACAATAGGCCTGATTCTCTAGTGTCTTCCACCTCATATTGTCACTTTACAAAGTGGGTATAAAACCTATCCATCGTGTTTTAGTCATATTTTGCACACTCTTTGAATAGGTATAAACAACTGCCTAAAATACAAAATCAGGCTCTCTTAATATATATATTCCTGATATTTCTAAGATTAAAAAAAGTAAGGGAAAACATATTTTTCTTCTCTAGGAAAAAAACATGTCAGGCCTCCGTTATACATCAAAAAGAAAAAAATGTCATGTCCAATTTTTTTTTCCTTGCAGGTAACCTTTAAGACAAACATGCAAGGGGCCAGAATATTTCAGGCCTACAACACTGATTTCAGTATTCTGCAAGACACTGGAACAATGATAGAGGATAAGATTGCAAAACATGGCAATGCATAATTTAGCATAGAACATTTGGTATGAATTCATGAAAGAATGAATGTACTTGAGCCAATTCTCATATGTAATAAGCAAAAGAATAGCAAACACCATGAAACACAAGTCCTTTGTTCATATAACTCACCATTGATCAGGAGAGATCTCTAAATGAGGAAATGTTAAAGAGGCTTTTAGTCAATTTACCACAGTGTAAACAGTTGATAAGCACATGTTAGAGTGTGATGTTTGTCATGGGGTAGAGGGGAAAAATATCAGGGTCACAAGCTTAGAAAAAGAAACGATACAAGATAAAAACGTCAAACGAGGATAAATGGCAAATGCCATTTGAAATGAAAAAGTTGCTTGAAAGCAGGAAGTACTGGATTATTCTGTAACAAGTAGTTTGGGGTGTTTTCTTCATAAATTATTAAATTGCCATTACCATCCGCTTTTTAAATGTCTTTAGGACAGACTGTCTCTCCCAGACTCTCTCCCATGCCTCCTTTTTAATGTAGTGCGTCTCAAATTAGATCAAATTAGAATATTACCAATCTCAGTGGGTTGCATAAAACAAAAGACAGATTATTTACTTTAATAATTAATAAAATTTGAAAAAGGAAGAGAAACTATATAGAAGAAAATACTTATGTGTCAGAACTATCTCTGATTCTCTGTTTGGATGGTGCCTAGCATAATGGGGCCCCATTATCAGCTGGTCCCTAGGCCCTACCATAATAAACATGATAGATACATTAAGAAATTAGGTAAACAAATGCACAGACTTCACTTTGATACTATTGAGATTCCACACAGAGAATCTTTCTTTAATTCTGCAACATTAAGGATTAGACTGGCATAAATCCACCTCCAGTGCTGAGAGAGATTGCAGAGGGATTGCTGCTTTGTAAAGGAAGCCACTTCCTCCTTTTTCCCTCCACCCCCGAAGAATTCTGCTTGACTCAGCAGGAAATACTGGATAAATGATCTACAGTTCCCTTTCAGAGCTCACACTTTGAGCTGATGGCAAAACACACCTTTCTCTAGCTCAGGTTGAACTCCAGATCCGTCTAGCACAGGGGTTCTCAACCTTTTTCTTTCTGAGGTCCCCACAACATGCTATAAAAACTCCACCGCCCACCTGTGCCACAACAACTGTTTTTCTGCATATAAAAAACAGGGCTGGCATTGGAGGTTAGCAAGCAGGGCAATTGCCCAGGGCCCCATGCCACAGTGGGCCCCGCATAGCTAAGCTGTTCAGGCTTCAGCTTCAGGCCCAAGTGGCGGGGCTTGGGATGGTGGAGCTTTGGCTTTCTGCCCTGGGCCCCAGTGAGTCTAATGCCAGCCCTGCTTTGTGAACCCCCTGAAACCTGCTCAAGGCCCAGCAGGGAGCCTTGGACTCCTGGTTGAGAACTGCTGTTTTATCAGTTTTTACTGTCACAAGCTAAAATTCCTCTATCCCAAAGCACACAGAAATGCATTCTCGGTGACTCTTAACCACATTTAGAATATCTTAGTGCTGTAGAGATCCACGGGCAGATCCGCAGCTAGTGTAAGTTGTCATAGCTTCACTGATGTTAACAGTGATGACAATTTACACTCCTGAAGGATCTGCCCCCTTTCATTCTCTAAGGGGTTGCATTCCACTGTTATTACTTAAGGATTGTGATTGTGAATCTTTTAGGTTTTCTTCCTAGTCTGTAACGGATTCACTGTGGGACCACAGACAAGTAACTTAGGCCAACACTTTCAGACGTGGAACTAATTTTTGGAGCCTCCATTTTTGTGCATCATACTTCAAACACCTAGGTCCTGATTTTCAAAGACGTTGAGCTGCCACAAATTCTTTTTACTTTAGAATTATGAGTGCTTAGCACATCTGAAAAAAGTTTTCTCCACTAGGACATCCAAAAATGTAGTCACCAAAAATGAATGGCTTCTTTAGAAAATGTGGGCTTTTAACTTCTTCATGCCTCTGTCTACCCATCTGTGACACAGGTCCAATATGACCTAGCTCACAAGGTTTTGTTTATTTATAAACAGCTTTGTGATGCTTGAATGAAAATGCTACATGCAATAAATGTAAAATAGTCTAGTTATTTCTATTACTAGTGATTGCCTAGAGCCACACAGTTTGTATCTGGATTCTGAACCTGCCAGAATATTGGAGTGTTTGGATCCAAGATTTGATCTGACTCAAACAGAGATACAGGCCCGGATCTTGGTTTGGATGCATCTCTAATTTTTACATGAGGTATTTTACACAGTTGGAATGAAAAATGTCTGCATGCAGTGTGTTAGATGCTTATTTTAAGAGGATCACATTCAAGTTTAAAGTATCCCATCTTTTAATAATGGTTTCCATTGCTATGTGAACACTATCTAACTTCTACTGCAGCATGAAACTAGATCCCTCACTTAGGAATTGTATCTCCACAACTTCTTTTCTGGGATAATAAGAAAAAAATGTCATTTTAATGTAACAAATTGTCTGATTCTTTATATATATTTTTCCACTATTGTTTCTGATTGGATATATTTCCATCTGCAGCTTGTGCCTATTGTTATAATATTTGAAATCAAGAATCTTTGTTTGTTCCAATAAGCAGCTGTAGGTTGGCATTTTATATTTCTTTTCCTCCTTTAATTGTCCGTTTAACTTGTTCTTACTTATGGTATTCATCGTCTTCATCTTTCTTTTCAAATGTGTAATATTTTGGTTCATTATTACCATGTTTGTCTGTTTAGATTTCATTGATGTACAAATCTATCCACCTTTTCTCTGAGTATGTCCCACTCTTCTCTGAAATAAATTCACCGTACCTCATGAGAGAATTTCAATCAGCCTCCCTGAGGGCATTTTGCACGCTCCTAAATCAGCTTTCCTAGAGTCAAAATTGTTTTAGTTACTTCCCCTAATACATTTCAAGTGTAATTACACTGTGATCAATAAGTCTTAGATGTTCCACAACCTCAGATGTGTTTTTCATACTTGGCTCACTTCCTGGCTTAGTCCAGAACAGCCTCTGACTGATATAGAGTGT
This sequence comes from Chrysemys picta bellii, assembly GCF_011386835.1. NCBI lineage: Eukaryota > Metazoa > Chordata > Testudines > Emydidae > Chrysemys > Chrysemys picta. The sequence continues at coordinate 114,066,906 of NC_088797.1, read as the reverse complement.
TCAAGAAATTGCATAAAAAAGCAATCCTGCATTTTTAGTTCATGTACCTTTTTATAGATATTATCTCATGCTGCAAATTCAACCTTCTGCAGAGGGGCCCACACAAGACCTTGGGCACCACGTATGTACCACTTAGACCCTATGTTAAAGGTGAAATATAGCCATATAAGGCTAGAGTTCTTGCATATTAATAGGGTGAAGTGTGGATAGACTGTGGAATATTTCTCCAATCTGCAGTGCAACCTCTCACTTCTGAAACATCTATTCCATCCATCTATTTAAGCAATTAAAATCATCTGTGAACATGATCAATATTCCGGCCTTTACACAGACCTTGCTTACCTGTAAAAGTATTTCCTAATCTACTAATCTACTTCGCCAACAACTCTTACCTCGAGGTCTGTGACACACAGATCCAAGAATCATTTTGCTATCATTTTTGTCATTAACATCTATCCATGCTGTCATTGTTGTCTGACAAAATACAACATAAGGAGGCAATGGAAACCTCTGGAGAAGTTTTGAAAAATCAGTTCAGGTTCCCCGCCCCCAATCAGGAACTTTTGCCAAAATCTATGAGTTTTCCTTGAGGAAGGAGGTTGCTTGTGGGACTTGTTCTTTACTTTGTATTGCCATTTGGTTCCATTCCTAAATTTAGTACCTGATATCAAGCCAGACATAAGGAAAATCATTCAAAAATACTGGTAAAAGTTTTTTCATATGAACCCTGCAATGTATTTCATATCTCAATATTTCCTAGTCAGTTTTCAGAATTAATCCTGTTATTCCAGTAATATTGTATGTACTGTATTTCTGCATTCTCATACCTTGGTAACATCTAGATCCCCAATCCTGCAAAAATGTGTTCATGTGCTTAATTTTATGCACAAGTAGCAGTCCTGTTGATCTCAAAGGTGAAAGTCCAATGGGACTACTCGTGTGTAGTAAACTTAATCATATGCATACATTTTTTATGAATCTAAGCTTTAATATACACAATGATAGCATCTGTAAAGATACCTTTTTCTGTTGCATTGTTTCTGCTTCTCACCATTTCCTAGTGTTTGCTTTTGAGCAAGTACATTACTTGTTATGTTCTTTAGGTTCCAACAAATTATAGTTCATAAAACCCAACCAGAAACAGATTATTTTGACTGAAATCCCAAAAATGGAGAAACAGCAGCAGAACATCTCTCCTTGCCTACAGAGGAGGAAAAGGAGTGTGGGGGCACAGAATGATGGGGAACATGACACACACACAGAGAGAGAGGTCTTGTTTGGAAATGGGGGTAGCCTGGTACCTAGTGATGAGGGGCTGAAAGGGGGAGCAGGAGAGCTTGGGATATGGTGAGAAGGGGGAAAGATGAAAGCAGATCAGTTGGAGCCCCCAGCTTTTATCAGGTGTTGGGGGTGGAGGAGTAGAGAGCAGAGTGAAAGTGGGCTGCCTGTTCATTTTCAGAAAAGCAGTGGTGGGAATAACAGCAGAGGAGCTATTGGTGAGGCAGAATTTATTTCCTGGAGGAGGGGAAGAACTGCAGTGTGGTTAGCTGGCTCATTTTATTCATGGAATCAAAAATATGTGTGAAGAGGGGTGGGAAGGTCAGAAATATTTTTCTGTGGGATACGGGGAAGGGGAGAGTATTTTAATTGCCAGCCCCATCACTTATTTTGGGCCTCAGCCTCCACAGATTCCAATATTAAGGTTGCGAGTGCAGCATTAACTCAACCACAGAAACTCACATTCCTAGGCATCTATGCATAGACAGCTACCCTCTGGAATCATCCTGAAGTAACTCCCACCCCTGCCACTGTTCCCTTCTTTCTAAACAGTATGAAAGATAAGACAGGCTGAAGACACATGGAATGTGGAGTCCAGCCAGGGGGAAGCACATGGAGTTTAGATAAATAAATATATATATTTACTATGGCAACTACAGTTTGATTACTTTCCTGAAGGAACATACAGCACTTTGATTACATAGTTGTCTGTTTGAGGCCATTAACAGAAATAATGTCTGTACACTGCTCATGAGTAACATGGGCACATCCCACACAAGGAAGTCTTGTATTTCATTAATAATATATAAATACAAGTCACTGGGTGGGGAAAAAACCACCAATAACCTGGTCTTGTTAATTGACTTCTGAGATGCTAATCTGTGGCTCGTTAGCTTTAAACATAGCCTGGCAACACTGTTTGTGCCATGTAGAAATAATCTACTTTAGAGGGAACATGACACAGTAAATGTAAGCGTATATTCATCCATTATTCACTCAGTAAATATACACACCCCTCTATTTGTTCTCTGGAGAAATTTAGGAATGAGGGACATCAAAGGCCAAGGAAGAGCAACTGCAGATAAACATGCATAATAAAGTGCTGAGGAGGATGGGAAGAAGAACTGGAACAAGACATGCAGATGGTACTGAGGCTTCAGCTATGGGCCCTGTCTGGAATGAAACACCCAGGCACATCCAAGCTATACAAGCTGTGGCAGCTATACAAGCTGGCTCCATGACAGGCCAACCTCTTCAGGAGAGAGGTCAGAGCTTTATAACAATAGAGATAGAGAGAGAAAAAGCCAGCCTGTGAAGTGATAGAATTGCTGGTAGGGAGGACAGTTCCTGGCAATGATCTCCCCTCCTCTTTTTCTCCGCAGTTATGCTCTCTCCCGCACCGGGGAGGCACTTACACAGCCCCATTATTGCAGTAAACTGTCCTAGTTTGTCAGATGGGGCTCTCCCCTCTTTCCACCCTTCTTCCCTGACCAACCAATTGACTTTATTACATTGTGGACAAGGAACCTGGGAAAATCTCCAAGATTGAGTCCCTCCATTCAAAACAGAGCTATCAGCCAGGAAGGAACCTGGATACACTTTAATCTTTGTCCCTGGTTGACCCACTGTTACTTCCCTGAGAAAAACTGTCAATGGGAAGCTGATTGAGCAGAGTCTGTGAGTGAGTCTCTAGGAAGGGACAGCCATGAGCAGCAGTGTAATGCATAAGGTAGCAATGGATGCCTGCTACCAAGGAGGGGAAGTACCCCTCTGGATTTAGGACCAGCCTGAAAATCCTCCAAAGCATTCATGGATAGCTGCTGGGTAGGCTGCTTAGAGGCTCGATTAAGCCATGTATGTGATAGTTACTAATCTTAAGGTAACTGTCTGTGTTTAATTTTACACTAGAGAATTGTAGGCGTTAATGCTACCTCCACACCAGCTGTTCAGTGTATCTGATGCGGTAATGTGAGCTTACGTGCTACTTTCTGATTGGTTAAAGGGCATTGTCAAGGACTTTTTTTATGTATATGCTCAGTTACCCTCTCAGAACTTTGAAAATTATACCTCTTTTCCATGTGACAAATATTACTTCCTCCCCCTCTGTGATTCTCACTTGTCAATGCAGCTTTTCCTACTGTAGTTACTTCCATGGTGTCAGATACGCTGGCAGGTTAAATAAAAGAAGCATTTTAAGGAAAGGTATAAAGAAGGAGATAGAGGTAACTTGACACACAGGGAAAGGATGGCTGCATGAGTGTACAGGGTGTCATTGAAAAGGGTTCAAAGTTGAGAGGAGGAGGAAGAAGTTTACGGGTTCATTGAAGAATGATTACATTTTAAATCATTATTGCCTCCCCATTCTTAACCATCTCTACCTCCTTCACAGGGTTTCTAAAGATGATATTTTGTACTCTGGGTGGTTTTTACCCACAATCATTATCTATAGAAAGAGGGTCAAGTCACAAAGTTCTGATCTGACACCATTATTACACCCAAAGTTCAGTGGTCTGATCCAGGGTTTTGGTTTGGCTTAAAGTTCAGATCTGGATCTAAACTCACACAGAGTTCAGGGGTGTCTGCGTTTAAGCATTTGGTTCAGACTCCTCTCTAATTATAATATTGTAGCACAAGTGATGCAGAGAAAGGAGGATGATCCAGTGGTTAGGATGCTAACCTGGGATTCATGAGACCAAGGTTCTGTATCTTACTCCACTACAGACTTCCTGCGTGCCCTTGGGCAAGTCATTAATCAATGGGAGTTAGGTGCCTTTGAGGATCTGGGCCACGGTGCCTCAGTTTCCCATCTATGAGGTGGAGATAATAATACTTCCCTGCCTCACAGTGGTGTTGCGGGGGTAAATACATTAAAAAATAAGATTGTGAGTTGCTCACAAACTACAGTAATGGGGGTCTATCAATAAATAAGATAGAATATCTGTCTTTATTCCTTGCCTACATTAGTGAAATGAATATATCTCGTGGTTATGGAACACTGCTACGGGAAGCTGCATCATGTGGTATCAAGGGACAATGGGGCCAAATGAAGATGCTGTGGTTGCTTGCATACTGCATTTCCTTGCTCTGTGGTTTTATGAGTCAGCTTTCTCATTTCCTTACCATTCTGTTTACTGACAATATACGAATGCATCTTTCTGTGTTCGAATTGAGGTGCCTTTTGAAGTTTCAACACAGGTTTTTCGTGTGTTTCAACACAGGTTTTTGGTAAATGATCTAAAACCCACTCTATTATATAAAAAGAACTTGACTTCCAAGTTTTGCTTCATAACACAGATGAAGAGGGCATTTCTCTCCAGACAAACAAAACACTTCAGACAAACTCACACTCTTGCATATATTTTATTCCTTATATAGGGCCCAAACTTGCAAAGACTTACACCATAGGTAAACTAGTTATATTCCACAAGGCTGCTCACCTGCTTAAAATTAAGCACATGCTTAAGTGCTTCACTGGATGAAGGGCTCTAATTGGTAATAAGTGTTTGCAGGGTCATGCCCTTGTATTGGAAGGTATTTTCTATACCTTCGTGTTCTTTCCTCATCAAAGAGCATTGCTTCCACTGACTTTCACTGACATTGTTTTGATTTCCCCGTTTTTGACTAGTATCAGGGGTAGCCGTGTTAGTCTGTATCTACAAAAACAACAAGGAGTCTGGTGGCACCTTAAAGACTAACATATTTATGCCAAATAAATCTGTTAGTCTTTAAGGTGCCACCAGACTCTTTGCCCTTTTTGACTGTCACCTGCTTTTGGTTAATCAAAACCTGACTTTTTGATAGGCTATTACAGTATGTATGTTCTTACTTGGCAATATAAAGGAAAAGGAGAACGGTTCCATGCACACAATTCTTTATTTTGCAAATGCAATAAGAATACTGGATATATATGTTAATAGGATCTGCCAGCAATGCAGGTCTCAGCAGGCAATTCCCAAATAAATCTAGTACCGTAGCACAGTTAAATGGATTACAAGACGAACAACAGCAAAAAGATGAACATTATTACAGAAAATACTTTTTCCTAGAGGAGAAGGTGGGGGAACCCTTTGTCCTCTCTTTAGATAAACATCTCATTGATTTTTATGATATTATTTTCTTCAGGTTTTTAGTAAGCCTGAAATATACTCTAAGGCATTACTTTAGGGCATATTTAACCACACAGTGGCTTAGCTCTAGCCCTCAGGCTTCCTATGCTTATGCTTCAGTAACATTAATAACCTCTCTGGCTAATCAATGTGACATAAATATATTTGTATACTAACGTCTTTTCTTGGGCGGTACAGTTAAGGTCTCGGACTTCACTACAATAGATAATGTAATCTCATCTCAGTAACAGAGCTGCAAAACCAGCCCAGATACCATCCCTGCAAGACAATGGACATTGTTGGAGAGTTCATCACAGGAATGAGTCAGTCAGAGAGTGGACAGAATGGAGGGGAGTATCCCATTATATGAAATAAAACTTGAATTGTTAAATCTTGCCAAGATTTTAGTCTGACCACATATAACCAATATTAGATAAAGGAAAGCAGTAGGTTACCACATGAAGGACTGAGTGTTATTCTTTGAGGAATCAGGATATACCATTCATTCTCCAAAGCAATGGGGCCAGTCCTGTAGCTGTCAATGTCAATAGGAAAACTCCTAACAACTGGAGTGGGAGCAGAAAAGAGCTAATTGTCAGTTACTGTACGCAATGTATCTTCTAACTTCCTCTTTCTGCTCCCAAAGATTAGCAAACACTAAACAAGTTACATCACAATAGAACTTGATTTTGTTTGCATGTAAAGAAATGCTGCTTCAATTATTCTTTTTTTCCATCATTGGGTTATATTGATGCAACATATGTTTGCATGGAAATGTGACCGTCATTGCTTAACACTCATTTAAAACAATTATTACATTGGGATTGAGTCTCCAGCCGATACTGATCACTGCACAGATTAGTTTTCCCTTAGGTGCTTTACTGTGGCTTATGCTACTTGTTTTCCATTAGTGCCTTTTGAGTAACTAGCTGAGCACCCTTAATTTTCATCAGCACACGTTCCACTTCCCTGAGTTATGAGGAGTTGGTGCATTCTCGCAAGGGAGGCATCAAAGTGGCATTCAAGTAGACCCTCTCTTCCATTCAGAATGGAGAGTAGCAGTCATTTTAGTCTGTGATAAAACTACTCTGGTCATTCTGCCCACAATACAACTGAAGTAACATCAACTTCCTTAATATTCCGAACAGCTCCAGCTGCCTAGTCTTGCCAGACACAGTAGGTATTTATAGCGGACACATCATTGTGACATCTGGGCATCTATTACAAAATTAAAATAAAAACCTGTTGCCAACCATTGATACAATTAGACTCACCCCATTTTTTGCCCAGTCGAATGATGGATAAAAATCATCCATCTAGATGCCAGAGTGCATAAATGCATCTTGCACTACGTCCATCTACTGACTTTAATGGGAGTTGGCTTTGTGCCCTGTCTTTGGGCTGCAAGAAAGAGTGAATTCCAGCTTGGAGGTCCCTCCCCGAAGAATGCTACATATACTGTGGCGTTCAGTGTGAGAGACGGACAGCAAAAGCTTTCCAGTGGAAACGAACTGTCATGATAAGGTGTAAAGGAAAAGCCTGAGCTACAGCAAAAGAAAAGAGGACACAACATCTTGCTTCCTGAACCTGTAAGATTCAGGAATTAAACACAACAGGTGAATTCCTGACCTCATTTAAGTCAATGGCAAAATTCCCATTGACTGCAGTGGGTCCAGGATTTCACCCACGCTGTCCCAGTACTGGTAGTCCATAAATGCACACTGGAATTCCTGGATGTCACTACAAAACTGCTGTGACATACCCAGTTCAATAACTAGCTGGTTATGTCTGTGACAGACTGACAACATCCTATAATATCCTGGACAAACCTTATGGAATTGAGATAGACTTTGTTGAATTAAGTTAAGACCTATTGAATTAAGGTTAATATCTTTGGGGATCCATTGGATTAAAATGCAAATGGGTATGTGTTATTGTGGTATTATATGTATCTTTTCTAGTAGGAAGGGGATGCTAATGTATTTCATCTGTTACCAGCCCATTGAAACCACCCCCTCTGGAGAAATGTGCATACATTAGTTCAAGCTGGATTCTCCAGGGACCTATAGACAAAGAAAGGATTTTTGGATATATAACCTCGTTTTAAACTGCTTCAGGACCTTCTTCCTGATACAGCAAATGGACAGAACCTCTGGTCCATGGAGAGTCCCAATGCCTAGGGTAGGGTTGGAAACTCAGGGCCTATGAGTGGGTTCTTGTTCTGACCTGAAGCTCTGATGGACTTGTGACCACCAAGAAAACCCCATGGATGGGGTGCTGAAAGACTGCTCCTGCCAGAGCCTATCTTATTAGTAGGGCCCTACCAAATTCACAGTCCATTTTGGTCAATTTCATAATCATAGGATTTTAAAAATAGTAAATTGCATGATTTCAGCTATTTAAATCTGAATCACAGTGTTGTAATTGTAGGGATCCTGACCCAAAAAGGAGTTGTGGAGGGATCTCAAAGTTATTATAGAGGGGGTTACAGTGCTACTACCCTTACTTCTGCGCTGCTGCAGGTGGCAGCGTTGCCTTCAGAGCTGGGCAGCTGGAGAGCGGCAGGTACTGGCTGGGAGACCAGCTCTGAAGGCAGAGCCACTGCCAGCAGCAGCACAGAAGTAAGCTTGGCATGGTATGGTATTGCCACCCTTACTTCTGCGCTGCTGCCTGCAGAGCTGGGCCCTCAGTCAGCAGCCACCACTCTCGAGCCGCCCAGCTCTGAAGGCAGCAGCGCAGAAGTAAGGGTGGCATGGTATCGTATTGCCATCCTTACTTCTGCGCTGCTGCTGGCGGGGCGCTGCCTTCAGAAGTGGGTGCCTGGCCAACAGCCGCCGCTCTCCAGCTGCCCAGCTCTGAAGGCAGTGCAGAAGTAAGGGTGCCAGTACTGCGACTCCCTTTAAATAACCTTGTGACCCCCCCCCCCCCCCCGCAACTCCCTTTTGGGTCAGAACCCTCAATTTCAGAAACACTGGTCTTCCCTGTGAAATCGGTATAGTATAGGGTAAAAGCACACAAAAGACCAAATTTCACGGGAGGAGACCAGATTTCCAGGTCCATGACGTGCTTTTCATGGCCTTGAATTTGGTAGGGCCCTAGTTATTAGTATGCAAGTAGGTTCTTTTATTGTTTTCACTATGCTTTCTCTGTAGTGCTTTTACTTTAAGAATAAAATAGGCTTGTAAAGAAAGAACTGTGTAGTGCTTATAACTGTTGACAATCACTCTGTTATCAGTCTCTGAAGAGAAAGCAAGCAGGTGTGCTTGGACAACTCGCTTCTCCTCGGAATAGCACAGTGAAGGCAGGGAACTGTGTAGCCTGGAAATGCCCTGGTCAGAAGGGCGAGAGACGCTGGTCTCCACCCAGAATAGCAATGGCTGGGGGGCTGGAAGCATGAGAGTGGGTGCCCTTGCTGGACCACTGAGGGGAAATACAGGTGAACTCTGACAATGTCACAGCAGTATTGTCACCTATTGGCAGCTTATGTCACCTGCCATAAATGGCTCAATACACTTTATCCCTTGCTAATGGCTATCTGCCACTGAGCAGTGGGGGGGAACATTCTTTTTCCCCACTAGGCTGTCTCATGGTGTGAGGAAGAGAAAACTTCACTCTATTCCATCCAACTCTCTCTCATTGTCTGGGTGGAAAAGGACATCCCTCTATTTCTTGCTAGGGGGGAAGGGAGATATATCCCAACCCCTCCCTTTTTCCCTTTAAATGAATAATTTAATAAATAAATAATAATAACTTGCCTCCATGTGCACAGAGCCGGCTCCAGGGTTTTGGCCGCCCCAAGCAGCCAAACAAAAAAAAAAAAAAAAAAAGCCACGATCGTGATTTGCGGCGGCAATTCGGCGGGAGGTCCTTCACTCCGAGCAGGAGTAAGGGACCGTCTGCCGAATTGCCGCCGAACAGCTGGACGTGCCGCCCCTCTCCGAAGTGGCCGCCCCAGGCACCTGCTTGCCAAGCTGGATCCAAAGCCTCCATACCTGCAATGCTGGTCTGCCCTTCACCACCACGGTGTTGGCTGCCTAGGAGCTTATATGGAGAGACATAAGAACATAAGAATGGCCATACTGGATCAGATCAAAGGTCCTTCTAGCCCAGTATCCTGTCTGCCAACAGTGGCCAATGCCAGGTGCCCCAGAGGGAATGAACAGGCAGTGCGCATAGGTGCAGAGTACCAAGGTAACATGCATAGAGCTACTAGCTCAGTATACCTAGCAAGACAGGCATCATCTAATAACTTACACCTCTGTTTTGCTTAGCGGTAATCAGATCTCCTTGTAAATTATTCATTCAAGAACCAGTGTATCTAAATAGAGACAATAATTGTGTTACTACAATATCATTGGGGCCCCTTGGACATTTTTCTAATGATTAGGAAACTGGGTTGAAGATATTTGAAAGCAGCACTGTCAGGAGTGCTCACAGACCAGCTCCAAGGAATTCATATGAATTACCTTAATCTATAGGATTGTTATGAAAATACCAGTTGTGTATAAATAATTGTAAGTACTTGGTGTTGTGCAAGTAAGTAATATGAACCTGCTGCCATGTGTGTTCCTTTTTGCAACCCTGGCATTTTTTTTAACTCTCAATGAAGGACTAAGCATTACAGACTAAATAAACAAGCGTCATAGGAAAAGGGAGAGGGCTCAGTGGGGCTAACATGACCCCAGAATCCAAACAACCCAGACTTTGGAGGTTCAAAATCCAGAGCTGTATTTTGCAGCTCTAGCCCATCACTAACATTTTGTAAATATACTACAAAACTTTTCTTTGTTGTGTGCACTGGAAAATTGCATGTTTCATGCTCATTTATTCTTGTAAAACATGCTTTTTTACTAGCAATGAAGCTCGCTGTTCTCTAGAGATTTGAATCCTGATTCATAGATTCCAAGACCAGATGGGACCATTGTAATTATCTAGTCCAGGGGTTCTCAAACATTTTTTGCTGGGACTCCCTTTGAAAATACTTCAGGCTGTGATGACGCTTCCCTCATACAATGCCACCTTTACCCCGTGCTGCTTCTGGTGGCAGTGCTGCCTTTGGAGCTGGTGCCCGGCCAGCAGTCGCCATTCTCATGACCCCCCTACAATAGTCTTGTGACCCCCTTTTGGGTCAGGACCCCCAGTTTGAGAAACGCTGATCTAGCCAGATCTCCTCTATAACACAGGCCAGAGAATGTCCCAAAAATAATTCCTTTTGAACTAGAGCATATCTAAAAAAAAAATCCAGTATTGATATAAAAATTGTCAGTGATGGAGAATCTACCACAACCCTTGGTAAATTGTTCCAATGATTAATTACCCTCTGTTAAAAAATGTACATCTTATTTCCAATCTGAATTTGTCTAGCCTCAGCTTTCAGGATCTTGTTAACTTTTGTCTGCTAGATTGAAGAGCCCATTATCAAATATTTGTTTCCCCATCTAGACTAATCAAGTCACCCCGTAACCTGATCTTTGTTAAGCTAAATAGATTGAGCTCCTTTAGTCTTTCACTAAAGGCTAGGTCTACACTACGGGGGGGAGGAGGGAAGGGGAGTCGACCTAAGATATGCCACTTCAGCTATGTGAATAGCGTAGCTGAAGTTGCGTATTTTAGGTCGACTTACCTGGCTGTGAGGACGGCAGCGAGTCGACTGCTGCCGCTTCCCCGTCGACTCCGCTTCTGCCTCTTGCCGCGGTGGATTTCTGGAGTCGACGGCAGAGCGATCAGGGATCGATTTTATCGCGTCTTCACTAGACGCGATAAGTCGATCCCCAATAGATCCCCAATAGATCGATTGCTACCCGCCGATCCGGTGGGTAGTGAAGACGTGCCCTAAGAGGCATGATTTCCAATCCTTTAAACATTCTTGTGACTCTTCTCTGAACTCTCTAAATCTATCGACACTTTGCCAACTTCTTGAATTGTGAATACCAGAATTGGACACACTAGTCCAGCAGTAGTTGCACCAGTGCCAAATAAATAGGTAAGATAACCTCTCTACTCCTACTCAAGCTTCCCCAGTTTATGCATCCAAGTATCACAATAGCCTTCTTGGCCATAGCATTGCACTGAAAGCTCATGTTCAGCTGGTTAGCCACCACAATGTCTTTTTCAGAATCATTGCTTCCCAGGATAGATCCTTCCTGCCCGCCATCTTCTATGTATGGCCTACATTCTTTGTTCCTAGAAGGATATATTTACATTTAAGTGTATTAAAATCATGTTGTTTGCTGGGCACTCTACTTACTAAGTGATCCACATCACTCTGTATCAGTGACCTGTCCTCTTCATTATTTACCACTCCCCAATTTTTATGTTGTCTGCAAAACTTTATCAGTGATGATTTTATGTTTTCTTCCGGGTCATTGATAATATGATAACTATAACACCCTCCTAGTAATAAAAACAATACACATAGCCTTTCTGTTCAGAGACCATGGTGATAGATGTGTGATGTTGTGCAGTCTATATGGTTTTATAAAAACATGATAATAAGTGAATATGATGTAACTGGGATAGTTTTAGAAAAAATATGGTTATAAGTGAATATAACGTAACTGGGATATGCTTCATGCAAAAGGTCTCTTGTAAGGTATCATTACAAAGCTCATAATCTACTGAGTGTGATCATCCTATTTGTAGAAATGTACCACTCTTGTATCTAAAACTAGAAATATAAAACATAACTCTGAGGGCCTATTGTAATTATGTAAAGTGTGGGCCATTAAGGATGGTTTGGAATCTTGATGACTCCCATTGTCTGCAGATGGCTGTATTTACCTGTGAGTCTTCCTGTATATGTGTGTGCTGGCAAGTGAGTAATGAAGTCTTGCAGCAACATGTGATCATGTCACCTGAACTGGAATCCATCTTTAACCTGGTGCTTTTCCAGTGAGGGGGGGGTGGAAACCCAGAGGGACAAAAGGTTCCCGCCTTATGCAAAAGGGGTGGAAGAGAACAAGGGGAGAGAGGAGCCATCATGAAGAATCCCCTAGCTATCACCTGAGCTGCAACAAGCGCTGTACCAGGGGAAAGAATTGTGCCCTGGCCTGGAAGGTGTCCAGTCTGAGAAAAAACTTACTGAAGCATCTCTGAGGGTGAGATTATCTGTATTTAGTTTGATTAGACATAGATTTGCGCATTTTATTTTATTTTACTTGGTGACTTACTTTGTTCTGTTACTACTTGGAACCACTTAAATCCTACTGTCTGTATTTAATAAAATCACTTTTTATTTAGTAATTTACTCAGAGTATGTATTAATACCTGGGGAAGCAAACAACTGTGCATCTCTCTCTATCAATGTTATAGAGGGCAAACAATTTATGAGTTTGCCCTGCATAAGCTTTATGCAGGGTAAAACGGATTTATTTGGGTTTAGACCCCATTGGGAGTTGGGCATCTGAGTGCTAAAGACAAGCACACTATTGTGAGCTGTTTTCAGGTAAACTTGCAGCTTTGGGGCAAGTGATTCAGACCCTCAGTCCGTGCTGGAGCAGACGGGAGAGTCTGGCTCAGCAAGACAGGGTGCTGGAGTCCTGAGCTGGCAGGGAAAACAGGAGCAGGGGTAGTCTTTGCACATCGGGTAGCAGCTCCCAAGGGGGTTTCTGTGATCCAACCCGTCACAGTGGTGAAGTCGAGCAGGATCTGTGCACAGCTGATTGCTTTGAGATACTGGTAGTGATTTTAAGTGAGTTTTAAGTGTGGTGGCTGGAGAACAGACAAAGTGGTTACTGGTTTGTTATTTTCTGTTTGCTTATTTCGCGAAAGGGAAGTAGGGACATAAAAGGAAGCAAAATAAGTAAGAATGAAGATCAAAAGAAGCTAAAACTACACAAGTTGCAAATTGCCCAGAAAGACTGAACAATGGGCGCTGGGAATGTCTCTGTTAACTAAGAAGCCCCTGAGCTGAGTGCATCTCAGTTTCAGTGAACTGCAGATGGGTGTGGCCCAATCTCTGTCTGTGCTGAAGCTGACTGGAGTGTCTAACCTAGCAAGACAGGAGTGGAGGGGTGCCTGTTCTGGCAGGAGGGTGTTCTCTGTGGTATCCCAGCTCATCGAGTGATGGTCTCAAGGGAAGACAAATGGAAATTGATGTACAATTTGCCCGGGAAAAGGCTGACCTGGAAAAAGAAAAGGCTGCCCACCAACCTGGACTTAAGAGACAAAGCAATTAAGACCCAGAAGCATGACCTGGCTGTAATGGAGTGGAACAGGTACACAGAGACATGTATCCTGGAGCTGAAAGTTGGGGTCCTGGTGACTGCTGCGGTGGGAACAAACCCCAAGGACTCTAGCTGGAAGCAAACCCAACCTGAGTGAAAGGGGGGGGTGGGGATTTTGCTGGCCAGCGAAAGGTCTCTCATAGCTTGGAGCTGTGAGCCTACAGCTGAATCAGGGTCTCTTTCCCTTTTGGGGGACACAGGTGTGTCTGCCCCATAGGGGAGCCCAAAAACGAATTTTAGGTATACTGCCTCCGCCATGGTCAGTGTCCAAGTCTCTGGCAGTAAGTTCAGGAGGAGGGTGTGACGTTGTGCAGTTTATATGGTTTTATAAAAACATGATAATAAGTGAATATAATGTAACTGGGATAGTTTTAGAAAAAATATGGTAATAAGTGAATATAACGTAACTGGGATATGCTTCATGCAAAAGGTCTCTTGTAAGGTATCATTACAAAGCTCATAATCTACTGAGTGTGATCATCCTATTTGTAGAAATGTACCACTCTTGTATCTAAAACTAGAAATATAAAACATAACTCTGAGGGCCTATTGTAATTATGTAAAGTGTGGGCCATTAAGGATGGTTTGGAATCTTGATGACTCCCATTGTCTGCAGATGGCTGTATTTACCTGTGAGTCTTCCTGTATATGTGTGTGCTGGCAAGTGAGTAATGAAGTCTTGCAGTGACATGTGATCATGTCACCTGAACTGGAATCCATCTTTAACCTGGTGCTTTTCCAGTGAGGGGGGGGTGGAAACCCAGAGGGACAAAGGGTTCCCGCCTTATGCAAAAGATATATAAAGGGGTGGAAGAGAACAAAGGAGAGAGAGGAGCCATCATGAAGAATCCCCTAGCTATCACCTGATCTGCAACAAGAGCTGTACCAGGGGAAAGAATTGTGCCCCGGCCTGGAAGGTGTCCAGTCTGAGAAAAAACTTACTGAAGTATCTCTGAGGGTGAGATTATCTGTATTTAGTTTAATTAGACATAGATTTGCGCATTTTATTTTACTTGGTGACTTACTTTGTTCTGTCTGTTACTACTTGGAACCACTTAAATCCTACTGTCTGTATTTAATAAAATCACTTTTTATTTAGTAATTTACTCAGAGTATGTATTAATACCTGGGGAGCAAACAACTGTGCATATCTCTCTATCAGTGTTATAGAGAGCGAACAATTTATGAGTTTGCCCTGCATAAGCTTTATGCAGGGTAAAATGGATTTATCTGGGTTTAGACCCCATTGGGAGTTGAGCATCTGAGTGCTAAAGACGAGCACACTTCTGGGATTTGTTGTCAGGTAAACTTGCAGCTCTGGGACAAGTGATTCAGACCCTGGGTCTGTGCTGCAGCAGACTGGAGTGTCTGGCTCAGCAAGACAGGGTGCTGGAGTCCTGAGCTGGCAGGGAAAACAGGAGCAGGGGTAGTCTTTGCACACCAGGTGGCAGCTCCCAAGGGGGTTTCTGTGATCCAACCCGTCACAAGATGCAGTATAAGAAACTAACAGGTAGATAGATTCCAGGATCTCAGAGGACTTTTCGAGCGCTGATTAAAGCAAGCTGTAGTCCTTCACATAGACAATTCAATTTTCCCTTCAGGAGGCTTTTGTTTTAATGTCACTTTAAAATAAAGTTGTTAAGTACTCTATATAAACCAGGCTACTCTCAAATGAAATCCCAACTGGAAGTGGACATATTTCAAAGTGACAGGTCAACCCCTAAGAAAGATAATTGTTGAAGTAGTGAGGTGCTTTGCGGAATATTTTTGCAATATGTTTCTATCCACTCCATTCCTGTCCTGTCCCCCGACCCAAAAAATTGTTTATAAATCTTTATAAAGATGTTAGTAGAAAGAACAATTTTATTAGATTCTATAAATAAATCAGTATGCTCTATTTTGAATCAATTAACTTGAAAAAATATCACAGACATCTTATAAGTCGTTGTGGCCACTGGGTGTCGCTACTGATCCATTTCAAATAAGTAGACTTTTATGGGATAAAAAACAAAACAAATCAAACAAAAAAACCCTACTAATTTGAATAAGGTAAAATTTTGTTTTATTTAATAATGTTGTTTACAAGACCTCATTAGCTCTTTTTCTTAAGTCAATATAGTGGGCCTGTCACCTTGTCATGCCTCATTTCTATAAAAACAAATTCACACCATCAATAGTTCCTCACACTGTCAGGCAGCCTCCCCTCATGAAGGAGAGGAGGTTTCGGGAGCATGTGGAAGAAGCCCTGGTGGCACAGCTGCCATGGAGATATACCACCAGGGAATGGGGAAGAGTTGTAGGGAACTTCTGAGCCACCATGGAATGAGGCCACCGAGCTAATGGACCTTGCATGTAACAGACATTCTGAGATTCAGAGATCTCAGGAGATCTGCGGGGGCTGGGGGCTGGGGGCTGGACTGGCTGCTTCTTCTATGGGTGGTGCTGGAGGCAGCTGACTCTTCATCATTCTGCCCTTTCTATGCAGATGAGGGAAGATCTACTTTAGGATTTAGGGGGAATGGGATTGCCCCCAAGTGATTTGTAAAATGCCATGCACACCTTTAGTGTTACATAAATTGTTTATATTTGTATATATATCCCATTGCCAGGGCATATATTATTTTCATTACAGTAGAACCTAGTGGCCTCAGTCTAGATCAGTTCCCATTATTCTAGACACGATAGATCATAAAGTTCAAGGCCAGAAGGGACCACCAGATCATCTAGTCTGACCTATATATAACAGGCCACTAATCACCACCCAGCCACACCTATAGCAAGCCCATCAATAAGAAATAGACAAAAGTATTTCAGCCCTGATGAGACTAAATTTCTGTGTGCCATAGGCAGAAAGCAGGAGAGACTGAGGTGCACCAATGCCCAAGGCCCCTTGAATGGCAGAGAATTGAGTTAGAGGGATATACCCATTTGATTCGGGCAAGAGGCCAATGTTCCAGATGAAGGTGAAAAAAATCCAAGTTCCCTGCCAATCTGACCTGGGGGAAAATTCCTTCCCAACCCTAAATATGGCAATCAATCAGTTAGACTCTGAACATGTGAGCAAGATCCACCAGCCAAGCACCTGAGACAGAATTCTCAGTACCACATCACCAGCCCACCCTATCCAGTGTCCCATCTCCAGCCTCTGATGCTTCTGAGCAAGGAGACCAAACCACCCCCCAAACTAGAATACATCCTGGGGACCCCTTTCTGACTCCTAAAGGTGATCAGCTGAACCATGAGATTTTAGGAACATAAGATATGATCTGGAAGGGACCTCCAGAACTGTGAAGCCCAGCCCCTCAGGAAATCCTGTCATGCAATGCCACTCACGAATTTAGGGTGACCAGACGTCCCGATTTTATCGGGACTGTCCCGATATTTCCTTGTTTGTCCCGCGTCCCGACCGACATGTGGTCGGGACACTGGACAAACAAGGAAATGCCCCGGAGCCTAGAGCCCGGAAGTGCTCGCACCCCCCCCCCCCGCCCCGACTCCGCCCCCTCCTCCCCCGATTGGCTCCCTCCCCGAATCCCCGCCTCTTCCCCGGGCTCACCATTCCCCCTCCCTCCACAAGCGCTGGAGGGAGGCCCGGGAGACTCAGGGGAAGCGCGGGGCCGGGGTGAGTAACAGTCCGGCCTGGCCCCGAGCAGGCAGAACTCAGTTGGGTGGTAGGGCGAGGAGGGGGCGGCCCGCGGGGCCAGGCGGCGGCTGTTGTTGTCCCCCCGGCCAGCGGGACTCGGGAGCAGCCGCTGCTGCAGCTCCCACTGCCGCGGGGGAGGAAGCAGCCATGGCGCTCCGCGGCTGCGGCGCCTCCGAACCCCCCGAGCCGGGGCCTGCTGTGGGGACCCAGCAGCGCGTACGCTGGGCCCAGCCCCTGGCCAGTCGTGTCTGGGCTGCTGCCCAGCTGGTGCTATCCCGCGGCGGCCCCGGGGCGGAGGCATCGGCAGCCCAGCCCCGTTCGTTCCCCTGCGGGACGGGGGGGCTGGGGCCTGCTGCCCCCGCTCTGGGGCCGCCGCGGGATAGCACCAGCTGGGCAGCAGCCCAGACGCGACTGGCCAGGGGCTGGGCCCAGCGTGCGCGCTGCTGGGTCCCCGCAGCAGGCCCTAGCTCGGGGGGTTCGGGAGCGCCAGAGCTGCAGCCGCGGAGCGCCATGGCCGCTTCCTGCCCCCGCAGCAGTGGGAACTGCAGCAGCGGCTGCTCCCGAGTCCCGCTGGCTGGGGGTGAGAACAGCCGCCGCCTGGCCCCGCGGGCCGCCCCCCTCCTCGCCCTACCACCCAACTGAGTCCTGCCTGCAAGGGACCAGGCCGGACTGTTACTCGCCCCGGCCCCGCGCTTCCCCGAGTCTCCCGGGCCTCCCTCCAGCGCTTGCGGAGGAAGGGTTTTTTTTGGCCCCGCCACGCCCCCCCCCGCGTCACCCTCCCCTCCCCCCGCGTCCCGATATTTGTCTTGGGTGATCTGGTCACCCTACACGAATTTATTAAGCGCTCTCTTAAAACTAGTCAGGTTCTTTGCCCCCACAATGCTTACTGGGTGGCAGTTCCAGTGCCTCACTCCTCTGATGGTTAAAAACCTTCTAATATCCAGTCTAAATTTAATCATGGCCAGTTTATATCCATTTGTTCTTGTGCCAGCATTGTCTTCTAGCTTAAATAGCACTTCACCCTCCTTGGAGTTTGCCACCTGATTTATTTATAGAGAGAGCAGTCATCTCTGCCTCAGACTTTGTTTTGCTAGGTTAAACAAGCCAAGCTCTTTTAGTCTCCTCTTATAACATAAGGTTTCAGAGTAGCAGCCGTGTTAGTCTGTTAGTCCGTGTTAGAGCTTATGCTCTAATAAATTTGTTAGTCTCTAAGGTGCCACAAGTCCTCCTGTTCTTCTTATAACATAGACTCTTCATTCCCTTGATCATGCTAATAGCTCTTCACTGCACCTGTTCCAGTTTGAATTCATCTTTCTTGAACACGGGTGACCAGAACTGTACACAGTATCCTAGCTGAGGTCTTACTAGTGCCTTGTGCAATAGCTCCAATGTTTCCCTATCTCCACTGGAAATACCTTGCTTAACATATCCTAGGATCACATTTGCCTTTTTCACAGCCACATCACATCGGCACAGGGCGGGTGCAAGAATGTTTCGCGCCCTAGTTGAAACTTCCACCTCGCGCCCCCCCCCCGAGCCCTGTGGCAGCTCTCCGCTCCCCCCTCCACCCTAAGGCGCCCCCCCGCGGCAGCTACCCACTCCCCCCTCTGCCCTGAGGTGCCCCCCCCAGCATCTCCCCCCCTCCACCCTGAAGCGCCCTTCCCCCCCCTGCGGCAGCTCCCCCCGGCCCGGGGAGCCGTGCAGCAGCTCCCCGCCCCAGCTCACCTCTGCTCCGCCTCCTCTCTGAGCACACTGTCGCCGCTCCACTTCTCCCGCCTCCCAGGCTTGTGGCGCCAATCAGTTGTTTGGCGCCGCAAGCCTGGGAGGGAGAGAAGCAGAGTGGGGCAGCATGCTTAGGGGAGGAGGCGGAGCAGAGGTGAGCTGGGGCAGGGAGTTCCCCTGCGTGCCGCCCCCCCACCCCTTACTGGCTGCAGGTGGCCCTCCCCACACCTCCCACCCCAGCTCCCTCCGCTTAAATGCCGATGAAGAGCGGGGCGGCCGAAGATCCGGCTGCCGTGGTCGCCGCCAAAAGACCCAAAATGCCGCCCCCCAAATGCTAGCGCCCTAGCTGACCGCCTAGGTCACCTAATGGGTTGCACCTGCCCTGCATCAGCGGCTCCTAGTCATTCTATGATCGATCAACACACCTATGTGTCTCTCTTTCCTCTTCTGTGGCTTTCAATTGATGAGCATGGCGCTTATAGCAGAAATTCTTGTTATTAGTCCCTAAGTGCATGGTCTTGCACTTTGTACCGTTAGTTCATTTCTATTAGTCCAGTCCTCAAGGTTGTCCAATTCTTAATGCATAATATTCCAATCCTCAACTGTATTGATGGTGTCTACCAACTTCGTGTCATCAGCACATTTCATTAGCACATTTCTACTTTTTGTGGCCAGGCCATAATCCAAGATGTAGTTTTATGTGTGTAATAGTATTAAGAATCAGAGGGATAGCCGTGTTAGTCTGAATCTGTAAAAAAGCAACAGAGGGTCCTGCGGCACCTTTACGACTAACAGAAGTATTGGAGCATAAGCTTTCGTGGGTGAATGCCCACTTCACTGAACAGCGCACTGATACACAGATACCCTCCCACCAACAACACAGGAAGAAGAACTCCACATGGACTCCTCCTGAGGGTCGAAATGACAGTCTGGACCTATACATAGAATGCTTCCGCCGACATGCACAGGCAGAAATTGTGGAAAAACATTGCTTGCCTCATAACCTAAGTCATGCAGAACGCAATGCCATCCACAGCCTCAGAAACCACCCTGACATTATCATCAAAGAGGCTGATAAAGGAGGTGCCGTTGTCATCATGAACAGGTCTGACTACCAGAAGGAGGCTGCCAGACAACTCTCCAATACCAAATTCTACAGGCCACTTTCCTCAGATCCCACTGAGGAATACACTAAGAAAATGCACCATCTACTCAGGACACTCCCTACACTAACACAGGAACGAATCAACATACCCTTAGAGCCCCGACCGGGGTTATTCTATCTACTACCCAAGATCCACAAACCTGGAAATCCTGGACACCCATCATCTCGGGCATTGGCACTCTCACTGAAGGACTGTCTGGATATGTGGACTCCCTACTCAGACCCTACGCCACCAGCACTCCCAGCTATCTCCGTGACACCACTGATTTCCTGAGAAAACTACAATGCATTGGTGACCTCCCAGAAAACACCATCCTAGCCACCATGGATGTAGAGGCTCTCTACACAAACATCCCACACACCGATGGAATACAAGCTGTCAGGAACAGTATCCCTGATGATGACACAGCACAACTTGTTGCTGAGCTCTGTGACTTTATCCTCATGCACAATTATTTCAAAATTGGTGACAATATATACCTCCAGACCAGTGGCACCGCCATGGGCACCCGCATGGCCCCACAATATGCCAACATTTTTATGGCTGACCTGGAACTACGCTTCCTCAGCTCTCGTCCACTCACGCCCCTTCTCTACCTACGCTACATTGATGACATCTTCATCATCTGGACCCATGGGAAGGAGACCCTGGAAGAATTCCACCATGATTTCAACAGCTTCCACCCCACCATCAACCTCAGCCTGGACCAATCTACATGGGAGGTCCACTTCCTAGACACCACAGTATAAATAAGCGATAGCCACGTTAACACCACCCTATACCGAAAACCCACCGACCGCTACGCCTACCTTCATGCCTCCAGCTTCCACCCCGGACACACCACACGATCCATCGTCTACAGCCAAGCGCTGAGGTACAACCGCATCTGCTCCAACCCCTCAGACAGAGACCAACACCTACAAGATCTTCACCAAGCATTCTCAAAACTACGATACCCACACAAGGAAATAAAGAAACAAATCAACAGAGCCAGACGTGTACCCAGAAGCCTCCTGCTACAAGACAGGCCCAAAAAAGAAACCAACAGAACTCCACTGGCCATCACCTACAGTCCTCAGCTTAAACCTCTTCAACACATCATCAGTGATCTACAACCCATTCTGGACAATGATCCCTCACTTTCACAGACCTTGGGAGGCAGGCCAGTCCTCGCCCACAGACAACCCGCCAACCTTAAGCATATTCTCACCAGCAACCACACACCGCACCATAACAACTCTAACTCAGGAACCAACCCATGCAACAAATCTCGATGCCAACTCTGCCCACATATCTACACCAGCAACACCATCACAGGACATAACCAGATCAGCTACAACATCACTGGCTTATTCACCTGCACGTCCACCAATGTTATATATGCCATCATGTGCCAGCAATGTCCCTCTGCTATGTACATTGGCCAAACTGGACAGTTACTACGCAAGAGGATAAATGGACACAAGTCAGATATCAGGAATGGCAATATACAAAAACCTGTAGGAGAACACTTCAACCTCCCTGGCCACACTATAGCAGATGTAAAGGTAGCCATCTTACAGCAAAAAAACTTCAGGACCAGACTCCAAAGAGAAACTGCTGAGCTCCAGTTCATTTGCAAATTTGACATCATAAGATCAGGATTAAACAAAGACTGTGAATGGCTATCCAACTACAGAAGCAGTTTCTCCTCCCTTGGTGTTCACACCTCAACTGCTAGCAGAGCACCTCACCCTCCCTGATTGAACTAACCTCGTTATCTCCATACTGATTTATACCTGCCTCTGGACATTTCCATTACTTGCGTCTGATGAAGTGGGCATTCAACCACGAAAGCTTATGCTCCAATACTTCTGTTAGTCTTAAAGGTGCCACAGGACCCTCTGTTGCTTTTTATAGTATTAAGAATGATGCACTGGTGTATTATACAGTACTGTAAATACAAATTTTTTGCATAATAAATATATGGTTTCTAATGCCTTTCTGTGAAAAAGATGCACTGTGATTTCACAATACATTATATTAATTGGCTTGCTCCCCAACCACAGGGGAGGAGGCAAGGTAAAAGAAAGCAGCCTTAAGCCACCTTCTTGCTCCCTAAAGCAAAGTTTTTAATCTTCCACGCCCCCAATAAAAACCTTCCCTGCTACTTCCTTTCTTGATCACTATGGACAATAACACCATTCTGCCTATCATTCAGGACCATAACCCGGGTGTTATCTTTGATGGGGACCTCTCTTTAGGTCCTCACATCCATGCTAAGTCTAATTCTTTCTGCATAACAGCTGAAAGATTTGGCCTTTCCTGTCCATCCATATCTAAAACGCTTATCCAGGCTCTCATCATCCCACATGACAGTTACTGAAACATCCTTTTCATTGGCCCTGACAAATGCTGTCTTGCCCTGTGCATATCCATTCTGGATGCTGCTGCAATGATAATTTTCCTACCTCATCACTCTGATCATGTCACCCGTCTCTTTGCATCTCTCCATGGGCTCCCTTTTCTCTATCATATCAAATATAAGACACTTGTCTTCACTTCCAAAGGCAAGACACATTCAAGCACGATAGAGGGCTCAGCTATTTGTTCATGCCCAGGGCTGGCTCCAGCGTTTTTGCTGCCCCAAGCGGCGGGGGGGGGGGGGGAGCCGAGATCGGTGGCGCTTCGGTGGCAGCTCTACCGCTGCCACTTCATTCTTTGGCGGCAATTCAGTGACAGGTCCTTTCCCCCGAGAGGGACTGAGGGACTCGTCACCGAATTGCCGCCGAAGACCCAGGCATGCCACCCCTTTGCGTTGGCCACCCCAAGCACCTGCTTGCTGCGCTGGTGCCTGGAGCCGGCCTTGTTCATGCCTCCAGAGAAAGTGAAGACTAAGGCTATGTCTACACTACAGCCTATCTTGTTATAACTTATGTTCCTCAGGGATGTGAATAAACCACCGCCTGAGCAACATAAGTTACACCGACATAAGTGCTTGTGTGCACAGTGCTATGTTGGGGGGACATAGCTTCTGCCATTTGTGGAAGTCGTTTATTATGCCTACCACAGAGCTCTCTCTGCTCGGCATAGAGCGTCTTCACATGATGGGCTGCAGCAGCACAGCTGCATTGGTACACCTGCACTGCTTCAGTGCTGTACATGTAGACATGTATTTGTTATGGGACAATAAGTGGAATTGGAGTTCCTCAATTTAGCATGATAGACAGCTCTTTTTGCTTCCTGGTAGGTGGAGTCATATTAGTTCTGTGGGGATTGGAAGACAGAGGATCACATGCCTACATGTAATAGTGCATAGTAAAAATGATATAGTGGGTGGCTGAGATGGTTGGCCAAGCCTATTCCACAAAAAGCAAGTAACTGTATTTAGGTACCTACTTTCTCATCTGCAAGTAGAAAAGTTATTTTCCTCCTCATAAATCAATAACTAATGAAAAACAGCTCTCTTTCTCAATGGCTCCCAATACCCAAAAAACTGGGGGAATTGCTATAGGAAAGAAAAAGTGGAAAATACTCAACAAATATAGGTTTTGTTTTTACTTTAGAAGCTTGTGGGATTAGTAGGCTTTCCAGTTCATCTGATCTCAACATTGGATGTCTTTGTATACATTGGGGAGTATGGGGCAGAAGGCAGGCATGCAGTGTTTTTTCATTCCCTGCAGCATTCCCAATCTGGCACAGCAAGTCAAGGCATTTCAACACATAAACAAAAAATAGGTATTTGGGGCCATTTCTGCTACCCTTACTCATGCCCAACAGTATTTTAACTCCACAAGTAGCTCCACTGGTTTCATTCGAGCTACTCGTAGAGTAAGATGCTACTTAATGTGAGGAAGAATACATGAACTGGCCCTTAATTTGCATTGTAAGGTATACCCCATGGGACAAGGACTGGATTTTTGTTACATTGAGGGCCTGATCCAGCTTCCCCTGATGCTAAGGGAGGGAAGATTAAAAATCTAATTTAAATTCTGTTTCCTAGCATATCTTCTAGCATCAACTTAATGTCACCGCCGCATCATAAAGTACACCAGGAAAATGGCATATTTCTAACAGGAAGCAAAGCAGGGAAGAAGCACATTGTTGTTTGAAGTGCTTTCTAAGCATATTGGCAGGAGCCTCATTTTCATACCACATCACATGCTGCACTGGCTCCATTTGAGCTAGCATGCTAAAAATAGCTGTGCGGACGTTGCAGCACAGATGGCAGCTTGGGCTCGCTTCCTGAGTCTACCTGACCCCCTGAGACTGAGTTCAAGCAGCTAGCCCAAGGCACTGCCTGAACCACAACATCCACATTGCTATTTTTAGCTTGTTAGCGTGAGCTGAGGTAGCACGAGTCTGCCTGACTAGTGCTGGAAATCACACCTCCCAGCTGCAGTGAAGACCTAACCTGAGGATCAGAAAATGACAAGGCAGAGTTGCTGGAGAATAGCTTTCTGGAGCATAGCTCTATCCTCGATTTCAGGTCCTACAGCGATGTTCCACATGGCTGTGGTATCACAGCATCCCTGCTATTACTCATGTTGAGTACTGCCTTACTCTGAAA
Source organism: Chrysemys picta bellii (assembly GCF_011386835.1). Lineage (NCBI taxonomy): Eukaryota > Metazoa > Chordata > Testudines > Emydidae > Chrysemys > Chrysemys picta. The sequence continues at coordinate 114,042,217 of NC_088797.1, read as the reverse complement.
ATAATCCCAGTGACATCAATGGGGCTTGTCACAGAGTATGGTACTATTTCAGTGTGAGTAAAGGTGGCAGAATCTGACCTGAGTTAAGCTTAAGCTTCACATTGCCCTTCCTTCCCTCCCCTGTAAAGTACATACTATCTCCATTTTACAGAGGGGTAAACTGAGGGACGTGGAGGTTAGGCAATTTGTCCAACATCACATAGTCAATCAGCAGTGGAACAGGACACAGGAGTTCTGAGGTCATGTTTGCCCTAACCCCTAGCAAAACTTCATTAGATACATGCAGCAGCCTCGCCTTTAAACTTCCCCTCAAGTTTGCATAGCCTTAAGAAGTAATTTTCCAAGCACATGAGGACAGCAGTTACTTGTTCTCATATAGACTTTTATGTACTTATACTTATGAAGAATTTTAAATGACTCTATTAAGCTGGTTGGTTCAAACTACCCATTCTTCAGGCAGAGGTGTAGGCACTGGGGTGACAAACTCAAAAACTATGACACATATACACACTTAGTTACTCACAGGCCACCAAATGATGATCCCAATTACACTGGTGTCAATCCAGAGTAATTCCACTAAAGTCAACAGCATGTGCCATATTTACACTAGTGTAATGGAAATCAGAATCTAGTCCACAATCTCCAGCATGCCTGCGAGCTCTTGATTCAGAGTGAAGGCTAGGAACTCCTGCAATGAGCATTAGTTACAGAGAGATATTTAATAAGTTGTACAAAGCTTTCCAATAGCATTACATAATTTTTGCCTTGTAAATAGTGTAAATTAATTGCTACACAAAAAGACTTTTAGTAAGGACATATCCAACAGGATTTTCTCTGCCTTTCATTGCTTATTTTTGTTTTGGAAGTCATAGAGGGAAAAAGGGGATTTTGGTCATTTAAAAAGCTGCAGAAAATTATGAGTTTACAAATGTACAGATGAAATACAATTACAAAGAAGGGGCACAGAAATCTAGCATTGGGGACATTTTAAGTATAGAGGGTAAAATAATAAAGGTAACAATTACAACGAAGTATCCCAATGGGTTATTCAAAGTTGTATGGAACTATTTATACCAAAGGTTGGTTGGTTTAATAGCAGGAACACTAGATTCAGCATAATTAGTGGACCAAATAACAAAATATTTTGAATAGAGTCTATATTTGTAGTTTGTGAGCTTTTCAGCAGAGCCATGATACCCCAGCTTTACAGAACTAGTATTTACAATTGGTACACAAGAATTGGGTCTTTGGGGCAGTGGAAAATCTGGCAGAAATTAGCAAGGAAAAGGCTCAGCTGGACTAGAAGAGAAGCATTCTTGGTACCTAACAGTGCTTTTGACACAATGATTTTAATTGGGTACCCCAAAATTTTACCAAATATATGTTTAACATTTCCCAAACACCTAGACTTTGGAGGCAATCCCACTACATATCCCCCACTTCAGCAAATTGTATCAGTAGTACTGAGCATCACACATACCCTCTTTACAAGCTTTGTCTGCACTAGACAACTGCACAATTGCAATGGTGAAGACTATCCCCACTAGCCTGTCCTGTTTAGGATGCACATAATGCACCGTGTTCAAACACAGCATGCCCTGTACCATTGCAACTAGCCGTACATTGTGGTTACATATCACACAATTCCTGGGACAGTTCCCATCCACTGCCCAATTCAGTTTCCTTCCTGAAAAATATAAACACTTGCATTTTATTAGTATAATTGGCAAACATATAAAACACATACCTGTACATTGGTACCCTGCTAATTGTATACATATGAAAATTATATTTATAAAATTGACATGACTGAGAGTTATACATATGTCTACACATATAAAAAGGTAAAAATATATTTTAAACATGCAATATCATATCTGTTCTAGAGTGCAAAGGCTTGACCAGAGGTCACTGTGGGGCACTGTGAGAATGTTCTGAAAGAACTATTTGTACTGGTACGACTGAAATACCCAGTGCTTTCTGTCCTGTGTGGCACTGCAACAAAACAGAGCTACCTGATGCAGTGGTGGTAAATCTTGCACATTAGCAAGTGCATTCGCAGTGGTGCTGGCAACACATGCAGAGCTGCAAGCTCTTCTGTGTGTGGACATATGGTGCATTACGAGTATGCACTATTGAAGTCTTGCACTATAAAAACTACCCATTACTGAGAACTTGATGTCAGAAATGAGTATAGCTGCAGTCATGCTGAACACAGTTGAGCTGCAAGTGTAGACAAGGCCAAATTGTGTTCTGCACTGTTTCATAGACTACAAAGCCAGAAGGGACCATTGTGATCATCATGTCTGACCTTCTGTATAACACAGGCCAGAGAACGTCCTGAAAATAATTCCTTTTGAACTAGTGCATTTTTTTTTTAAATCTATTCCTGATTTCAAAATTGAGAATGATTGATAATCCACTGCCACGTGTGGTAAATTGTTCCAGTGATTAATTACCCTAACTGTTAAAATTTACACCTCATTTACTGTTTGAATTTTTCTAGCTTCAGCTTCTAGCCATTGGATCTTGTTATACCTTTGTCTGCTACATTGAAGAGACTGCTATCAAATATTTGTTCCCCATTTAGGTGTAACCCATGTGCCCAATAGGGAGATATCTCTTTAAGAGACCCATTGGGGTGAGGTAGGAGTGAATTGTGTCTGGGTCATTGTTGCTAGGCAAATTAAACACTCCACATCCAGAAACTTCTGGAATTGGGTGTGGTAGTTTTGTGTATGCTCCAATAGGTTCCCCGTTGCTGGGGTCAGACTCCATGAGGGTGAGCAGTCAGGTCAGCTGTTTTGCAGAAGGCTATGTGCCTTTGTGACTTGGGAGAAGCTGAGCCCAGGCCCAGGAAGTAGGCTATTGTCCCCAACTCTGACACATTTTGCAGCAGGGTTTTCTTTAAATCTATAAACTTAACTGAGTGGTTGGTTAATCAGTTAGCTGGCTGGCTAGCAGAGAAAGAGTCTGCCTGGATTCCAACTGAAGATCCCTACAAGCAAGTGGAGGGAAGATGTTGTTTTAGACTCAGCAGACTGTCTAGATTTGGTGATCAAAGACTAACTGAGACTTAGGCCTAGTCTTCACTTACCGGCTGGTCCGGCGGCACGCCATCGATGTTCTGGGATCGATTTATCGCGTCTGGTTAAGACGCGATAAATCGATCTGGGATCGATCCCAGAAGTGCTCACAGTCGGCGCCGGTACTCCAGCTCGCCGAGAGGAGTACGCGGCGTCGACGGGGGGAGACTTCTGGCCGCGTCTGGACCGCGGTAAGTCCGGACTAAGGTACTTCGAATTCAGCTACGTTATTAACGTAGCTGAATTTGCGTACCTTAGTCCGAAGTCCGGACTAAGTGGGGACCAGGCCTTAGGTGAACTAAACCTAAGCTTTTGGGAACTCTCAGTTTCTTCTCACTGTGTTTCTGTGGGGACTGAACTGTTCAGATTTTAATTTGTGTTCTTAATTTATGTTTATGTGTAACTGTGAAGGTAATGTCTGTGGATTGTAAAATAGCCATGTTTTGTTGTAAAAATTAGATTATTCATTGTTTCTTGATCATAAGATTTTATAAAGTTATTTAATTAAATTAATTTCTTTTGTTCCTTTTGGGACTTGAATGTGGGGAGGTTGACCCTGTGCAATCCTTGCTGAAAATTCATAGAGACTGAACTCTGGGTCTCCAGCTACTTTCTATGGGAGTTGGGCTTTTTTTTTTTTTTTTTTTTTTAAGGCACTGGAGACGGGAAATGAAGTGAACTCTAGCCCACGCAAAGGTTACATAGGTACTTGTAGACTGTGATCAAGTCATCCCTTAACTTTCTCTTTGTTAAACTAAATAGATTGAGTCCCTTGAATCTATTAGTATCAGGCATGTTTTCTAATCATTTAATCAGTCTTATGGCTCTTCTCTGAAGCCTGTTCAATTTATCAATGTCCTTCTTGAGGGCCCTGGTCATAGGCCTGGTCTGACCTGGGCCGTATACTGTTTTATCACAACTGCCTGCAGTGATAAATAGCTGTGCCAAATTTAGTGCTGTTGCTAAATTTCTTATGTATCTACAGTATATGGACTATAGCCAAGGCCTGGTCTACACACGGTTTTTGTACTGGTATAACCATTTTAGTTAGGGGTGTGATTTTTAACTGAAATAGTTTCACTTGTACAATCCCTCGTGTGGATGAAGTTATAACAGTAAAAATGTGCCTTATTGCAGTATATTTTATTCCACATCACATGCTGTACGCAGTGGTTCTCAACCTTTTTTCTTGCGGACCACTTGAAAATTGCTGAGGGTCTCTGCAGACCACTTAATGATCTTTCCAAATGTTGTTTGTACCATTAGCTAATCATTGTAAAGCACTTTGGATAAAAGCGCTATATAAAAAACCCCTTAATAATAATTAACGTTTTTTGTTCTACAAATAAAAGCCCACAACTCATATTTTAATATCAGTAGTCTTACCTTTCTAATGCGATGGATGTGCCCTCTCTCCCCTGCAGCGGCAGGCCCCGAGATGGGGCTGGGAAGGAAGGAGGGTCTCTTCCCCACCACAGCAGCCACATCGCTCAGGCTGGGAAAAAGGGCCATCTCTCCACGGCAGTCACAGCCCTGGAGCTGGGGAAAGTCACCTCTTTCTCTGTCCGCCACAGCTCTGCACATCCCAAATTCTCCCCACTCCCTCTTCTCACCCCACTGCCCCCTGCCACCTACCCCCTTCTCCCGCCAAGGACACCACCTCACCTTACATGTGTGTCTTCTCCAGAGTCCAGGCACCTAATTAATGGAGCCACGCACGTGCGCCTGCGTGGCTCCACTAATTAGGTGGGTGGCCCTTCATTCTCTTGTGTGTGGCCGCCCAGGCACGCACCTTAGAGAAAGGGAAATATCCGTGGACCACCTGAATGGATCTCACGGACCACAGTTTGAGAACCTCTGCTGTTCAGGAATAAGCTATACCAGCATGGTTGCATCTACCCTAGAAGGTTTGTACCACTGTAACTATACTGGTACAGGATTACAACTTTCTAGTGGTTGACAAATCCTCAATTTAAAATAATAATCAGAATTTTAAAGCATACAAAAATCATGAAATAGTAGTTAAGGGTCTCATTACGGTCAATATTAACTCTTCCACATTGCATACAGTATTCTTGATACATAGTTAAACTATTAAACATGTAACTTAATAAACCAAGTACAGTATGTGCCGAGTCAGTTAATATTGCAGAGAAAACTCCACTTTTTCATTTGCCAACTCACTACATATATTACATTTCAACCTTAGCTTTGCATTAACATGAGTTGTTGCACTTAATATCAACTAGGTGGTAGCTTGTGATCGAGCTAATTGTCTGGGTCAGTTTCAGTGAGGTGGAAAGGGGCCTAACACCAGAGTGAATATTTTCCACTTGGAAATTCTATGGATTTTTTTAAATGATTAGTAAAAGTTTATGGCTGTGTAGGAACTGACGACTAAGGAAAGGCTTAATAGATGTGATGGCAGTTGGGACCTTGCCCATGGGAGAAGCTTAGGTAATTCAGGACAGTCTTCACAAGTGTCGGAGGATTCTGGTCTTTGAAAAGGAAATTTGTTTAAGATTGTAAGGAAAAGGATGCAAAGGGATCTTGCACTGCAAAACTGATGGGTCTTATTTACTTTCACACAGAGGGCCTCCTTTTCATCACTTCAGTGGAAGTTACTCATATCCTGTGATGGAAGAGTAGGGCCCACACACCTTTTCAATAGTCTAATCAGCATTGCACTCATGAGTAGAGCTAAAACAGACCATTCTGGCAAGGTCAAACTTCTTCTGTTAGAATCAGTTGTAAATAAAGAAAGTTTGTGGTGGGATTTTCAGAAGTGCTCAACGTTGGCTTACCTCTGTCCACACTGAAATCCAGAGTAAAACTCCCATACACTTCAGTGGGAGCAAAGTTATCCAAAGCAGAGCACTTTGGAAAATCCCACCCCAATACACTGTAAATACAAAATGTTTTTTTATGTAACACGCTGGAACCTACAGGTGTAGATGTTAAGTGTTAAGAAGCTTACTCCAAGGGGCAAAGGCTATCAGCAAGACAGCTTCCCCACATGCCCCCTCTTTGTCTTTGTACAATACCCTAGCCTTATTTTGCATCCCTGCAAAATAAAACGGTGAGGTTTCAATTATTTTGCACCCTTTGCTATTGACTTATAAAGCATTTAAAACCAGTTACATTAGATCCATCCTTGATTAGAAATATTGCAAATACAATAGTGTAACTATTGTATCATTGTATCAGAGGGGTAGCCGTGTTAGTCTGAATCTGTAAAAAGCAACAGAGGGTCCTGTGGCACCTTTGAGACTAACAGAAGTATTGGGAGCATAAGCTTTCGTGGGTAAGAACCTCACTTCTTCAGATCTGAAGAAGTGAGGTTCTTACCCACGAAAGCTTATGCTCCCTATACTTCTGTTAGTCTCAAAGGTGCCACAGGACCCTCTGTTGCTTATTGTATCATTATCATCCTACATGAGATACACAGAAAGGCTTCTTCAAAAAGCCATTTTCCATTACTTGTAATTTTAAATCTTTAAGCCCCGTTAGGAAAAGCCATCTGGAAATAAATGTAGCTGGGCCAATTTATTTAATGAATTTAATGTGCCACTCTTCCATATTAAGGAAAAATCTAACAGGATGATTGAGTGGGGCCAAACTTCTCCAGGAAATTCCTTTATAATACCCAATTGAATTATTGTTTTTCTATTAGGGCAGCCAAAACATTTACTGTCCTTGATAATATAGGATATGTGCCACAACTTTCTGCCACTAAGCTAGGCACACTGCATCTGGATATGTGCCCAGTTATTTGAATATTTCCACATGAGTGATTTATTTTCAAAAGAAAGACTACACACATTATACTGAATACTGCAAGTTCCTATTGGATTATATGACAAAGCTAGGTGTCTTAATGCCAAATGGATAAAATCTGTCCAAGTAATCCATACACATACACATTAAGGCCAAGACTTTCAAAAATGGGTGTCTAAAAGTTAGGTTCGTGGAATGGGGTTTTGAAATGATCCAAAAGGAGTTAAACTCCCAACTCCCATTTCAGTCGGAGTCAGGCACCTAACTCCCTTTGGCACCTTTGTATATTGAAGCCCAAAGTCTTTATATAGGCACCTAAATAAGAAGCTTGATTTTCAAAAGCACTGAGCACCCAGCCGCTCTCATTTATGCTAGTGGTAGCTGCTGGGTCATTAGCACATTTGAAAATCAGGCTACTTATTTAGGGGCCTAAATAAGGTCCTAGGAGTCAAATTCTAGGTATCCATTCTTTAAAACCTTGGACCAACCGTTTTATCTGTTAGAATAAAGTGTTTGACCTAGAAATGACCAAAAGTGACCAAGCCAAGAGGGTACCTATATAACATGAAGGATGTCAGGCTTACAAGATTGGTTCGAGATACTTTGCTTTTTGAGAAGGATATTGTTAAAACAGGACTAGGAGATTTAGATTTTATTCCAGATTGCCTGTGTGAATTTGGGCAAGTCACCTAGCCCTCTCTCAGGGCTTTACGTCTGAAGGACTAGGACTCTCCTTCTATGATCTGCAGGAAGTATGGGATAGAGGGAAGGAGGGGCAAAACCCACCTGCCTATATCTCTTGCAGCTCCTCAAGAGCTTTACGACCTCATGGAGGAACCACCTCTTTCCTTGCTGTGAATTCTAGTGAATTCATCTCCGCTCTTACCCACAGTGAACCTTAGGAGGTTCAGCAGGGTTCCCAATCCCCCAGCTGGCCTTAGGAGCCTCCGTCATCCCATCAGTCGTAGAAGCTCTTTGGCCCCAAATGAGTCAGAATTGGATACTGAACCACAAATGAGCCAAAGTTGAGTCATTAGAATGCCAGCTGTCCAGAAGAGGCCTGCTTTTACAACAAAATATTGCCTGCTTTGGTAGCACTCAGTTTTGGGTTTGGGCTCTCTTTATTAGAAAACGATACATCATTTCCACAGTTTGGTCTGTTAATCCTCCTTAAATCTCCCCTGGCTCAACTGCCATAGAACATACTTCACAGTCAGAATCCAGAGACCACACAGCACTATCTTGGTGGAGATCAAATTCTGAGCTTTGGAAACATCAGCTGAGCCCAGAAATGGGGTTAATATTTACGACCCGGGCTTTGTCAGTAAGGTAACAGGAAACTCCCTATGTTTCAGCACCCAACAGTTTAGAATAAGTCCAAGTGGCTCCATAGCTGTCTCAATGCAGCTAACAATTAGTTCACAGACAAAGCTCTTAAGCTGCTTATTGTGCTGACATTTCATTACATGTGCTCCACAATCCTGCATTTAAAGTTATTATGACTTAAAAAACTTAACAGACTATCCCTTTTATGGAGGGTACCAGAACCATCTGAGTGTTTATCATTCTGAAAGAATCCAGCCCATAGAGATTCAATTAATTTTTCATATATCCATAAACAGATTCAAGATGTTCTCTCTCAGTTTGACCATAAAGGTCTCTGCTTTTACCAAAGTTCTAGATCGGTATGTGGCCCACTTTGATATGCCAAGATTCCCCCAAAGTCACAACTGCCATCATCTGTATTTACTAACTCAGGCTTATTGGAATCCTGGAAAATGAGTACAGGAACTATTTCAGTGTGAACCTCAAGTCCGGATTGTCCGAGCCTTCAAAAGCTAGTTAAACACACACCTGTAGCCACATGACCTTGGGCTGTGCTCTCATAAACTAAGCAGAGCTGCGCCTGTTCAGAAAATTAAATGGCTGCAGAAAGTGGTATGGATGAGTCATTATGTGGCATGGCATTTTTTTCCAAAGAGTCCATATTGAACCATTGGCTCAGGACCTCAAGAATAGAAATGTTAAAACCTGGTATCCTGATCAAATTCCTGTTTGGGTAATTACACTACCGAAATTTCCTATGTATTTTCAATTGGATAAGGAATTCTTCATTCCATGTCCTAAGCTGCAGTTTGATGTTGCAGTACATTGTACAACTGCTACCACATTTCCCCCCTGATACTGCCACATTTCAGTGGTTGGTGGAATTATTCATATAAAGGCAGAATTCTCAGCTGGTGTAAAATTGTCAGAGCTTGATTCAAAGGAGCTACAACAATTTACACCAACTGAGGATCTTCCCCATATACTTTTAAAGCACTTTGGGATCCCACTGAATGAAAAGTAAATTGTTACCAAGCCAAGCACCCATCATATGTTCAGCTTTCCTTATGCCCGCATTGGCCTATGCAATCTCCATCAGAAGGCCAATTCAGAAGAGCTGTCATAACTCCCTTGTTGTAGACAGAGAGCTCAAATCTGTTACCTAACCTCTGCTTCCACATCCCTTAAAGTCAGAAGACAAGTTATTTCTCCAGCGGTGGTTCTGACCAAGCTAACAGTGCGTTTGAGTAATTTCAGGGGTCTTAAATAAAAGCAAAGGTTATTTGGTTGTTCTCTGCTTCCACATGGTATAGGGTTTTGTGAAAAATCACAAAACATTAAGCTGAATGTAAGCACAACTAGACTAAATCCGACTTAAACCTTAACTAGCTGGGATCTAAGCCAAGTTACCGAGAAAACAAACCAAAAAGGTGAAAACATTGTATCTTAAAATGTCCTTTGTCTCAGCCACCTGCTGCCAGTCTATCTGTCTTTCAGTGTCCTAGAAAGATATGTGAAAAGTTCCAGCAAGGGAAAAAAACTTTCCTACCTCAGTTTTCTTATAATAAAAAATACATAGCTCTTGAATAGCGCTTTTCATCAGTAGATCTCAAAGCACTTTACCAATGAGGTAAGTATGATCATCCTCGTTTTATATGTGGGGAAAATTGCAGCAGAGTTGTTTGCCCGAGGTTACCCAGCAAGAGAGCTGGGAATAGAACACAAGTATCCTAAGTCCTGGTCTAGTGCGCTTATCCACTAGGCCATACTGCCTTCCCAGTCTTAAATGTTCATGTATTACCTCATCCTGTAGTCCAGACCTTAATACACAAAGATAATTGTATTTCAAGGTCATGCCAAATATGTATAGGCTGAGTATCTCTATTCTTTTCATTTCCATCTTCTATCTTGCATGGGTGCATATCTACACTTTACAAAAGCTCTTCTGCCCATATGATAATGAAGTCTTTGAACCTGTCTAAACAGCGAGAACCATGTATGCACGCCTTGTGAAACACTAGTTAAGAAGACCAGACATTTTACTTTTAACACCTTGGAGCCTTTTAAAGCACCCCCACCTCCCATTGCATGTCTGAGCATATATCCTCTTTGGAACAGCTTCTGTTAGCATGTTAATGAACACTTCACCTCAGGGGTTCTCTCTGTTTCTTGGCTGAATAAAGTTTGGAAAAGTTACAATTCATAAAGTACATCTTTACATCCAATCTGCCACGGCAGCAGATACATAGCAGACAGCAAGAAAAGGACCATTACAGTTATCAAAAGATGAGTGACTTTAGAGAGGTTACTCACATATTCATCTACACAAGGACTTCTACTAAAAATCCATCCAGCTCAGTAACCTATACTGGCAGGTCTTACCTTCTCTGCACTTACTGTCTACCACATGCATCTATCCAACATCTCAAACAGAGTAGGTATTTCTGGTTTACACAACCTTCAGTATATACAACTTCTTCTTTCATTCTTGATGCAGTTCTGTCATTCCCCTCTGGAAAATTGGTTGTATAGGCGGATGATATGTCAGTAATCACCTGGAAAACAAACAAACTGTGTAATAAAAAGTGGTGAAATTTTCCTCAATATAGCATTTTCCAAGGAGATTTCCTGTGTACAGTGTGACGAATCATATCGCAGACTATAGGCAATACTTTCCTGTAACATTCATTACGTTAAGTCAATTGGTACATATGTTATTCCTGAACATCTTTAGCAGCTAAAAATGCCTATGAAATATACATCTGCTTTTTTTCCTACGTATGGGTACAAATATAGGGCCAGATCCTCAGCAGGCATGAATCAATTCCATGGCAGTCAATGGAATTACACTAATTGAAGATCTAGCCTATATCTATTTACAATAAGCAAGGTGTCCTGAGGAGGCACTTCTATGATATTAACGAAGAGTAGCAGTCTGCAGAACATTGCAAATGACCACATATGCCCTAAAGCCAGGGTATTGATTAGTATGTGAACAGATAACTTTTTAAAAATGGGACATAAACACCAGCAGCCAAGAATCCACAGGGATATTTGCTGAGGGGAAGAATCTGTCCCAGGAAAGCTGAAATATTTGTGTGCTTTGAATGTTTGTATATGCAGATAAGGAAATACCTACTTTTTTCTCAGGGCTGATCCTGCTGGGAATGGAGCAAGTGAGTTCTGTTAACTCAGTGAGGCAGATGGCTTGTTTCCCAGCTGGGTACAAAGAAGATGTCAGAATTCTTTAGGAAGAGAAGATCTAGGGTGTGGGCAGAGCAGTCCTGTGAGAGGAACCTTAGAAACAGTCAGTCCTGGGGAGAAGGTTTCAGATGACCTTTTCTTACTTTATTGTTAATTTCAGTATTAAATTAAAACCCAAGAAGGGGGTGATTTTGGATTCTACATAATGTGTACACTGTGTTTCAGAGCAGAGTGGGAAAGGCATCTGCTCACAGGGCCTTTGCGTGCTACCGCAATGCAAACAATAAATAATTGTAATTCATCTGTAATAAACATTAGTTTGAACTTCTCTCCACAGAACCCTCCAGCTAACTGGAATTAGAGGCCTAATTATTGGAACGTGTACTTCAATATGTTTTAATTTTGTGTTTTTTTTCTTTAATTGTTTTATACTGTAAGCCTGCTCTAGAAATAACACTATTAAAGTTTCCTTTCAAAACAAAGATCAAAGAGACAAGCAATTATTTCATTATCCTTAAAGAGCTCATAACATAATGAAAGGAATGTTAAAAATAAACTGAATGGGTGTTTTTAATTGAAAGAATATATCAGTCATGATGACTTTCCTCTGGGAATAAAAATTATCCAGGATTCAGTTTTCACTGCTTTGAATATATCATGGATTCTCTGTTCCTAATAAATAACTATGTGAGGTTTTCTCCAATAATAAACTAAGGATGAAATTAGCAACAGTTGTATCTGCATGCAAGTAAATGCGTGGGATTAAATGCTAGCTAATAGAGCATAGAGAAAAGTTAGATAATATTGGGCCCAATTGTTCCCTCTAAATCTATGCATGGAGTGGACTCTGGACTCCGAGATCTTGCCTTTATGCCACAGTATGAGGAGGGAGGGTCACCACCTTTATGACACCACCATTCCCAGTCTGCTGAGGTCTCTCTGTAGGGCCAGGGATCTGTGCATTTGAGCGCTGCAAGGACATGCATCATCCCTGACACCCAGTGGCAAACCTGGTGCCAGGCAGGATAGACTGGGGTTGTATTTATGTTTTGTCAGAGTCCTGCTGTGCTTGGGTATGCCTCTTCAGACAGGGTTACAAGGGAAAACACTGGATGAGGAAATCCTAACAGCATGGCTTTAATGTAGCTATGCTGCCTGCCAGGGGGCCCTGAAATGACTACTGAGCTATATTTCTCCAGCTGACTGTGTGGCTCCATGGGGATCTCCATGTATTTGCTTCTTTTAGAGAAGGGGGTAGGGAAGAAAGCCACCCTCACCCCCCGTGACGATTTGAAAATAGGTCTGTACAATTTATTAATTCAGTGTGAGATTATGACCCCTATGTGTCCGTGTCACGCTGCCAACTCCAATTTGAATGTGCAGCCTTTTGCCTTCTGGAATCGGGTTGCCTAGGCAGCACTCTCTTGGGGCTCATCAGGGCGTGACTCACCCAGCTGCGGGTCCCAGATGTTGGGTGTTGTAGTGCCTTAGCCCTCTGGCTATAGCACACGCGAGATATTAAAGTCTAAAATAAAAGGATTTGTCACCAGGACCCTGCCCTCCTTTTCAGGGCTCATCTCCATGCAGCCAATCCTTTTTGTTAATCTTCCTGGGCTGCACCGGCCCATTCACTGGGAGGCTTGCCCAGGTAGCAAGCTGTCCCAGGCTCTTGGCTGGAACCAGGCTCTTGGCTGGAGCCAGGCCTCTCTTGTTGAGGAAGACGCAGAGCCCTGCTTTCCTTCCTGGTTAGCCCCTAACTGAGCCGTGTCTCTTCCTTTTAAGTTCCCTCTGCATGCCTCACACTTAGTACAGGTGTAGTGAGACGGTGCCTATTGTGTCCACAGGCCTTCTGTGGAAGGGTGGGTGGGCCAAACCTGAGGGGTGCTGCAATCCCATGCGGTAGGCCACAACACCAGAGCAGGGAGCTGGGCCCAGCCCTGCAGGACAGGAGCCACTGTTGTGGAGTGAGGGTGGGGGTGGGGGTAGGGCCTCACTGTCCAACCCCTCTCCTCCCTAGGCCTCACCTTTCAGCACCCCCATTATACTTTTGTGTATGTTGATGGAAGGAAAACTGCATTATTTTGGGGTTTCCCTAACTGATGGCTTTCCCTCCACATCTCTGCTGTGAAATTTACTAAAAAACTTCTGTGCTAAAATTGTAGCCTTACTCATCAAGCAGGGGCCTCCTGGCCTGCCCCCTGGACCCAGATGTTCCCCCATGGACTCAAAAGGGATGGGTGAGCTAGTGAAGGCCAGTGCAGTTAGGATGTTTATTGTTTTGTATGATCTGTACTCTCTTGTGCTTTGTAGCACTAAGTAAAAGAGCAGCCGAGGTTTGTATTCTCGTCACTGCAGTCCTAATGGGTGGCCCAGAGGGAATGCTGCTCACTGGGATCACTAGGATCTGTGACACCCCCATCCTCTCAGTTGAAGAATTGGAGGAAACTGAGAGGAACCTTGCAGAGTTTTCCTCTCCTTGGCCGCCTCCTGTAACTATTTCTACAGGAGGGGGAGATCTGAGACTTTTTTTTTTTAAGTTGCAGAAAAAAAGTTACCCCCTTCTCCCTGTGACTGGTGAGTAATTGTGTGCTTTCCAAAGCGAACACAGACGTGGCCATGGTGATCATGCATCTGCAAACTCAAGTCTTGATTTTTGAAACTCATGATATGGGATTTTGTAAGAGCAGTCTGTCAGAAGTACAACTACTGGGGGACAGGGACAGAGTGGGGAAGAACATTTGTGGCAATAGTTCTCTTCCAAATAACTTAGAACAAAACTGTACAGTTAGGAAATGTCTAAGGGGAAGAGCCTCTTCCCTCTAGGCTACCTGTTCCAATCTATCTTAGCCTGCTAGTAACCTAAAGTTATCATCTGACAGCTGGTTGGTGACCTATCTGAGGAGAATTGGGCTGGTCGGCTTTGAGCTCCTAGGAGACACATATGCCATATATCACCACTGCTAGAACTGACACCAGTTGACCTCCTTACTGGCAGTTTCAGCAGAAAAAACAAGAACTGAATGAGCCATAGAGAATGAACTACTATGTGACCTCTATATATGATCCTTCCAAGATAGGGTTGAAGTACATTGGCAGGGCGGAATGGGTAGGGTACTATGAGACTTTCCTTGCCACTGCTCAGACTGTAGATGTTCTGTGGATAAAAAGAAACCTACCAGTCTGGTTTCTTTCACAGAGAATAGAAATCCATTTAAAGAAAAGGGCTGAGGGGGAGTGAGCCTGTGTCCACTCCAAATTCATCCCTCTTTAGCACCAGTCAGCTGATGGCAAACGGGTGATATTAAGCCTCATGTCTGTTATCATACCATACCTGTACTATCCTACCGGAGCAAGAATGGGAAATAAGAATGGGAAAGAATGTGATGAAGAAGGTTGAGCCCTGGTCTACACTTAAAATTTAGATCAATCTAGCAACATTGCTTAGGGAGGTGTGAAAAATTCACATGCTTGAGCTCCATAGTTAAAACTGATCTACCCCCACTATACAGGCAGCTAAGTCAATGGAAGAATTCTTCCATCAACCTAGGTACCACCCCTCAGGGAGGGGAATTACCTACATCAGTGGGAAAAACCCCTTCCATCAATGTAGGAAGCATCTATGCTACGGTGCAACAGTGGCATAGCTACAGTGCTGATGCTGTAGCACCTGTAGTATAGATATACCCTTAGTGTGACTAAGAAGTAAATCAGAGAAGTTTTAAGGAAGCTCTCTCTATGTAGAATCTAAGTTACCAGGGATTGAAACAGATGTGAGAACAGCCAAAGTAGCACGTGATGTACCTAGATGTCTCTTCCAAAGACAGGTAGCCATATTTTCAATAGAGCACCGCTCCCATTTTGTCACTCAAAATGAAGTGGCCAGTGGGAGCTGCTGCATACCAAGCACTTTTGAAAATCTGACCACTTCATTCAGGTGCCTTCAATGGGTACAGTGCTTTTTTTGACAAACTGGTCCAGAAGGCCCTATTCCACCCACTGAAGATAATGACAGAACCCTCGCTGGTTTCAGTGGGAGCAAGAGCAGGCCCTAACTATCAGAAATAGCAGCATGCTTGTTACCTCTGTGTCCCAGCATGGCATTTTCACTGGTCTGCACACAGTTTTTGTACCTCTATAACTAAATTGGTTAAGGGTATGATTCGTTACTGAAATAGTTATTCCCATGTCAACCCTAGCGTGGACACATTTGTACCAGTCTAAAGGTGCCTTCGACAAGCATAGTTTCTTCCCCTTCTCATATGGGAATAAGCTATCCCAGGATAAAGTATTGTTAATACTGGTATAAGTACAACCACAGTAGGGGCAGTTGCACCACTTTAACTATTCCAATATATATAAAGCAGCGCAACTTTCTAGGCCTTGGCTACACTTACCCGCTAGTTCGACGGCTGGAAATCGAACTTCTGGGTTCGACTTATCGCGTCTAGTCTGGACGCGATAAGTCGAACCCGGAAGTGCTCGCCGTCGACTGCGGTACTCCAGCTCGGCGAGAGGAGTACCGCGGAGTCGACGGGGGAGCCTGCCTGCCGAGTGTGGACCAAGGTAAGTTCGAACTAATTCGAACTAAGGTACTTCTAACTTCAGCTACGTTATTCACGTAGCTGAAGTTGCGTACCTTAGTTCGAATTAGGGGGGTAGTGTAGACCAAGCCCTAGTGTAATCAAGGCCTTATATGGCAAATCAAACTTTCCATCTCACCCTTACAATTTTTCTGTGTTCCTGTTTCTTACATCATAGAGTTTAAAGCCAACAGGGACCACCAGATCATGTAGTCTGATCTCCTGTATATCACAGGCCTCTACACATCACCCAGTTGTCACCACACGAAGCCCATCCACCAGCATTAGATCAAAGCTTTATAGCCCTCAGAAGACTAAACTACTGTGTGTCAAGCAAAGAACAGGAAGGACTAAGGTACACCAGTGCCTGAGGCCCCTGCAGTGGTAGGAAATTGATTGAATGAGATGTACCCAGATGAGGAAGTCTCTTGCTGGAGCAATTCTTTTCACATTTTAAAACTCTTTTTTAACAAAACAAAATAGTACATTTTCATAAAAGCTTAGCTTGGAAGATGAAGTCGCATGGGCTGCCAGAGGATCAGTAAGGACTGGATATTGGCTGTAGACAGTGATAGACTTGGGCTTTTGTAGTTAACCAGTAAAAATACTAAAACAGGCAATTCTGTCATCACATAAGAGACAGCTTTCAGCTTTACTAAATGTCTTTCTACTTAAAAAGTTAATGGAAACCAGTCATGGTGATAAAATCTGTGACTGTCTTAAAGAAAAGGAATTCTTGGTTTCTTGTGGTAGAAAGAAGACTGGAATTTAAATTCTTAGAATGTTCCTACTTGTTTTTGATTTTTTCTCATCTGATAAAAAATGCCAACATTTTTTGCAATAACAATCTAATACAGGGAGGGAAAATCCACATTTCAATAAAGTAAAAATATGAGAAAATAATGCAAAAAAACCTCTCAAATTATGTGGGAGGGGGGGAATAAAAACACACACAGAGCAAAAACAGAAGGCAATGAGAAGCCAGAGAGAAAAGGACCAACACAGGAATCTCATTCGTGAAGGCTGATAAACACAGAAGAGGAGAAACCACCACTCAAACCACTTACAGTGCAGCAGGACAAAAAACCAAAAACCCCAGCAAACATGTATAGACTGAAGCTAGAGATAACACAGAGTACAGAAACATTCTGAGAGAAATTGGGGCGGAAATAAGAACAGCATCTGTTTGCATAAAGAGGAATATAAAATAACCAAATGTGCTACAAGACTGCAGAAAAAGAGAGGATCCTAAAAGGAAGACGTTCTGAAAATGAAGAGAAGGAAACCCTATAAAGCTGTTTTAGCTTTACAAAGTATTGAACATTTTGAAAATCTCTATATATACACACATAACGCATCTTCAGTTATACCATAACCTATTTTTCCTATTGCAACCACCTTATGGGCCAACTCTTACACCTTAGATTGTAAATTCTTTGTTCTGTTACTTTAAAAAGGCGGCACTATAAAAAAAAATACCAACACCAGCAGAGGAATGAATAGGACATAAGCTTTACTTGGTTTTATACTACATTGTACCACTTGATAGAAAAAAATAGTATGAAATTAGATGATTCTTCATAAATGTTTAAATTTAGTAAGTCCACTCAATTTTGAGCATTAATGATAGCCTTTATGGGCTTTAAAGGTTAATGGACAGTGAATCATTATTATAAGTAATATTTTTACACCTGGACTCTTATAATTTTGTACAGGAGTAACAATATTAAGTGTCAGCAAAAGACGACATTCTAAAAATGAGCTTTTAAATAAGTGCACTATTGCACAGAAGAGGTAAAATGGTGATTAAGTACTAGTCACACCTGAATAACTAAAGCTTGTTTTTGTAGGAAAGCTCTCTTGTTTTACTAAAATAAAGGGAAAGTATCAATTACAAATAGATTATCTTGGAGGTTTTTTTCTTGGTTTGGTGTCAAACTACAAGGAGAAGCTGGAGTTTGACAAGGATGACGCTATTTTAAAAAAATGTTACCAAAGGAGGGTTCGTAGAGATGAAATGCTAGAGTAGAATTCCTGAATGGTCCAGGATCCATCACTCACTCTCCTGGGGCCAGGTACTGCAATGGGCAAGATCCCTCTGCATGGGCAGACCCCTCTGCCCAGACACAGACCCATTCCTTTCACTTTAGTTGTAGCACTGGGGACAGGGATTGAAAAGTCCCCATTGACTTCTATGGGTGAAATTTTCAAAGAACTCAGTGATGGCCCAATGGGAAAACTTTCATTGACTTTAATGGGAGCAGCAGTAAGCCATCTCTGGAACACATTTGAAAATCCCACCTACCAGTCTCAGTACAAATAAATCCAAATACAAGTGTTTCTTAGGATTCTAAGTAGCTGTAAATGGGGAAAATAGAAGGGTTTGTAGCTCACTCTGTGCTAATCCAATTTTTATAATTTATCTGAATAATTCATGTAAGAGTTTCAAACTCTTAGGAGCAAAACTGTGATTTTGTAGAAAAATCTACTAGTTTCTCCCAGAAAATGGCTTATATTCTATTGACTGTAGCTTCTTTATTTTCTATCACCTGCAGTTGTTGCTACAATATTTCCTTGATCCAATTTGTGTCCATTCTCTACAGTTGTTCATTAGATAGGAGAATTATGCTAAGAGAGAATTTAGAAAAAGAAAAAAAGGTTGTTTCCTCAATCAGGGCCTGATCTAGGGTGACCAGATGTCCCAATTTTATAGAGACAGTCCTGATTTTTGGGTCTTTTTCTTATATAGGCTCCTATTACCCCCCACCTCCTGTCCTGATTTTTCACTCTTGCTGTCTGGTCACACTAGCCTGATCCCAAAGCCCAGTGAGGTCAATGGCAGTCAAAGTAACTGACAATGAGAGTCAAACTAATTGAAGTTAAATGTTTTCCTCAGTAAAGTAAAATAACCCCGAGCAAACAAAGATTCCTGTAGATGTTTTTCTAAGAGAAAGTAAAACATCATTAAGTAAACTTTCTTTAGTTAATACAGTTATAATCACATACTGTTATATTAACTTTATACAATGTAGTCTTTAATCTTCCTAATACATAGCATCTTAGGCTGACTGTTTCTTACTGCTGGAAGCTGGGAATTGCCCTTTAAAAAAAAAAATACAAATCTCTTTGTTTTTAACTTTGGAAACGACAAACAGAAAAGGCTCTGAAGTAAAAAACAAAGAAAATACATAAAGAGGCACATGCAGAAGGCAGTGATCTGAGAGAGGAGCCTTTAATAAGCCAAATAGGTTTAGCTTAATGCACATTCATGCCTTTGTTAATTTAGCTGATGATTTTCAAATGAACGTGCCCTGCTACCCCCATTTTACAGAAAATATAGTTACCCTCACTGCCTGCTCCCTGCTGATTTGCTGTGGGTGAGATCATTGGAGATCACTTAATCTGAAGGTGGAAATCTTCTTAGTTATTTCCCTACAGATATGCTGAATAGGCTAAGTGTGGCAATCATGTGGGAGGGGGCAAGAGTTTTGCTGCAGATTTTCCCATGCTGCAGTCTCCACATTGCTCCCCCAGCTGCATGAGACCAACTCTTACTCGTGTAGCTTAAGCTGAGGACTGATCTGAGACATTTTAATAGTTGCTGTTGTATCTGTACTGTACCCAAAGGCATGCTAGGTACCTCACAGAGCAAACAGATATGTCCCTGCCTCAAGAAGCTTACCCTCTAGAGTTTAGACTTAATAAAATAAATGAGAATAAGTAAAAACAAGAGGGAGGAGTTGGACAGGGTCACTTAGACGAGAGGCCAGTTGGCAACAAAGAGTTCTTGGGGCACCACTGCCAACACAATGCTCTCCCTTAGAGCCAGCTAGCAGGGCATTGCTGTTCTCTCCCAATAGCAGCTGTCCAGTAATACAAAAAAACAGAGCAAATTTGCAACTGGCCTCCGTTGTGCAAAATAAAACAGGTACAAAATGAACTAGTTCTGTGACCAATGGTCCTAAAGTCTAGCCGGGGAGTTTCAGTAGTGGTGCTGAATCAAGGGATATTGTTGGAGACAACACTGAGTAGCGAGGAGCTGCTCTGTTCACAAATAGCATAATTTAGTATCATTACAATAATCCACTTCAAATCAGTCAGGGGAAAATGTGATGCAAAACTAGGCCAAAATTCCATTTTGCTCAACTACAGTTTGTTTTTTTGGAAACTGTTCAATTCAGTGGGAAACCAGAAAGAAAGCTACTTTTATTAACTATATAAGATCTGTCATTGTTCAAAAGTTACCTTCAGCATATTAATTCAGGAAACTGCACATCCAACTACTGGATTTTAGACAAGGAGGAGTTCCCGTGGATTGGAATACATTATTGTTCTTATTTAGGCCCTGATCATGGAAAGGGGGCTCTGCAGGGGTCCACCCACCTGGAATTGCTTACAGAATGAGGGCCTATGCATTTTACAGGCCATCTCAACACTTCTCCTCTATGGCTTAAACAACCCTCTGTTTCAATTTAAAGCATAGAACACATTTCAAATACTTAACCCTTGCACAGCCATTCTCTACCATTGCTGCAGCCTATCCTATCCTGACCTACCCTCTTTCTATGGAGAATTTATCCTACTTTGGGCTCCAATTTCCCAAGCACAATTTTGCACTTACAATTAAGTGCTTTTATTGTATTGATCCTAATTCAAGAAGGAATTTTAAACTAAATGACAACTGGTAATAGCCAGACCATGCAGCTAGTAACTGAAAAGGTGTGGGGGGGGGGAAGGGGGGAAAGGGGAGGGCAGGGAGTTGTTTTTTTATTAACATGCTTGACCTCTGTGCCATGATGATGCATTTGGGAGCTTGCTGAACGGTTATTGTTATTTAGCTCTTTCATGATCACCTGTTTAACAATTTGCTGTCTTCAGGTTGATTTCCTATATGTTGCATGACTGAAAACGATTTAACATTTACCTGTGACCTAAATATGAAGAAAATTAAACTGCTGAAAAACCAAATACTTTTATACACAACGTATCAACCTATGGAACTCACTGCTACAAGATACAGAGCCAAAGAGCTTAGAGGGACATTATATCGATAGTAGGAATATCATCCACAGTCATACTAATTTATTACTATTATTTATGACTTCTATTATGTTCAAGGATCAGGCACTTAGTGTGCCAGATGCTGTACAAATATAATTTATGACAAGATGCAACAAGGGTACAATGAGCAAATAGAGGGGAAAGGGGTAGGGAAGACAGGGGTAGCAGTGATATAAACATGTTATGTAGGCTAGCTACATAACATGATGGTTTTGAGTCTAAAAGTTAATAAGGACCAGGCAGTAAATTAACACATAAGCATTTACTGCATAATTGCACACTAGGTGTGTATGGGGCAGGAGAGCTCCGCAGGGAGATGACACTTTCTTCTGAAGGATTTGGAACTGGACCCTGTCAGAACAGGATTCCAGTCTAGACGTACCATTGGGCCCCATCTGGTATGGCAGTCCTTATATTCCTTTGTGTAAGAGTCTCTCTACCCTTAAGCCCATGTTGGAAAAAGTTCCTCACTTTGCTGGAGGACAGTAGCAAGATCAGATCCAGTCACTGTAGAAAGAAATCTGAAATAAAACAGGTTTTTGATTAAAGAAACGTACACAAGGCAGTCTTTAACAGGATAATGCAGCAAAGAGCATAAATGTTATATTTACAGTACATGCGGAGTAAATATTGCTACAGACTCAAAGAAACCAATCCCCAGAGGTTTATTTCAACTATTTTAAAAACTAACTGAAATAATCCATATTTTATGTACAAAGCACCTGTGTCTGTGCCCATCTATAATAACCCCAAGCACATAACAGTTTGCGCTTAGGATACTGCTTGACCTTATTTGTCTGTATTACTGTAGTGCCTCAGAGCCCCAGTCACAGGCCCATTGTGCATGGTGCTGTACAAACAGAACACAAAGACAGTCCTTGTCCCAAAGAGCTTACAGTCTAAGTATCACCTTTGTCCATTGCCTCTCTATTTCCAGCTTATTGTTTGTTGCTTTCTCCCACTGCCTCTTGTCTAAATCTTTAGACCAAGTTCTCCAGGGCAGGAACAGTGTCTTTCTCAGATGTTTGGCTGGCATCTAGCAGATTCTTGGGTGGTCAGTGAATAAATAACAGTATCCATAATGGAACTTTATAGCAGTAGTTCCCAACCTTTTCTCTGCCACAGCACATCTCAAGCTCCAGGGGCTCTTCTCCCAACCCCTGGCCAGTGGCTGCAGGAGGGAAGGAGAGGGGCAGAGGAGCTGACCGGTTGCTCTCACAGGAGGGAAGCAGAGGGAGATTGAGCTCTGATTGGTTGCTCTGCCCTGGGAGGAGTCAGGGCAGTGAGGCAGATGGCCAATCAGAAGGCGGCTTCCCCCCCCCCCCTTGTAGTTTTTTTTTAAAATTCCATGGCACACCTGTTCAGGCCGGATGGCACACCAGTTGGGAAAAGACTGTTTTATGCAGCTCTTTTTTGAAAATGGATTCTGATGGGCAATGGTCTATTTAGATTCTATAGATATATTTGCATCCAGAAAGCAATCAAAGTCTAAAGGTATGGTAAACCACATGGTCACCAACAATTTTTTTTTATTTTCTCTACTATTGTATAATTCTGTTGTGACCCCATGGAAGTGGATGCTAATGAGTGGCCTTCTGGCAGCAGCTTTGCTATAAAGCCATGTGAACTCATACCCACTGAAAGCTCAAAAGGCTTGTTTGCATTTACATGTTTCCACACATCGCTCTTCAAAACTCATTTCTTTCCATTATTACAACTAGTTTGTGATTTCTGCCTTTCCCCTTCCAGTTTTAAACTTGGGGATGCAACATCTCTAAAATTTTCATTTATTTTGCTAGTTTTAGGTCTGTCATCATCATCCCATAGGACAGAATTATACAACCTGGCCCCACCTATGACCCCATTTACACCTGTGTAACTCCACTGAGTAATGGAACTACCTCTGATTTAAGATGAGGTGAGATCAGAATCACCCCTTAGAATACCTTCTCTCCTGCCATGTGTAGCAATGGTGAGACTCTCAAAGCATCGGGTTTCAGAAAACCCCAGTACTATAGACAATACGTTAAACCTCAGCAAGCCTCCTTTCCAGGTTTCTGCAATTTTTCCTTCAGAAATAAGCACCCATTTGATAGTTAGGATGACAGAGTTCCTCTTTATTGTTCCAACAGCAGCTTGAACACTTACTTCCTCTCAGACAGTAATAAAAGCAGTTTTGTTTCTGACGCTGTCACATACATGCTATATTTTAAATACATAAGATCAATCCAGCACTGCAGATGTTCCAACATGTCTTCCTTTATTAACTGGACAACTCAATTTAGCAGTCCCAGATCATATGACTAGTATGCAAGCCTCAGTAATACTGTGTTGATAGGTTCTTAGAGCTAAGGAATGCACCCTTACCCATGAACCACTGACATTTTCCAGAGAACAACTTGAGAGCATTTTCACTATTATCCAGATTTCTCTGTCATGAAAGTTACAAACAGGATTTCTCCACTCATTTGACTCCGATCAGGTAGGACAGGCTCAGTGCAAGCTATTCCTTTTTTACCTCCAGCTTTGTTTATTCCACTTCCTGTCCTTGATTTTCCTCATTGTAAAGGACTTCAGTTATCTGCTTGTGTAAGCTTTCTCTTGGCCTTTTTCTGGGCACAACCGAGTAGCTGATCAGTCACATGACTTCTCCCTCCGCATTGCTTGTATTTCTGTCCTCTACTTCCCTTTTGCTGTCCCTAAAAGAGCTGTCAACGTGCAACTCCTTTAAGGAGACATTAACCTTTCCAAAGCCGTGGAGTTCACCAGTTTATTACATTCCCAATTGAATAGATTAATACTATTAACTTTCTAAACTTAAAGTAGGTTGTTCTTTCCCAGGGTTCTGTACTTGCATAACGTTACAGTAAAGAGAAAAACTGCTTTGTAAGGACACCATGGAGTCTCATAGTCAAGCCACAAATTCAGTGTGGCAAGACTGGACTAAATTCTGCACTCATGCCTTCTGGTTCATACAGGGGCTTACTTCTGCAGCAAGATGGAAACACTACAACAGCTTCAAATCAACTGAGAAATACAGGATTATAGTGAATTAAATATGAACAGGACTAAAACTGTCATGCAGTCCCTTGTGTCATTTGTTTTGGTATTAAATTCGGTTTTCTTACAATGTCCCAAATATCCAGTTTTCTGCAGATTTTTGTTGATAATCATAATAACTGCATTTCAGAAGCTGGAGATGTTGACCCAGGAGACTATCTTCAAGCTAATAATTTGATTAAATAGCAGTTCACCTACAATAGAAGCAAGCAGCAAACTTCTAACAGTATATAATAAATACATAGTAACACAGTCCAAATGCACTTTCCTTGTTTTAAAGAGGTCATAGGAAACCTGTAAAAATAACCTCAACAATCCCTAGCAAATTTGACTTGCCTATAATACTCTCACTTAAAATGAGCTCTATAAACTTTAACGATCCTAATTAAAGAGCTCAAGAGTTCTAAAAATACATATATGGTGTCACTGTGACACAGCCGGTAATAAAGGGCAGTATGTTGTTGCAGCACCATACAAGCAGCCCAGGGAAGGAACTATGATGTGGGGAGCCACAATTCCCTCCTTTCCTTCAGGGAGGTAGTAATATTCTTTTGACCTGTACCAGTGGTAAATTACTACCCACCCTCCCGCATTGGCTCATCTGCGTTTACTAGTGCATTTAGGGGCAGAGCCAAGACTCTTCCCATGTTCTCCTGCTCACCTGCGCCTGGAGTGTAGTGAACGGGCATGCAGAGGTGTAATTGGGGTTATTAATCCCCTTTGGGTCCCTGTGCAGGTACACACCATGAGTAAAAATCTATCCCATCATAAAAGACTGGAAGGGCCCAGGCCTGCTTCCTGATGAGACTGCTCCGCCTCCATTGTACCATAGAAAGAGGTAGTCTTCAGTATTGCCAGCCTGGAGGGTGATAAAAATCATGAGTCAAGTCTCCAAAACTTATGAGATTGGCTTGAAAAATGAGGAAACTTAAAAATAAATGTGGGATTCTTTTTATTCACATTCCGACTTTGGAGCCTTCGGGGTATGCTCACATTTTCAAGCTTCTCTCTAACTGAAACTTACTTTTTTGAAAACTCAGATTCTCAGCTAATCCCATGCCTCCAGGAGCTGGAGCTTTAAGAAAGATACCAAATATTGCAAGACTCATGATGAAGCCATTAGACTTGGCAACACTGAGTCTCTTTTTTAGGAAAAGGATGTCCTTTCCAGAACATTCATGATTTCTAAAATTAATTTTAATTCACAATTTCTCATGATTTCAGAAGCTAATTTTAATGATGTATTAGGATATTGTACTACAGCAATTTTTACTAGAAGTTTCCTATTTCTAGTATAGTAATGGAATATTTCCTCCTCTGAACTTTACAGTTTTTCTTTCTACTTTAACTTGGCAAAAAAAAGTGTACAAAGTGTTCACTTAATACAAATGCCAATTTATCTTTCTGAAAGCTTTCATAGTGTTTCCAGCATTTATAGAACAAATAAAAATGCAGGGACAATGATGCTTTTATTTCATATGGCAGTGTCTGAAACTTTCAGCATTCTATCATGACATGTAGGGGCCTTTAAATCATTATGGCACGACATGCCCTTAATATGATCATAATAAGAGGGGCAATTAAACACATTAGGAAAGGCAGAAGACAATTTGGAATAAGAAAGCGGATGGACTCTTTCTGTACATGTGGACTTTTCCCAATAATCTTGATTGATCCTGGTTACAGACATTGTTAACACAACACCTGCTCTGTGTGTGTGTGTGTGTGTGTGTGAGATTTTTTTTTCAGACCTCAGTCTTGCCCAGCCCTCCTTCTGTAAAAATTAGAAAAATCAGGGCAAGTGCGCATAAGGGGGGGGGGGGGAATTCCCAGGTGGTATATTGCTGGCATAGAGATCATTCTGTAGGTGGGATGACTTCAGTGCTATTGGACTCATGATCTCCATCAGGTAGAATGGCCCTTTAGGGGCGGGTGTCATTACCAGCCAACACAACTTAGAGCAGCTCAGAGGTTGCTCTAAGTTGCACTGATGTCCAAATGAGTCACATGATCAGGTAATGGTTGGCATAAGAAAATCAGGGCTGTTGATTTCAGTGACACTGTTAAAGCTTTGTGCTTTTCACAGGTCTCCATATTCCACGTGTCAGATTGATTCAGTACTACTATTTCTCGATACACCTCAACACTGATAGATAGGAGATCTTTGTCAGCTCAGAACTATTAGTTGTTTCGATTCCTGTAGTGCTAGGAGAAGCCCCAGTGCTGGACCTGGACCCAAACCATGGTGCAAGAAGGCAGGAGCAGACTGCACCTTGCATCACAGAAACCTGCTCAGATTCCACTGGTTGGATCTCCACACCATGCTGTTCATTTAAGTTCCCTCCACCAACACCTTTACAGTTTTGTGCAGCAATACTACTTACAATGTCCCTTGTATCCTCTGTCCTTTCCCCAGTGTCAGAGAAGAAGAACTCTCCCTTTCTAGGGAGCTCTCTGGCTCTGGGCTCAGTTAGCCCTACTCCTCCCTCCTGCACTTCCTTTGTGCATCTTTCTGATCAGTCTTGAGCTGATGGGCTAATTGGCTCTTTTGCTCACACCTGACTAGATCATTAACAGCTATTACCCAAATCAGCCTTCTGCAGGGGTGGGGGGGGGGGAACTAATTAGTGTCAGAATCATGGGAATATAGGATCACCTGTTAACTTCCTGCACTCTGCCACAACAGGACAAAAAGACCTTGCCCCAAAGAGCTTATAGTCTGCATAGGAGTTTTCAAAGAGAGGTAGCAGGC
Organism: Chrysemys picta bellii; assembly: GCF_011386835.1. Classification (NCBI taxonomy): domain Eukaryota; kingdom Metazoa; phylum Chordata; order Testudines; family Emydidae; genus Chrysemys; species Chrysemys picta. The sequence continues at coordinate 114,015,371 of NC_088797.1, read as the reverse complement.
AGAGGGTTGATCACAGGGCTGCTGCTAATTAAAAACTCTTGAATTGTAACCCTGACTCTTACCATGACTCTCTGTGTCTCTATATAAATCACTTAAACTCTGCCTCGGTTTCCCCTTCTATAAAATGGGGATAATGAGTCAGACTTGCCTACTGTGTGGGGCTGCTTTGAAAATTAAGCAGAGAATGTGTGTGAAGTCTTTTGAACGGAAGACGTAGTTTTTAGCCTAGACTCCCTTTCTGCATAAACAGTTTTGCGTCTACAACTATCTGTGGGAGGGATTTATGTCATTTGGTTTTGGGTGCAATGTGACAGGTAGACATCATTTGTGTCCACAAATAACTACACGCACAAAGTGGAACCCCTGCTTATTTTGTACCCACAATTGGTAGGCACCACAAAGAGGCTGGGCTGTAGAACTCTAACTCAGGAACACTACACAATTGCCAGGTGTAACAGTAGCCTTAGGAATCAGTGGATACTGGCAACAATCATGTGAGAGAGGAAGTGACTTTTGGAACCCTGATCCATGTCAGATGAGATGACTGAGTCAGGAAATAAAATTCAGTTTGTTATCAGTACTTGTGTGTGTCACACATGGTGCCCAGGAATTTGGACACTCTCAGATAACTTCTCATGTATGCCCAGCACTGGGTCCCATTGGCTCCAGCCGATCCTAAACCATCATCCACTGACCTGCCAAATGAAGTTGATGTCTTCACATAAATATCCAACTGTGAAAAACATTCCTGTTAGGCAGTGTTAGGTTTCTTTACTCAGGGCATGTGTGAGCCTCACTGTCATACTTACCTGGGATCATTTTCTTTACCTGCTACCAAGAAAACACAGATATATGTGAGACACAACGCAATAAAAACTGACAGTAGCATAATGGAACTCTTCAAACATCCACATTCTGGTTAACACTTCCTCCTGCTTCCTAGCTGAACCCCCCACATCCAGCTCTCCTATCTCTTTGGTGATGTCTGCTCTTGTCCACTTGCTCGTATTGATATTTCAATGGAAATCTTTAGCCGCCACATGCCAACTAATATTTACCTTCCTGTGGATACCTTAATACTTTATAGCACTCTACCTTTCCTAAGTGCTGTACAAACAATAATTACTCAATCCTCACATCACCCCTATTATCTCCACTTTGCAGATAGGGAAGCTGAGCATGAGAGGGTAAGGGACTTGCCCAAGGCTACACAGCAAGTCAGCGGCACAGTCTGGTTTATTACTCAACAGTCCTGGCTCCTGGGCCATGTTCAGTGCATTAGAACAGTGGCATGCAAACTTTTCCAGTCAAGCCCCCCTTACCATGCATGGAATTTGTCATGCACCTGCCCCATTGCCACCCTTACTTCTGTGCTGCTGCTGGTGGTGGCGCTGCTTTCAGAGCTTGGCGACCGGAGAGCGGCAGCTGCTGGCTGGGGCATGCATGTTGTTTGTGGCATGGGAGGACGATTTTTTTTAATCCTGCTCCTGTCCTGCCTTGCAATACCCACTCTATTTTTAGCTTGCTGCTGGTATTATGGCACCAGGTCCTGTGGGACCCGTGGATTCCCAGTTTCTTTGTGCCCCCCAGAACCTCTTGTGTGCCTCTCAGTTTGTGCACCGCTGCATTTAAAGCAGACTTGATACATATATATTTTTATTTTGCTATTTTTAGAACCAAGAAGGGCCTCTCCTACTCTGTAGACACCCTGACCATTTAACAAACTATATAACCAATTCATACAGGAACAATAACCCCAGCAGGTAACCCAGCCCCATAACAATAAAACACACCTAAGATAGTCAATAATTTACAAAAGAAATCTCCCGAGCTCTGTCATGATGCTACACCCTTATTGCCACCACCACACCCAGCACACACAAAGCCTGGACAAATAAGCCTGAAATCCAACCCCTCACCAAAGAGCCAACGTGCAGAGCTGCCTTATTGCTATGTCAGTCCCATTGATCCATCCCCAGCCCATCCCCAAAGTGACATTTTTATGGTAGACCTCCCTAGACCAGTGCCGAGACTGGTTCCACAGCATGTAGAGAATGTGCAGACATGCTGGCCCAACCACTTGTACGCTTGACCCCCCTCCCATGCATTCCCTATGTGAGGCTCAAGTGGTGCAGAGGGCCTTTCTTTTGCCAGCCTCCCACTAGGGGAGTGAATTTCACCCTTTGTCATGACAGCCCTGTGATCGCTGCTGACAGATGAATCCAGCAGTCATTGTATACAGGGTGTCTGAGGGCTGCATGCCTGCACCCTATTTCTGACCATGGGCCATGTCAGGAGGATGGCATGTGGGATTTTGAAAGTGCACCATTTTGCACATGTGATGTAGAGAGCATGGCTAGAAATATGACTTAGCTGCCACCTCTTGGGAAGGTGGATTATCAGCGCTGACGTGAAAACCCCTCCCATTGGCCTAGGTAGTGTCTATACTGAAGCACTGCAGTGATGCAGAACTTGCTCTTGAAGGCTTACGTAGGTGTGGCTTTGACACCAGAGCTGGGCTTTGGGTTGGCAGATTCCGCTGCCGTAAGCTTTCGCCAAATAGCTGACAAAACCCCGGCACACCTGCTTCCTCCAAATCTTTTGCACATGGAGAAGTCCTAAAACTGTTCCCCTCGGTGACATCTACTAAACAATTGTCGCTGCTAGGCACAGATTTCAGTGGAAATGCCTTATTTCAAATAGTTTGCCAAGAAAATCCCTTTGAGACAAAAATGTCATTGAAAAGTATACAGTGAGTATATAGGCAGAAATACACAGCCGTGACATTACAAATAATAATTCATTCTTCCTTGGAAATACAAAATATCACACACATGACAAGATGCTCCTTCACTGGCTGCTTTATCCTCCTGAAAAGAATTCACTTGACAATCCAACAACCTTCTACAAAAATGTCTTTGCTCAGCTCAGACCTTTCCCATCTGCTGTGGTCTGGGCAGGATCCATTAATATTTTAACCTTCTTGGCAACTAACCCATTGACATGTCCTGACAAGGCTAAAGCAAAATGGTGAGCTGATTTCTCTCTCCCCGCTTCTGGCATTCTCAGACGTCTCTAATTATTCTTATTATTAATAATAATATTTGCACTGTAATGGTGCCTAAAGCCTCCAGTCAGGTCTAGGGGCCTCACGCTGGGTTTGGAGCCCGATTGAGTGAGACATTGTACACTAGAGTTGGTTAAAAAAAAGTCCCTTATAAATATTTTTAGGAGAAAAATTGGCTTTTTGACTAAGCAAAAAAAAAAAAGTTGTGGGAAGTGTCTGCTTTCCTCTGCTTTCTTTTATCAGAAAACTAAAAACTTGAAAAAATATCAGTTTTCAGATTAAATATTTTTGGCTTTCAGCCATTTTTAGCTGAAAATGTTCAGTTTTTGCGTGAGAATTTTCTGTTCTGCCAAACAAAAATTGTTTTTTGATGAAAAGTCAAAATTTTCTGTTAGGAACAAAAAATTCCACCCAGTTCAACTGTACACGCATATATAATAAAAAAGATGGTCACTGCTTCTAAGAGGTGACAATCTAAGTAATCTTTAAGCACCCTTAAAAGCCTTGGCTGCCATATAAGTCTTTTTGGCTGGATTCAGCCTCCCTTACAACCTTTTTTAAATTCCAGATATCTCTTCAGTTCCTGGCTTTATGATTATAATCTCCAATGACTTTTGCTCAGGATTATTCATGGCAAAGGAGGCAGAGGGCATAATTTACATGTTTTGACACTTGTCTCCCTTATTCTCTCTAAGAAAGTCTTTTATGGAATATTATAGTCCATCAGGAGTTTGGGGTGGGTTTTTGGGTTTTTTTTTTTTTTTTTTTAGATTAGAGATGAGCTCAAACTACAAAACCCTCATCCAGATTTCAAACACTTTAACGTCTGGCATTGTGTGGCTGTGGAGTTTTTATTTAGCCCGACATAAAGATGGGCCATTTGCAAAATTTGGATCCACATTTGGAATTTAAACACCTCAGAGATTTGGAAATGTACGTCTCCCATGCTTTGGTTTGAGCCCATCTCTATTTAAAATATATTGTCTTTACTTTTGAGAGGACACAATGGAACCAATATTTCATAAACTACAAGGGAACTTTCACCAAAGGCTCTCAAAATACTTTGCAATTAAATAATTAAGGCTAACAACAACATTGTCAAGTTGGGAAGGGTTATTTTCTAGATAAAAGGTAAATTGAGATATTGAGTGACCTGCTTGTAGTCACATAACAAAGTTGCAGAGACTTGGGAATGGAATCTAGGAGTCATGACTCTCTAATCTCTTGACCACAGCTTGTTGTTCACATATGTCCGTCATCACAATTTATCCACAGGCTTCCACTTTAATCCAGTCAATCACATTGACATCCACAGCATTAAATTACTGTTCAACATTTTTAAAGAACATAAACGCTTCTTGCCTTTTCTTTTCTTCTTCTTTTTTTTTAAATCTTTGCATGCTCTAAAAGGAATTAGCAGGTCAAAATGCATAATCTCATGGGAATAGCACACAGCTCATACAACAGGGAAAATGGTTGAGTGGTCCCTAAAATAATGTCAGGTTAAAATGATGATTGCATTTATTCAAACCTGCATTTTCAAAAGTGTGTATTAACCTCGGTGGCCTCCTATATTGGGTGCCCAATCTGAGACATCTAATTTTCAAAGGTGCTGAGAACGCCAGCTGAACTGAACAGCAGTTGCTTGGCATCTCTGAAAACCATCCCCTAGACATGTAAAGTTGAGAACCTAAAAACTGAAGCCCCCAAATTAGTGGGCACTTTTAAAAATGCCTGTCTGAATGATTAAACTGATATGTGTGCTTGTAACTCCTCTATCACGGCAGCAGATGGCAGTATATGAATGTAGGAGGGAAGGGGGTCACATTACAAGCTGTCCTAAATAAAGGGACAAATCAGAACAAGGAACACATTTGGAATGAAGTAAGTATGCTTGAGCTTGGCAGTGTAAAAGGAGGATGAATGGATGGTCTGATAAGACACATAGAATTACCGCATAATGAAATGACAAACTACACAGCATAAGACAGATGGGTAAATATAATACGTTCCCACAGTGCAGGAGGAATTTGCAGGCAACCATAAGCATAATTCCCCTATTCCTCTAAAGGGCTGTACATTTGGCTGTGCCCAAACTTGTTTACTAGTGACACTACCACAGAGGGAAATTGACAAAATGCCTGGTGTGCAGAGGTTACTACCATCTGATCTTAAAACAAAGAAAGGAAGAACACTAGGGCAATGCGGAAAGAAATGGGCTGTTTCTAGAGGAACTGAAGAGACATCCTTGGGTCAAACAGATGTAACTAGATTAAAATGAAAGAAGTGGAACCATTTACAGCAGGGTCCTTATGTTCTCTGTTTGTACCCTGCCTACCACAATGGGGCTCCAGGGTTAGGGCTCCTACCTGATATAGCAATACAAACCACAAATAATGTAGTAATGCAAACAATTACTAGATCCCACTTCCACAGGTTGTGTAGCCAAACTAGTCACTTCCCACACTTACTTCTAAAATTAGAAACAAACGTGGACCCCTTCTAGAAGCAATAAACAGCATCTTAATTGGGCTATGACCATAAATCTGTCAGCAACCAGTTATCTTGATTCCATTATGTGGCCAGTAGTTTTGAATATACTTCTGTGTTTCTCACATAGTGTAACATTGTGATCTGGTGTCAACAATAAGAACAAAGCGTGATCATACAATTCAGCACAAGCGGCTGCCTCTGGTTCAGGAGAAATCTCAGACTGAGCTAGTGTATGATCAATGAACTAACTCTGACCCCTTCAGAGGGTGGTCCCTCCAGGTCAAGACTAAGGTTACTGACAGGGCAGCTTAGGGAAACTCACACTGCAGCTGCCTGACTGTACATGGTCTGTCAATAAAAAGAAGTCTCCATCATTGCCAGCCATGGGCACCTATTCAATAAATAAAATATGAAATACCTATTGCAATGACTTATTTTTCCTGGACTGAAACAGTACCGCAAAGTTCATAGTTTCTATGTTACACAATAGGTGTTTCTTTGTTTTAAAATAAACCCCACTTGATCCAAAATTATATCAAGTGTGAAACAAACAATGCTACAGAGCAAATGATACTAATATCCTAGACCCAGTCATTTTCTCCCATGGAAAATCTTACAGAGACAGAAAATTGATGTGGGTAAATCAATATAGTACTTTGTGTTTCAGATACAGCATATCATTTCTTCAGAGTTCAGACTGACAGTCTCATGGCAAGGACAGGACCTACAATTTCAGGATACATCAAGGATCAACAGGAAATCACACCTTGATACTACATTGGCTTGTGTGTGTGTGTGCGCGCGCATGCGCATAAGGGGGGGAATTCCCAGGTGGCATATTGCTGGCATAGAGATCATTCTGTAGGTGGCATGACTTCAATGCTATTGGACTCATGATCTCCATCAGGTAGAATGGCCCTTTAGGGGTGGGGTAGGGGTCATTACCAGCCAACACAACTTAGAGCAGTTCAGAGGTTGCTCTAAGTTGCACTGATGGCCAAATGAGCCACATGATCAGATAATGGAGGCATAAAGTTGGCATAAGAAACACATTTACCCCTCCTCAGCTGTGCCAAGCACAGCTTGGCTATAGTTGAAGATTCAGCCCATTATCTTTGAATCTTTACAATTACCAAAAAAAAAAGAAAGATTTTGACTAAGCATCTCAGGTGCAAATCATAAAAACCTGGAAAATGTAATGTGCTTGTATTTCAGGGGGCAGAGTTTGTTCCCCCTGTGGAGTAGCTCTGCAGATACTCCTCTAATCCATGGAAATAACCTAATCTCAGGGTATCCACAAAAGGTTAATGCCTTCACACTGTTCTATGGATACCCTGTTCACCATGGCAGCATTAATTCTTTTGGAGTCATGCCCCCAGTCTTCCCCTGCAAGGCTTGGGCCAATAACCCCTTCAGCAAGGTTAGTGGGAATGGAGTGTGTGCCCTTGCAAGTTTTAGCACTCACTATCTTCTCTGGGAAAATCCCAGTGGGTTTGGAAGGGCACGATGCCATAGAGTGGCCCTTTCCCAGCACCATCCTCTTCACAATCCGCATGCTCCCACAGAACTGCAAAGCCCCAAACACACAGAGGTGATCCATAGAGATTGCAAGGGAGGAAGCAAGGTAGATGAAGCAGTAGAGACTCCACTCCCTTCTCTCTAACGTAGTGGGTTTTTTGCAGGGTTTAAGACCCGGCTTGCTTTCCACACATGAGAACAAGGGGCACAATCTGGTTCCGGATACTGTGAGTATATTGAATAAACAAGAGCACACAACAAATGAGAGTTGATATATGAAGAATTTTGTGTAGTGCCATGTACCATCCCACACATGACACCAGGAAATGTCATTATAGAACCTTAGACATAAATATTTTTAAACTGACTAAACTAATATATTGCCATCACCTGCAGGAAGAAATGGCTAGCAACCCATCAGCACATTATTCTTTATTAATAATTAATAATAATAATTTTCATTATTATTGTATTATTGTTATTTTATTTTATTATTATTATTATTTATTTGCAGTGTTGTTGTAGCTGTGCTGGTCTCAGGATATGAGAAAGACAAGATGGGTGAAATAATATATTTTATTGAACCAACTTCTGTCGGTGAAAGAGACAAGCTTTTGAGCTCCAGAGACCTCTTCCTCAGGTCTTTGGAGCTCAAAAGCATGTCCCTCTCATCAAAAGAAGTTGGTCCAGTAAAAAATATTACCTCACCCACCTTGAATCTCTCACTATTAATATTAGTACATACTGACACCATGAAGATGCATGGTGCCATACAGAGAAATTCAAGTATCTAATATAGAACAGTTGCTCTTAAAATCTTTCAGATGCTTTTGTAACTGAATAACATCACCACGGTGTTCACATATAGAGAAGAGAGAAAGAAAGGGAGTAGCACAAATACTGCAGAAGGATGAGCTAATTACAGTATTACCAACCCCAGATGTTCACAAATCATGAGTCAGGTCCCTAAAAACTCATGAGACTGGTGTAAATAATCATGAGATTTTAGAAGAAATAATAAATGTGGGGTTCTCTGTATTTGCTTTCTGGGTTGTGAGCCTTTTGGGGTCATGGTTTCAAGCTTTTCTCTGCAACCATGAGAGTTAGAAACTTTAGCCCATATATAAAAGAAAACTGAGCTCTCACAATCACATGACTCGAAGAGCTGGGGCTTTAGGAAAAACACCAAATATCGTGAGATTGGGATAAAATCACTAGAGCAGGCAACACTGTAGTTATCCAAGGAAAAACTGGAAGGTAGGAGGGTAACCATTATATTAATTGTATGATATACAAGTCCCAGATCCCCTTTTATGGAAAACCCAAGCGAAGGAGAGTCAAGGGAAAAAAATCTCCATGAAGACTTCCTTGGGGAGATCCCCCTACATCAACCTGTCAAGGGTGCAGTGTTTTCCCTCTTCTCCCTTGGAAAATTCTGTCCTAATCTGGTGGATCTTCAAGGATGGGTAGGAGGCTGGATCTGTATGCTCAGAGCCATGTGTCTGTGTAACAGTTCTGGCCCTGAGTACCAACTATCTCCTGGCTCTCTGCAGTGCAGCTCCATCATACAATTCCACTAACAATTCCCCTGGGGTGCAGCTCCCCACAGGACCTTGGTGGAGAGGGGAGTGCCACAGAAATATACAGCCCAGAGGACTGGAGCACTGGGACAATTTGCAGCCATAAGGGCCTGTTCTGCGACACTCACTCCTGACTCTGGCCTACCCGGTCTCCTTGCTTCCACGGGGTCTGGACATAGGTGGATGCAATGCTGCAGTGTTGGCTAAGCCCCCTTTCCATGCAAAAGGGAGAAGATCTACACACAGCGGGTCTTCTCTATGCATGGATCTTGCAAAGGTGATGAGTGTGTGTGTCTGTGTGTTAGAACGAGATTCAGAATCGCCTTTTAAGAAATATCTGACAATGGAAACAATTTAAAATTGAACAAAACCAAACACTTAAAATATTCCAAAGCACTTACAATAATTAGCAGTAACAAAAAACTAAGCCAAAATCATAGAATCGTAGAGTTAGAAGGGACCACAAGGGTCATCTAGTCTAACCACCAATGTTTCCCTTTTAATGGCATATTCTTTATAAGAGGGAGCTCTTGGAAGGCAAGTATTATTGTGCCTTGTGAAATTGAAGGTTTACTCAAAAATATCTTGATCCAGGGGCCTTTGGATACTGTAACAGTGCAGCGAAACACACAGCTCTAATTGTATTTGAGTTCTGGGGCAAGATTCTCAGCTGGTATAAATCGGCGAAGCTCCATTGATGTCAACTACTGTAAAAAGAAACTGCTATGTTAACTTCAGTGGCACTGCACTGATTTACACCCGTTGAGACTCTGACCCCTGACTTTAGATCTGATTAATACTCACCTAAATGTAATTAATTAATTAATTAAATATTTATTAATTAATTAAATATTTTTATCAGGGGGTACCTAACAGAACTGGTTCTACAGATCTTTAAAATGTCATGTATTTATAACCCTAAACCAGCTTTCTTGTCCTGTAAAATCACATTGGAATATCCCCCCCCCCCCCCCAGTTTTCCTTCACTTTAATGAGCAAGAAAAGGAGGTGGGGGAAATGCCAAGGAGCAATTATACAAAATATATACTGTGCTGATTAGGGATTCCTTTTCTTTATCGTCAAGAAGACTGCTTTGAGTTCAAATCTCTCTCCCTCTCTAATGAGATATGGCTTACCCAGCTCAGAACAGAGAAAAGATACAATTAACTTGGGGGGGAATGCAACAGTTTTCGGAGAGAAAAGGAGAGGAAGGGAAGAATTTGTGTTACAAAGGGGAGGCATGAAGGTCTGATCCTGTAGGCACTTATTAAAGTGAATAACTTTACTCAGGTGAAGATTACCATTGAACGCAATATCTAAACATGTGATCTAGGTGTTTTCAGGATCGGGCTCTAAAATAATTCTCCTTTACGTTCCCATAGTGCTGGATTCCCCCCTTCCCACTGAAATCAATGGGAGTTTTGCCTTGGAAGCAGGATCGGGCCCCACAATTGCAAATGAGAAAACTAAAAGAAACATACAAGAGACATTTAAAGGCCAGAGTAGGACTTTATTCCAAAGAACTCTATTGGGAACCCTTCGGGGGGCCGGGGGGAGCGCTGGTGGCATGGCATTCCCCGGAGGGATCTGTATGCAACATGTCCATATGGATCCAGATCCGCTACCAGCCTTTCCCTGACAAAATGCCACTCTGTCTCCATTCCGGTTATTTATGTACCTATTACTACCTACACCGTTCAGAAAACGCTGGGGGTTTGGGGCCACAATCCTGCAGTTTTGACTCAGGCAGAAATTTTCTATTGGTGTCAATGGATTTTTTTTTTAAAGTAAAGAGTGTTTGATTGGTCACTTCATCAACTAGCTCTAACAAGCAGCCATGCAGCTTAGCAAGCCATGAAAAGCTGGGTTAATAACCAGAGGAGTCCAAAAATTCCAACATAATCATTAGGATAAAGGAAAACGGGGCCGATTTAGCGAGCGCGCACAAACTACCAGTGTTCGATGAAATACGGGGCTTGTGAAATTCTGTTTATTCAGGGACACCCGCTAATGGCTTGATCCTTCAGCGGGGAGAGTGCTTTTCTGTGTGTGTGTGTGACAAAAAACCGACCTTTTCATGGATCAGAGGAGGATTATAATGAAGGATTGTCTCCAGCCTTTGAGAACTGAAGATTGATCACTTTTAATATGGCAAAGTGGAGGTGTTTTCAACGCAGAATCGGTTTGAAATTGCAGGCGTGCGATCAGCCTGGCGGGTGTGTGCTCGCACGCACAAAAGGTGCCTTCTTTCAAGTTGATTTTTTTTTTTACGGCCGGAGTCTTCCTTACTACCGTAACCTCTGCTGAAAATAGTCTGCGCCTTACATAAACACGCACATAAATAAACCAGGCGCGGTTGGGAGAGCAAGGTGGGAACATGTAAGTGAGGTTCTCAGGGGCCCGATCCTGTCTAGTCAACTCCCATTGGCTTCAACGGCAGCAGGCTTTGTGCACTGCGGAACCTTATGTCGGGGTCCAGCCCTTGATTCGGACCTCAGGTCTCCTCCTTTGTAAAAGGGGTTGGTTCGGGAAACGTAGAAGGGGGTGGGAAATAGAAGGGTTAGGAAAGTCACCCCAGAACTACCCCGCGGGGAAAGGCGCAAATAACCGTGCGGAATTCACGGGTGGAAAACGACGCAAAACTTTTAGGAGCGCGCTCTGGGCTCTGCCCCGGACTGGGTCCCACGCTCGTCTCTGGAACGGCTCAGGCTACCGGCTGGAATGGAGCACGATCCAGCTTCACTGCAAAAGAAAACAACCGACGAAAGAGAAGGGCTTTGTCTGTATCCTTGCAATGAACCTGTCCAGCATTGCTTGTGCACCCAGCTCTTCCCTGGAGTCTACAGTAAGGGTTTGAGGTTTATAAGGAATGCAGGATCTGGCCCCAAAGGGACCATTTTCCGAGTAAAATACCATGTAATCTGACCTCTGCTTAGCTGTGATTAGCGTATCACTAGATTCTATATTAAACCCTCGTTTGGAAGGATGGTTGGATGTGTGGGTAGGTGGAATTCATTAAATTACCTTAAGCCCGAAGTCTTTTTTTATATATACAACCATTCCTAATCAGCATTTTTTTATAACCCTGGTGTAATAAAATGTACTGAATAGTTATTTATAAGGAGGAAAGGCTCAGACCTGAAGAAGAGCCCAGAGTCAGCGCCAAAGCAGAAGCTAGTCCAATACAAGATATTACCTTACCCATCTTGTCTCTGAAGCGCTTACTTAACATTTAAACAAAGAGAAATAAAAATATGATCTGGAGGGGGGGTGTATATTTGAAACTTGAGCGAGCAGAAGCAGTTTATATTCTGGAGACCCAGCTGTGTGTGTAAATATCTATGTGCTGATGGGAAACCTTTGGAAGCAGCGTAAGACCAAAAACGTAGATCAAGTTAGTTCCTACTGGTGTAATGACATGATAAATCCATAAGTGAATCCTAATGAGTTCCTATAGTGAAGCGGAGCACGGCTCCCTCCAAACCGCAGATTCGCACACGCTCGGGAGATGAAACTGCGCGACTTCAAAGTTTAGAGCAAATTGAGATTGGGTAAAAGCCAAAAGCCTGGAACATAAATATGGACTCCGGTGTGTGTCATGAAGGGGTCTCGGATTGTGAGTAATGACCGTACGTTATACACGACTGGGTTGCAGGGAGTCACCCATCGGCTTTAGAGGACGAGTTCCTTGCACTTTGGTCTAAAGCTTCCCACCCCCCGAAACTCCGTCCTGCGTTTCTTTTTGGTAAAATAAAGCTCATTCTGCGAGGCAGTCTGATTGAGAGTGGGCTGCTTGTCGGCGCTGGGCCAGGGCCAGACACAGTCCTTGAAAGAATCAGGGGGTAGCCGTGTTAGTCTGTATCTACGAAAACAACAAGGAGTCTGGTGGCACCAAAGGAGCATTTCACTAGCATCTCGGTCCTTTTGATCCCCTCTGTAAGAACAGCCCGGTGGGGACTGCGCCCCGCGACTAGAAGAAGGAGCTGGGGTTGCTCTTGGACCCCGGCACCCGACCCTCTTCATCGGGCACCTTCAACTCGCTTTGCCCTGCGTCCTCCTGCGCCTGGCTGGAGTTATTCTGAGCGGTGTTTCCCCCTCTCCGGAACAGGCGGCAGGTAGGTTCCGCGGGATCCTTTCTCGCTAGAAGAGCGGACCCCGCAGAAGTGGGTCTTGCGGGGTTTTCCCCAAGAGCAGCACGACAGGTGTGTCTGGCCCAAACAACCCGCCAGCGAGCGGAGGCCAAACTGGGGGGAAGGGCAGGGAGGTTCTCCTTTGGCACGTGCACGACGTAAGCAATGGTTCAGAGCGTCTACACTGATTTCTCGAGGGCAGGTTCAGCTCACACCCTCCTAGGAGGCTCTGCTTCTCCTGAACATGGGGGAAGCGGGGGGCACGAAACGACAAAGGGTTTGCAAAGTGGAAAGCCTGAGGTGACGCGATGTCTCTGTTCTTCCTTCCTCTCCCCACTTCTTTCCTCCGCCCCGCTCCCCACCAGAAAAGAAAGAAAGAAGGAAAGAAAGAAAGAAAGAACCACAGTCCTAAAGCCCAAGAGGACGTTTCATTGCACAATACACTTCTATAGGGCATCGACGACAACCTGGGACAGATCGGTCTCGTGGGCGGTTGAATGGTAGGAAGCTAAGGCAAATGCAAGTCAGCCCGAGGCACGGCTTTCTGCGTGTGTAGGGCTGGTCCCACTCCCCCTTGGCCCTCAGGGAAAGGGGAGCCCCCCTCAGCTGTCTCTGGGACAGCCCCAGTTGTCTGCTCGATGAAGATTCCCGATAACACTGAGTCAACAGAAGGAAGTTTTTATAAAGGGGGGGAGGTATGTTCTCCCCTTAACAATTCCTTGCTTGCCCTAAGAAGGGACAGATGTGAATCTTCCAAAGGAAACCATCTCGGGGATGTCGAAGCTACAGTGGACTGCAGGATTGTAACGGTCATTAGAAACAGTAATAAATACTGCAGATTGAAACCAGGAGTTCTTGGGCAGGGCCTGGCGCAGAGCGGGGCGCAGGTCGCCGGGCGGGTTGGAGGGAGGAGGAACCAGCTGCCTCGCCCCGCAAAACAGACTTGCCCATTTCATTTCACTTTTGCTTAAAAAAGACCCAGCAACAAGCTCCCCCTCCCCATCTCTGGCCTTTCCCACCCTCACGCCAGATGAGATCTTCCGTCCCAAATCCTTCGCGGCACCGCAGCTCTGGCGGCAAGGCGCTGCGATTTTAGGGAAAGTCAGGGCAGTGTTTAAGGAAGGGGATGTTTTAACCTGGGGGTGAGGGGGAATCAGCTCTTCCACCACAAAGGACTGAATCGCCCAATTTCCCAGTCAATCGGGATCCGAATCTGTTTTTTTTTTAAAGACCGGTTTGTTTTTTAAATATAATCGCCTGCGTTTTGCACGGTCCCTAGATTACTCTGCTCACTAGTGAGTGAAGCAAATCCCCTCGGTTGCTTTCGCTCCATTGGCGCATGGCCTCTCTGGTTTGCATTGCAACTGCATTGTATTTTGCGGGTTAAGGGATCATCCCGCTCCCATTAAAGCACGGTTTATTGTGTCTCTTTGTTTGTTTTTGGGTCATCAATGGGAATTTTGCCCTTGACTGCCAGGGGAGCAAAATGGAAGCTCATTCTCTCTGAATCCTCGCATGCGAGCCCATTTTGGTTCAGTTGCATTCCAACATGTGTCTGTATGTTTTCCAGTCACCGCGTTTTCTCGGTGGGTTTCTCCTTCTCCCCGTTATCTTTCCCCTGTGGAGTCAAACAGCGTTGTGCTGGGGAGAATGGGACCCAATTTAACAGCCAGCACGTCTGTAATTCCCATGTTTGCCTCTTGATCGTCTCGTTATTCTTACATTTATGACGGGCGCACTCCAAGTTCCCCTGTCTAGTGTTCTGCATCGCAGTCGCTTATTCCAACCTACTCCTTTCCTTTTGGCTTCCCTGATGTACCCAATGCCAAGGCGTATGGTGCTGATCTCCCCTAAGTATCTTCCCTAAGTACAGTCAATCTAATAATCGAGGATGTTAGAAACACTAGCCGGAGTGTTAAGGTAGAAATTCTTCTTAAACATAGAGCGAGGTCACAGGGGAAAAAAACCCTCACGAACATAAATTGGACGCAGGAGGGCAGATGTAGACTGAACAGGAAGTGCTGGCCCAAGGCTAAATGAAACAGCTGGTGCTATTGTTCTGGATAGAAACTGCCTTTGCAAAGTCCGCACCGCCCAGACTCCGAAGCAGATGTTAGTCATTACAACACATGAAAAGAAGGGCACAGGATTAGGCAAGTGACGAAAAAGCAATGGGACCAATAGATTTATTACTCGCTAAGGCGAAGCAACAGCTATCCAGGCGAGTGTCAAAAGCCAGCATTTAACGCTCAGTGCGCGCAATTCTTCCTGTAACACCAACTCGCGCAAAGTGTGTCCCTGCTCATTGTCTCTCCGCGCTGGGGCTGAACTTGCCCAGGGAACTGAAGAACTAAAAACACCCCGATCAAAACCAACCCTCTTGTCTCCCGAACAATGCTCGCTTCACTGCAATCCCCGTTGGCAGAGCTACGCTGCAGTTGGCTGTAGCCGGCTGTAGTCACCCATTCCAGCAACTGCCTGGTTAATTACATGTGGGGCTTTGGTTGGTGGACAAGTTGGGGTTCCTGCTTTTAACACTTTTACTGTAGTTTGAGTTCAAAGTCAAGTACGTCATATGAGTGAAGCAGAAAACATGAATATCAAGGCAAAAATCTTCAAACGTGGGTGCCTGGCCATAGGAAGGCACCAATGACCGGCCGAACATCCGCAAATCCTGCAATGGAAGCTACTGGGTGCTCAGAGAACCAGACCCTTCATTGAATGTGGATTTAGGTGACTAACTTTAGCGTGCAAGTTTGAAAATGGTGGGGTAGGATTTGAAGGTACTTCGGTGAGACAGTTACTCTGCACAGTTTGGCAGAAATACCGAGTAAATGGGGGCTAATGAGGGTAGGACTCAGAGACAAGCTAAATATCACCCCCCCCTCTTTGAATAAGTAGGGAAGTGAGAAAGGCCTGCATTTATGAAAATTCTTTATGAAAATTCTTCAGCGCGTTTTCATATAATGATGGCTGAAAAAAAAGAAAGAAAGAAAACTCACACAGCTTTCTGTTTGCAAGGGGTGGAGAGTATAAGAAAGGTTAGTCAGAAGGTAAAGCATGTGTTTGCCATCTTAGCTCCTGATATGGGAACCATATGCTTAAATACACCAGCAAACATACTTAATATAACACTCTTTTTTATTAAATGTGGTTTTCTAAAAGCTATCCACCTTCCATCCACGAGTGACTTCCTAAGAGGTCACATATTCCTCCTTGCAACTATCAATGCATATTTCAGGTAAATTAGACCCCCAAATAGACTGTTTCTGATTATTATTGCAAAAGGAGCAAGAGGGCATCTTATTTTTTCCTCCTCTGATAAATTAAAAGAACTGTAATGGGTGATTTTTGCAACCTGTAAAAAGGCGAAACCATCTGTGACTCATTTAGCATCGCTTTAAAGAAGATTTATTTGATTAATTCAGGCAGAATATGGAGAGACTATAGGGTTCCCCCCAAGTCCTACTGCTCTAGGGGGGAAAACGGCATAGACATTTCAGGAATGAAAAATGTCTAACATGTTATTAGAAGTGCAGAGTCTGCTGCCTCAGTGGTGAGATAGCAGATTGTTGCCCTGCTAACCGGATGACCTCAGCTCGGGAATGGCTTTAATAGCCGATAGGCCCTATGCCACTGAAGAATAGTAACGGGGCAGAATTATATCCACCCCGAGCGTGGGTCTGAGAGCCTGGCTGCTCAGAGAACCGCTTCGCAGGCTGAGAGGTCACCAGAACAATACTACAGGAGGCTTATTGGAAAGGTGCACACAAGATCTGCAGCCAGAAAATGCTGCACTCCTTTGGCCAGCAGGTTGCTAAATAACCCAGTGCCTGAAGGCAAGTGGTAATCTGTGAGCCAGGGGAGGGAGTGGGTGGGAAAGGAGGCCAATTTTCCATCCTTGAAACAGAGCTTCCTTGTAGCAACTGGCGGAATCTTTGACCTAAACTTTACCACCTTTATCTTGCCTGACAAGCAGGAAGTATGGAGAAGATCAAAAGAAAGCGGAAATCAATAGGATTAAGGTATTGAAATTCTTCTGTTTTGCCACAGGCTGTCACCCTTACTCCACACATTGCTCGGCCGGACAGGATTTCTCTGGGGAGAGCGAAGCGAGGGAAATTCAGAAGTTTGCTCTCCCTTATTGGCTTGCCGGTTCTGAAATTTAATCTGCTTGAAGCTTTCCAGCAATCTCAACTCGCGCACACACGTTTTGTTAATAATACTAATATATGCATCTTGATACCACACACTGCATCCAACGGGGCCCAGTTGGCAGACTGGGTCTGGCTCCAAAGCAGAGCATCTCCTGACATCTGTATCCTTGCTGGGGTTTGCACATGGCAGGGGGAGATGCGGGGCCATGTGTGCTCCATTTGCACTTTGACACATGCTAAATTACTTACGACTCTTGGTAATCAGATGCTCAAAGTGGGCCAGAAACTGGTCGCTGGCCAAACTCCATTGAAGTGAATAGATGAATTTGCCTGAGTAGCTTGGAAACGTTTCTCGTTCATATTGAAAAGAGGCAATGCGGCACGCTGCTCCGCAGCAGAGTAAGGCGCGTGGGGCTGGTTCAGAGCTCACTGGAGTTAAAGGGCGGTGCATGCAACCCTCCTCTCAAAGTGAGTTGTGCAGCTAAATCCTTACCCTGACCCAACACCCTGCAAGCTGGATTCTCCGCAGGGCTGCTTTGCTGAGATCACGTGCTGGTCTACGGTGCTCAGCACCAAGACATACCCTGCCTCAGATGACAGGAAGAAGGGGCATGGGCTGGATATGAATATCAGCCATTGGGGACGGGGTGTGTGTGGAGAGGTGGGACTGATCTCACGATCAGGAGCAACTGTGCCCTGCCTTTCCCCCTGCCCTCGTTGCTACAGCGAGGCTGCTGCCAGTGGTAAGTAAATACTGGAGGAGCACTCACAAACTGTGAGGAACTCCCTTCCTCCGGCTGTGGTCGGGATGGGAGAAGCAGATTTCAGGAAAGGGTCCAGGCATCCAGGGCCAGAACTCTATTGCTTTTGGGGAAAATCAAAAAAGAGGGAAAATGGGGGAACACCTACAGCCCCAGCCAGCTTCTTAGCATGACCACAGCCTCAAGCACCTCTGCAATTGTCCATAGATCAAACAAGTGATTGATGGCTCCCATTAACACCTTACAGCATAACAGAACACTAATCTCATCGCTGCTTATCCTCCCCATAGAGTTTAAGGATTTGTCTACACTTAGGCCTGGTCTACACTGGAAAATTAGGCCAAGTCTATGCTACAGACCTATATCGATATAACTACGTCACTCAAGGTTTGTGAAAATCCACACCCCTGCGCGATGTAGTTATATGGACCTAACCTCCCCTGTACACAGCTCTATGTCGACAGGAGAGTCTCTCCCATCGACATAGCTACCGCCTCTCAGGGCTTGTCTACACTACCACTAAAGTGGATGGAACTTACGTTGCTTAGGGGTGTGAAAAAACCACCACCCTGAGCAACATAAGTGACATCGCCTTAAAGCAGTGTCTACATCCCACTATGTCAGCGGGAGACGCTGTCCACTGACATAGGCCTGGTCTACACTGGGGGGATGGGGGGGGAGGAGGGGGAAAATTGATTTAAGTTAAGCAACTTCAGCTATGTGAAAAGTGTAGTTGATGTACTTAGATCTACTTACTGTGGTGTCTTCACTGCGGTAAATTGACGGTTGACGCTCTCCCGTCAACTCCGCCTGCGCCTCTTGCCCTAGTGGCATAGCAGAGTCGATGGGAGAGCACTCGGCAGTTGATTTATTGCGTCTAGACTAGACACGATAAATCAATGCCTGCTGGATTGATCGCTGCTCATCATTCTAGCGGGTAGTGTAGACAAGCCCCTAGCTTCTGCCTCTCGGTGAAGTGGAGTCAACACAGTGCATCTTCGCCATCAATGCAGCTGTGCCGATGTCACGCGGTAGTGAAGACAAGCCCCAGGGAGGTGAATTAACTAGTACTAGTGTCTTCACTAAAGCGGCACGGTGTAGACAAGCTGTTAAAATGCTACAGTAGCACAAGGGTGTCTCTGCAGCTGTGCTGTAGGAGCATGTCAGTGTAGGCCCTACCTATGCCAGTGGGAGGGGTTCTCCCATCAGCGTATATAATCTGTCTCCCCCAGAGACAGTAGCTAGGTCCACAGAATTCTTCCGTCGACCTATTGCTGTCTACACAGGGACTTAGGTCAGTTTAACTATGCTGCTCAGGGTATGGATTTTTCACACTCCTGTAGTTATGGTGAACTAATTTTCTACTGCAGACCAGGCCTAAAATGGTGACAGCCTGAATGACATGTCTTCTGGACAAATCATAATAGTGGGGAGGACAAAGGGGAGGGGACATGGAGGAAGGTAGGTAATGGGGGATGCATGCACACAGACTCTGGTATGAGGGGAGAATGGGGGACCCTGGTATGGGAGATGGGAGAAATGGGAGACACACAGAACCCTTTTCAGAATGGAGTTGCAAGGAGTCCCTGAAATAGAAGGTAATGGGAGGGTGACACACGGGGAGCCGGTGTGTGCACAGCCTCCACAAGCTATGAAATGTGTGACTGCCCAATGAATGTACATAAAGCAGGTCTGCTATGGCCTGGTTTTCCCTGATTGGTAGATGCTAATTTTGTGTGTGCATCCTTGGCACATTACAAACTAGACCCACCATAACTGGTCCTTGGAAAGTCAAATCCATGTCACATCTTTAGCTTTGTTGTGATTTACACAAGCAAAGCCTACAGGATCATAACTTGCCTTCCAGCTTTCCTGGACATGGTGAAACTTACACTTCATATCTAGAGCTTGTCAACATTTTTAGAACTTTTGAAATTGACAAAAAAATTCACCAAAAATGGAAAAGAAAATCACTAGACATTTTCCCTTTTTTGTTTTTGACATCAATATTCAGATCAATGCTGGGATGGTCTTAACTCCTGAGAGTTATAATTGCTTGTGTTAGCTGATCGGTAAAAACAGGAGTGTTTAGTGCACAGGACTGTGATGAATTTAGTGTTCCCCTTCCTTCTTGATGACTATTTTTCCAAAGCAGATTTCAACCTAAATAATGGAAGTTAAAACTGACTTTAGTGAATTATTTTCTTTCAAGGACTATATATTTCCCATGATTTGCTCAATCATTGCATTGTACTTAAATAAATGTCACCAGTACCCCCTCGAGTTGTTCAGTGCTGTGGGTACATTACTTAGACAATATTATGTGCACTGTATCATGTTACACATTTTCAGAGGTGCATCCCATCAGACCCTTGTTCTATGGTGCTATATCTCCATAGGAAGGTTACTGATCTCTGAATTTACATGTGACTTAGTGTGTTGGGAACAAGAGATGAACAATTTGTCCTTTCCCCTCACCTGTCTTTCCTTTCAATGTAAGTCATTTTGTATTTTGTTATGAGATGCTCTGGTCCAATATCCCTCACACATACTCATCACTTGGACAGCTTTAAGCACAATACATGGGCATGTCTTGGTATGATGCTCTATGGAATCTCCGGGACACTTGAAAATATTATGAATACCAACATTGTAAAACTGCAATGAGTTATTCCAGATATGCCTTGTAAGATATCTTCAAAAATGTTATAATTTGCCAAATATGATAATCTCATGTAGGTGTTTGTATCACCTTTGTATTTGGGGTTATAGATATGTATGTCAGTCTGTATCACAAACCTGTCCTATGCTTCTGGTGACACCCCCAGACAGTCTGGCACCAGCACTGCCTAGCCTGCTTGATGGCCCATTAAGGACCATAAGCTATAAAACTGACCCATTGCAAGAAGGCAAGGGATACACCTCATGCCTCAGCATGACTCACCTCATGCCTACGGCAGAAAAGGCTTCCAAGCCATGTGCTGGGCAGCTTGTGTTTGAAACAAAGGAAGCACAGGCCACATGGCAAAAGACTATAAAAGGCAACTGCATCTTCTCCATTTTGTGTTCAGTCCTGCTCAGGGCCATCCCTAGGAGGGTGTGGGGCCCGGGACATTAGAAACTTGGCACCTATCCCTCAGTGCTCCACCCAGGCCCCATCCCCATGCCACACCTTCCCCCAAGGCCCCACTCCTGTCCTGACTCTTCCCGCCCCTGGCCCAACTCTTCCCGCCCAGTTCCGCCCCCTCCTCCAACATACAGCACCCTTGCTTCTCTCCCCTCTCCTCTCCCCCAGCGCCTCCTGACGCAGTGAAACCACTGATCTGCAGCAGACGCTGGGAAGGAGGGGGAGGCGCTGATCAGCGGGGCCTGCCAGTGGGCAGGAGGTGCTGAGGGGAGGGAAAGGTTCTGATAGGGGGGCTCCTCCTCACCCCCCCCCCCCACCAATTCTGCTGCTCGCCTGCCCATTTGCCCACCTGCTGCTCGCCTGCCCATTTCCCTCCTCACCCTGCTCACCCACCTGACTCCCACCTCACCTCCCTGCGGGATCCCCCAAAGTGCGGGGCCCGGGGCAGTGGCCCCGATTCGCTGTATCCAAGGATTGGCTCTGATCCTGCTTCTTACCTCTGGATGAACTTTGCTACAAACTGAAGCTCTGCACAAAGGACTGAATGACCCATCCAAGCTGTGGATGTGTTCCAGAGGGACTTTCAAGCCAGCAAACTCACCAGTACTGCTAGGAACCTGATATATGGACTTTGAAGTCTTTGTATGTATGTGACTGTTTTACCAATTAGCATTTCTCTCCTTGTTTTTTCTTGATAATAAACCTTTAGTTTTAGACACAAAAGAATTGGCTGGCAGAGTGGTATTTGGGGTCAGATCCAGACCTATACTGACCCCTTTGGGGTCAGAAGAACATTTTGTATAGGTGAGCAGAGTTGTTTTTTTTAAATAATTTCTCATTGTACTGGATCTAGGTGCTGCCTGGGAGCCAGAGAACTGGTATGCAATAAAGGGGGCTGTGTGATTTCCTTTTTGCTTCTTGATAACTGATGTGGGGAATCAGAAGCACAGTTTGTGATTGGTTGAGGAGTTTAACTTGGGTGTTACCCACCAACCTTGGGAGTATCTGCTTTCCCCTTTGCAGCTTGCCCTGATCTTGGCATTTCCAGCGCAGGCTGCCCCAGGCACCACGGGTCACACTGGCGTAGTCAACAGGACCCACAGAACCAGATTTGGGATCAGAACCCCACGCTATTCCAAATTTGAAATTTGAAACTGAGAGTGTTAAAGGTTAAAGTTAGTCACCATGAGTGATCCACAATCAAAACTGCAAGCCCGGAGAGAGAGCCGGGGTCTTGAGCATGAGCAAGAAATGGCAGAACTTCGAATACAAGAGAAGCACGCCTTGGACCGGCTGGAAAAAGCAGCTGAGGAGAGAGCCAGGCGAGCTGAAGAAAGAACCAAGCAAACTGAAGAGAGAGAATCTCACAGGAGGTGAATGGAGCTGCTGCAAGCCGAGACCGAAGTTGCCAGACAAAATCCAAATTAAAATGATAGAACAGCAGGAACTGTGTTATCCTGGAAGCCCAGCTCCTCTCTACATCAATGATGGAGATAGAGTCTTTTCAGTTTATCAGAATGTTGGTATGTTGTTTAATAATGATGTGGTAACAATGTTTAATCAGGGTAGTGTTATAACCCAGTCCCAGAAAAGTATAAATGGGAATCCTCTGTATTATCTGTAACTGACAGGAAGATTTTTGAAAGGGGGCTGTGTGACTTCTCTTTTGCTTCTTGATAACCAGTCTGTGGGATCAGAAGCTCAGTTTGTGACTGGCTGAGGAGTTTATCTTCAGTGTTATCCACCAGTCTTGGGAGTATCTGCTCTCCCTTTAGCAGCCTGCCCTGACCTTGGCATTTCCAGTGAGGGTTGCCCCAGGCACCATGTGTCACACAGTGCACCACATGAAAATACCTTGTTATTTTCTCACTGTAGATTATATTCTGTTGCTGTAATACATAACTCAGAGGCCCTTTGGGTATGTGCTTATATTGTGAAAATGTAATCTAGGTATTAATTAGTGTTTTAATAAAAAATGATAACTCATTCAAGCTTTATTATTGCAAAACACTGACCCTAAAAATCTTCTGTTGGTTCAGAATGCACTTGCTTACTTAGCAAAGTAGTTCTCGGAGGAGAGCACATCAAACCAATGCTCTGCTCTCACCACTGAGCAAGGTTTCGATCCTAATCTCCAAAGTCCTTCCTGGCACTCGGCACGAGTTATCAGAGAGCCTGCCTTATTTCGGGGAACCATGACTTCCCACAAGTGCCAGGTCAGGGCGGTCAACCACTGGGGTTGATACTTGTGAATGTGGGAGACCAAACTTGCCTGGTATTTGACCAATGACTAGAATTCACTTCCATAGCGATTAGGCTGACCATGAATCTCATTAGTTTCAGAAATAAATGTAAAATTCGCTTTGACTGAGCTTTCCCACTATCTATATAATAAGATTCCAGGACTGTGACCAGTCCGTTTGTCACTCTGAAGCGCAGAAAGTCTGAGTCAGTGTGAAGCCATTAAAAAGCTACAAGCATGGATGAGGGCTCTTTTTGTTCAAATATCACCAGCTTCAATCATCACTGGGTTTCACAAGCTTTACCACCCAATTTGTAAGTTATCAACCATTTTGACTTTACAAATGGCACCCATGCAGTGTACTGCAGCTGCAAGGGACATATCTATGACATGCTAAGAGTCCTAAACCATTGTGATATCAGAGGTAACTCGGCCAATTACCACCCTTACTTTCCAGCTAATTTGCATGCAACAATTGCATTGATTGTATGTCAGACACTGCACAGATGGATTACTTGGCCCAACTGTGATACCCACACAATAGCATGGACTTTCAGCTACTAGTTAAACATAAATGGTCCCAATTCAGGGGGAATTAGATAAACCACAATCCTCATTAACATGGACTTTACTTTTCAAAAGTAACTAGTGATTCTGGGTGATTTCCAGAAGGGCTGAGCATCTGTACTCTGAAACTCAGGCCCCCTTTTAAGATATCTCACATTAGGCATCCAAATCACTAGTCACTACTGGAAATTTAAGCTATAACTTCTAGAATTTGTATGGTGCACTGATACATGGTGATGGGTGCAGTATAAATAGTGTGACAAAGTTCCTCCTCTATCTTGGTGGGTCCTGCGCTTATTGGTGGATTTTCTTGCCTCAGAGATTCACCATGTGGGTTGGGGAACAGCCCAGACACCTTCCCCTCTGGAAGAACCCACAATCCAGGTCAATTGGGAGGTTTGGGGGGGGGAACCCAGGCCCGCTCTCTACTTCCAGCCCAGGGCCCTGTGGACGGCAGCTGTCTATAGTGCCTCCTGTAACAGCTGCATGACAGCTACAACTCCCTGGGCTACTTCCCCATGGCCTCCTCCAAACACCTTCCTTATTCTCACCACAGGAACTTCCTCCTGGTGTCCGATAACACTCGTGCTCCTCGGTCCTCCATCAGCACACCCTCTCACACTCAGCTCCTTGCACCCCCCCTACAAACTGGGGTGAGCTCCTTTTTAAAACCCAGGTGCCCTGATTAGCCTGCCTTAATTGATTCTAGCAGCTTCTTCTTAATTGGCTCCAGGTGTCCTAATTAGCTTGCCTGCCTTAACTGGTTCTAGCAGGTTCCTGATTACTCTAATGCAGCCCCTGCTCTGGTCACTCAGAGAACAGAAAACTACTCATCCAGTGACCAGTATATTTGCTCTCTACCAGACCCCATTGGTCTGGGTCTGTCACAATAGATAGGAAACTGATCTAATTCTGAAATAGGTGAGACTGAGAATTCTGTGTATTAATAAGGAAACAATTTGTCTCTTAATATGGAAGCCCTATGGCTCCAGTATATTATTTAATCAAATATCAGAACACTCCTTCATTCAGTTTTCTTTTTCCTTCTTATTCTGCAGTTCTTAATCATGTGTTTGGAACTTATTAAGCTTGCAAATCAAGCCCTGGGGTTAGAGGCAACCCTGTCTAAATATCTTATCATTTATAAAAAGATTATCTTTAAACGTCATATGGAGAAATTCTGAACCAATGTAGGGTCTGCAAAAAGTGTAGAAAAATGGCTAATGTGTCTACTTTTTAATTAAATGTAAATACATTTTGTAAAGCCTCTGAGTTTTAAACAGGGAGAATTTACTCTGAATAATTTTGCAGCAGGGACCTTATACATTTTCCTTTTCTGATTAAACTTAGGTAGGAGCATACCTAGGTTGTTCAGAAGAGTTTTTTAACTGAAAGCCAGTTACCTCTTCCAGACCCATCATTCCAACCTTAAACATTTCCACAGATGTTTCCTGTTTGTCAAAAGAAAATCATCCTAATTTAGGTCACAGTGTTTTATCTCTTTTTAATTACAAAAACAAAGTGTGAAATTAGCTAGTGGTAAATGCTTATGCGTAACACATGCAGCAGAGGGTCTGCAATGAGGACACCAGAGAGCAAAATGACATAAACTGAAAGAGGGATGGAAACTGCATTCATTTTGTCTGTAGCACTGTTAGGTTGAGATTTTTAAAATGTTAGCTGCACAGCTCACATTCATTCCAATAGGAATTGTGTGGCTATATCCCATAGTCATCTTTCGAAATCTAAACCTTAATCTTTCTTCATTTCCCAGATGAACTTGACTTGCTGCTTGTAATTCATGGACTCAAGAATACTTTTTAAAATCTGGTTATTAAATTTAATTGATGACTGGTTCAGGCCAGCTCTTCTTATGAAGGCAAAATTCCTATTGACATTAATAAAGGTTTTGTTTATATAAAAACATAATAATGTTTTGCATTATGTAATTCCTTTCATTGTACTATATCAGAATACTTTGCAGGCTTCATAACACTAACTGGGGCAGATAAGTATTATAATGGTCTGGCTATTTGTACAATTGTCTTCTACTGAAAGGAATCAGAACAAATTAGCTGTGGTCATAGCCCCTGTACTGCTAACAACTATGGAGAGTCTTCTTTACTTTAAATGGTATGGACCTGTGTTCTTGGAGCATGGAGAGTATGACTCCTATCAGTGCTGTCACAATGGAGTTTTGAATAATCATGTTGGGCAGCAGAATGACAGCCATGAAGTCCAAAGATACCTATGGATTTTTTTACTCTGGGCTTGTTTACATGGACACATAGTTTGTGAGAAGAAGGATGTCCCAAACTAGCCCGCTGTGCACGAATTGTCTGTGTGGACCCTGTTGTTGCACACTAAATGTTCCCAGATGTGCTTTAATCTGCTCCCACTTAAAAGCGGTGTAGATCAAAGCGCACTACAGAACTTTTAGTGCGTGGCAGCAGGGTCCATATGGATACCTAGTATGCAGATGCTTAGTCTAGTGTGGGGTAGATTTACATCCTAGCTTGCTCTGATCCAAGTATTCATTAGGAGAAGCCCTCTGGTATAGTAAAAGAGTAAAATTTGTGTAGGTTGGGTATATAACAACTGACCCCCCTTTAATTTTCTCCCAAACCACAGAGGATATAAACACCAAGGAGGGAAAGGAATTGTTTGGAGAGGGTTGAAGAGACTCTAACCAGGTGTATTGGGATTAAGGAAAAGAAAATGTCCGCTTTATAGTCCTAAAATGGTGTGTCCATTGGTTTGTTCTTTTTTAAGGGCCCATTCCAGCCAGGCAGGGAGCTCTCAGCAGCCACAAAGCCCAGCTCGATTCCTATGTGAATTGAAAGTTCTCAGCATCGTGCATAGTCGGGCCCTATATGAATGGATTATTAACTCACTGGTTGTCTTTCCTGCCCTGGAAACTAGGTCGGAAGGGTGGACTGGTGGTTAAGGCAATGATCTGGAGAGCTGGCTTCAATTCTTGGCCTGTTACAGACTCCTCTCTGGCCTTTGGCAAGTCTGTATCTCAGTTCCTTCTGTAACCATGGGGATCAGTCTCTACCTCGCAGAGTGCTAAGAGAATACATTCATTAATGGTTGTGAGGAGCTCCGATACTACGATGATGTGGGCAATGGAAGCCTATCGTGGGGAAGGCTTTTGGTCCAAGTTGTGATAATGCACTGTGATTCTAAGATATTGGGCACAGAATAACGAAAGGGAATCCAGTAGTTTCTGAGCAATGTAAAATATGCAGCTTCTTGGAAGGAGAAAACATTGGCTGAAAAGTTTGAAATTTCCACAATTCCACCCCCCGCCCCTAAAAAAATTCTAATTTTTCAGCCAGCTCGAGTGAGCATCTTGAAAGCAAGATGAATAACACCTTAAAAAGTTGCTCAGAGCAAAATTATTACATTTGGGAAAGCTGAGACCTGGAGAATTTAAGTGACTTGCTCAAGATCACAGAGCTTTGACCTATAAAGCCCTCAATGGCCTGGGATCTACTTATCTAAGAGATTGCCTCTCTCCCTCTGAGTTGCCATCAGCAGAGGCTAGAACCTATTTGGTCTGAAACAAATGGGAGCCTGCCAGCAGGGCATTCACTGTTAGGGCCTCTCTTCTTTGGAACTTACTTCCCACTTTAGTTTGTATTAGCCTGAGCTTGTTAACTTTCAGGGCATGATTCAAAGCTCAGTTCTTCATCCTGGCTCATAGGGAGTTGGGAGATAGGTAACGCCAGGGAATGGCTGGAGAGGCACTCCGGTGATTTTGTTATTGAGATTTACTGAATTCTTACTTAGGTTTCTGCCAGGGTAGTGTTATCTGGGGGTAACTGCTGGAGTCTGGCTGTTTTGTGTGAGACGTGTTTTAAAGTTTATTGAGGGTGCCCAAAACTTAGGATGGGTGTTCGGTTTACTGTAATGTAAATAAATCAATAGCAGAGCTGGGACTAGAATCCAGGTGCCCTCATTCTGAGCCAGTCTTCTAACCATGGGGCAGTGCTCTCTCCTTGTATGAAAAATTGAGACGTGGGGAAGAGGAAGGAAGATTTCAAAACTCCCATTGACTTCAACAGAGCCGCGGTTTCAGCCGGAGTTGCTAATTCACACTGACGCCAGCAAGCCTTTACCCATTAAAAAGAAATTAGTTATTTCAAAGTTGTTTGCACTAGTTTACAACTTGTTTGGGATGTCTTCAGACTTTTCATCTTTATTACTGCAGACAGATAGTAAGGAACATCTCTGGACTTGCCTGATCAGAGTAACTTACGCAACGTCGACTAATGCAAAAGTGATTTCTTGGTTATTTTAACGTGACAAGCCAATATAAAACGTTTACAAATACGTGGCCAGGATAAATATTCCCAACAATACACAGATGTCTAGATGACTTCCAGCTTCGTTTAACACTTCTCTGATGGTTACTGGTTCAAAGAGTCCCATAAAAAATCAGAGTTAATTTAAAATAGACAGCAATCCATGGGAATTTGTCTTACTCACACAATAAAGGCTTTTCTTACACACAGCTGTGGTTATGTCTTGTAGCTATGGAACAGCTTGAGACCCCAGTTCAGGAAAGCATCCTTATTCAGCAAAGCACTTAAGCACACACTTAACTATAAGGTTATGCATGTGTTTAAGTGCTTTGTGGAATAGGGATGGACTTAAGTTGGGACCTTAATTATTTGCAATTTTGAAATAACTCCCATCAAAAACACTCTACGTTCAAATGGAGCTATAGTTATTAGTAAATCTTTATTATTTAGTATGTGGACTAAAGTAGGGTCCCAACCAAGACTGGGCCCCATTGCGCTAAGTGTTGGACATACACCTAGTAAAAGACAGTCACTACTCTAAAGTCGAAGGCCTTGATGCATTTGCTGCTGAAGTCAATGGGAAACTTTCCACTGATTTCAATGGGAGTTGGCTCAGACTTTAAATAGACAAGAGAGAGACAGGGATGCAACACACAAGCAGAATGATCAGAGCGATAGTTAACCCAGTAGATGTATTATAACCAACCCCAGTGCAGGGTGTCTCTGCAAATGCTGTGATACAGCAGTCTCCTAGATATTTGGTAGTGTGCTGAGTGTCCTATGAGCTTGAAGGCTGGCATTGTGGGTGCTCTAAGCTCTAGCCTTTCCAGACTCCAGCCCTTAAAGAGTTCCCCAAAACCCTCTCACACTAAATAGAGGGTTTCTTTACTGAGGCTGCCAGAAATAGAAGGTGCAAACACATGAGGCAGACTTGCTTTAACAAAATGTAAAAGAGAGGAGAAACCAACAGTTCCCTTCCAACCCAGCCCCTATGGGCAGTCCAGGCCAGGAGTATGAAAATATCAGAGTTCCGGTGTAACCTCTTCACACTGTGCTCCTGCCTGCAGATTACAGCCTTGGGGCCTCCTGCAGTGGCTACCACTGCCCCCGTTCCAGCAATAGGGTGTATCTCTGCTAAGTTCTCTGGTCCTCCAGTCCCAGCCTTCAGTCTGCCTGATAGCTAGGCCTCCCTCTGCAGCTAGTTCCCTGACTTCTCCCTATGACCAATTGCTCCTGGTCACAGGCAGATGCGGGTTCCCTCTGACAGAACTTCCCTTTCCTATACGATGGAAGTTATGGAGTCCTGTACTAGCTGGATGTTGCCCTGGTGGTTAACACAGAGCCAGCAGGTTCTTTATAATACGTTTCATATCCAATATGCAGCCAGCTATTGGCTAGGCCTTCAGGGCTCAGTTTACCCATCCACCTCATATGGCAGTCTGCATTCCCCTGGAGACTCTGCCAGTGGCACATCCACTGACTGCCCTCGCCAGACTGTCTTCCTGACCAGCATCACCCTCTTTCGGGACTGGACTGGCTGACTCCGGGTTCCCCTGTGGAGTAAGAGTTGTGGGTACTTTCGTCACTTCACTCCACTCCACTCCGGGCAGACTTTCTGCCACAGGACGCAAGCACAATCTTGAGGTCTGTGCAGGGCACTAGCATAATCCTGTTTGGAACAAGCCCTCAGAACACTAGCAACGAGCGTTGCCCATTAGCTTTGTGTCAGGCTCACGGAGGCCTAGGTTCAAAGGAAAATATTCTTTATCTGCAAGGAACAGTAGTCCAATAAACTGAAAGGCAAGTTCCCAGCTGCCTACATGATCCTGGAGAGACTTAAACATGTGGCTGTGGGAGGGG
The DNA here is from genome assembly GCF_011386835.1 of Chrysemys picta bellii. Classification (NCBI taxonomy): domain Eukaryota; kingdom Metazoa; phylum Chordata; order Testudines; family Emydidae; genus Chrysemys; species Chrysemys picta. The sequence goes on along the minus strand of NC_088797.1, from coordinate 113,985,559 downwards.
GGACAGGCATGGGAGAGAGAAGGAGAGACCGAGGCTAGCGTGTGAGCTGGCTGTGAGAGAATCCGCAACTAAACAGGATAAATAACACACTAGAGAGGATTGCAGTGGTGGGAGCAGAGAATGCAAGTTTGAAGAGAAAAGAGAAAGAGGCCTCCCCACTGCTTCTGAGAACAGAGGGCTAGGTAAAAAAGCAAGTGTGATACCAGTAGACCCACAGGAGACTCAATGGGTTGTCTCATTATTAGGGGCAAACAGAGACAGCTCATGAGTTTGGAGAGATAGGAAGCTTTTATTTATATATTTTTTTTAAAGAGCTCAGCCTCCAAGAGGGGTTTTTGCAGCTCAAATGCTTTTATTTTGTGCCAATTACTTATGCAGGGTCTGCATTATTTCAGTAATCAGTCTAAATGAAAGTCAAACATGAAAGATTCCTAACAATGAGCTAATTGGAATGCCATTACAATTTAGATTTAATAAGGTAGTTGTAATAAAACTTGCCTCCGTCTATAGAGCTGTCTTATTCTTTCAGACCCTGCAAGAGTGTAAGAGGCAACATTTAACATTTATCCTGCAAGACATTGTGTGTAAACTTCAAAATGTTCGAAGCTTGCAGCACTGTTAGTGAAATGGCAAAGAGGGGAACTAAGGGTCGCAATGTGCCATTGCTTTGTGTGTGTCTGAAACTCATCAGAGTTAATGGGAGTTATGCTAAAACTCAATGGCAGATTACGGTCCCAGCGATCTTTGCTGATTTGTACGCTAGACATTTTATACTTTAGGATGGGTCAACAAATATCTTCCTGCACTACCTCATTAATTATTTTTTGTATGGAGATAGTGCCTTTGGGGCCCCAATTAGGAATCAAGGTTGAGGCATTGTACACACACAACAAAAAGACAGTCCTTACCCCGGCCACATTTAAAAATCTAAATAAGTAACTCAGCTCACAATCTACTTTGAAGCCCCCTTGTCCAGTCTGTGGATGTAAAAGTTAACTAGATATTCATGCTCACTTAATTCTGAGGCAAGTCTCACAAGAAGTTATTTCTTCTACTGTACAATTATGAGTAAAGTCTGCCCACTCAAACCAACCAGGTGTTCAGAGGGCTTTTTTTTTGCAGTGCAGCCAGTGACACTCTGCTGCACTGGGGCTGAGGAAAAGGCCAAGATACCTTGGGTTGCACACACCATGTGAGGTAGGCTCAAGCCCCATGGCTTCTCTTTCTGTGGCAGTGGAGAGGGGCCCAGGGAGCAGCAGGCTAGGCCCGTGGATATACAATTCTGTGGATCCACCTGCCATGCTATCCCAGCAGAGCAAGAGTGCAGGAATGGAGAAACAGTAACAGGAAACTTGGAAATGGCAGAGATGCTTAATGACTACTTTGTTTCCGTCTTCACTGAGAAGTTTGAAGGAATGCCTAACATAGTGAATGCTAATGGGAAGGGGGTAGGTTCATCAGATAAAATAAAAAAAGAACAAGTTAAAAATCACTTAGAAAAGTTAGATGCCTGCAAGTCACCAGGGCTTGATGAAATGCATCCTAGAATACTCAAGGAGCTAATAGAGGAGGTATCTGAGCCTCTAGCTATTATCTTTGGAAAATCATGGGAGACGGGAGAGATTCCAGAAGACTGGAAAAGGGCAAATATAGTGCCCATCTATAAAAAGGGAAATAAAAACAACCCAGGAAACTACAGACCAGTTAGTTTAACTTCTGTGCCAGGGAAGATAATGGAGCAAGTAATTAAGGAAATCATCTGCAAACACTTGGAAGGTGGTAAGGTGATAGGGAATAGCCAGCATGGATTTGTAAAGAACAAATCGTGTCAAACCAATCTGATAGCTTTCTTTGATAGGATAACAAGTCTTGAGGATAAGGGAGAAGCTGTGGATATGGTATACCTAGACTTTAGTAAGGCATTTGATTCGGTCTCGCATGATATTCTTATCGATAAACTAGGCAAATACAATTTAGATGAAGCTACTATAAGGTGGGTGCATAACTGGCTGGATAACAGTACTCAGAGAGTTGTTATTAATGGTTCCCAATCCTGCTGGAAAGGCATAACGAGTGGGGTTCCGCAGGGATCTGTTTTGGGATTGGCTCTGTTCAATATCTTCATTAACGACTTAGATATTGGCATAGAAAGTACGCTTATTAAGTTTGCAGATGATACCAAACTGGGAGGGATTGCAACTGCTTTGGAGGACAGGGTCATAATTCAAAATGATCTGGACAAATTGGAGAAATGGTCTCAGTTAAACAGGATGAAGTTTAATAAAGACAAATGCAAAGTGCTCCACTTAGGAAGGAAAAATCAGTTTCACACATACAGAACGGGAAGAGACTGTCTAGGAAGGAGTACGGCAGAAAGGGATCTAGGGGTTATAGTGGACCACAAGCTAAATATGAGTCAACAGTGTGATGCTGTTGCAAAAAAAGCGAACATGATTCTGGGATGTATTAACAGGTGTGTTGTGAGCAAGACACGAGAAGTCATTCTTCCGCTCTACTCTGCGCTGGTTAGGCCTCAGCTGGAGTATTGTGTCCAGTTCTGGGCACCGCATTTCAAGAAAGATGTGGAGAAATTGGAGAGGGTCCAGAGAAGAGCAACAAGAATAATTAAAGGTCTTGAGAACATGACATATGAAGGAAGGCTGAAAGAATTGGTTTGTTTAGTTTGAAAAAGAGAAGACTGAGGGGGGACATGATAGCAGTTTTCAGGTATCTAAAACGGTGTCATAAGGAGGAGGGAGAAAACTTGTTCACCTTAGCCTCTAGGGATAGAACAAGAAGCAATGGGTTTAAACTGCAGCAAGGGAGGTTTAGGTTGGACAGTAGGAAAAAGTTCCTAACTGTCAGGGTGGTTAAACACTGGAATAAATTGCCTAGGGAGGTTGTGGAATCTCCATCTCTGGAGATATTTAAGAGTAGGTTAGATAAATGTCTATCAGGGATGGTCTAGACAGTATTTGGTCCTGCCATGAGGGCAGGGGACTGGACTCGATGACCTCTCGAGGTCCCTTCCAGTTCTAGAATCTATGAATGGCTACAGAAATGCTTTGTTGCTGCTCCACAGCCTACAGCAGGAGAATTCCTTCCAGGCCCCCACGGTATCCTCAGAACACAGCCTGGTTATGCAGGTAATTCTAGGCACAGTTGATAAGGTGTCCAGTGGTGTTGCAAGCATATATTTTTCCTCTCCAAAAATGTATACATTTCTCTCTCTGATGCTTTTCAGAGGCTTAGGCCAGCAGTCCTGTATTTAAAATTAAGTCTATGCTTTAGTGCTTTGCTGGATTAGATTTTGGGGACTTGCAAGAGTGTGAAAATCAGTATATCTCTAGATGTTTCCACAGAAGAGAGGGTGGTCTAGTGATTAGAACATGGGCTGAGAAGTCAGGAGTTCTTGGTACTAATCCTGGCTTTGGCACCTCTGGTAAATCACTTAACCTCTCTGTGCTTTAGTTGACCCATTTGACTTTTTTTTTATCAGCCTCACGGTGGTATTGTGAGGCTTAATATGTGGTAACGTGTTTTGAGATCCTCATGAAAGGTGCTATAACTATATAAATTAATAGTAGTAGTTTATTTACTTCCTTTACAATTCTCGTGAGCCAACCTATGTTGCCAGAAATGCAATTTACTCTAAAATGTCTTATATTCTTATGAGAGTCTGGAGCCCAGAATATATCCCCACCTTCCCAAGTACCTGATATTAATGTATTTATGAGCGGTATGTGTATATATAGCTAATATGATCATGTGCTATTTTCTCTACAACAAACCATCCTTGTTCAATGTACAAGATGGATTGTGCTCAGCAAATGAGGCAGCTGTTCAGTATTTATTTTTATCCTCACTATTTGCTGGGTGGCTACATCTTATACACTATATACCGGGGTGGCCAACCTGAGCCTGAGAAGGAGCCAGAATTTACCAATATACGTTGCCAAAGAGCCACAGTAATACGTCAGCAGCCCCCCATCAGCTCTCCCACACCACTCCCAGTGCCTCCCGCCCCGTACCTCCCGATCAGCTGTTTTGTGGTGTGCAAGAGGCTCTGGGTGTGTGTGTGTGGGGGAGAAGCGAGGGCATGGCAGGCTCAAAGGAGGGGGTGGGACGGGGTGGAGTGGGGGCAGGGCCTGTGGCCAAGCCAGGGGTTGAGCAGTGAGTGCCCCCCGGCACATTGGAAAGTTGGCGCCTGTAGCTCCAGCCCCGGAGTTGGTGCCTATACCAGGAGCAGCATATTAACTTCTGAAGAACCTCATGTGGCTCGGAGCCACAGGTTGGCCACCTCTGCTATATACCCTCCAACCTCTGTAGTGGTTCTAACAAGGCTTCTTCAGAATTCATTTACTCTGACTGGCCAACTCTACCTGACTCACCATTCACCATACATACGTGATCACATAATCAGAGACTATATTACAGAGGCACCTACTTACCCAGTTCCGGGGGTGGGGGGGGGGTGCTCAACTCCTACTCCACCCCAGGCCTCACTCCCACTCTACCCTTCTCCCAAGCCCTCACTCCTGCCTCACCTCTTCCTGCCCCTACTCCACCCCACCCTGCCCCTCCCCTCCCTCTCTCCCCCACCCATACCGGGAGGGCTGGTGGGGAGAGGGGGAACTGATCCTTGGGGCTGCTGGTGGGGGAGAGAGGGAGTTCAGAACCCACTATTTTTTTCCATGGGTGCTCCAGCTCCATACAACAAATGTTGTCATTTCTAAATTTTACTTTTCAGTCTTAGTGTTATTTTAATGCAGGTTAACATGGAACTTCCTAAGAGTGAGGAGCTTTTAAATAACAACAAAAATAATCCCTAGAGAAATTACATTAGGTGCAATTAACACTCTTCTCCGCACACTATGCAGAAACAATGAAGCGGGAGTCCTAGCATCATTCTGTACACACCTCTTGTTGAAGGAACCACAATTCCTCTGGAGCCCTGTTTTCTTCCATACCCTGTCACCAACCATATTCCAGATGCACCTTAAAAAGGATTCCCTACTTAACTTTCTTATCCAGACTTTATCCGATTCACTCCAATGCCATAAAATCATCTTTTCAGTCACCACCACTGATAAGGAGTTCAGCACTAAAGATAAGTATAATATTCTCTACATTTATTCATATTTTTCTTAGGGACGATTCACTATCAATCCCCATTATGGTTCCAGGTGTGTTAGTTGACTTCAGTGGACTTACACCAAGTCATATGAGCCAAAGACCTGGCTTCCTTCCTTATTCCTTTCACTTACTCTGGTATAAATCAGGAGTAACTCCATTTAAGTCAGAGAAGTTACAATGAAGCAAAAACCAGTGTAAGTGAATCAGGCCCATTGTCTCCAAATAAAACCACCCCAATCGCTTTTATTAACCATCCAAATGCCATTTTAAATTTAGATGTGGATTGTAAAAGAACAGACAAATTATAGTATTTGATGAAATTATTACTGTCATTTTCATTCTAGAGGCTATTAGAATGCCATAGAGGGGACGTGAAAACAGCAACTTATGCCAGAATAGGATGTAGAAGGTGCTGCATAGGAGGAAAAAGGCTAAGGCCCTGATCCTCCAATGGCTTACAAATGGGCTTAACTTTACATACATGAATAGTTCCATTGACATCAGCAGAGCCTTGACTTCATGGACAAGTCTTTGAAGGATTGAGGCTTAAATGATACGGTGCTTTGCTACATTCACTGCTAAAGCATTCAAAAGGATCCAGGATGTCTCTGTGGACAGATAGTGCGATCTATGGCCAGATGGGAGTAGTCAACATGCTCGGCAGTTACTGCATGTAACCTATATTAACCTAGTGTGGGCCTTTGTCGTTCCCCTCCCCCCCCCCCAAGTGCTGGAACATACAAGAGATTTATGAGTCCACCACTGCTTCCAAGAGAGTGCACCTGCTCTGTTAGCTCAAGCAGTTGAGACACATGCCTTTAGATCCATAAATCCCAAATTTAGTCTCTGCAGATGATCCAACCAGGGACATCATTACATGCACATGCTATCTCTGCAACTGTCAGCAATCTCTTTGTGTATGTGTGTGGTGTGTACATAGTGAGTAAATGTCCCATAAGCCAAGGCGGTTAAGCAGCATTAATCCGTGATGCACTGACACAGAAACAAGGCAGAAAAGTTTGAATGGCCAAGAATAGCATGGATGAGCCAGGAACTCCCCCTTAAGGGTAGGCCATGCCAGTCAGTACACCCCATCTCACATACCTATGGAGAGTGTTAGGGTGATGTATAATTGTGGCCAATACTTTTGCAAACATCAGCACCACAAATGGCTTCTACAAGCTATCACTGTGACCCTTGTGTTCCCCCTCCATTGTGTTCAATCCCACTTCAGTTGGATTACTCACAGTGCATAAAGTGAAATATGTGCTTAAGTCTTTGCAGGATCTGGGCCTTAGACTGTAAGTTCTTTGGGGCAGGAACTGTCTTATATTTTGTTCATAAGCTACCCAGCACAATGGGGCCCCTATCCTGACTGGGACCTCTGGGATTTACTTAGATCCAGATATGTACTATTCTTATATCTTCCACCATAGATTTACAACTGAGATTAATTCATTCCAATGAAGATCATTTTTTAAAATCCAAAGTAAAACCAAAGAATCATAGAATCATAGAATTGTAAGACTAGAAGGGACCTTGAGGGGTCATCTAGTCCAGTCCCCTGCACTCATGGCAGGCCTAAGTATTATCTAGACCATCCCTGACAGGTATTTGTCTAGCCTGTTCTTAAAAATCTCCAATGATGGAGATTCCACAACCTCCTTAAGCAATTTATTTCAGTGTTTAACCATCCTGACAGTTAGGAAATTTTTCCTAATGTCCAACCTCAGCCACTCTGGCTGCAATGTAAGTCCATTGCATCTTGTCCTACCTTCAGAGGTTAAGGATAACAATTTTTCTCCCTCCTCTTTGTAATAGCTTTTATGTACTTGAAAACTGTTATCATGTCCCCTCTGTCTTCTCTTTTCAAGACTAAATAAACCCAATTTTTTCAATCTTCCCTCACAGGTCATGTTTTCTAGACCTTTAATCGTTTTTGTTGCTCTTCTCTGGACTTTCTCCAATTTGTCCACATCTTTCCAGAAATGTGGCGCCCAGAACTGAACACAGTACTCCAGTTGAGGCCCTATCGGGGCTGAGTAGAGAGGAAGAATTACTTCTCGTGTCTTGCTTACAAAACTCCTGCTAATACATCACAGAACAATGTTTGCTTTTTTTGCAACAGCATTACACTGTTGACTCATATTTAGCTTGTGGTCCACTATGACCCACAGATCCCTTTCCACAGTACTCTTACCTAAGCAGTCATTGCTCATTTTGTATATGTGCAACTGATTGTTCCTTCCTAAATGGAGTACTTTGCATTTGTCCTTATTGAATTTCATCCTATTTACTTCAGACCATTTCTCCAGTTTGTCCAGATCATTTTGAATTTTAATCCTATCCTCCAAAACACTTGCAACCCCTCCCAGCTTGGTATTGTCCACAAACTTTATAAGTGTACTCTCTCTGTCATTATCTAAATCGTTGATGAAGTTATTGAACAGAACCAAACCCAGAACTGATGCCTGCGGGGCCCCACTCTATATACCTTTCCAGCTTGACTGTGAACCACTGACAACTTCTCTCTTCAAATGATTTTTCAATCAGTTATGCACCCACCTCATAGTAGCTCCATCTAGGTTGTGTTTCCCTAGTTTGTTTATGAGACGGTCATGCGAGACAGTATCAAAAGCCTTACTAAAGTCAAGATGCACCACATCTATCATTTCCCCCTATCCACAAGGCTTGTTAGCCTGTCAAAGAAAGCTATAAGGGATGAGTGGTTCTTGACAAATCCATTATGACAATGGCAAACAGGGGTGGGGTGGGGTGGGGAACAGATACTTGAAAGAGAGATGTGGCTTCAAACAGCACAATGGGTTCACATGTTCTGGGCATGTTGCAGTATCATTATTAGATTATTATTAGTAGTAGTAGTTCAGTATTCTAGAGGGAAATATTAAAAATATAATGTAATTATATACATTTTGAGATATAGTGATTTTCATCTTTGGTCATGTGGATGCCCACAAACACCAATTCTAAGGCTAATATATTTTAACTGCAAGCCTGTATTATTGCAAAGGTACCTATCTTACACTACTAGCACGCCACAATGAGGTTAAACATACCACACTGATACACAGGGATGAGTGAGCTAATAAGCTCCAGTGCGGGAATATATGAATTGAACAACAGGTTGGAGGAGTCTGGTCAGTTCTCTTTGGGGATTAGGACTAATTATTAAGGGTTGGTTGATATGCCTAGGTTCAATGTTTAAGATTTACCAATCCCATTTTTATTGGGAGTGTTAAAATCATGTATGCTAAATTATCTGTGTCTGAGATATTGTCATAAGCAAGATATGGTTACTTTCACTAAGAATGCATGCATGTGTGTACATGTTGCTTCCCCTGATTCTTCTCATTATATTTTGCATGTATGCTGTGCATACTGGATGTAATTATTGTATTTAATTAGTCTATTATGTTAATGCTTTTTTGGAAAAAAAAAAACTAGGAAGAAAAGGAAACAGAAAAGAAAAGGACCTATATGTCAGTATTTGCTTTTGCATGGTATTAGCAATAGACTCTTGCATGGTTCTCCTAAATGCGCTAGATTAACAATAAACTGGGAAAAACAACGAGGAGTCCGGTAGCACCTTAAAGACTAACAAATTTATTTGGGCATAAGCTTTCGTGGGTAAAAAACCCACTTCTTCAGATGCATGGAGTGAAAATTACAGATGCAGGCATTATTATACTGACACATAATTCATCAGTTATTGGGAGTGGACCACATCCAACCTGATTGAATTGGCCCTGTCAACACTGGTTCTCCACTTGTAAGGAACTCCCTTCTCTTCATGGGTCAGTATAACAATACCTGCATCTGTAATTTTCACTCCATGCATCTGAAGAAGTGGGTTTTTTATCCACGAAAGCTTATGCCCAAATAAATTTGTTAGTCTTTAAGGTGCCACCGGACTTCTCATTGTTTTTGTGGATACAGACTAACACGGCTACCCCCCGATAATAAACTGGGAACATCTGTAAAGTAATTCCTAGGTAGGTAAAACTGGAAAAAAGGAAAAATCAATGGCCCAAAATAAAAAAAAATCATTAAAAAGCAAGGGTGCTGGAACAATTTTTATAGTGGGGGTGCTGATGATGGAAACCCTGGAAACCATGTATTTGGTGTTTGTTATTACTACTTCAAGCCAGGGTGTACAGCAGCACCCCCAGTTCCAGCACCACTGTTAAAAAGTGATCATTTTGATCTATTAGTCATTCAAATAACAAATAGTGAAATCCACCTCAGGCACGCAATGTTTTACAGATCAATATATATGAGTAGAAAGCAGGAAAATGTAGGATTGATTTTATTTATAGCATCCGTACTATGTAATTATTGAAAGACAGACTTTCCATTGAGTCTATGGGCCTGGTATGTCTTTGGTACTGCGTTAGCTCATATTTATTGTAATCTCCTTCTAGTGTTAACATGCCTAGAGGCAATTTCCCTTCTAGAATGGTGGGAGAATGAAGTCTTCTCAATTAGAATCCATCTTAAAACTTTATGAAGTAATCACAACTGATTACTTCATAAAGTAGCGTAATCTTATTGCCTTTTAAAATAATTCATAAGTAGCGTAATCTTATTGCCTTTTAGAATAAAATAAAACAGTTCTTTTCAAAGGAAAAAAAATCTTGAGAAGTTTGAAGTGAAAGAGACGTGTAACTCTCACTGGGGTGCTGGAACAATTTTTACAGTGGGGATGCTGATAATGGAAACCATGTATATGCTGTTGGTTATTACTACTTCAAGTCAGGGGTGTGTGGCAGGGGGTCCAGCATCACTGAACTCTAATATGGCTGAGTCAGGACACATTCTGCCCCTCCCCACACTGGCCTAAAGACAGAATATCCAGAGTAACTCCAATAAGAGTTGCACACCAGTGCAACCACAAGTGGAATTCAGCCCTTATTTACTGAAGAGTCTGTATTTTATTATTAATAATGGTTTATTAATTATTTATTATTATTATTGTCATTATTAATAATAATAATGATTAGTTTGTAGTGGCCCATATATGCTAGGTACATTACAGAAGGAGTAAAAAGACAAAGGTCTCTGAAAAACTGATAATCTATGGGTCCAATCCTGCAACCTCTTTCTGCCAGAAACAATATTTACTATTGTGAGAAGCCCATTTACTTCAGTGGGACTAACACCCAGTAATGATATCAGAATCAGGACCTAATTTTACACAGCACATTCTGAGCAGAGGGTTACATCAGTAAGGAGGGGATAGGGTCAAGAAGGATGAGGGTTGCTCAAATTGGGTGTGTGACCCTACAGATGGTTTAAGTAAAAAGTTGTGTGTGTGTGTGTATGTGTTTAATCTCCTCTTTGCACTGGTATCTTTTACCAAGTTTTACACATTACACCACACAGATTTTAAACACGATGCATTTAGAGTCTAAACACTTTTTTTTTTTTTAGAAAGATGCTTGAGAGCAACTTAGAGTTCAAGCACATGATGCTTTAAAAAAAAAGCTAAATTAAAGGCAGTTTTACAAGATATGTTTTACAAACAACAAGTTAGATTCCTAACTTGACCTGATTCGAACACACACATCTGGCATTTGCTTGCATAAAATAGGAGCTCTGTGCCTATGTTTGACAAGAAGACTCAATGAATATGGTGTGGTCTGATACTTGTGCTAAGCAATTGAGCCAATAATTGCAGTTGGAATAGATGGGGTGGGGGGATTCTTTAAAAGTGATCATTCCAAATCATCTACCTTGACAATTTTGAAACTAGCAGAAAAGTTTTATGATTCATGAGTTTTTCCTCTTTTTTTGACAAACATTTCTTTCTCATAATAACGTCACAATAAAAGGGGTCTTGAAAGCCATGCTAAATATTTTCCCTTGGCATATAAATACAATAAAAGACACATTCTTACCTTATATTTTTTGCCAAACCACAACAAGAAGCCATCATTATAACCCCAGAATGCTTTTGGCATTTTTGACATAAAGTATCTTGCTCATGTGGTAAAATGTGTTGGCCAATTAATATAGGCCCCAGTCCCGCAAAACACTTAAACATGTGCTTAACTTTAAGCATATGAATATTACCATATTTTTGAAAGTATTTGGCTATTGGGGTTTTGTTGGGTTGTTTACTTTGTTTCAGAGCATGTATGTGTGGTATATTTTTTATTAGAGATTCACAAGGTTCAGGGTGGATTCTGTGCTCACAAAAGGTGACAGACTAGCAACTCTAAGGAAGTGCAGTAGCAGTGATGTTCTCCATACCACCCAGCCAAACTGTGTTGGCCTGTTGCAAATGGAATACCTGTGACAGTGTGAGAGGAGATTAGGTGGTTAGAATTATCAATCACTAGCTTCTATGCTGTTATGGCCAACATGGATGACTGTTCTTAGGTGGACACCCATCCACAGGATAGCATGCCCTTCTCATTTTATATAGGCACAGGACCCTAATTAGCTGTTAATGACTTCTGGCTAGTCCTAGGTAGAATTTGAAACAGTGATCGGTTCCGTACCGCATTACCCAATCCCAGAGACACTCAAGTCCAAAGATAACAGAAGATGAGGCATTAATGGCTACTAAAGTGGAGCTAATACCAAAAAAAAAAAAAAAAAAAATTAAGGCCAAAGCAAAAGAATAATCTGCACCATTTTTTGCCCCCCATCCTAGGTTTGATTTTTTTCTCTCTTTGACCACAGATAAGGATATATACAGCCACTATTGAAGGTGGAGATCTATAGACTGAAATTCTGGCCCCACTGAAGTCACTGGGAGTTTTGCCATTGATTTTAATGTGGTCACAATATCAGCCATATTTACTGGTCTCATTGCAAGAATTGCCAGTTTTCCACCTGTCTCTGACCCAAGGAGGATGGTCTCATGGTTTTGTGAGACATATTCTTTTCCTTAGCATAAACAGGCCTATACATTACTGTTCTCTTCAGGATCAAGAAGATGGCAGAAAGCTTCCTCTAGAATCCGAACAAGGTTATCATTTAAAAATCAGCCAAAATTGTGCAAAATACATTTTCTTTTGACTTTCCCCTAGCATTGGAATGAGAATTCACACCTACAATATTCTCAACCCAGAGTGTAAGAGCAACTTTGATATCAAGCTCAAATAATTCACATAGCTGTTGGTGGATGACATATTTCTAGATGCTAAATATTTAGTTATATTAAGTAAAAAGAGAGTATTTACATAGTAAGATGTATCAATGAAGCACAATTGACAGTGATGTAGTCACGGGAAGAGTTAATATTGTAATTTAATTCCTAAACCAATTTGCAAGCACATTTTCACTACTACTCTGTGTTACGCTTCATCCATCATATATTGTGCCAGTACAGTTTGCTTTGTACTTTCCTGTAAATGACTTTCATGGTGGGCTCTGTCTATATACAGAATATCACATAGTAGGTCTATCTAAGACTGTAGGAAAAAATGAGATATTAGATGGTATTATATGAGAATTAATATCTGATTGTGAAACTGACTGCTTTAACCATACTAAAATAGGGCTTGATCCTGCACTGTTGAAATCAATGGTCATTTTGTTATTGACTTTAGTGGGAGCAGGAGCAGACAGAGTTAAGGATGGTCATTCATCCTTAACTTTACCATATCCTGCTTGCATCAAGAGGCAACTTCAACATGCTCAAAACATACTTTTTACATTTAATTTCTTTCTCTCTTTCTTTTAAAGACACATATTATAATCTTACCTAGAACTTTGGGGGCAAGGACTGTCATTTTGTTATACATGCGTACAGTGCCTAGCACAGTGGGATCCTGGCTCTTGCCTGCACCTTTAGGTGCTACCACAAGGCAAATAAACAACCAAACAACTCAAAATAAGGATCTTAAGACTCCAGGGCTTCAGAGCTCTGCTGGCTTGTAGATGATTGCACGGAGTGGACTAGGCTGAGTATTACAACCATGGGATGTCTGGAGGGACCAGGCTGCAGCAGGCATTCCTGGGGAAGAATTCCTACTGGGGAGTACATACAACACTGGGGGCTCTGTCACCTTCGGATAGAGATGAAGGGGTATGCCTTTCCTTTATCTCTCCCCATGCCTTTTGGTTGGGTGATGCATAGTTCTAGCCATGTACAGCACTGAACTTCTCGGTCATACTGTGGTTAATATGCAGGGACTTTTTGCATTCTCTTTTCTTGCCTTGCCCAGCTACTCAGGGTGAGCCAGGATCTAGCCCAGTCCCACTGTGAGATATTCACATGCCTAAAGTTAAGCACATACTGAACAGACTAGACTGCTCAGCACCTTGCAGGATTGAACCTCATATTTTAGTAGGTACGTTTTAAAATGGAAGTGTTCTGCTATATGGTAGCAACAATAATTATAAACTATTTTAAGTATAAATTATGCTAATTTCTTTGTCAACATTAATTTACAAAATAGTCACTGCTGGATGTACTTTTCTAACATACTTTCACAGTGCATGCTGCACCAGACTTTTATACCTCTTTCCAAATGTTCATTCCTCTACCATTCAAGTGCATCAATTGAAGTTAATGCTTCATTCGGTTTCTGTTCACATAGACTACAGAATTTGCCTTTACCGGGAAGTTTCCCATTTCTTGATGCTGAAATGCTTTAGCCAGTACTAATGTTTTTAGCAAATAAATCTTCCACACAGTTATGTTCAAAGAGTTGATTTTAACATATATTGGGAGTTTAGTTTCTTAAAACTGTCCATGCTGTCCAGTACAGCAGACTAGGCTCCTGGTGGCTAGGTGGTATTTTTAGACAGCATTGGTCCAGACGATTGATTTGTTGTTATAGTTCTATAATTCTGAACTGCAAGTGATCACGTATAATGACAATTTCCTTATCTGCAAATATTTTCTAGCTATGGTCTCCAAACAGTTAAATGAGAGACAGTAAATGAAATGAAGGTCTCTTTATTCCTATGTTAGGCAATTGCAAACAGAATAGACTCCTTTTATTTAGTATTTAGGACCTAGAGGTGAAAGGCCAGAATTAATCTACTGGACACATCCAGATAAACATATGCTGAGCTACACATGTTCATTTTAATTCATTACACCCGTTTATGGAGGACAGAAATATTTGGGCCTATGAGATTTTTTCCCCCCTTATAAAACACAAATGAGACAATCACAACATAGCACATCATTTCTAAGATTGTAATGTGTTTATACAATGTGTTACATTGTGTCACAATTTTAAAAGCAACTTTACGTGTTATTCCAGATGCCAGTTTTAGCCCTCATTATTGTACACTGGTGTAAATCAGGAGCAACTATATGGAAGTCAGTGTAGTCACATCAGTGTAAAAGTGGTGTAAGGAACAGGAAGATCAGGCCCTCTGTGTCCAATTGGTCTTAAGGGAACTGAAATGGCACCCTGGCAAGTATGAGAAATCTGTTTTTCAGGAATACAGTATTCAGTGCCCGTGGCAGAAGGTTAGATCCCAGCCTTTATGTAATGTTGTTTTAAAAAAAAAGAAGAGCTGGCCTGGATATAAAAGTCAACATCCATTACCGAGGTTAAAGATTAGAACAAATCCCCTTGCTCCCACATAATAAATAAATACATAAAAATAAACTGAGTTCCATTGTTTGGAGTGAAAGATGTTTAGGGCTTTTAATTCACAACACAAGTTTTTGATATTGTTAAGCCAACAGCAGGCTAAGCCAAATTCACAGCCGCTCTACCATACATTTAGTGACTCTGTACAAGTTTCTCTATACAGTGCACATGCCACCTCCTTTCCATTCTCAGCTGAAAATTCTTCTTCCTCAGCTACGCTTCTGAATTTCTCTCTTCCTCTGCTACTATTTTATCTATAGGCCAAATTCCGTGCTGGTGTCAGTGGACAAAAATCTATTGGACTCCATGGAACTGTGCCCATTTACACTAGTAGAGAATCTGGCCCTGTATTTTTAGTACTTTGCAAAGCATATTAGGATATGGCTTGTATGAAAAATGCTATACAAAACAAAGGCCATTTCTACAAACTCTTACACCATCAAGGAGTTCTTACTCAGGCAAGTAGTTTTGATCAAGTCAATGGAACAACTCACAAGAGGCAAAACGACTCACTGGAGTAGGGATTTGTTGGCTTGGCCTCTAAAGTTGTATTGTATCTTGTCAACGATAAAGATAGTTCCAGTGCCACCATGAATGGGCACAAGTACAGGAATCTAGATAAAACGGAATGGAAAATAATGTAGATGTTTGTAGCTCCTCCGTGTCTGGAGTGATTCACAGATAACTAGAGACCTCTGCATCAACTAGCCAGCTGAAATTTTGCAAAATGGCTGCCTAAAAAAAATGTGTATCCATTTGAATTTGTTTGCAAAAGGGCATATTCAAAATAAGGTTAAAAGAGAAAATGATATTTTTTCGTTTACTGGAGCCATGGTAGTTGCAGAGAAAAAGAGCTCAGGAAAAATTAATCATGCATTTTACATATGAAACAAAGAAATATTCCTTACCAAAGACCTTTAAATATTTATGCACAGATCCTCAGCTGGTGTCAGCTCAAGTCAATACAACGAGGCTGCTTTACACCAGCTGAAGACTGGCTCATTCATAGGGGTCTGTTAAGAGATAAGGGTTTGTTTGGGTTCTTCACCTCACAGCTCAGAACAACTTAGTACTAGCTGTTCAGAAATACTGAGAAACACTCCACATGTGCAGTAAATCATAGCTCAAATATGCACATCCAAGCCATGCAGCTTGATAATTGCTCCAGCTATTTGCTTTTCTTACAGCATGGAAAGGAGTTTCAAACACATAAGCAAAAAAGTTTGTCTAAGGTTTTAGAACATCATCATCATACCAAAATAGTTCAGTGACAGATGCTGGTGTATTGACACAAAGACACACATTGTCTATTTTGCCACAGTTCTGCTGACATTAGATTTGGGATGGGGGACGAGGAGAGGAGGAGAGACGGTTGGGCTCAATGACCTTGTGGGGCACTAACAATTCAGTCTGTGATGCCCGGGGTCATTTAAAATTGAACCCCTTCTAGTTACCTCAGTGTATTGCGATTGAAACCCTTCAAACTATATTGGGAACCAGTTTTGAGAGCAATTTTGCTCCTTCCCATAGTTTGTATTTACCCTTGTAAAAAATAACACTACAGGGTTCTGCAGTAATGGCCCCCTAAGAGACAAGCTGACAATAGTGTTGTTACTAAAGCCAGACTCTGCCATTCATATTAAGGTTGAGAAGCACCTTAACTCTGCATATTGTCCAATAGATTTCATAGGGACAATTTGCAGAATAAGATCCTACTCCATGTCAGCAAGAGAGACAGAATCTATCCCTGCTCTTGAGTCTATTGTTGTAAAGATTGTGGCATTCTAAGTCTTCCTCCCCCTTGCTTAGTACTAAACATTAGCATTTGTCCTGTGTCTGTACACACACAGAGACGCGCAATATACTCTTAAAACTCCAATTTTTAAAACTCCTACAGGATAGACTATTTTGTATCATCCGTTGTGCAAAGAATGGCCAGCGGATGGTTTGAACATTCCATCGACTATCTGCCCTGACTTTACTATAAATATTATTTTATATAAAAATAAGCTGTAATTAAAAGCTAATATTTAACAAATTAAATCCCTACCCTCTAGGAAATAACACCCTTCATTCTCAAAACCTTCCAGATTAACTTTGCTTCCCCGTGTAAAATGAGGCCAGAATTTCATTTTCAAAAAATCACTGAGATCAAGTATCTCAGCACTCACGTTACAGCTCCAGGGTATACAGACCCCTTGCCCGGCTCTTTTGGGTAGGTGAGCGTGTAATTTAGGAAAAAATAAAAATAAAGGAGAAGTAATTCCAAAAAACACAGCAATAACACTTGTGGGATTTCCATAATTACAATGTCACTGCGACCGGGTGGCTGTCAGGGGTAATTCCAGGCAGAGTATTTCACAGTTAAATTATAACTAGCAAAAAACCGTTATGCCTGACCCACAACTATTTCAAAAACAACCCCTGCACATAAGGCTTGTGTATTTTAAAAGAACCAACATCATTTTGAGGGATTAAACCCTGGAGCATTTTGAACATTATTTAGCAAGTATCTATGTGAAGTGCCCGATTTGATATCTGCCTATAGATGCTTGCATATATAGATGCTGTGTATGTACCTCTTGAGTGGTGTGTAATAGTTAATTGGATATTTAAGCAATTCTTTTAGACTCATATCTCTGGTGGGCGGTGCTTCTTTTTTTTAAAGAAATGACTGAAATTGTTAGTGTCACTTTTGAGATTTCGGGTTTAGTCTCGTTATACAAATGGATCCTTTCAGGTGCCTTTGCGGAGTTTCAATCTTCCAATAAACAAATATCCACTACTCTGCCAACTGATCGCCCCTGTTCCTATTTTCTAGTTTGTTTGGGTTTAAAGTACCCGTGCTACCGCCCCGGGAGCATAGAAAGCAAATGAGGTTTTAATAACGCACCACGGGTCACCTTCAAATCAGCCACACGGTTACCAGTCACAGTTATTAACGCCATGCTATAAACTGTTCATACCGACTCTGACTCGCACGTCCGCTTTGGGGGACAGCTGCACTGTCTCTTCCTTCTCCACCCCCTAGCTGCACTGTCTTGCATCTGAAGAAGTGAGGTTCTTACCCACGAAAGCTTATGCTCCCCATACTTCTGTTAGTCTCAAAGGTGCCACAGGACCCTCCGTTGCTTAGCTCTACCTAGTTCAGCGGCAGCTGCAGTGCAGCTAGGGGCTGGTTTGCTCTGGTGGGACCTGGATGGGAAGCTGTAAACCGTATTTTCAGCAGCAGGATTTTGTTCCGCAGACGGATCCAAGGCTGCCTTGCGTTGCGCAACAAGCTCTCGGCAGCCCCAGCCTCACACACACACACTCCTGAGAAGAGATCCGGAGTGCTGTATCACCCCTGAAGAGTACTTGCCTCGGTGGGAGTTCTCGCTCCGGTATATAGATTGAAAACAAATAGGTCAGGAGATCCCGGTTCCGGACCCTTTCGTGGGCAGCCCTGATCCCATTCCTCTTGGGTGCAAAATGTACACATGTTGGTCGCGCACCTCTTTGAAGGACCCACCGAGGAGTGTGTAACGCGCCCTTTCACGCAGGTTTTAATCTCCTCCTCTGACCTGAGAATGATCGAGGAACTATTGAAGAAAACACACGTTCTTTTTTACTGTATGATTTGGAAAAAAAAAAAAAAAAAAGCCTGTATAGAAAGCGAAAAGAAGTGGGAGGCAGGAAAATTCAGAGCGAGGGAGAAAACACGTTATGAGCACTAGTTAGCCATATGGAACACATTAACCAAGAGTACAGACTTTTGCTGTATTCTAATATCTAACTACACACAGCCCAGATCCTGCCCAGGTTAAAGAGAGGGCTAGTTTAGATTCCTGACTCTCTTCAGAGTAGAGCCAGTGGCCAAAGAATTGGAGTTGTTGTGAATTATGCTCCTTGGGATGGGAGTATTCTTTCATTTGTCTCCAGTGTAGATCTGCTTTATTCAAATGCCGTCATGCAGGGCGGCCGGTTCGCAATGGTGATCTCGAACAATCAGAACCGGATCACTGACAGCTAATGATGACCTGTTACAATCAAAGGCGGGTCAGTAGCAAGAGAGATCTGGTACCATCAGAACCGCCACTAACTTTGGAATGAAAAGAAAGGCATTTTATTAAAATTGATTCTAGTTGATCAGTTTACACCTTTCAATGCCTTTTGCAAAACGGCCGTGGCACAAATATAGAAACCATGTTGCTGTTTCTGACTACGAGAAACTAATGTTCTAGCAAATATCCGGTAGATCAAGCTCATTTAATAAAATCCTATCACTGGGTTAAAAAAAATGAACGGCCTTCCGTTTTTAGAAATAATTCAATCACCGAATTCAAAATTCCCTTTAATATCTATTGTTTGCGTCCTCTCTGGCACTCTCATGTGGAATAGAGTGGTTATACAGTAATGTAGGCGAAACACTTTGTTATGGCTACCCTTGAGTTGCCTGACTTTTCTCCCTCTGTCTCTCCTGCGATAAGATCTTTGTACACGTCTAGCGATCTGTACTCCCTTTAGCAAGTCCTACAAATAGGATATGTAGAAAGCATATTTAGGAACACTCTCCGGAGTATTTACCTCTCAGCTGGGTTTCTCCTTAATGTGGGACTCGCTCTGTGTTCAGAATTAAAGTTTTCTAGAAGGCTGGAACAGATTTTTGTCCTTCAGACAAATGGACTGTACACTCACGGGCAATACTGTAGGTTGAATGTACTGTTTAGGTTCATAGCGTAACGTGGCTGTAACCTGATAGATTCGCATCCAATTTAAGAAAAACCCTATAGTGTTTTACATAAATTAAGCGTGTATAAAATGTTATACGGGGTCCTATAGGCCTGAAATATACAAGGAAACTGCTGCTTTGCTGTAGGAGTTGTTTTATGACACGCGGTGCGTGCTTCTGTAGCGTGTAGATTCTTGACTATTTGGCAATAGACATCAGCTAGAGACAGAATTCAGCGAATTTTTGCGTGTCAAAGCAGAATACTTATGTTTCTATTCTAAGATGCCACTGCAAGCAATTCTGCACTTGAAGTCCTTGAAAAATGCACGATTTAAAAAGAAATATGTATTAATTAGTATACTAAATGACACTTTAATGTGCTAATATTGAATCTCGACTTTGGAAGTTTGGTGAATTATTTGAGATTTATTCTGTCTCATTCCCCCCAAATTCCTTCTGTCGCCGGTAGTTCAAACGGAGGTTGCTTGGAGGCAAAAAGAGGGGGTTTTCACCCATCACAACCACCGCCATTCTTTAGGGTTTGAAACTTGTCAAAAGATGAGATGTAGTAGACACAGTATCTAAGTGTCCAGGTCACTCTGAAATTCTGAACTGCGGGGGAGGGGGCAGTTAAATCATAGGACATGTGGTGGGCATTTTTATCATATTTAAACAAACACAAACACTGCTGGAAATTCACTTTAAAGTCAACACAGCTGAGTGACCAGTCTCCAACTAACTGCGACCAGCGATCGACCCTTGTCGCCCGGGTAAGCACTGTCTGTACAGCTGGGTTTCTCTGTTAGAACTTCCTGCAGGAGAAGTTACAGACACACTACTGTAGAGGATCAGGTACGACCAGCATGGGATTTGCGTCTGGTGTTAATAAACCCATGACAACGACAAACACACTGGAGCTGGCTGAAGAGATGGGTGAGCGTCTACAGCACAAAGCTGCTCTCTTCACTCCGGCAAAACCCCCAAGGAAGAGAACCATGCCAGTGTATGCATTTAACAGCGTGAACAGTTTTGTTACTTAAAAAAAAAAAGATGCCTGGGGTAGCAATGAAAACTGCTCCGTTAATATTAAAAAGTGGAGTATTACTTCAGCAGTAAACAGCGTAGCTCAGCAGGTCGCTGTATTGCTTCAGATTTTAGCTCTGAACATAAGCACGGCATTACTGGGTCAGACCAATGGTCCATCTAGCCCAGTATCCTGTCTACCGACAGTGGCCAATGCCAGGTGCCCCAGAGGGCGTGAACCGAACAGGTAATGATCAAGTGATCTCTCTCCTGTCATCCATCCTCACCCTCTGACAAACAGTGGCTAGGGACACCATTCCTTACCCATCCTGGCTAATAGCCATTAATGGACTTAACCTCCATGAATTTATCCAGTTCTCTTTTAAATGCTGTTATAGTCCTAGCCTTCACAACCTCCTCAGGCAAGGAGTTCCACACGTTGACCGTACCCTGTGTGAAGAACTTCCTTTTATTTGTTTTAAACCTGCTGCTCATTAATTTCATGTGGTGCCCCCTAGTTCTTGTATTATGGGAATAAGTAAACAACTTTTCCTTATCTACTTTCTCCACATCGCTCATAATTGTATACACCTCTATCATATCCCCCCTTAGTCTCCTCTTTCCCAAACTGAAAAGTCCTAGCCTCTTTAATCTCTCCTCATATGAGACCCGTTCCAAACCCCTAATCATTTTAGTTGCCCTTCTCTGAACCTTTTCTAGTGCTAGTATATCGTTTTTGAGACGAGGAGACCACATCTGTACGCAGTATTCAAGATGTGGGCGTACCATGCATTTATATAAGGGCAATAATATATTCTTCTTATTCTCTATCCCCTTTTTATGACATATGTGATCTGGAGAATGTTTACACGGGGATCTCACTGACCGATGCAATTCAATCTAGTCTGTTCGGAAAATAAAGTATCTTTCCAACTCTTAAAAAAAAGCAGGTGCCACTCACCTCGAAAAGTAACATGCTCTTAATGGCCATCTTCAGAAAGACAAGAGTCATTCCGCATCATTGATTTCAACGCGGGACTTTTAATAAATAATAATAATAAATGATGGCATGGTACAGCCCACAGCATGAAAACAGGACTGCGCGGCGTTTGCAAAACAGAAGGTTATATACATTCAAAGCAATGAGAATGTGTATTCCAGGGCGGGGGAGGGGATGCAAATGATGGGAAATGCTAATTGATGAGGGAGAACAAAGTCGAAGAGATAAGGCAATTATTACTCGGGAAGAAATGCAAAATCAGGAGGAATGTCTCTCCATCAAAAGCGAGGGCTCAGCATTGCGCTGCCCTTTAGGAGATGAAATTAACAAGAGGAACAGAGCTCGCGGACTTCCTAAGTGAGAACTCCAGGATCGGGCCCCTAAAGGTATTTATTAGTTCAGCTCATCCTGCGGTGGACTGTGTGCCTGTAACCTTACTTAGGGAATGATGCGCTTCTATATTTGAATGCATTCCCGTCCATACAGGAAAATAAGTACCAGGTGCACTAGGTTCTCGCTCACGCTCCTTCTCTAGAAATGCAAACTCCCCCCCGCCCCTCCGCTCCACGAGTTAGTGTGTTTTCTCGTGTCTCCTAGTCAGATACAGCCCATTTAATAGGAAACAGAGTCAAATGTCCCGTGTGATGTCTAGAGCATCCCAGCACAAATGCACCTTCCTTATGGCCTGGAAATCTGCCCCTGGTATTCGTTTATTTGTTGGGTCTGGTGGGTCACACAGCGCTCCTCCTGTGATTGAAACACACACTACAGAGCAGATTTGGCTCTCGCTCTCTGTCATGTCTGTCTTCTTTCCATCATGACAGGTTTCAGGGTAGCAGCCGTGTTAGTCTGTATCCTCAAAAAGAACAGGAGTACTTGTGGCACCTTAGAGACTAACACATTTGTTAGTCTCTAAGGTGCCACAAGTACTCCTGTTCTTTCCATCAGTTACCCAGTGGATGGACAGTCAGAAAGCCTTTTAGTCTAGGGAAAAAACTGTGGGAGCCTTGCTGCTGCTAGAAACAATGAGTAAATTCTCTTTCATACAATGTTGTAGGGGTACAGGGCACTTTCTAGGCTAAACAATATCGGTATTTAAACACTGCCGGAAATAGGCCGCAACTGTGGGACTTATGGGAGATGAGCTACAAATTTTAAAACTGCCATTTCTTCACACACACCCCCATCAGGAATACAGCTACGATTGTATTTTTACATGAATGTTATGTAATAGCAGGGATATGTAATTAGTTATGAAAAATCTGAAATGTGTCACTGGCCAAGCATTGTCTCTTGCTCTCTGGAAGTTACACACTTTAGATATACAGCTGATCTTTTCATAGGTAATCGTCACTTTAAAATAATATCTCCCTAAATCTA
This sequence comes from Chrysemys picta bellii, assembly GCF_011386835.1. Lineage (NCBI taxonomy): Eukaryota > Metazoa > Chordata > Testudines > Emydidae > Chrysemys > Chrysemys picta. The sequence goes on along the minus strand of NC_088797.1, from coordinate 113,962,722 downwards.
TAACGTCAAATACATTCGAATTTTGGAAGGTGTTTTTAAATTTTAGATTTCCTTGATAAACAAAACTCTGTTTATACTATTTGTATATCGTTAGAACTTTTGTCTTTAGGACAAAGTCGGATTAAATAAAATTCCCAAAATGGAAATAATCTACTTTTAGAATTCATTTGATGACGTTCGTAAGGCAACGTCCACTTATCGGTCCGGATGTGTTTTGAAAATCATGGGGGACGGGGGTTGTTTTGTTGGTGGTCATTAAAATCAAACAACAGAAATTTTAAGCGTGATTTCTCTTTGCGGGGGTCAATGGTAAATAGTCGTTGCCGCTTTCCCACCAGCTAGCCAGTAGGTGGCGCTGCATACACATAGATTCTAAGAAACTGGCGTATGGCGAAGCTGCTTGTAAGAGCCCATTGACAGAACATCAAACACTACTAGACAGTATTTATTTATTTATTTATTTAATATTTAAACACTTGATCATAGACACACACGTTAGAAATAATTTAAGCCCCGAATACATTTGTAAAATAGTCTCGGTCGGTGAGCTGCTTGGATTCATTTATTCATTTTATTTTCACACCAAAATGATACTCCCTCTCCCCCCCCCCATTTCCCCTTATATGTTGACATTAAAAAACTATCTTCACCTAGTGTTTGGTAGCACTCAAGGCAGATTATGGATTCCCGTGTAAAGCTGGAGAACCAGCTATGTTGGTAGTTGACTGTGGTACTAATGGCATTTTAAACCGCAAGTCAAAAATGTTATCCAGAGGCAGATGATTTGTAAAACATTCCTATGGGGTTTCATAAAGACTGCAAGCTCTTGGGCCTGGGTGTGTGTTTGTACAGTTCCTAGCGCAATGAGGCGCTGATCTTGAGCGAGGCATTTATGCACTAGTCCATATTACTAAGAATATTTCTATTAACGAAGGAAGCTAATGTTTCTGCTTGGCTGTGCAATGAGATATCCTGCTTTGCATGCTTTCTTTTTCTTTCTTTCTTTCTTTTTTTTTGGGGGGGGGGGCTGTGAATTGGCAAGGGCGCAAATATTCAATGTGCAATGTAATCATATCAAAGATAATCACATAGTCCCTTTATCCTTTTCCACAGTGAAACCTGTGCCCGGCAATGCAATTCCAGCAGTCGGGATCTTCCCGCATTCACTCTGGTGTATTGCATGAAATCAGCTATTAGCACCCCTGCCACTGACAGTCCTTACTCGCCAGCACTCATGGAAACCCCCAGGATAGTTTGACGGACCATGGTTGAGCCGGGTCTTTGCAGTCCTTATTCGGGAGAAATCAGGCAGTCAAGTGAATAGGGGTTTTACTGGAGCGAGGACTACAGGATAGGGCCCCGTAGTTTCGTGGCGCGCTCTTATTAGCATTGCCTCAAACTATTCTGTGTAAATATTCACAGCCACAGAGCAGGCCTTTTTAAACAGAGTTGTCCGATTACCTGAAACACAATACAGAATCGCTTGGGAAGTCAAGCCAACGTCGCCAGATAACCCTCCACGGGCCTAAACAACGTTCAGGAGAACAGAACTTTGTGCATAAAAACCATATAAGGGGATGTGATTTGTTTACACCCAGAGACCTGGGAACTAGCAAGATAGAGGCCGCTGGCATGGCTCCCCATTGCAAACAGTCGTCCGTGTGTGTGTGAGATGGCTCCCCATTGCAAACAGTCGTGTGTGTGTGTGTGTGTGTGTGTGTGTGAGAGAGAGAGAGAGAGAGAGAGAGAGAGAGAGATGGCTCCCCATTGCAAACAGTCGTGTGTGTGTATGTGTGTGTGTCTATGGGGCACCGGAAGCGCATCTCCAAACCGGAGCGGCTCCTCATCACACTGCACTGGGCTCCGCTTTGGGTGCTGCCGGGAGATGCAGCGTGTTTATTTTCTGCTCCTAGACGCTGTACAGAACGCAGAGCTCACGCAACAGGGACCGAGGGCCCATTGAAACGGCTAGCAGCCAACCTGGGGAGGGCCCTGGCGGCGCAATCCACCTGCTCGCTGTGAATCTCACCGGGAGACCCGAGCGGATTGAAACCAGAAACCCACCGACCTAGCGAGAGCAATTGGGGCCAGAGTCCAGCTCCCGAACTCCATTTCCATGGAGCCCGTGCGAACTGCACGCACGGCGTGTTAAACTTTCCCCTGCAAACGGTGTCTCTCCTTTAATAAGTAACTCGTCTCTTTTATTCCTCGGCACGACACAGGCCCCTTCCCGTGTGATCTCTCCTATATTATTTCCACTGTACAGGCTCTGGGTGCATGAATTACCATAGATTACGCCGCTTAATGTGCTTTTAAAGGGCTTGGAGCACGCTTAAATCTATTTATCGATATTTAGGGCTCATATCACCGACTTAAGTTGTGTGTTTAGCCAACTAATTGTCCTCTCCCTTCCACCGCCACCGCCAACTTACTTTGTCACCGAAACGTCTAGCTAAAGGCGCATAACTCTCGGAAGAAAAACCTGAATCGCCAACGGGGCTGAGCTGAGAACACGAAGAACTAACTTCATACTCGGGGAGCCAGACCCCCGTTCCTAAAGTTCAGCCGGTCTCAGTTCATAAACAGCCCTCCTGCCCCAGAGAGGGCAAAGATCCGAGGCCTCCCCCCAACCCCGCTTTTGTCTCTTGCTTTGAGAAATGAGCATTACTTTGGAAACACAAGGCTAAAGCAGTTGAGGCCAGACATGTAATTTGATTGCAAATCCAGTGCACCACTCCCTCCGAGCTATTCTGCCTTAAAGAATATTTTAAGCAAATCGTGGATTGTTATCACGGGGTCAATGCCAGATTTTCTGTTTTTCTCCGCCAAGAAAACATCAAGACTAGTCAATCAAGAAACAACAAGCTCTATATGAGAAGTTCAGAGAGAACCGCACTATAAGGAATTTCGAGGTGTTACCAGGAGAGTTGGGGTTACACACAGAAGTCACAGAAAGTGTTTCTAAGGACTACATCTAGTCTCTCTCTCTCTCTCTCTCTCTCTCCATATATATATATAGTTGATGTAGCCCTTAGAAACACACACATACACACAAAACTGCGGTAGCCTTTAGTGTACATATATGCACAGTATATATCTGAAACCCGCCCTGTGTTAATTTGCAGCTATGCCGCTACACTCTGGACCATAAACGTTTATAAAGATGCAATCGAGGAATAGCCCAGGATTATGAACAGGGAAACTATTCCCAGGTTTTAAACAATTCTTGAGGAGGGGAAAGTGTTAGCGATGGTTTCCTCCCTCCCTCCCTCCCCCCAAAGTAAAATAAAACAAAACAAATAAATAATCTCCTAGGCCGGTGGCCTTTCAGAACAGCTTGCCCTCCGATTCCAAAGCCAGGCCCGGGAGAATGTCAATGACATACTGTATCCAGAGCTCCGGTCTGTTTAAAACTAAAAGGCTCAGTTGCTAAAGGCAAGCGAATTACATCTGGCAGCGCTATCCCAGAGTAAATCCCGCTGACTTTACCCGCCCGAGGCTTCCTACAGACTTTCTACGGAGGAGGCCTCTCGCGTGAGTAAGGAGAGGAAAACTGGACCTCAAGATTGTTGGACCAGACAATCAGGTTTTCTGTGCGAAATCAGGAATTTAAAGTGGAGATTCCCCACTGCCTTCCAAGCTGGGGTTTCCTTTTAGGTATCGACCGCAGAGACTGACACAGCCTCCTGCGCCGAGCGGCGGAGAAAAGGGCCCCTTTAGGAAGGAATTTAGGACTAAATAGCATTTCTTCGTCATAACATAACAATGATGATAATTTATAATTCAAGATAGGGTTCTATTGTGTGTGAATTCTGCACACACACACAGAGAAAGAGAAATTGCTGATGTCTTTGATGCTGTTTCCAAAATATCCTCGCGATTATGTCAGGATGGATGGAACTAAGAACCTAAAGTTGAAGAATGATAAAGCATTCAAAGGCAGATTCAGCCTGAAAACTCAGGTAAACGTGAATTGGTTTTAAAAACACGCACATAAAACAGAGGAAAGTTGGTCTTAGGAGCAAGAGGAAGTTTCCCTTTTATTTTGAATGCCCAGTGACAATGATCAAGCCCCCGTTCAGTTAAACAGACAAATCACAAATCATCTTTAGTGCACACTGTCAACGACACTGATTTTAATAAACAGAAAAGGAACCCAGATCTCTGTAACAGTCACCATGGCACTGTATTATGAGATAGAGAGACTCGCTGTCATAAGCAATTAATTAATTAATTAATTAATTTTTTTTTTAAAAAGTTAAAAGACTTGTTCTCATGACATAATAGTGATTCAAAGGGCACAGAACACAAGGGCACACAACTAGGTTAGGAAAGAAAAAAATCTACCTCTGAAACAAACGCAGCTCAGCTTATTTATAATCTATACACACGTATACATCTGTGTGTGTGTGTGTGTGTGTGTGTGTGTGTGTGTGTGTGAGAGAGAGAGAGAGAGAGAGATTTATCCAAATATGTGTAACTTTAACATAACTGATGGAACTTCTAATAGTAGAATTGTGTTACAGACATGCAAACTCTACTGTGTGTTTTTATATTCAAACACATTTATAAAGGCATATATGTGTATAATATTGTTACACCAGATATAAAATTATATATACAGTGTACATCTATACAGTATATATTATACATTGGTAAATATTTATACATATAGACACTTGAATATTTATACACATAGACACTTGAATGTTTGAGATATATATATATATATCACACAATTCTACCTATTTGCTATTCTCCTGAAAATATCAGTTGGCTGCAGAATAATCGACTATTTAACACAGAAAGTGGAGAAGAGGAGGGCGAGAGAGTTAAGCTTGCTAATTACTGGGAAAGGAGCATGTATATTTCTATATGACGACTGTAAAATATTTTAACACAATAGAGTAAATGATTAGTTTTATTTAAAGGAAGAAAGAAAAAGGAAAAAGAAAAGAAGGAAATGTTAAGGCTGCTTTTCCGAGGCTTTTTCCAACCCCTAGTTCAACAGAAACACTCATTTACATTAGCAATTCTGCATCTTTAAGATAAATTACACAGCAGCGTAATAGATTTAAGTACGCCAGATTTTTTTATCATTAATTGTAAATGTGCAAAATACCTGCTGGTACTTCACTTTAGAAGAATGTAATTGGCAAAAAGAGGAGGCTGATGAATAGATAATAGATCCTTAACTACCAATAAACAGTAAGCAGCAGCCAGCAGTATTAGGATGTGATCATAATTATGCTTCAGCACCAGCCAATAAGAGCGGGAGAACTCGGCCCTAAAATCATCCCCAAACCTAAAGGTAATCTCGAAAATACGGATAGGGCTGGAATTTCTGACTTGCTCGCCTGTCCCCTTGCAATAACCCCGCGTGTCCTAGTTTTGCATACTGCAAGCATCTTCCCGGGGCTGCTCTCCGTTGTGCCCACCGCGGTGGACTGAGTGTAAGTAGGTAATCGCCCATAAGGAAGTTCGCAACAAACAAACAAACAAAACACCAACATCCCAGGCGTTTTCGTTGCAAACAACTATTTCAAAAGTGGATGCCTCTAACTGTGGGGGCATCCCAGGGGGGCTCTGACATTCCCAGGGTTGATTGGCTTCTTGGGGATCAAGGCATCCGTATATCGGATTTTGGAAACACCTTTGCATCAGGGGAGAGGCTAGGCGGGCGAGTCCGGGGCATGCTCCAGGCTGGCAGGATACACAACGCTGAACATGCAATCAGTCTTCTGAAAGGCTGAATCGGAGCGAATCCACTTCAGCCGATTTTAGAGCATCAGGAATAACCTCCCGCCCCAGCATTCGAGGTGGAAAATCCCTGAGCTCCTACCTACCTTAGCTGCATCTGGCTGGGTTGCTGGAGGGAAGGACGGATCTGCGGCTGAGTGGCTGGAGAGGTGAGGAGCCCGGCTGGGACACCAGCGCTCTGGAGTGAGTGGAGAGAGACACACTCCGTTCCGGGCCCTGAATCCATCCCTCCAGGATCCCAGCTGCCAGAGCTCGCCTCCCCTCTGACGCACTTTAAAGAGTCTCCCCCTTTCAACCTCCAGGCGAGTAATAGCGACCAATCATCAAGCCATTTACCAGGCTTCAGAGGAAGCTGTTTATGTGATCCCAGCACTAATTAGGCTCATGAACTAACAAATCGTTTGCACAACTTGTGAAGGGACCGATCACATCCATGGATTGTCTTTGGACTTAGAGTAGCCGCATTCCGCAGGAGGGAAACTTCTCCCGGCAACTTTTTGGGTGTGTGTGTGTGTGTCTCTCTCTCTCTCTCTCCCTTTTGGGTGCCGCTTGCCGCCGCCGCCTCCTCTCCGCCAGCCCCTGTCTATTTATGTGTGTATCTAGCCCTCCTGAAGTCACTCCCCGCTGCAAACTTCCCCGGCTCCGGGCGGACTTGGGGGGCTGCGGAGCCCGCTTCTCGCGCACCAGAGACAGACAGAGCTTTGGCCGGGGGACTCCAGCCGCCGCAGCATGTTTCAGCCCACACCCAAGCGGTGTTTCACCATCGAGTCGCTGGTGGCCAAAGACAGCCCCTTGCCCGCGTCTCGCTCCGAGGACCCTATCCGGCCGGCGGCGCTCAGCTATGCCAACTCCAGCCCGATGAACCCTTTCCTCAACGGCTTCCACTCCGCCGGCAGAGGGGTCTACTCCAACCCGGACTTGGTCTTTGCAGAGGCCGTCTCCCACCCGCCTAACCCGGCCGTGCCGGTGCACCCCGTCCCGCCTCCCCACGCCTTGGCCGCCCACCCATTGCCTTCCTCTCACTCCCCGCACCCGCTGTTTGCCTCGCAGCAAAGGGACCCTTCCACTTTCTACCCCTGGCTAATACACAGATACCGATATCTGGGCCACCGGTTCCAAGGTACGTGCCACTTCTCTTCCTTTGTCAGCCGCGCACCCAACATGCGCCGGATCGATCCTGTCCCCACACCCTGGCCAGGTGGGGCGGGAGGGGGGGATCTGGAAAGCGTAGGGGTGAAATTGACGGCTACCAACCCCAGTCTATGGTCTGCGGTGTGGGGAACGGAGGACGCCTTTTAAAAGTCGAAGAAGGGGAGACAGGATCAGAGCTCTGCTAAAGTCCTCAAAGTGGGCGCAGGTTTGGCTCTTGTCAGGGAAGTTTTTCTTGTTTTCTTGTTTTTCTTTGCCCCGCTATCGAACTGGAGAAGCTGTCAGCGGAAGCGGCGTGCGCTGGGCGGCTGGGGGAGGGGGACAGGCTGGGGCAGGGGGTAGCAGTTGTTTTAAAGTGGTTTAAAGATCAGTCATAAAAGTTGTGGGTTTTGGTTTTTTTTTAAATCGCCGCTAAAAACTGTCGCAAGTTGGCAAGCCCGCTCCGGATCTTGGCCTGCCAGAAACATCCAGACAAACAGGGCTGCGGGGAACATCATACTTCGTTTTAGACACGCAATATACCTCGTCGTATTTTCGTTGTATTTCTTCCTCGACAAGCCAGATGAGCTCCGCCAAGGCAGAGCCGGCGCGAGGAAGAGTTTCCGTTTATTAAAAAAAAAAAAAAATCCCTGACTTCCTATTAGTAACAAAACAATAATAATAACAATCAAAGTGGACTGTTATTGTCTTAAAAGGAACGCAGATGAGAAAGAGAGGGTGAGCACATTTTTTCTGGGGGGGAAGGTGAATTTCACACAGAGTTCCTTAGAGTTGCCAAATGACTAATAACCAGTTGAGGGGAAATACACTTATGGCACACAATCAATAAACAAATCCCCCCTTGCCCCGGTTAATTTAACCCTTTGCTAACAGCTTTGTTTTCCCCCAAAGAAAGATCAGGTTTCTTTTCTACGCTGTCCCATTCACTTTTGTGTGTGTGTTTTTTGACGTTCACTAGTTCAAGCCGTTTTAAAAAAAAATCAATCTTATTTATTCTGAAAGCAGCAGTCTGGGTTTTTTAAACTGCAAAATGCAACCCCCGATGTCTCTCCGCAGAGAGCGAGAGCCTTTCTGAAGAAAGGGAGACGTGGTTCAAAACGGATTATAGCCTCTCAGAACAAAATTACAGGTTTCGCTGACCAAATTATTTGTCCCGGTTATCAGCAGATTGGTAAAGAGCGGGCAGAAATGTCCCAGTGTTATGCTACAGACTGGTTTAAATCACAACCTCCTAATGGGGCGATCTTTAAAGAAAACTGAAAAGGACCTAGCTGGTTCTTCGTTGGTTTTGTAACCTTGCAAGAAACGATTCCACTTAGTCGAAAATGGCGATCCGTCCTAGGGAAACAAACCAACCGACCAGCCCTTCACGCCCGCAAAACGCATATTCAGATTTACGCTCCCTAAAGTTTGTTTGTGTGTTTATTTTTATGAAAATGTGTTAGTCCTGCTGCTGCAATCGCAAGGGGTTGGTACATAGAGATTTCAGGGTAACCAGCCCCTCGCTGGCATTAGCTTTTCACGTATGCTGTAGTTACTGCTGTAGTGCCGGCTTATAAACGGGTGTGTAACTATTTAAAAGATACCGTACCGTTTAAAAAAAAAGTGTGTGGGGGGATAACCAAAAAAACTCTGGAATGTAGTTTTTGGAGGGTCAACCAGGGTCAGATCTGAAGAATATGGAGCTGTCTCTAAACAGCCGACTTCTGCATAGAGATCACCACACACTCCCCTGCGCATCTGCGGAATATATAATATTGGAATAACTGGACAGGTCGAATTGTGAATAGTTTGCCATTCTTATTAGGTTTAAAATATAACCATCGGTTAAATCTACACCCATTTGTGAATTCCTAACTGCTACTACAATAAATAAGTAACACAGATATGACAGCGGTGGTCTCTCCATCCATTAGTTTTTAATACACCCATAAAGGTGGATTTTATTGTATTGATTAATTTCTCGTGCTGATCTGGAGTCTCGCCTTTTTTCTGCATGGTAGGGAAAACAGTATATAAAGAAGGCGTTTAAAAAAAAACGATTAAGAATCCCCCCCCCCCCCGATAATAGTGGGAAAGTAACGCTAAGGCTAAATAATACGAATGGAGTGTGTTTGTGGAAAGGTGTGTTGCTAATCTCTGTTTTGCCCTGCTGTCCAGGGAATGAAACCAGCCCAGAGAGCTTCCTCTTGCACAATGCACTGGCCAGGAAACCCAAACGGATCCGTACAGCTTTCTCGCCATCCCAGTTACTGAGACTGGAGCATGCCTTTGAAAAGAATCACTATGTAGTAGGAGCAGAAAGGAAACAATTGGCACACAGCCTCAGCCTCACGGAAACTCAGGTAAGGACCCAGACGGGAAGTTTCTGGGGCCGGAATGTTAGGTCTAATCATATAACTAAAAAATACGCTGGCAAATTGCAAGGTGCAGAGTAAAAGATATACAAAGTTTCTGCAAATGCAGGGATTACTATCTAATATAAATAGGGTGGAGGTGTATGTCTAGCTCAGTATGGCTTTCCACTGCCTGGTTTATCTAAACTACGTCCTATTTATTAAAACAACCCACCTTAGTTAAAAATTACAGGGGTCACTATTATTATTATTATGAATAATGTCCAAAGTAAACCATAGTTCATTTTTTCCTTGTGGGTTATCTGTGGTCATTCAGTTCTAAATGATCGCTGTATATATAATACATTAAGATGATAAATGAATTACTACATCAGTGTTAATATTAAAAATCTCGATTTGCATTTTCGAAGGACAACTTCTTGGTCAATTGTGTGAGTTTTTCGTGCCAATTTGAGTAACATTTGGGTTAAAACGGTTTATTTTAGGGAAAGAGACATAGTTTATAAGGCGAATTTTCTATCACTATATCCTGCAAAACTGTGATATATAACTAGCGGAGATATAAAGATAAAAATTAAGCATAGACATCTTACTAACCAAAAATGACTTGAATTATATCTCTCTGTGTCGGTTGGCTGAGGTCCAGAATTCGAACGTGGGATATATTTTGTTTAGCTGATCAGTATATTTCAAGTGACAATTACAACTCTATCTTACGTTGTATGTGTGCAAAGCAAGCAGTGCCTCCGAGGACACCACAGACAGATTGTTGCAGTCAATCTGAACGATTTGGGCTTGCATCAAAGATGTTGGACGGAAACAGATTGGAATAATTGCATTGTTTGAGAATTGTCAAGACAGATCATATTGGTTTCTTGAAGCATATGCAAGGCTAATTCTACTTCAGAGGCTTCTTAATGATCCAGCCGTAAGAGTTTATGGTGTGGATGAGCCATCTCGCATTTAGGGTGCATGTGAACTGTCTAAGGCGTGTGTTTAAAGCCAGATGGGTTATTTAGATATAGATTTTTAGTTTCTTCTGAACTCTGCGGCTCAAGTCTCTTATGTTTCACGCGGTTTTGTTAGTGCCATAGGAGAGCTGTTTTTGGGGGGGGGGATGAGGGGTGTGTGTGTCCGGGAGACTCACCGTGAGGAATTTCGGAGGGGATTGTCTCTGCTACAGTACGTGGCACTGTATTTAAGGGGGAAAAAAACTCATCTCCAGTCGCAGCCTAGTTCAAAGTTCCCAGTAAACAGTAACGCTCTCTGTGCGGATTAAGTGGTAACACTTTTTTTTTCTTTTCGGGGGGAAGCAATAAAGAGGTTGGAGCTTTTGTTTTAAAATGTCTCCCTAACAAAACAATAAAAAGGGATCGCCACTTTTATGAGGTTCTCCGAACAAGGGGCCGGTCACAGGCTTATTTCCACTGGAAAGCTGTATTTAAGGTGGTCTTTGTCCTGCTTGATTCCGAAGCTGGTTGGGGTCTTTTGTCCCGATGTCAAACCCCTCGTTCCCTACAAACGAGCTCCCCTTTGGAGATCAGCGGGCAGAAATGAACCGTCCTCCCCTTCAATTAGCAAACTAAAAGCAAATTAAACTCACCCCTTGTTCCCCGCTCAGCTTTTTAATGGGAGACTTTTGGAGAATATGAAAATGCAGCAGAGATGTGTGCCTGGCATGGTAGTAGCTCTGTTCTGAAGACCCAGCGAAGCGGGTTAAACCGGCTTATTAAAATGCTCCAGTTCTCTCTCTCTCTCCCCCCCCCCCCATTTCTGCGGCCTTTATCAGGCACTTTCAGACAGAACTAGAGTCTGAACTGCTTTAAAAAAAACCCACCCCTGTTTACCTTTGGCCACTCCAAGGAGTGTGGCCAGCTCTCGAGATAAACTTCTGGATCAATACTATCTGCAATTAAATGACTGAAGTAATCTGGCGTACATTTAAGTCAGATTTATTCGACTCTGAACAAATTTCAGAGAGGCATTTTTTTACGGCACTTGAAGAGTTCGCTTTAATACGATCGCTTCTGGACGCCACTGGCACAAACAACCGCTGTGTCAAATGCTTCGGGTTTGTAACGTTTGCTGGTTTGTTTTTTTTTGGCGGGGGGTGGGGAGTGGGGGGGAAGAGAAATGTTCTCAAGGAGGCGCCTCTATAATGTCAGAATCCTGCACCCCTGGGAAAGTAAAGGCCCTAGTGGGATTTTAAAAGGATCGCCATCTCTTCTTTTTAATTAATATAATTTTAAAAGGAGTTTGAACAGTTTCACTGTTCAGAATAGTTATTCCAAGGTTCAGCCGGTCCAGGATGTTAAAGAACAGTCGATGCTCCAATACATGTTCACCCCCACCCCTCCAAAATGCGATTAAACCGATCTATCCAAGACTCTGTTCCAAGGGGCCTACATTGAATAAAGGCATTGCCGTTCAAATGGTCACGTCCCAGATGTTAACTACTACTCCACACTTCAAATGGGGGCATGTAAAAATAGAAGTTCTGATGATGTGTTTGTATTATGACTGGAGCAGTTGGTTCTTTTGAAAGATTATGTGCAATTGGTTGTAGAATTTAGTACTTGTTTTCCCAAAGATACTTCATGTGTAATGCGGTGTATGGAAAACTCATGCGTAATATACAGAGCTTACGTGCGTTTAGAGAGAGCATATATGTGTGGGGGGTCTATATACGTGGATGTAGTCATACGTTGTGGGTGTGGGTGTATAGACGTACACACTTTCTCTTTATATATAACCCTATATAGACACCGGCAAACCGTATGCCACACAGCGAGTGTCTGTCTCTATATATACCCACGTACGTTGTATATATATACACACACACATAGACGCAGAGTTCCGGACCCCCTCTAAGCAGATTTCTTCAACCCCTTGAGAAAATAGAGAAAGAAAATAGACCTAATTCCCCCCCCCCCTTATAACATTCTTTAAGGGGGGCAGAAATCTTCAAATGGAATCAGTGTAATGACCTCACCGATTTTCTGGGGCGTTAAAGTGAAACCAGCCAAGTAATCCCCAACTTTGTTTCCCATCTGCAGGTAAAAGTATGGTTTCAGAACAGAAGGACAAAGTTCAAGCGACAAAAGTTGGAAGAGGAAGGTTCAGACTCACAACAGAAGAAAAAAGGGACTCATCACATTAACCGGTGGAGAATTGCCACGAAACAAGCCAGTCCAGAAGAAATAGACGTCACTTCAGACGATTAAAAACTGGCACTTGGACTTTCAGCCAACCAAACAAAAAAGTGTTAAAAGGATCACACACAAGACAGTGGCGTTGCAGGGAAGATACATAAAGGCTTCATCAAAATGCAATTCTCGTCTAGGAAGCAGCTGAGAGCGAACGAGCGGAAGATCCAAAATGTGGTACTGCTGGCACACGTCTGGCAAAGGGGGGATCTGTCAATCAAAGCCAAACCACCGAGACAAGATGATTGACAGGTATTCCGTTTCTCGCAGTCCACTTTTAAAAACAAAATAACGAGAGAAAGAAAAAACAAAAACAAAAACAAAAAACAAAACCCTAACAGGACATATTGCACTTCACGGTTTGTCCAGTCTTTAAAAGAGAATTCCATACACAGCCCAGAACCACACCTGTTTCAGAAACTTGAATTGCATGTGTAAAAGCCGTGTGGGCAAAAACAAGTTCCTAAAGACAGAAATGGATTGTCATTTGTTTTCCCTTTGAGACAGGTTCTGTGTGCTTTTTAATTTTATATTACGAGAAATGTGCCGTCTGTAAACATTTTATGATAACTTCTGGCGTCAAAGTGATTGTGAAAGCTAAATGAAGTAGCAGTAACCATAGTGTTCCCCCCAAATGGACAACACGGTGGGATGGGGTGGGGATGGTTTTGACTTTTGCTGCAGAAAAAAAATCATTTAAAATATAATAGTCCCATTATGAAGCTTAATTTTTTTGTTTAAGTCCAATGACCACGTTTGATGATAGGGTCCCCAATTGGCAAAACTTCCAAACCTGGCAGTAGCGATGTAAAGGACTTTGTATAAAGGATGGATACTAAATGGCCATCTTTATTGGAGGCAAGTTTCAAGCACTGAGCTTATAATATTCCAAGATTATAGAGCTACTAAAAAAAAGTGACAAATGTTTCCTTAATGTCTTCTATACCAGAATGTAAATATTTTTGTGTTTTGTGTTTAATTTGTTAGAATTCTAACACACTATATACTTCCAAGAAGTATGTCATTGTCAATATTTTGTCAATAAAGATTTATCCATATGCCCTAAATTTTTAAGCAATATTTTTCCACGTTTTTTAAACCTTGCAAATTCGTTTCCCCACCTTTTTATTTTTTATTATTGTAGTGACTTCACACCCTAAACATTCATGTCAATTTCGGCACCAATGAACCATTCATCATACGCGGTGCACTGACTGGCCTTTTATTCATTAATTCAGTCGCTTATAAATAGAACGTTAAAACAAAATAACCCAGAGATCAGAGCCACTTTTTTTCTAATACAGAAAGGGCAATAGATAAATAATTCAGCCAATTGCAGCCAACACAGAATCCTCTGTTTTTTTTGTTTGTTTGTTTGCGGGATTTCTGATTTTTTTAAAAAAGTTAGTTTTTTAATTTTATTTTGAAAATAGGACACGAGAGATGTATGTAGTGACCATTTGGCGGGTCGTATGTTTGTCGCGGGGACCGATTCTGGGGAAAACGTTAAAACTCGAACATTGAAGTGTGTGTGTTGGGGGACGCATGGGGGAGGGGGAGTTGCAACCAATCCTTGAGGAAACTAGCTGGTTTTCTGGGGGTACACAGTTGTTTTTTCATGCTTCATTTGCTCCTTAGCCTGATAGACTGCATTAATCAGTTTTATTTCCATTGATAGAGAAACCTCGTCTGCTCTGTTCGAGCTACAAAGAATCCTGCAAGCTTTTGTGAAAGTGCAAATCAGTTTAGGCAATTATCATACCAGGAATATGAAGGGGAAAGAGGAGGCATTGCCCAGTGGTCTCCTTTAATCTCTTAATCCGTGGGTCCAGGGGGGCTAGTTGGACATAATTTAGGACAATCTGACTACCCTTTACACTGTGATAAGGCGAAGTTACAATGCATCGCGAAAATACGAGCTTTGTTAAACATCCTGCCTTGAAAATTTAAGATTAGACATTCCAGGCACGTGTTGGCACTATAGGGTACTATGTCATTGTTTTTTTTTAAAAGTCCGATCTTATTATTTTTTAAACACCGCTGCTCTTTATTCAATAATGGTGACTTTCCATTCAAATATCAGAGGCCCAGACAGGGTGAGATGCATGTCGCAATGCAGTTCCCTATCTCTAACCCAAGATCATTATTTACGGGAGCTAGTCCCCAAGTAAACTTCTCGCTACATCCCCCCCCCCCCCCTAAACAGCTGGTTGTGCGGATCCTGAAATGAATCCGGACGCATTTGTCACCTCAAATTCACCCAACTTCGCTTGAGTTCTACTTCAAACCCATGCAAATGGGCCAGATCGCAGTTAAACAGCAGACTTGGGCCTTTCTATAAATTGTTTCCCATCTTGATAAAAGGCTTATTTCTGCAGGAGCTATATACTTTTTTTTTCCACCGCAAGGAAAGAGAGAGAGAGAGAAAATTTAAGCGTCCGATGTAGCATAACAGCAATAAAATCTTCAGAGAATGCCATTAGCTTTGAAAAAAAAACCCTAAAAGCTTTATTACAAACCAAGCTTTGAAAATAGGGGGGATTAGGAGTCTGAAAGGGTCCCACAATGGTTAGAAGAAAAGGTTTCATGCTAATGAGGTTAATGCCCTTTGTATCTCAGGACTCCACAACTTCATTACTCACTATCTCAGGCAGCACCGAGCGGCTCAGAACACTGCAATCCACTCCAGCTTTTCCCTTCCCTGCCTAAAGAAGGATTTGATAGCAGCTCTGTTCAAACTAGATAATTATATCTTTTCAAGTCGGAATTAAGATAAAGAAAGTGAAGCAAAGGCGGCTAGCCTTGATCCACTGCAAACAAATTTGGCGCACTTTCTAGTCTCTCTCCCCCTGCCTCAAAAGGCAGGACAGTCAGCTTATTAGACCCTCATTTGCTTTATTAATTCATCTATTTAAAGTGGCAGGATTAGCGAGTCTAATGTGGACGCTGGGTGCCAGGCAACACTGAAATATAAATATTTGTGAGATGCTATCCGAGCGGGCTTTTAAAAATATATTTTATATTAAATGGCTCAGGGAAGGGGATCGTATTGGCGAAACAGAAACTCTAGGGGATTTTTGTTACGGCTTCCCAGATCGGTTCAAGTGAAACATTTGTTCTGTGTTTAGCCCTGATCGTTAGGGGGAAAATATTGAATTCCATATTTGGGTGCCAAAGTCTATAGAGACAAATAATATTTTTAAAAAAGGCTACAGGGAAGGTTGTTTCAGAGCGCTGGCGGTGATTTGGCCAGGTGTGTGTGTGGTGGAAATAGATCGGTCTGGAAATACTTCGGGACATATACCGAGATACTAGACCACAGAGCTAACCAGGCGTGCCCTTCCTTCTCGCATGTGCGCGTGTCTATCCATGCTCCAGGGAGAACTTTCAGCGCACAGGAAGCTAACCTTGTTCGTGTGATTTCAGGGCAAGTTCACTTCGCAGGGTGCGGACACGGCAGTGGTTTGTGGGTTTTGCAAGCAATCGAGATGACTACAAACTTTTTTTTTTTTTTTTTTTTTTAATGAAGGCTCTGCAAACCCCATCTCATGGCCAGAGCCTCTGCTCTAGAACCGAAACTCCGGCAGTGTCCATCTGTCAGTGCCTTTTTCTTCGGTTGTTGGAAGCGGCTCAGCGGATAGTTTGCAGCAGGAATTTGAAAGTGCCGTGCAAGCTGCCCAGAGCAGAGGTTTTAGGAGCCATTTGGGTCAGATTCTGGTCTCAGTTGCACCAGTGTAAATCCGGAGTCACTCTTGGTTCTCTTCGTTGGGATCACTCCGGGATCAGATTTGCACCGGTGTCACTGCGGTCAGAATCTGCCCCCCCCCTTTTTTTTAAACCCCGACGGTTCCCATAGAACCAAACTCGGGCCTAAGCTGTATTGGGAGCCCACGTCGGTTCAGATGAAGTGTATGTGATTTCCCCTTTGCACACCCACTTTGCAACTCAACCCTTTGCGCGGCGGGCAGCAGAAATGCCCAGAGCGCTGCACAAGGGGAAAGCAGAAGACTTGGGAGCTGCAGTTGTGTTTTGCGTTTCATTTAAGCGCTGTTTAGTCCCCCCCGTTGATGGACAGTTTTGTCACTTCGCAGAGTTTGTCGGAAATTAGCAAAAAGTCCCCGCCTGGCTAGTAGGAAATGGAAAAGAAATGGCAGCTCCATCTAGATCCCATTCCCTGATAAGCGGGATCTTTCCCATCCCCTGCTCCCTCTGCACCAGTGCTTCATAACCACTTAGAGCTAATATATCAATTGATTTACTTCTCCAAATAGTCCCCGCTGCGAGCTGGAAGTGGGAGTTTAGAGAACCTACTGACCCCTAGCCGTAACCTCGCTCCTTGCGATACCTTCCCCTGGTGGGACCCTCTCAGCCATTAAAACCCAGGCCCTGTCACACTTGAAAGCGAAAGGGTCGATTCATCAGCATCTCCTCTCGCTCGCTTTTTTTAAATTGGCCTTTTGTAATTATCGCCTGTTGCAGCCGCCTCCGGGGAAAGGAGAGGTCAGAAGTTAGCGAGCCTGGGCGGGCCCCGCAGCTCCTCGCTGCGACGCACCTTGGCGCGGAACCAGTTCACCCGCTCCCCACGCGGCTGCCCTGGGTGCGGGGTTCGGGGAACCCCTTCCTGGCGCTTTCTTTCCGCCTCGCGGGAGCCGCCGATCGCCTCTGTCTAAGGACGTCAGTCCCGTGCCGCCTTGGTAAACTCACCTGGAAAATTCTAACCCCGGGGGTGGAGGAGAAGGTGGCAAAGAGGCTGGTGTTATTGACACCTCCTCTGAATTCAATCCTCCCTCGCACAGCCCCGCTCACACGCGGCTTTAGTGACCCGGGCTCCTTCTTCCCCCAACTCCAGCTGAGCGAGGAAGCCGAACTCAACCTCTCGTGTGTCCCGCGGATGGGAGGGGAGTGATCGCGGTAATACCCGAGCGGTTCCCAACGCTTTGGGGGTCCCCAAACGCTCCCAGGAGAAAGCCGTTGGCCAAATATGACCCAGCCCCCGTCCAAGTCAGCACGAGATTTATTTTGCTCTTGTTTTTTTCTTCTTCTTTCAATATTAGTTTTTAAAACAAGAAATAGGGGAGCCCATGTCGTAGAAAGGCTAGAAAGGTTCTGAAAATTAGTTAGGATCTCAAATACCTTCAATCTTAAAAAATATTTTGTACATCATCATCATCATCATCACCACACACACACACACACACACACACACACACACAAATAGGCACTCTCTATTTCAACCACACCGACCCAGCAGCACACTACAGTCCTGTCACCCAAGTCTTTAGATAGCTGCTTTCCTATTCGCAGGTGCCTGGGGGTTGAGAACCCCGTTAACACCCTTCCCATCCCTTGGGCTGGTCGTTTAAAATGTCCCTTTCCTTCTCTGCCCCCTCTCAATAGCTATCACCTTTTTCTTTCTCTCTAGCGGGACAGACCCCGGACTAGCTACTCCCTCCCTCGCCCTTTAACAAAGGCCTTTCCCTGCCAACACTTAGACCCCAATGGGTCATGCAAGGTTGGCCTTTGGCCCTCAGCTCTTCTGCCAATCGCAACGGCGCCCCTAAATCTAACCCGTCCAGATCGAGGGGAGCCCGACTCATATTTATAGTCCAGGGCTCCATTGCACTTGGCTGGACCTGACGTCAGGAAGAACTTGATCTAGCCTGCTTCGCTCCTGCTTCTGAAACTGATCCTTGAAATGAGAGAACAGACTCTACACAATTCCCATGGCCTTGACATAAGGTACAGCGATAAATATACACCACTAATGAGCAATTACCATATAATCACCTTCCAATTAGCTCGCATAATGATGAATTAAACATTCTAGCCTGCTGGATTAGGTTTCTTACTTTGTATATTATTTACGAAGGCTAGCTTCTGCGGAGCACCAAATATCAAATTAGATAGGGAATTTTCGGTTGGGGGTAATTATGCATTCACTGCATGTCCTGGGTTTTTGTCACTAGCCGTGTAAAATGCATTGGAAGGTAGTGTCCATCCCATCATGCCTTTTCTTTTTGATGTCTTAAAAAACACCCTTTTCCACAAATACCCTATACGTTTCAACCCTCCTACCCCCCTCACCTCACGGTTCTTTACTTTATTGTAAAGCCCTGTTGGCTTTTTCACCAGTGCAATGAAACTACCAAGATAATAACTTTGAACTGGGAAGGAAGTTGAAGAATTTAAAAGAATGTTTAGCTTTTACTGGACAAGCATCAGTGTCCACGGGTCTCTTTTGTGCTGGGATTCAGGTGATATGAGCCTTACTGTTAAAAGAAAACTTTCCGAGGGGCTGATGATACTTGGCACTCGAGAGATTTCTCTCTTCTTTGCCCGCTAATTAGTCATAGCAGAGGTTATCCTCTTTTAAATGCTTTTATTTTTGCACTGGAGCATAAAACTTAAAAGGATTTGTTCACAAATGATGATTGTCAAGCGATTACTTGAATTTTGGAGAGTGGCCACTCCTCGGTGACTCTGCTTTGGGAAGTTGGTGTCGAGAGTCTTTATCCCATTTCATGAAATATTTCATCCCTTATAAAAATAACACGTAAGATACAAAATTAAAGGTTTGAATATTAAAGGATGGAATTAAACTGTCCAAAAGCAAGGAAATGCTAACCTAAAAAGGTTGCCACTCACTGTTTAGGTTCAGCAGCGGATGTGTGCATACAGAAGACCTATGAACAATGTGGAAAGCCAAGGATTGAACTTCAGTCCTAAATCTGAATTTCCTGGCTTTTGTTGTTTTAAGCTGGACCTTTACTGTTTTTTTAATTAGTCATTGGTATATGAGTAAACCTCCATCAGGAGTTTAAAACCTGGCTCTAAAATGTGTTCAGGGCAAATATTTGGCAAAGAAGATCTCAGTCCAAAAAAGCTCCTCACGCCCTCAGTTTCAATTTTAAAAATCTAGTTTGTGAATTTTAACTCTGGAAAGAATTCCACTCGGTTAGCTCCAAACTAAAATCAGAACTGCCTTGAGTTCAAACGCGCTTCTGCTACTGGATTGTAAAAGCAGGCAACTTTATTTTGATTTAAAATGTAATGCCTACACATCGTTAGCACTTTCCCAAAGCCTGGGTCTGTATCATCTGTAATATAATAATAAAATAATAACAAACACTGAAACATTCTAAAGAATCCCATTCAGAGCCAATGAGAATCAAGGGAGCAAATCATTCTAACTATTAATGGCGTTCTCGATCTACCTGTCCCTCTTCTGGCATATAAAAAGTCAAAATAAATTGAAGGTTGCATTTCAAAATAATGTCAGATACACCTGATAGGTGACCTCACACTGCACAGATCATTTAGATATAATGTGAAATTTAGTTGTCAGACACTGAATGAGCTGGAAACAGTGGATAATCTAATGTATTTGACTATCTAAACACCAAAGAAGTAAGAAGTGTCAGAATTTCCTTGCTTTCGTGGGTTTCATTCATAGCCTTAACATTGTTTGAACAACCTTTTTGTGATTTTGCTGTGTACACAGAATCCATAAAGTCCTGACTTTCCACCTAAGGCCGGACAGTGGAGAATACAGAAAGAATACAAATGTGATTATTATTCTGTCATTAGATCAGCAAGTTGCTATTAGAGCCAGGGAAGAAAGTGCATTCTTGAGGGCTGCAAGAATGAGATCTTCCTAGATAAACTCCTCTATGATCTCATTCATAATCTAGATAATCGTAGTTATTTTACTTGGCATATTGGTGCTCTGGATGTGTTATGTCCTGTTATCAGTTGTTTGGAACTCAAGTTAGATTGTAAACCTGTTACAGCGAGGTTTCGTCTCGTGTCATATTCACCGCTACACTGTCAGAACATTTTTGGATTCTTTGAAGGGGTTCATAATATACGAATCATGCCTATTCTTTAGTGTGTTGGTAGATTTTGTTCTGTAGTGCTATAAAAAACAAGAATGAAAAAAGATGAGGAATATTGAAAACGTAATGGCCATAGTTTTAAACTAATACTTTTATAAGAACAAGATTACTTTCATTTGCAAAATAATAATAAGCCAACTCTTTGCTAAAAATATCAAGCGGACATTTTGTTTCTTTCTTTGTTTGTTTTAAAAGTCATGGCTGGAAGGTCACTTCAAGGTCGCAGTGTGACAAAAAATGAAAACGTGAAACACTCGGACACAGGGAATATGATGAAGGATCGTGAGCTAAGTAATTAAAAAGTTAGGGAAGCTTTGGGAAAGGTGTAAATTAGTATAGTTCCGTAATATTCTGCTTAAACTGTGTGTGTGTGTGTGTGTGTGTGTGTGTGTGTGTGTGTGTGTGTGTGTGTGTGAGGGGGGTAATACACTGTGAACTACTTGGGTCAGGAACTCTTTGTGTGTTTTCGTACAGCCCCGAGCACAATGCAGACTCTTAACATAAAGAACGAAAGAGAGATACGAGTGAGAAGTATCCAATCAAGAGGGATCGTGGTTACTTTCTGTATGTTACCAGTATAATGCATGCCTATATTTTTCACAATAACCTGTGTTTATTTGCAGTACCGCCACCCTATTTTAGAAACGGCCCGTTTTCTAGTTAAGGAAGCGCGTGGGTTTCTTTATGCGGCACATTTAAGCAGTAGAATATTCTCTCTCTCTCTCTCTCTCTCTCTCTCTCTCTCTCTGATATATTTTTTATACAAACGCCAATGGGCCCGAGCCTTCTCCAGCTGGAGTCACATTGACTTCAAGGGGAGCTAGATTTGGCCCAGAGCGGGACATTTACTTTTTTAAAAAAACCTAGCTGTTAGAATCAAGGTGCGAGGAAGTCGACTCTGTGCACCTCAGCCTTTCCTGTGACATCACCAGAGCGCTGCACTGGGGCCTGATCCTGCTAGCCTTTCCCCGTTGGCAACGACTCACTTGCAAAGGCGAGCAGGTCTGGCTCTAGTGCAAATCCCTTTCCCTCCAGCCCCTGGCGAAATAGGCTTCCCCACCCTGGACTTTCATATGCATTTGCCTTCTCTTGTTATCATCTTAAATTCTGTTTGTGTTAACCGCACACACATTGCCATGGTAACTATTGCAAATGCCGATCAAAGTTTCCTGCAGCATGACTTCCCCTCCTCTGGTATTGTATGTCATTCTTAACCTGCAGCAAACGCTCGGGCTGGAGAGGTCAGCGCGATAGCTCCCATCCACCCAGCGTTGCTTGCACCACTTCTTACATTCCGGGGGCCGGAGAAGAAATAGACCTGCACCTCTCCCAGTTGTAAGTCACTTTTTTCCCCTTGGGAAGCCTGATTATCCTGCTGGGTCCTCGCTCTCCGTTCAGCTGTCGTTCTTCCACAGCCACTCCATTGGGCATTGCGCAGAAGAGTGCTCTGGTTCCATCACTCTCTTCTCTAAATATAAAAGAGACGGAACATGAGGGGTTTTAGGAGTTGGGGGGCTCCCTGGAAGACCCCTATAAACCATGTAATCGCTGAAGTTCACAAGGCAACTCCGCAAGGAGATTGTCCGCTCCCCCCCCCCACACTTCCATAGCTCTGGGGATGCAGTTAATTGGGATCATTTGAACTTCCACACTCAAAGGTTTGTCTATGGCTTCTTATTGTGTATTCCATTCCTTGGCAGGGGCTGCTTCAATATTTGGGCTGCAACAGAGGTGGGAGGGAAAAGAGCGATTTCCAGAAAGGCAGAAAATGAATGAAATACATTCCTGAGCAGAAGCCAGGCTGTCGATGTGTGTATCCCCCGTTTAGCATGGCACAGCCCTTCGCTCTGCGGCGCCTTGACGCTTTACTCATTATGTCGAGAGCTTCTTCAGGGACCATCACAATAATGTGCTCTTTGATCTCAATAGGGGAGCTTTCCTTAAGGCAGCCTAGGTATACATCCCAGGACCAAAATAATGATCACAGAGATGGGAGCTAGAGTTTCTTTGGTCCGGCCATAAAGCACACTCCCCCCCCCCAGTGATTTAAATGAAAGAGGAGTAAAAGGAAACATTTACACCGATTTAATTGGGAACGACTCTTCAACGCTCGGGGGAGTCGCACCGTTTAAAGTGAAATATCCCTGCAGGAGGTTTCCCGAGCTCCTTCTTTTGATCATTGCTGGTGCCCAAGAAGGTCTCTCTCTCTCGGTTAAAGCCTCGCTTTTCCAGACGCAAAGCCCCGGAAGGCAGGGTACCCGCAAGAAAACGAGGCGTTGGAAACACCGCAGCTCTTTAACTAGGCGAGTCCCTGGGGAATACACACGCGCCCCAGTTTTCTCCTTACACCTGCGCTTCAGTTGCGTCACTCCTGGGACTTACGTGGGCGGATCTGTCTGTCTGGCTAGGTACGAAGTAGATCTGAAAACAACACACGCCGACGCCCCTGGAAACGCGCAGTACTTTCCCCCGAAGTGGTGCACGCCAACTAACTGCGGTCCCCAAACCCGGGGTAGCGGCCCCGCGCGCTGCCCCTAGGAGAGAGCCGACTCGCTCTTCCCCTGCTCTACAGCTCCTCCAGCCTGGAGACCTGCAAGCAGCGGCTGAGCGTGGGTGGTGCGGGACACTCAGAGGTTTGGGCTGGGAGATGATGGGGGGAGGGGAGATTGCCCCTTTGGGCCAGCCACCCTTCCATGGCTTCAGAGCCGGGCGCATCCCATGGGCAGCTGACAGCTTTGGCGAAACTCTGCTCCATTGTACCGGACAATCCCGGGCTCACTCACCCAGTGCCCTGCCTACCCCTAACACATCCGCGGGTCTGTCCTCACGCAGGCCCCGATCGCCCGAGGGGATCAAGTGATTCCCCCTCTGCAGCGAAAACGCAGCTTCGTGCCGACAGCTCCCCTCCCCATCAATGCACCAGTACCAG
This sequence comes from Chrysemys picta bellii, assembly GCF_011386835.1. Lineage (NCBI taxonomy): Eukaryota > Metazoa > Chordata > Testudines > Emydidae > Chrysemys > Chrysemys picta. The sequence goes on along the minus strand of NC_088797.1, from coordinate 113,939,426 downwards.
GCATCGGGGGCAGCAGCCTCCCGCTGAAACCAAGATGTTTATTTCCCACGAGCCCGAGGAAGGTTGGAGCCAAACTACCCATTGGAAAGCGAGGTGCTGCGGGGGGAGGCGAAGGGAAGAGCAGGGCTCGTCTGCAGGATCCGAGCTCTTTGGCAAGCCCTGAGCGCAGTTTCCCCCTTCGCTGGGACGTTTCTGATTCAATTTGGTAAATGACCGTAATTATGGATTTCTATGAAAAAAAAACGCAACAAAAAAGTGGCGTCAAATAATTTAAAACAGCTCCAGTGGAAGGGCTGTCAGTTCTTTAAGGAAATGAGCCTGTGTTTATTCAGATGTTTCTCTCCATAATTGTTGTCTGGGGGGAAAACACAGGCTACCCTCAGTCAGGCTTGTAGCTGACCCTGATTTGGTGCTGATTTATTAACACAGAATGTAGGTGAGAGGAGAGGAGAGGAGAGGGAGAAGGGCCTTTAATTTGAAGTTGGAAAGGGGGTTAGACCAGAGGAGGGTTCATTTCCGAACGAGAGAAGAGGGAGAGAGAGATTCTATAAACTGGCTCCAAATTTATCTGCCACTGATTCATTGTTTGAACAGGTTGAAAGCGTGATAATGAGGTTTTTAAGAACCCTGAACAAATAGTCTTTCTATAAACCTGATTATACTGTCCTGGGTGGAGAGGGGGGCAGAGAAAGTGGTGGGAGAAGATTGTTTGACTACTCAGTGATGAGTTCTTTTCGAGTGTGTGTATACACACCCGTATCTATCAATCAAGCTTTTATAGGGTGTCACCAGCTGGGGTGTTGGAGGAAAAGTGCATGTTAAATGATGCCATTAGACTGTAGTGCAACAAGCACAGACAAGGTAATTGGCAGCAATTCTCAGACCCAGTCCGGTGACCTGTTAATCTGTTGCCACTAGCATTCCACCAGGGGAAAAATAGCTGCACGGTGGAGAAATAGTCTTTCCCTTATCTCAGGCCTGGCCAGCTTGTTAATGTTCAACTTGACAAGAGAGAAGGGCTTGCTAGGGGGGAACCTGTCTCCATTCAATCAGATTATTACTCCAATTGCTGAGTGTAATTTACGGCCGATGGTTTAATTTATTCTCCTGTTTTTTTGGATCAGGGAAAGGTTTGGCACCGGCGTGTTGGAAAGGAGGAACGGGGGGTCTCAGTGGAGCAGTGAGCACTGTTCAGCATCTCCAAACTTTCACTTTCTCAGCCAATGAGTTTAGAAAAGGCCCAAGTCGCAGAGGGACGTGTGGGCCTGCACTCTCTATGGTGCCTCCAGACTTGGCTAGAAACAAGCTCTTTCCTTCATTCATAATAAAGTGTCTAGCTCATTCCTGTCCAGTTTACACAGACGGGGGATTGCTTGGGTGAAAGGCTTTGTACAATGCCTGGATCCCTTCCCAAACACTCACAATGGCTGGAGGTGTAAACAACAAACAGAAAGAGACCAGAAACAACTGTTTAAAGAACAATCACTTCACAATACTGCTTTGTATCTGAAAAAAAGAGCTAGCCACAGGAACGACAAAACAGAATCCAAACATCACAACAGATAGAGTCATCAGGATGTTTTGGAGCGTCCAGGGTAGGACCAACAACCATCATTTATCAGCCAGTGGGACACAAAATACCATCAGCACAATGTGTTTTGTAGTCGTAAGCTAGAGAGGGAAAAACCAGGCTTTTAAGCGTGTTTTGTTTTATTATACAGTACTTCTACTCCAGCCTTCCAGCTTCCTCCAGTTTTATGGAGTTGACACCGAGGAACAATTCATTGGTAAAAATGAGGTCTGTTAATACACACCTAAAACTCAAAATTATGGTCTTTACTCAGGAAAAGTTGACAACCCTGAGAAATGACGGCTAGGATACATAAAAGGAGATTTACAGACGTTTTGAGCAGGTAAGGTGAAGACTTTTTGCTTGTTACAAGGCTGTTACACACACACACACACACACACACACACACACACACAACTTAGTACACTTACTTGAACTTAATGCCAAATTCATGAACAAATTACACAGATGGGTTTCATTGTTTCCATATTTGTTATATAACTGAAGAGCAAGCCTATTCAACTCATTAGGATGGATAATGCCATGTGGGAGGGGTCAAAAAGTATGAGCATGGAAAAACAGCTCATTTTTTCCCATAAAATGACTGATCGCAGGGTGAACAGCTGTAGTTTCCAAACGGCCCCTTCTTTAATAACATAGTATCAGGAATCTTTTGAGGGAGTCCAAGAGCAGTAACTAAACAAATGAGAGAATTAAAAATAACTCTATGGCTTGAAAGGGTACACTAAATGTTTTTGAAAATTCTGAGTAACTCCCTCTAATGAAGTAAGTCCCTGCTGTTCTGAAATTTTCCCTTTTACAAGAAATAATTGTAATTTCTTCTATAACTAATTAAACATTTGAGAACTCAATTCAAACAGGTGTAGGTAGAACTCTTTAAATCAATTTGAAAGTCCATTAAAACCTGGGGAGAATTTATATGCTAGAAAACAACAGTCCCACAAAATATTTTTTAATTTTGATCATTGAAAGATGTAAAAGAACCATGTGTATGTTTACAAACCATACAATTTGTCAGCATTGCACAGTATATTGCACTTATTCCAATGTTGCACTAAATGACACACTTTTCTCTCCATTGTCACCACATATTTATTAGTTTTAGTTCAACTCTATTTCTAATGGAAACTTGGTTCCAAACTTTGGAAACCTTCCCTTCTGGTCAAAGAACAAAGGGGGTGATTTGAAATGCAGCAAGTGATCTCTGCATGCAAACCTGCACACACTTTGTGCAAAGCAAATAGCAACCACGCTGAGATGGGTGGAAGAAGTTTGATTTTTGTGTGTTAATAAATGGGACTTTTAAGCTGTGATAAATGAAGCTGCCTTGTGACCTGACTGGTGTAGTAAACCTTTGTGTTTCTGTGCTTGGTGGCAGTGTGAGTGACCTTGCAAGGCAGCAGTGCCACTGGGAATGTTTCAACTAATGGTACACAGACATACCACTGGGGAATTTAAGCTTCTATTCACAAGTCTTCCCTCCCACTTCCAACTACCTATTGCTATTTCTACTCCACAGATTATTTGACTCTTACATTGCTGTCCAGACCTATGCTGTGTGCTCTATACAAGGCCTTGAACATTTCCTGGAAAGACTATTATCAGTTGTGTCTCTTGCACCTTTCCCATTTAAGGAGCGTCTCCCTCAAAGATACTGCTCTGCTGATCATTTGAACAGAGGGTGAGCATACTCTTGTAAATAGTTGGTGTGGTTCCTTAAATATACCACACATGCACACTTGTTGACCTATTAAGGCCCAAATGGGGGACTCAGTATGTGGCAGCTTTGTGACGTTCCTTGAAGTGAATTGGTATGCATGCATGTGTGTGAATGTCATGGAAATGGCAGAGCTCTTCATCAGGCACCTGATTCAAAGTCCATTAAGTGAACAGAAAGATAGTCATTGGCATAACCAGCTCTTAAAAACTCGATGAGGGCAGCACCGTGGAATCGTTATAACTCTTAAATGGCAGGATTGCTTAGTGAGTAGCATGACAGAGTGAGACACAAATAGCATCATTCAGAAGACAAAGCCATACAAATTTGATTCAAAGCACACGGTCATGCAGACAACTTAGAACTCTTACCCAGATGACAGCAGGGAAAGGAATTCTGTGCAGTGGTTCAGATGCTGAGCTGAAGTCCTGAAGTCAATGGAGCAACGCGGGTTTATGCTGGCCGAGAATGGGGCTCAGTGTGTTACCATATAATTCAAGCAGGATCTGGACTTCTGACAAATATTTTAGAAGTGGCTACATACAACTGACAAACAAATCTTTTATTCTGTGTTTCTATAGAGCCTACCACAATGGCATCTAGGCCCATGACTGGGGCTTCTAGGTGTGCTACCATGATCCAATATCTATAAAAAAGCTCATTTCCTATTATTTATGTGTTATTCTGAACAACATAGGCCCTGTTTTGAGCTTAGTTACTCTGGTGTAAATGATATCAGGATCTGGCCCTGCAACTTTAACATCTATCACCGATCAGCAGTTCTAAAGTGCTCATCATGCGAGTGTCTTGGCACTGATTGGCTGGACCAGTTCAGTGCAACTGCAATAGCAAAGCACTCTTTTAAGCAAAGAGAACCGCTGATCTATAGTTGTGGTAAGAACATTTCAGTTTGCCGGGGTGTTCAATTTAATTAATATTCTTTGGGGCGGGGGGAATTGCTATTGTTTCCTTAACCACATGCCTTCCAATATAAAACAAACTGTTGATGTTAGGGATGTGTTGCTTAATTACCCGAAACAGTTCTTTTCAAAAGTTGTGTGTTGACCTCCTTCTACATTTCACAAGTACACTACATCATATTGACTCAAGAGTCTTGTGTCTACCTGTACGTAGCAAGAAATAGATAGCAGGTGAATTTTAACACTGGTAAAACAAGAATGCTACCGGCTGCAGGCAGCATTCCCCTGTGGAATGTGTGAGCAAGGCAGCTAGGATAGCTTATAAAGCAAAGTGAATTGCCATATTACCTGTGGATCTAATTCAGATCATCATTACAAATAAGCAAATGTTTGGGTATAATACTACATAACATGTATACCTTCAGTAACACAACATAGAATACTTATGGGAAAACAGTATATCTTTGCATGCATATGAAGGGTCCAATTCTGTCATCAGCTTTTAGGCAGAACATCCCCATTGATTTCACCTTCCTCTGGCTCTTTGGAGTGCAAATTACATCAGTGAAGACTCTCTTAGATTCAGACCTCCTTATACCTGCTCACACACAACGTGTCACTTACACCACCTCTGCATCTGGCCCATTGCTTGGAACGTATCAGTCTGATAGGCACTCTGTCTGCCTTTACATAGGGTAAGGTTTCAGAGATGGTGGACCTCCTCCCCCTGCCCCGTCTCCATTGACTTCAGTAGAAACAGAAATGGGCCCAATGTTACAGTGTGTGATGAAAAGAGTGTGTGTTCTTTTGTGTAGCTGAGCCAGCAGGGAGAGTTGGCTTTGTTCTCCTTTATGTAGAACACAATAAACAAGTTGACTTGCATCATACTGTACAGTTTAAGGGCCATAGATACTCATGGGAGCTTTGTCTGAATGAGGACTTTAAGATCAGGCCCTTATTTTTTTTATAGTGTCTTTCAAACAGACTGTATCCCCAAATTCTTTACAGAGTTAATTAATGAAATGGCAGTGTTGAAGACCAGCAGAGAGAGGCAAAAGCCATGCAAGAAAGAGGTGGAGAGGTAAGGTGCAATAGCTTTCTAACTTCTTGTTTACAAGAATCCACCTTACTGAATATATCCCATCACCGTAGGAATAATTAGGTGTAATTCTACTGTCTGAGTTATGAAGAAGATGAAAACAGGTGATGACAGTGATCCCTTCTGGACACTGAATATTTATGAAATCTATTAAACTGTCCTTCCACTATATTTCCAGACTGCAGCATGCAAACAATTATGTTTTTGTTTTGTTTGAAAAGTAGTGTCCAAATTGTAGGGCTAAGTTAGAAGTATTTTTTTCTCTGCTATGCAATGTGTAAACAATTTCTTGAATGGTCCCAGAAGACAAGCAATAGCATAAACTTCTTACAGCTACTTTTATTCAAGTGTGACACACCAGGTTAAAATGTATTCATACAGTCATGCATAAAATAGTCAAAAAATAAAACCTGTCAAAATAGCTAGCAAATTTCTTTATAACGTTGTTGTTTACATGGTTGTTATAAATGTGGAGACTGATATACTCTGTTCTGAAACATATTGTAAACTCATAAAGGGCACTATTTATGAAGAATTCACTCTAGAAAAATGTAGATCATGAGACAAAGGTAAATGCCTCCACAACTTGTGTCCACTAAAACGCTCTCTCTCTTGCACACCATTGATTTATATTCAAAAGCAAATCCACAGAGAACTGGCTTTCCAACTGGGAGACCAATTAGAAGAGGTTCTTGACTCAAAATAGCCAGCTAGGGTCCCTTCACTAGCCCAGAATGTGCAGAAACAAAGAACATCAGTGAAGATGCATGATGCATTAATTTCAGTTTTGCTGTAGTTGACTGATGCTATTTATACCCTGGACTAATCAAAGCCAGGAGTGTTTCATCATACTAAATGTCATGAAAAATATATGCATCCAGGGTGAAATTCTGGCCTCACTGAAGTCAATGGCAAAACTCCCATTGACTTCAATAGGTTCAGGATTTCACCCTGAATATATATGACTAAGAAAGCTCATGACAATGGAGTTTTATACATCGTTCGAATGGCAATGATTTATTGGTAAATATTATTAATAATTGTTTGGTGTGTAAAATTGAAATACAGTTATATATTTACTCAGCATGTTCCATCCATTGTATGGACATTCAAACTGAATATATGAATATATATTATGTACTTCTGTGCAAACCGTTAGAAAAAATATCTGAATGTGCTTCAACTTCTTCAAACAGATTTTTCCAAACAAGCTCTTGGGTTTGTATCCAAATGATCCAAAATGTGAATGTTTTGCTACCTAGTACCTCTCAGGGACTCAGCTGTAATAAATGTAACAGAAATTGGATGAGTCTGTTGGACATAGGAAAGAACCTATAGTTCTCTCTTGCTCCCAAACTAATTGAACACAGCCTCTGAAACTTAGCATCACCATGCAGTCCTCTACTGAACTAATCAGTCCCGGGAAGGACTGCTACTTTCCTATCCCTTCCGCATCACAGAATGTGATCCTGCTTTTTTTGTGGGGTTTGAATTTTGTCTGAATGGTTTCAATAACTATCAAGCCCAGCCGTCTGCTTATTTAAAATAAAAAGAGGTTCGTTGTGTTTTTGCTACTATCTGAGTACAGAAAACAAAGCCTTATGATGGGTAGTCTTCCAAATTTGTAGATGTCACTCTCTGTCTGTGGACAATTTGAAGTCTAAATTCACTGGATAAATAGTTCATTGTGGATTGGTCTCCAGCTGTATTCTAAAGTCCTTGGAAAGTGTCACAGGATCTTTAATGGCCATAAGTAGTCATGACCTTGCTTTTGTATTTCAATCAAAAGTACAGCTTGTCAAAAAAGTGAACCTTTTTCAGTGATAAAAGATCAATTTTTCTGTGAAAAGTTCTGTGAATTTCCCCCCCTTTTTCCAAACAGTGAATTTCAAATTTCTTTTGAGAAACAAATGGATAAATTGTATGACAAATTGGTCCTCTGTTTTGTGCAACTCTAATAAAAAGGGATAGCATTATCAGCACATATTCCCTTAAAACCAGGCTAGGGCATGAATTCAGCACTAAGTGATAGGGAAGAGTGACACTTACTGAATAGGCAACATTTTTAGATTTTCCTTGGGTGTGTAATGGGCCCCTTTCGAGTAATGACCAGTCTTAATATTGTCTAAATTATAAGATTAGACAAAGATCATGACCTCAGTTACTATGGCTGCAACTGAAAAAAATTGTTGTTAACTTTTATAAAACTATTGCAAGTAAACAAGCACAGGAAAATAGGCAAAATATGCCTAAGAGGTAAGTGTCTATTCACTTTGGAGCTAATTCCTTTCCCAAACGTTTGTGCTTCTTTAGCATACTGCTTCTCAAAAGAAATAGTTCCTTCAGATGGATATGGTAATGATCAGAGAAGAGACAAAACATGACATTCTGTATAGTCCCCTGATGATGGTCCTGCCCAATTAGGTTTAAAACACAAGGTTGGAGGATCATCCTAAAACATATTGTGAAGTGGAAAATAGAGAACAAAGAGACAAGAGGTCTCAAGGGACTGGAAAAAAGAGTTTCCAACCATCTTGATGAGTCTGTTTAACCACAGCTTGAGGGAGAGAGAAAAATGGGTAAGATCTGGCTCTGAGGATGTTATTGCATAAAACTTGTCAGTTCTAGGTCTGTAGCCTGAATCCATGAATCAGAAGTCACTACGATCTCATGGTGGTTCAGTGTCTTGTCTGAAACAAATTGATGGTGTCACATCCAGGTTTTAGGAGACATGTGATCACATTCAAACCAAACAAAACAACACTTTTGCACTTGACTACTTTGTTGGCCTTCTCAGTGGAGAGTCCAAGGGGCTGAATGGACAAGGAGAAGCAATTACACATCCAAACGTGATCCCCTTAGGTCAGGGTTGGTATGCACTGCTCCTGCCTATCCTTTTACCTGGTTTGTAGATAAATAGAGGTAGAGCCAAGCTGCCACAAAGGCTGTCAGCCAAGTGCCTTTCATGACCACTACATTCATGTTTGAAAAGAAAAGTATCACCAATCCCATCGTAAGGATTTGAACATAGCACTTCATTATTTCCATGTTGGCCCAAAGGTGGTAATTTAAATGTATTTTGTGTTCTGTTGATTTATGGCAGTTAAATTAATGTAATAAAACTTCACAGATCTGTTTCATGTGTATTATTGATAAAACTCACTAAAAGAAATCTGAAAATCCATCTTTATGAACTTTAATACTTGGTTCTGGCATCTGTTTTCAATTTAACAAGTTGACTGAAGTGAATGTAACTACAAAAACTAGAACAGCCAAATGTGTACGTATCATTGCACAAAAATAGTTATTTCATCACTCAGTAATAATCATTTCTGATTTATCTGAACTGACTTTCAGAATCTGACTGTCAGTTCTTGCCTGGGATTTGAGTTCAACCGGGAGTTTTGCTTATGCAAGGATTGCATGATCTGACCCTTGGAGCTTCATTTGCAAAAAAACCTTTGGAAATAGCCACATACCAAGTCATCAGTGTGAATCAGAAGTACTGCAAAAATATTGGAATTTTCATTCCATAATAATATGTTGCTGCTTTGGAAAACAAGTAGAACACATACCAAGTGAGTACAAATTTCTCCTGTGCTAAAGTGATGCTATTTATGGGCTGAAAACATTTATGGATATATGGAAACTGGCTTTTATCATACATAGACCTGTGTAAAGATCACATAAAAGATTTAGGCATGAATGTATTTGAAAAGAGACAGAGCATGCTGTAAATTATTCATAGCCACAGGAAAATGGTGCACAGTAAAGAAGAAAGTGTCTAGAGACTAGCTTGATTGTTAGCAACCAACTACAAGGCTAGCTCAGGAGTGACACCAAAGCTGCCTGAACTAAGATTTATGTTTCTTTTGAGCCTATACTAAATACCATACTACAATTACACCTTCCTTAGCTTTGTATGTGAATTCAGTCCTCACACATCAATAAGAGAGCACAAGAGAATGCAACCTGATATAGATATAGCTAGATTGTTCACACACTGTTTCATCTATATCTATCTAGAAAGAAAGAAATAGAATGAATAGAATAGAATTAGAGGGTAGGGATCGGATACAGAGGGACCTAGACAAATTAGAGGATTGGGCAGAAAAAAACCTGATGAGGTTCAACAAGGACAAGTGCAGAGTCCTGCACTTAGGACGGAAGAATCCCATGCACTGCTACAGACTAGGGACCGAATGGCTAGGTAGCAGTTCTGCTGAAAAGGACCTAGGGGTCACAGTGGACGAGAAGCTGGATATGAGTCAACAGTGTGCTCTTGTTGCCAAGAAGGCTAACGGCATTTTGGGCTGTATAAGTAGGGGCATTGCCAGCAGATCGAGGAACGTGATCGTTCCCCTTTATTCGACATTGGTGAGGCCTCATCTGGAATACTGTGTCCAGTTTTGGGCCCCACACTACAAGAAAGGTTTCAGAATAGCAGCCGTGTTAGTCTGTATCTGCAAAAAGAAGAACAGGAGGACTTGTGGCACCTTAGAGACTAACAAATGTATTAGAGCATAAGCTTTCGTGGACTACAGCCGAAGAAGTGGGCTGTAGTCCACGAAAGCTTATGCTCTAATACATTTGTTAGTCTCTAAGGTGCCACAAGTCCTCCTGTTCTTCTTTTTACACTACAAGAAGGATGTGGAAAAATTGGAAAGAGTCCAGCGGAGGGCAACAAAAATGATTAGGGGTCTGGAGCACATGACTTATGAGGAGAGGCTGAGAGAACTGGGATTGTTTAGTCTCCAGAAGAGAAGAATGAGGGGGGATTTGATAGCAGCCTTCAACTACCTGAAGGGGGGTTCCAAAGAGGATGGAGCTCGGCTGTTCTCAGTGGTGGCAGATGACAGAACAAGGAGCAATGGTCTCAAGTTGCGGTGGGGGAGGTCCAGGGTGGATATCAGGAAAAACTATTTCACTAGGAGGGTGGTGAAACACTGGAATGCGTTACCTAGGGAGGTGGTGGAGTCTCCTTCCTTGGAGGTTTTTAAGGCCCGGCTTGACAAAGCCCTGGCTGGGATGATTTAGCTGGGAATTGGTCCTGCTTTGAGCAGGGGGTTGGACTAGATGACCTCTTGAGGTCCCTTCCAACTCTGATATTCTATGATTCTATTCTATGAATGTTTATAGTTCATTAAGGAAGCAACTCCAGCATCCACCTTCACACTTGCTGAGGTCCTTGGCAGCAGAACTGGTGCAGCATTGCTGGGCAAGTGGGGGGCTGGATTTGGGGAGATGCACAGTTTGTGCACCCCTTGCACAGCGAATACAGTGTGGCAAGGGCAGGCCAGGCAAAAGCCTGGGGTGGGTCTAGAATATCCTCTGCAGCAGGTTCAATTTGAGGGTTGCAAAAATAGTCACAACAGAATTCTTAAGGACACTAAAATATTTCTAACACAACTTCTTTGTCACATACCCTGCATGCATAAAGTTGTGGGGTGGTATGAAGGTTTTACTGGCACCCCTTTAGGATAACCAGCATAAACGACTCCTGACAACTGCTTGTGAATAATGCAACCATCCCAATAAAACCTTTCTACCCCACTGCACCATCAGTGCAACAGAAGTGAAGTTATCTCTTGGGTGCACATGGCAGCTGTTGAACACCACAAAGCAACATTAGAAAGTGAAGGAGAATATCATATCCATGTGGAACTGGAAAGGACATTTGGTAGGGCTACCTACTAATTCACCAACGCTTTCTACAGCAGTGGCTCACAAACTTTTCTATTGGTGGCCCCTTTCACATAGCAAGTCTCTGAGTGCAACTCCCCTTATAAATTAAAAACACTTTATAATATATTTAACACCATTATAAATGCTGGAGACAAAGTGGGGTTTGGGGTGGAGGTTGACAGCTCACGACCCCCATGTAATAACCTCACGACCCCCGAGGAGTCCTGACACCCAGTTTGAGAGCCCCTGTTCTACCTACAGTGTCCTGAGTTTTCCATGAGGATGACTCATCCAAGCACTTTCAATCTTCAGGGCACTGCATAACTTGAGAGATCATAGCTCAAGGCAGTATGGCTGCAGAATGCAATTAACAAAGGGCCAAATCCTGAGAAATATTGGACAACTCCTGAACACCTGCATCTCTCACTGAACCCAAGGGGAGCCACAGATGCTCAGAATTGAAGTCAGTGGGAGTCCAACCGTTTACTTTAATGGGAACTGGACTAGGACTCATCTAAAACTCACCTGTTTGTTGCCACACACGCAAATAAGCTGCGGAGGTTTGTTTTTTTACTTGATGCTGGCTTTGGCAGGTGATTAAACAATTCTTAACTTTCAAGGGAGATAAGAAATTAATTACTAAGGCATGTTAGATATATGATTTAAGAGCATTTAGTATTTCTATGGTAACTTTTTTTTTTGGTAGAATTGGGCAAGCTAGGGGAAAAAACAGACACATGAGTTATTTTTTCTGTATTTTGAATTGTAAATGAGATTATACAATGTCAATACAATTTAGAGCTGTAGTCAAGAAATTAGAAAATATGAGATATCAAGTGTTCATAAGAAATTTTGAATGAATGTTTAATAAGGAACCAGGGAGGGATTTAACTCTACTCTGACTCAAATATAAATGCCCAAGCTTATCATAACATTAATATATACAAATCAAACAATATATCTTAACTGTCTCCCCAGGGTAAAATAAAGAGGCATTAAGCAGGGACTTGTCTGTCATTGAAACTTTTATTAATAACAAATGTGGTTAAAAGGGGGTGATTTCCACTATTTAGAAAGCATTAAACTTCAGCAATCCAAATCAGAAAACTATATTTAGGAAACAAAAGAAGGAAGCATTGGGTAAACAAATTAAACTAGCCGACTGCAATGAGAGCCGGGAGGCTGGTAAAGCATCCTTCGCATGTTGCATTATAAGAAGATATTACTTTCAAATACTGTATTAAAGTTACTTAATACCCACCGAAACAAATATATGGAGGGGGAAGAGAACAGTGCTTCAGGCTGTGCAGCCAGAGAGGCGGTTTTCTCAGTGACAGTTGGAAACTTTGTCTAGTTTGGCAACAATTTTTAGCATAGTTCCCAAAGACAAATAAAAGTCATTGCCAAATGCAAGTTCCTGCTTGATTGACTGGCCGTGATGTTGGGCCTACTAATGAGAAACCTATTTGGTTGATGTAAAGTGTAACATTCTGGTCCTCTGAATAGAGCACAGTTAGGGCAGGGGTACTACCACCAGGTATAGGGAATAGTGGTTGGAGCTGGCTGCTATGAGTCCTGCCAAAGGTTTTAGGCCAGGGGATCGCCACTGTGCAGAGACCTTTTGGCTGTGCCTCTAGCCTACTCATGTTTCCATACTTTCAACTGCAAAGACACACACACTTAGCCACAATTTCAGATCTAGATCCAGATTTCAAGCACCATGAGAGCCCAGTGGGGTTCAGATCCAGGGTCTGGTACATTTTTATGAAGAAGATTTATCTTCTCCATCATTAAGGCTGCAATTAGCGTCTATTACAATCATCCCCCCAATAACTTTGGTTTGGAAATTTGGTTGGGTCCGGAGGTTGCCAAATGAGAGAAAAGAAGATATTTGCAAAGACTGGAGAATACTCAGACTGTTCTTGAGGTTCAGTCATTGGAAAATCATACAGTAAATACAACCACATTGCTCTTACCAACTATAGATAAATGCATATATCATCACAACAGGACAACTTTGACTCTGACGTGTAATAGATACTATTCATTCATCAATAATCTCAAAATAGAAACACAATATAGTCAGTTTATAAGGGCAAAAGGAACCAATGTAATCATCTAGTCTGTCACCCTGTATAACATGTGTCATAGGACATCTCTGAGTTAATTCCTGCTTCAAATAGAGTGTATCTTTCAGGAAACCAACTAATCTGGATTTTAAAAAAATCCAGTGATGAAGAATCCATCACAACCTTGCAAATTTTCCAAAGGTTAATTTTCCTCACTTAAAAATATGCATCTTATTGTGTCTGAAAAAGACACAGCCCTTTTGGACCAGGTTTTCAGGTCTGGCTCCGCTGTGAAATGATGGTACAGGACCTGAGGTGAGTAGAAAAGTTGGCTTATAGTCACCATTGTACTTCCCTGACCCCACGAATGTCAAGGCCCCCAATACCCCCCAGTGTAAGGTAGAGTGTCCTCAGGGTAAAGGCCACCTAGGGTCTGGTACATTGGTGGGCAATGATACAGCACAAGATCATCCAATCACACCTTCACCCAACATGTTTTCTGTATGCTCTGGGGAAAGGAATGGCGGCATAGAGCCAGCTATGGAAACCTTGTGACACTGGGAGATTTCTCCATGCAAGGGGGAATCCCTAGCTATTTTGTTAAGGTACCTTTCTATCCCCTTTAAATTTGTAGGGGCAGGAGCCAATGATAGACCCTTTTATATGTACAGTTTAATACCAGTTGGATCAGCCTCAAATGTAAGTCCTCAAACTTACATACGTCTTTAATGTTATAAACTTTCCTATCCAAGTATGTACACAACATTATTCTTAAGGAAAAGTAATTCTAAGTACTTTACCAAAATTCTGTCCATTATACATAATTTAGTGTTATATATATATCAATAGCAGAAAAAAATTCTTCTGGGGATAATGAAGAGGAAAAATTCTTCTGGGGATAATGAAGAGGAAAATTTCAGCATTATTTATATAATGCTATTTTTTCTCTTAACATTAGTCCCTAGAATATTTTTCTGATATTAATATTAATACTTTAATACTTTAAATGACATTTAATAAATAAAAAAATTCCAACACAATCAGTGGGTTCGTGTGAAAGTTTTATGTTTGATGACTGAATAGATCTTCAGCTAATGTAAATCACCATATTATGTTGGCAGTGTAAGATTAGGACAGCCTTCACTTTTCCATTCCTTGCTTTGAAGTGTTTGTTTTTTTGCAAATGACGTGACAGGTAACTAGAGTAAATTATTGCCACTGAGCAACCTTACCTCTTTTTTCTTAATTAACTTTTGTTTATTTCATTTTTGCAATAGTAAAATTGTGGCACTTTGCAAAATTTGATTCTGAATATCAGAACATAGGACACAGAACTTGATGGGACCTCATGCGTCATTGAGTCCAATTCCCTGCTATCACAGACAACACTGTCCTATAATCCTGAACAAGAGCTCTGTGTAAGCTCGAAAGCATGTCTTTTTCACCAACAGAAGTTGGTCCAATAAAAGATATACCTCATCTGCCTTCTCTATTAAATATCCTGGGACCAACATGGCTACAACACTGCAAAGATAAAACTCAAAGATATTTAGAGCATGGGGTTTGCTTTGGGCCATTTTCTATTTAGAATGACTTCTTAAATTTTGCTTTTTGACATGTGAGTAACTAGAATGTAGGTAACATTAGAGATGATTTTCGAAGAGGAGAAAAGGCATTTGTTGTGTGAAGAAGTTCTTGGTTTACAGCAGGTCATTATATATACTCTTGTTTAATTCCATAAAGACCGTTCTGTTGTAGTTCACTGTATTGTATCCATTCACATCTTTAGATTGTGAGCTCTTCAGAGCAGGAATTTTATTCATTTTTTAGTGTATTCCACGTTTTATAAAATACTGAGCGTGCTTAAAAACACTTAAAATGCAGTCATGAACAAACAGACAGTAATAATAGCCACTTGGAAAAAAAACCCGGAAAAGGTTATAAGAAGTTGGAAATATAAAATTAAATGGTCTGATCCTGTAAAATAAGAGAATATGAGCCAGCATCTTTCCCTTTGTGCTACTCTAGTGGTGTAACAAGTCAGAGCTTCTCAGCTGAGAATCTCCTGGTATCGGGGAGTCATTGGCAGACAGAGTAAGTAGAGCCTCCTATTCCACCCCACGCCAAGAATTCTGGCATACGATGTATGACAAAGGCATATTGTGTGCATATCTTAACTGGTACTACACTGCGACTATTCTCAGCTGGCAGATGGCCCTTGGGGGGGAGGGGAAGGAGGGACTGTTATGAGCCTGGTATGCTTTAAAGCAATCCCAGTGTAGAACTAGGTCCACAATCAGGAAGCTGCAACTGGTCTCTTTGTGGCCACCCCATGCTCTGCTGTGCTCAGTGGATACTGGGTGTAACTCAGTCCCTTACTCTTCACGTTCATGCTTCTGTACTTTGCTCATTGATTTCCTGTTACTAAAACACAGACCAACATGGGTTATGCTATAGTGGCTGATGCCTCAGCCACAATTCAAAGAGCCTTTGCACTTGTTCAAGGGTGGCTTTAAATTAGCCATTTTTCATCCAGAGAACATTTTTCTTAGCCCTTTCCTTGGAAACTCTGAAAGTAAAAGAGCTGCCTCCTGTATGCTTTGTGTAACTTGGTCAAAAGCTGTGGTAATGATATAATCATGGCTTGCAAAGGCAGTATTTCAGCACGAGGTGTTTCAAGGCAACAACTTCTGCAGTCAGAATGACAATGGTATTTATAGCAGGAAATCCCTTGCAAGAAAAATATCTGCCCACTACAGACAGCAATAAAGTAAAAATTGTGCCTGAAGCATAATTCTTCCTAAGGCAGATCAGTAAATATCTGAGTCACAGAACCATTAACATACCTGTAAGTGGTAAGAATTTGCCATTCTACAAAAAAGTTGTTGACAATATGTATCGGTGCTTTAGAGATAAGTAGATTTTTACTGAGGAATTATGGATTACAGTCTGTTGTGGCATAATAAAATGTGGGGAATCAAAATGTATGATTGTTTGACCAGTCAGTGGTGTACTGTTCTTAGATTTTTAAGAGTTGAAGGTTATGCTATTGTATTATTTCCAAGATAATGTTCCCTTGAGTTTTTGCAAAAGGTCTTTATGTCACAAATGACTTACATTTGACTTATGACCTCAAAAGTTGGAACATGAACTCCTTTTACACCATTAGGAGTTGAAGGCAGTGCCATATGTCTTTCAAAAATAAACTAATTATCTCTAGGGTTGAAATACCATCTCAGATTTAACCCCTGACCTCAATATCACAATAACTTTGTGTTCTTAGTAAACTCATTGGTTAGACAGGTACCGCCACTAGTTCTACACTCATAAGAGCAGATTTTCCTTTCACACTCATGTAAATTAAGAATAACTCAGATGAAGTCAATGGGGAAGCACTAGGAGAAAATTGGTGTGAGAGGAAAATCAACCACAAACATTTATCTACCTTCATAGGGTGAAATCCTATCCCCATTAATGCCAATGAGAATTTTGCCATTGATATTAATGGGATCAGGATTTTACCCAGGGAAATTAACACAAAGGTAGGTAAAACAAGACAACAGGGTGGGTTGTAATGTGTAATTGGTGCACACTCTTAATATATGTTGCAGTGTGACCAGTAATGCAAAGCTGATTAGATTCGATGGGCGAAATTCAGCAGGGACGTACACGGTGCTCTGTGCTACAAGGACCAAATTCAGTGAAGTCAATGGGAGTTGCCCCTGCTTATCCGATGGCTGAATTTGTGTCTTCCCGAGCACCTTCCCTACAGGTCAGAAAAGCTTTTCTTTTCAGAGTAGCTGTCCATATTACTGTTTATACTGCATATCTAAACTGAAGTGGGAGGATAGGGCAGGGATTCTCTCAAGGAAACACAAACAGACCAGTTTTTCTGGGGACAAGAGTTTTGCCCTCAGGGAAGGAAGGTAGTGGAGCGGATCGGGAAAGGCAGGAAAGGGAAGTAGGAGGGAATAAATCCAAAGATTAATTTTTTTAAAAATCACTTTCCTTTCCACAGTTTACTAGCCCAATCTTCACTGTTTTGGGGTAGGTTTTTCTCTTCTTTTTTTTATGTAGATTTTTGAATTTTTCTGCTGAAGGGAGTGAGAAATGGATTTAGCTTCATTGGCGCTGGCAAACAACTTGAAAATTAAAGGGCAAAGAAACAAATCAGAATCGAGGGATTATAGTGACCAATCAGAATTTGCATAGTCACAGTATAGTGACTAAGAAATAGCCTGTAGCCTTCCATGGGCTCAGGGCCAAGGCACCCCCTGTGGTGGCGTGGGGGATTAGTATGCTGACAAAGCTGTTGGGTGGCCTGGCTGGAGGTGACACAACTGCGTAAATGGCAGTTCAAACCTCTTGGGTGAGGGTTCAACACCAACAGGCAGTTTGTAGCTCCTGGCTGAGGACTGCGCAGTCAAGCTGCCTACGGCTTTGGCCTTCTAGGTGGGGGCTGAGTGATTAAACAGTCTCTCAGGCCTCCTAGCTGGAGTAAACAACTACAGTGGAGTCACATCTTATGCGGGGGTTAGGTTCTAAATCAGTGTGTAAGGCGAAAATCGCGTATAGTCAAAATTACCCTTGAAAATCCCTTAAATTGCCCATAAAGTACAATATACTGTACATGGTTTTGTGTATACAGCCCTGTACGGTAATATGTATAAATGGATATGTATACAGTAATATACAGTATATAATAAAGAGTACATATGCAAAATATAATTTTACAGTACTGTATTTTTAATTACGGGGTAATTACAGGTAGTAATTACAGGGGGCCGTCAGGGCTTGATGTCGACCCAGGAGACGGAGGTGACGGAGAGTGAGTCGTAGACGAAGTGGTTGGCTCTGGTTCAGCTCGAGAAGTTGATTGTGTAGGCTCATCTGCTGCTGGTTGTTTTTCCTTGAAAAACATGGTGATCGGCAACTGTCGCTGTTGTCTCTTGAGCTGCTCAAACATTTCTTGATATGGTCTCAAATCATCCGTAATACTACGTGTGATTTTGAGGCTTTGTTCCATAGAGGGATCGTATTCAGAAATTAAACCATTTAAGTGTTTCGTTGCTTGGAACACTTCAGCAAATTTATGAAGATTCCAACTTGCTGGCTCTTCCTGTTCGTCATCATCATCTTCATCTTCTGTAGACGATTTTATCAGTTCCTCTGACTCTTCGTTAGTCAATGTTTCTCTATGGCTCTCAATTAATTCTTCAATTTCTTCCTCAAGGATGTCGATGAAGCCATCATCACCCACTTGCCTGGCCACCTGAACAATGCATTTCACTTCTTTGTCAATGGTCGGGAAACCCTTAAAATCATTCACACATTCTTCCCATAGGTTTCGCCAACATGCATTGACTGTTTCAGGCTTGATTGCATCCATTGCCTGTTCATTATAAGTGATGCAATCAGCAATGTTGAAGGACTTCCAACACTCCATCACATTAAGATTGGGATTTGCATCCATAGCGTTACTTATCCATGAGAACATAAGCCTCGTGTACGTGGCCTTGAAACAACAAATCACGCCCTGATTGAGAGGTTGGAGGATGGAGGTGGTATTGTGGGGGAGAAAGATGACTTCGAGGTCATTATGTGCAAACTGGAGTGCCGCAGGGTGGCCAGGAGCATTGTCTACGATTAGCAACACTTTAAAGTCAAGTCCTTTCTCTTTGAGATACCGCTTTACCTCTGGAATGAAACACTTGTGGATCCAATCCAGAAATAATGCTGCCATCACCCAAGCCTTTTTATTCGATTGCCAGAACACAGGCAGGAGATTTTTGTTCTTGCCTTTTAGGGCACGGGGATTTGCAGCCCTGTAGAGCAAGCCCAGCTTTATTAAATGCCCAGCCGCATTGCCACAAAACAACACAGCCATACGGTCTTTAGCTGCTTTGAAGCCAGGAGCTTGTCTTTCTGATTTCAAAATGTAAGTGTGGTTGGGCATTTTTTTCCAGAAGAGCCCAGTCTCGTCAGCATTAAAAACTTGTTCTGGAAGATAGCCCTTTTCTTCTATGATTTTCTTTAATTGTTTGGGGTAGGCTTTTGCTGTCTCTTCATTGGCAGATGCAGCTTCACCAGTAGTCTGCACGTTTTTGAGGTTGAAGCGGTTCCTAAAACTGTTAAGGCAACCTTGGCTGGCTTTGAATTCCTTCTTATCAGAAGGCTGTCCCTCTTCGGCAGGAGGTTTGAACAGCGTGTAGAGGCTAAGAGCCTTTTCTTGCAACATGTTGCCATTGATAGGCACACGTTTACGGTTCATGTCTTCCAGCCATAAGTTTAATGCCTTTTCAGTCTTCACTAAAGTCTTATCACGTATCTGACTCATCACATTAGCAATTATTGGAGCACTTGATGCCACGGCTTGATGAATTTCTCTCTCTCGAATCTTGACGGCACAGATGCTAGATTCGTTGCGGCCATATTTATGCGCCACGTTGGAAACCGACATACTGTCTCTCAATAAGTCCAACATAGCCAGTTTTTCCTCCAGCATTGGAACAGATCACTGTTTCTTCAGTTGAGCACCAGATGAAGTAGTTGGCTTGCGTTTAGGGGCCATGTTGTATGAAAAATATGTATCTTTAAACACTAGAATCACACTCAGCGTGGCGAGATGCTCACAGTACGATAGGCACGCGGGAACTGAGACCGACTGAGGGAACAGCAGATTCACGTCTCCCATCTCACACTCACTCCAGGGCATACGCTCATTGGGTGGAATCGCCCGCAATATTTACAGGTATCTTGTTGTTTTTCTTTTTTTTGCCGAGCGCGTATAGTTGAATGCGTGTAAGTTAAATGCGCGTATGATGCGACTCACCTGTATGGTCTATGGCTCCGGCCTCTGGGTAGAGAGCTGAGCAGTTAAACAGTCTATAGCTCAGAGCTCCCAGGGAAGGGCAGATTAAGCAATGCCATCTGGCCTCCTGGATAGACTGAGCACTGAAACAGTCTATAGCTCCAGCCTCCTAGCTGGAGCAAACAACAATAATCTATGGCTCAGGACTTCTAGGATGAGGGCTGAGCTGGCCACAGTGAATGGCTTGGGCCACTTGGTAGAGGGCTGAACAAATAAACAGTCAATATCTCTGGCCTTCCGGCCTAAAGGTTAGGGCACCCAGCCTCACATGTGGGGCAAAGGGTAGTGGGACCCAGGCCCGCCCTACTCCACTGGGTCCTAGCCGAGGGCCCTTGGAGGGACAGGCAGTCCCATCATGGGGTTTGCGGGTGAAACATGGAGTCACTGCCTCACTCCCTGGCAGCACAACAGAACCAAAGTCTCGTTTCCCTGGGCTACTTCCTACTGGCTCTTGGTGGAGCTGTTCCGTCGCTGCTGGGGCCTGGCTCTCAGTGTCATTGTCTGACGGTCCTTCTTCCACTCCTTCCGCGGTGTCACCTGCCTCCCAAGATGGTGGCTTGCCTCTTCTCCCCACCACCAGTCGCAGGCTCTGATAGTGGCTCAGCTCCCTGGGAGGGCCATCTGCCTTCTTCCCTGGTCCGACCCCAACTGAGCTACAGCGCTCTGCTTTTATACTTCCTGTGCCGCCCTGGCACTTCCGTTGAAGGGGGCAGGGTTAGCTGTGCCCAACAGGGTGAGTTAACCCTCTCTGTACTGGAGTGAGGCCACTTGTGCTGCACTACATAGCCATAAACTGATTATGGAAAACCTTTCACTCTGACCAGTTACATTGTGGCTAGAATATAGGGCTCCACATATCGTACGGTTACTGGAAAAATAATTGTGCAATCATTGTGCAATTTATATACCCACAACTAGAGTGCAAGGAATAGACTAAAGGGAAAACTGCAGTTATGCATCCGTAACCATTCAGTTGCCTTGCACTTTCTGACTGAGAGAACTCCACCTCCTTACAATACAGAATAAACACAAGCACATTCTCTTGTTGTCTGTCACAGCATTCCCTAGAATACATAAAACATTTGGTTGCTGATGTTACAAATGGAAATTGCAGCAACGTAAACGTGATTATTAAGGTGATAATTTCAAAACAAAAAAACCCAAACCTTTCATCCTCCCAAAGGTGCCCTGTTTCCTTAGGAAAGGATGCAATAATACACTGACTAATAAAGAAGACCAATATTAATTTTTCAAGACAGGTGGCATTGTAATTGTGAGAGATGCTAGCAGAGATATGACATTTGAACCAGTGAGATTGTTATTATTATTATCATTATCATAACAGCAAATGGACTCATGATGACATACAGATCTATACAAAGACAAGGCTCTGCCCTGAGGTGGTTACAATCTAAGTTAAAAATACAGATCTCTTTCATGCCAGACAGGTTCTTGTATAAATAGGTATTTTTTTTGGGTGTGTGTACTAACATCAATATTCAGCAATTACATTTTTTTTATTTTACCCTTCAAAATCTTTGATCTTTCTAAGGAGCTTCTTGCCAAATAGAATCTCATTCTCACAGATGCCTAATTCATCAGCACTTCTGTAATTATCACAGCAGAATGATGGAATGATACAACTCAGAGATTCTGGTGCATACAGTAACTACACCATGCATTCAATTATATATTTGTACTACCATTCTGTAGTTGTCTTAGATTATAGACAGACAGATGGTCAGATGCCAGCTGATGGACATGGGAAAAGAACCTGATTATGACAGACAGACTGGAAGAAAAGGAATATATTTAATTGTCATACTTCGGACACACTGGTAATTTCATATTGTTCCAGTAATACTGGAAAATTGAGTAACATTGAATAGCACCTTTAGCAATAGGGGACAAGTACTTCAATAATAGTGGGGCTGGAAACCCACTGGAGTGAAGAAAGGGGTAAGAAATTGCTATGGATCTTTGGGGAGATCAATTAATTTTAATGGAGGCTGTGGGTCCTCAGCTCCTCTGTCTATCAGACACAAGGGCTCTTCTAGCATAAACTGGCAGAGCTCTATGGAAACTAACAGAGCTACATTAACATCAGCTGAGGATCCAGCATCAGTTGGCTCCCCAAAAACGGAGGGGTTAAAGATTAGTGAGCACCTCTGAAATGTACCTGAGAGCAAATAACCTCTAGAAATGAACCTGAGAAACTTTGCTCTTTTAATTTAGTTCTTTGATGCACTATGCAAGAGAAAATGAACACAATGCACATACAGTGACTATGGTGCACAGTGTCTTGAGGAACAGTCACTATAAAATGAAATGTGGAAATCTGAAGTTTAATTGAGCTGTTGTCTAATGATGTAATTCCCTTTTCTAATAATCCAATAACTATTCTAGGAATCGCAGCCTGTAACAACTGAGAGCTCTTCAGGTAATTCTCTTCTATCTGGCATGGAGGTATCGAACGCTAATGTGGACACGCATTGGAGCCATACTCAAGTGGCATGAAAATTCTTCAGAAAGAAAAGATATTTGTAGAGATAAGGATGTTTGTCTCATCCCATGTAATCAATTCATTCACCACAAACAACTTACCATTCAAAATACGCCATCCACATGTTATTTCATTGTCTGGTTGCTGAGGTTCAGTAGAGATGCTCAACATGTTTTGTTTGAGAAAAAAAATCAAGAAAATTTTGAAAACAAGAAAATGTTCATGGACAATTTTGGTGGTTTTTTTTTTTTTTTTTTACATTTTCCAGTTTTTTTTGGTGGGGAAAAAACATTTTTAATGCCCCCCCTCCATTTATTCCTTTCTCACTGGTTTCCAGTGGCAAAAAGGAAAAAAAAAAAGTGAAGGGGGATAGAGGAGAGAAAAGGAAGAAAGGGAAATAAAAGAGTAGATTAAAAAAAAACATGCAAAAATAGAACTTAGAAAGTTTTCATTTTTTGGTTTTTCAAGACAGAAAAAAGTTTTTTCATTGAGAAATTGGGAAATTTTCACAGAAAATCAAAACCATTATTTTTTGGGGGGGGAGGGAAAACATTGTGTGGAAAAATCCTCACAGTTTTTCAGCCAGCTCTGTGGATTGCAGAACTAGAGCTATTTAGAAACAATCTGAGTGAGCAAGGAAGAGAATGTGCCCACTAGCTCATTCAGTGCTACATTTAAATTGTGGCTTTCATTCAAATGGATCCCAAACTTTTCACTCTCTAACCTGATTGTACGCAATTGGAATCCTTTTTCCTCATCACAGAAGCCCATCCAACTCTGGGTTGAGATGATGCAGCTCTTTAACCTTAGACAGTAATATTGCTCAGTAGTTCAGGACAGCAAATGAAGAATATTGTATCTTTAAGGAGAAGAGGAGTTGACACAGGCATAATGTATTTGCCCAAATTGCAACACAGCTCAGCCATTGGAGTCAACACCATTCTTTTGCAAAAAGTGCCATGGAATTTTTAATGACTGCAAATGATCAGGGCCTTGGTTTTAAGTTACTATGAAAGCTAGAGAGCAAAGGTAGTTCTGAGACCTTCCAAACATTCAAACACACAACTGCTTGATAGCTATACATTCAGTACATTGACCTCACTTTCTTCTTGGATCTGAAAGTCTACATTGCAATCAGATAAAGTGGTAAAAAACAAAGATAATATATAATAATGGGAAAAAAATCTTTAAAAACACATGGTTTGGTGAAAGAAGACTGCTGCTGCTGCTATCAGCTTTGAGGTTTTGCTCATGGTCCCAGAAGCCCCCTTTCTACATATCATAGGTTTAATTCTTTTCTGAGCTACACATGTGCAACCCCACCAAACTTAGTAGGGTTTGGAGAATATAATTGAGAGCAGAATTTGGCCCAGGATTTTCACAATTTTCTTGCATCCACCATTCATGTGCTTCTCATGCAAACAAGCAGGAAATGCAATGAGGAGAGAGATGATTGGCATCCAGAAAAATCTGCACTTCTTTCTAGTGCATTTCTGCAGCAGGCCTTGCTGTCACTGTGGTTAGGGACTGTGATGTATTTTGAGCTGGGAGGAACATATCGCTGCTTTCTGTGATTGTTTACAGACATAACTGTCCATGACCTTAATGTTGCAAATAATTTCTCCTGAAAGGAAAGGCATCAATACAATACTAGTAAAAATCCCATAAAATGCAGAACCTAATGACGTTATACTTTTTTTCCCATATCCAAACACTAGTATCTGATGTGTAGGTCATCCCGTCCAGCAGAGAAGCCTACAGAAAGAGGTCAAAGATGCAGGAAAACTCTGGGAGGTTCCCCTCCTGGAGTTTCCTTTCTAGTGTTCTCTCAGAGCAGATGATGTTTGCCTGCATACAGAATGGGTAGAATTTCTGTCACCCAACCACATGGAACTTAGTGGCTCCAAATGGATGTCTTGTGCTTCTCTAGATCCCACTTTTTTCTCTTTGATGGAGCTGTGTTGCTGTGGAATCAGTGGCTCTTCAGCTGGTGCCTTGCTTTGGAACAGCCAGAGCTTGGAGGGTTGTACAGCAAAGTTACTATTGACTCTGTCAATAACAACTCTGCTCTGGAATCTCTGTCAGGCTCTCCGGGGAGAAGATGTACATCCCTATTGACCCCAACCCATCTTCTGCCTTTGGTCCATCCCTATCCATTTGTGGATCTTCAGCCTACAGAAAAGGTTCTACAGAGTCTGGGGATGGGAGGAGATAAGGAAGGGCATGCTGTGGGCCATGCTATACATTAAGACAGAAGTGGGGGCATTTACTTATATTAAAAGGAGTTTCCACCTGAACAAACTGCTCCTTGACATAGTGGAAACCTGACCAATTTGAGGCAAAAAGCCAAACATTTCGTTTTTATTGGAACATGATTTTTGGCTAGTTTTACAAGAAACAAGAGTCTTTTTTGGCCTTGCATGGGCCTAGCTTATGCCTGCTGACCCACAAATCTGTATAAAATAATAGTTACAGATGAGGCGATGACTCCTGTGAGCTTGCCAAGAATAAAAATACCCATGGTTAACCCCACTCTATGAGAAGGGCTACAGAAAGATCAGATGACTGCATGGAATGGAACTCAGTTACAAAGCCATTCTCCTTCAGTTGAACTCTAGCTCACATCCGGTGATGATTGAAAGTTGTGACCATCTGATGGCTGGGTGGTAACCTGTGAAATTCTTTCTATACTGTAGCATCCTAGATGCATACAATACTCTATGAGCTAGATGGAGATCTCGGTTCAGTTCCTGGTGGGCAGGTTTTCCTGGCACATAAATCACCACTCCAGTTGACATTAATTGGAGCCTTTGTTGCAGTCTCAATGGAGAGACTAAGGATTTAATGGGCACTGAGAGTGAATTATCCCCACAAGCATAGAGGTGGTCCCTACAGAGCTTCACTGAGACACATTGGCAGGGTGGTGGTGGGGAGGGCGGTGGAGCCAGTAGTGCTGTTATTTGTTTTGTTGGCTAAAGGACTATAACCTCCCAGGCTGTCAATCCAGCACTAAATTCACTTATGGTTTTAAAGAGAGCAAAACATAAGGATCACTGAAGGAGAGGAATGTACATCCCGGCATGAAGGTGATATCAATAGCTCTGCACTCAGATGTCCAAAACCTGCCCTGAAAAAAATACTGGTAATAAGTCAAAATTCATCCTAGGCTGAATTTGGGCCAAATGTGTGAGATCATTAGCTGGTGTAAACTGGTGAAGCCCCCTTGACGTTAATGGATTTAGGCTAACTTACACCAACTGAACTCTGGCCCAATGTGTGCCATTTTTGGGGAGCTAAATGAATTCACCAGTTACTTAGTAATGTAATCTATATTTATTG
The DNA here is from genome assembly GCF_011386835.1 of Chrysemys picta bellii. Lineage (NCBI taxonomy): Eukaryota > Metazoa > Chordata > Testudines > Emydidae > Chrysemys > Chrysemys picta. The sequence goes on along the minus strand of NC_088797.1, from coordinate 113,913,632 downwards.
TCGGTACAAAATAGGCAAATGTCAAATACCTGCATTTTTTAAACTAAACCTGTTTAAAATCAAACTAAATAAATGTTCTACCAAGGTACAATTTACCTCTACCACTCCACAGTTCCCTTTTCTTTCCATTTATTAGGATTTAGCCTAAGTGTGAATCACATGGATTTTTGTAGATTGCAGGAGTTAGAAATAATAAAAGAATGCTTTGGGAATGTGTCATCTCTTCACAGATCTAAGTCAGTCGCTCCAGGATTTCTCAAAGCTAACTGCTTACATGTTAGCTATCTATCGTTGTATCCACTTTGTGCCCAAAACAATTTATTTTAAGATTGACTATAAAAGCAAGACATCACTTAATTGTCTGGCTGTAAAATATGTAAAGTATTGCACTACTGGGGCTCATTAACAAAAGCATAGATGCTGTTTAGTAATCCACAAGGTGATACTTGTTAATGAACATTGCAAATTATCCTACTAACTACCTAAAGATTAATAATAGATATGTCTGCTGCAACAAACAAGTCTGAAGTCCTTGGAGAAAACTGGAGGGAGTGGATAATAAGGGCACAGCAGACATTTTTATATTTACAATTTTGGTACTGAAGCCCAAATGTCCTTTAGTGTTCGTTTTATGTCTGTTGTAATACGGCTCTAATAGTAAAATTCTGGACTAAAATTACTATCCACAGATACTCTTATTAAAGATAATGGAAGATTTAAAGCCCTATTCATAAGAATTTAGTGACTGTGGCTCCGATTCAGCAAAGCACTTAAGCACATGCTTGATTCCCATTGATTCAATGAGAGTTAAGCAGCTCTTTAAGTTCCTTGCCGAATCAGGGCCTAAGGCCTGATCCATAGCCCGCTGACATCAATGGGAGTCTTTCCATTGACTTCTGTGGGCTTTGGAGTCAATATTTCATATGGCACATTTTCTGCATAATGGTTTCCATCGCTTACTAGGACTCCCCTAGGTATAAATCAAAAGTTTTAGTTATTTACATGATGTTCTGAAACCCCAAAGAAAGGAAAGTAAGAAGAAAAAAAGGGGTTTATGAGCTTTAATGAGTAAAATAAAATCTCTCCAGATTTAAAAGTTGTGCATCAGGTAGTTGCTCAATCTACATTGTCGTGTGTTGACATGACTTTGGAGGATGGCACATAATAGAAGGTCATAATTCACAGTGAGAAGAATACCAGATTTTTAACAGGGTTAGGTTATCATACTCTCGCTGTTGACGGGGGACATCTGTAATTAGGAAATTATGTCATAGTGAATTAAATGCTTATTAAAGTGAAGGACTAATTGAACTGGCTTGAGCCAGGTGTAGTTTGGACAGGCTTGTATTTGGTTCACTAATGAATTGCATGTCTGACCTGATCTAAAGCTCTTTGAATGAATAGAAACCCTCCCAACTGAATTCCACAGGCTTTGGATCAGATCCCTAACAGTACAAATGAGGTTCTTACAATTTCGAAGTCTTTAGCAAAGTCTGCCAAGTCATCTGGAACTCTGCCAAAGTCTATCGTGACTTCTGAAAAAAGATCAGGAAAAAGATGAATCCATCACAGTTCCAGTTGTCACATTCATATCTTTCAAGATGAAAGGCTGATTCACCTACACAATACACCTAAGATCCCTCCTCCATCAAAGATTAAAAACTCATTTATTTCTATCCAGCACAGTATCATAACCATGAAGTGCGCGTAAAAGTATTCAGGGAAAGACAATGATTCATAACCCGAGAAACATACAGAATACATATAATAATGCAATTTAATTTGAGCATGGAAGCTCACACTGATCACTGTACTGTAGCCTTCCAAAAGGACTCGGACCCCCTGTCAGTTTGCCTCCTGAAAAAAGCACACTTGTGTTTTAACATTATCTAAATAAATAAATTAATGATTTTCACAGGCAGTGCTACCTAGATCTTGAGGAAGCCAGTTAGCACGTTCATAGATGCAAGGTTGGGAATGAATCATGTTATAATTATAATACAGTGATGAGACGCTTTTGCTGTGTTTGATTCCATTCAAATCTCTCATTGGTGAAAAACATATGCTGATACAAAATATACATCTTCTACACACAGGGTTCAGTTCTGCCAGGTGCTGACTGAGTGCCTCCCATGAGGGAGTTATGGGCTTTCACAACCTAACCTTGCAGTGTGGAGCCCTGAGTCAACCCACTACTGCAGCTCTCATTGGAGGGTCGGATCAGACTCTTAGAATAAGTGCCTGAACTACTGTGGTCAATGGGAATATGATTAGATCCTTGTTCAATACATCAAGCCTATTTATCCTATTAATCATCATCAACATTTTAGTCCTAAAGGAAACTCCTGCCACCTGGACAAGCCGCTTGCGGAGATTGAAGACATAATAAAATCAAAGTCAAAACAAATATGAAGATGACCTGCTATAGCAGAAAAGGGAGACAATTATAATGACTATAGTACCACTAGAAATACAAAATGTTTTCTTCTCTTAATGACAGAGAAGATTTACCAAGAGTTTAAGTCACTTAAATTGCAGGAATTCAATTGCAAATACCAACATGAACGTACTGTGCATACAACATTAAAAAAACAACAACAGTTGCCTGGGTTATTATTTTTAAGGAGTAAGGATCTGAACTTGACATTACAAAATGGAGAACAGCATTTTACTCTCCTTTTTATCTTTTACAAATGAGTAGGGCTTTAATTAAACAAATTAATTTTGTAAATGGAAGCCTTATTTGACTTTGAATAGGTGCTAATACAACTCTAAGCAAACTATGTTACCATACTTGACTCTAGGTACACACTGTACAGTGGGTCTCATTCTGATCTCATTAACACTGATGGAAATCAGGAGTACCTCAACTGAAGTGACTGTTGTCATACTAGTGTAAAACCAGTATAAATGAGAGAAGAAATAAAAAGCACCCAGATACTACAGTGATGGCTGCCCGTGGAAATGGTCATAATAATAGTAAATAACTAAAAGCTATTGCCATATATCGATGACTTGGGAAAGTGTAGAGTTTTTCAAAATCTCTCCTCTAGGGGAAGGTTCCTGGCCACATATTTTGCTCTTTGGCAAGTTAACATACCAGGAAAAATAAATACCCTGCCACCAGTTGTGGGATCAATGGAAAAAGAGATCACCTTGTAAATCTGCCTTTAAAAGATGTTTTATGGCTTTCATCTGGAAACCCATCATTTAATTTCTTAGCTCATTCCAGTGGCCTCTGTGTAAGTTTTTAAAGGCACAGCATTTTACTAACAAATAGTAATAAGTATGTATGCTTATGTGTGTGCATTCATTTGGTAAGTTTACAAATATCCTGATGATGTAACTTGGTTGTGTTGACACATTAACCTAATGAGAAGAGATTCCCACCATGTCATCATTAGACAAAAATGTGCAAAGTAGATATTTACCTCATATTAACTTGTAAGTGGTTGGATACAGATAATACACACTTCTGTGTGAGATATTGCATTTAAGTATATTTCAAGTTTAGAAGTCTCTTCTCAAGTAAGCATTCAATAAATCCTACAATCACGTTTTCAATCATGATTTCGTAATTAATTAAATACTATTGCACTTTGCAACAGCAGCTGTATTAACTGACTACCAGAGCAACATAGTCAATAGGCTATAACACTGAACTCATAGTATCGTAATGGTTGATATGATTTTGATTAATACATGATTTTACATATCCATGCAGTTCTTTTCTTTTCATACCTACACCAAACACTCACACAATGACTGCATTGCTTGTTTGCAAAATCATACATTCTTATTCACATTAACTAGTACCTTATTCCACAAGAACTTTCATTGACTTCAATGGAAAGTATTATTTAACATGATCTAGGCCCTGATCGAAAGCCCAGTTAAATCTCTGGAAAGACATATTTGGATCAGGCCCTTACTACAAATACTACTTCTCTGTGGGCAGCCACAAACTATAATAATTTACTATCTTCCCAGGTTGTCTTGGCAGGGAGAAAGGCATGAAGTGCACACAAAAAGCACCAGAATCTAGGTTCGAAAAGTTCATTTTTACCCAGTGAATTTAGGCAAATCACCCACCATAACAGACTGTTCCTTTAGCCAGTCAGTATTTTTTTAGCACCACAGTGCCCCACAGCACTATTCAAGATATTGTTTAAGCACATTATAAATGTGCATTTTCTAATGCTGTTTACAAGGCAAACTACACACAACATGCAGAATATACGGTAATCACATTAGTAAGACTATTTGATAACACTGCTTCTGTTACTGGAGAGATTTGTGCTAAAAGTTTACCTACTAACACCCATTCCTAGCACTCCTAGCCTGAACCCTGTCACAGGAGCTCACAGGCATGCTGGAGTCTGTGTGAATTATGGAAAGTAAGAAGGCATCACCCTTTGGTCTCAGCTGAAAAAATTGCTGAGTAGATGTTTGGGCTTGGGCAGGAGCATAAGCTCTGGGGTATTATAAGTGGGGCATTGTCAGCAGATCGAGGGACGTGATCATTCCCCTCTATTCGGCATTGAGGAGGCCTTTATGCAACACTGGTGAGGCCTCATCTGGAGTACTGTGTCCAGTTTTGGGTCCCCCACTACAAGAAGGATGTGGAAAAATTGGAAAGAGTCCAGCGGAGGGCAACAAAAATAATGAGGGGGCTGGAGCCCATGACTTATGAGGAGAGGCTCAGGGAATTGGGATTGTTTAGTCTGCAGAAGAGGCGAATGAGCGGGGATTTGATAGCTGCATTCAACTACCTGAAAGGGGGTTCCAAAGAGGATGGATCTAGACTGTTCTCAGTGGTAGCAAATGACAGAACAAGGAGTAATGGTCTCAAGTTGCAGTGGGCGAGGTTTAGGTTGGATATTAGGAAAAACTTTTTCACTAGGACGGTGGTGAAGCACTGGAATGGGTTACCTAGGGAGGTGGTGGAATCTCCTTCCTTAGAGATTTTTAAGGTCAGATTTGACAAAGCCCTGGCTGGGATGATTTAGTTGGGAATTGGTTCTGCTTTGAGCAGGGGGTTGGACTAGATGACCTCCTGAGGTCCCTTCCAACCCTGATATTCTATGATGCTATGATACTTGACGTGCCTCCATATTAATATGTATTTTAAATATTTAAATCACGTCATATTAATTCGTCTACATGCTTCCACCCACATTCTCTACAGCCACATAATAGTAGCATCTCTTTTTTCCTTTCATCATGTATACCTTTAATGAACTATATTCTAAGCTGACTCAACAGAGGTTTTCCCAGGAGATTTTGAAGCTTCATGCTAGGAAAAGCAGGTGTTCCAAGAGATTCACTAGAAATTGGTCACTAGCAAATTAGACGTGCACTTTGGCAGGTAAAGCATTTGGACACTGTTTACTGACAATGGACTCCAATTGGCATATCTGAAGAATTCAGGGGATTTAACTGGCAACGGGAATTTGGTCATACCCGTGCTATACTGACAGAGCAACAGGAAGACAGAGCTAACAGCGAAGAGACTGCGCCCCAAGGAGGTGTCCTCTGAACGGATCCCTTTTTAGCAAACCTGGAGCACAGGGACGATCATTCACAGGGGTGCCTGCCAACATAAGCCCTGTCTGGGTGCAGAACCAAAATGCTGCTGCCGACAAGGAGAGACCTGCTGCAGCCAGAAGTAATGGGAAATTGTGGAATGGAGATGGCGAACAGTGAGAGGAATATATGCATGGGCTTGGCTCCTGGGGTGACTGGGAGACAACTGGCAGACTCTTAGCATGTAACACTGGCCCTGTTTCTTATCATGGTGTCTATTTGCCACATCACTTCTTGCTAGTGAAACAGTGACTGTTTCATATACTAATGTGCATATAAGATACTTGTTGGGGATGACTAGTGGGTAAAGGAAGGCACAGTCCTTGAGTGGGAAGTATGAGCACCCACAGAGGATGAAGTCCAATAGTACACTCTTTACAGAGCATCAGGAACAAATGCAGCTAGAACTAGTGTTTCTGCTCTGGGATCACTTTGACTCCTCACTTTGGTTCACTCTGAGGATATTACCCTAAGTTATAGTTGAGCCAGTTTTACAAATCAGCACAGGGCAGGATATGAACCCAGGAATAGAAAAAATAAACCCTAACATTTTACAAATTTTATTTCGACTGCAAGACAGCTGAACAAAATATATCCCAGAGTATATAATAAATGCTCAATACTTTTATTCCATAGAAACATAAAACTTAATACACCCATGGTAGAAAGCATAAGTGTTGCAGTTTTTATAACGAACAAACATAACAAAAATTACACTGGGAACCCTTAAAACTTGTCTTTTGTTGCTATAACAGTTCAAACATTATTTGTGATAATTGTACATTATGAATATAGGGAAGCGTGCAAATTATGGTAAATGCAGTAAATGGCAACTTTTAGGGGTATCATATATTTGATGATGGAAGTATATCCAAGCACATTAGTCACAAAAAATAATTTATTCAATGAATTTAGCCTCTTTTCTACTCTCCAAATGTCCCTGAGCAGGTTTTGATTTTAAATATTTATTCAAATTTACTTAATTAATTCTTTTATGAAGTGTTACTTTTTTATGCAAAGAGTTCACTGCAACTATTTGATATTCAAAAGTTGAGCTATGTTGATTAGTTGTGATTGGTTACATATGACACATGGTATTGTTAATGATTCCTGATTGGCTGACAATTATTCTCATAAACAGGAAAAAGGCATTAGGAAGTCACTGGGCCTTTGAATTTCATTGTAAGAGAGATAGCAGATGAGAAGGATGGGCTCATTTTATGAGATTGTAAACTTTTGAATTCCTTGGCCATACAGGCTTTTACCCAAGTGCTGTTTCTAGCAAAATTAGGTGACTGGGATGTACTGGTTGGATGATGAGTTTAAGTTTAATTTTCTCATATGATATTTACACAAAGTAATTTTGCATTCATGTGTGGTCATAGTGTGTATGGGTCTAGGGAAGATGGAAACATTAGCTCCCAGTTGTGTCCATTAATGAGACTATTATTCTCCCCTTGTTCCTGCCAAATGCCGGTGCCATGATAGTAGGGTATAGAGGGAGAGTCGGGGAATCTATATCATTTGAAACTTCATAAATTATAATTAGTACCTTGATTTTCATTACAAATTGAACTCTGGGCCAGCGCAGAATATGGAACACTGGAATCCTATGCTCTCACCAACCTGCCCTACTCAAGTGAAAGTAAAACTGATGGGGGGCAACAGATGGAGATGGGGGCTTAGCCTCCTACTCTTCCTAAGTCACATTATATCGTGAGAAAACCCCAAAAGTGATCAAACAAAATGGGGTGAGCGTGTGTTAAATGGAGCCCTATAGTCCTGTGGCCATTATAGGTATTCTTTGCATATTAGTCTCCATTTCTACACATGTGCATTTAGAGCTTTGGGCAGGTATTGACAAAAATCTGAATACATTACACCTCTGCTTCCTAATTACAGTGGTGACAGCGGAAGACAAAGAATATACATGAGATCTGAGCAAGGTGTTAAATCATAATAACATATGTTCACACCATGCCCTGTTCCTGTATACAATATGAAAAAATCCCACTAATTAAGGTTACTTTGTCAGACTGATAGGTAATTACCAGAACAAACCTTCTAACCTCATGGCCCTGAGCAGCAGAAGGTCAAAAATAATGGTGTTGTCCTTTAGAGACCCCAATGATGTCTGGGTAAGAAAGGCAAAAAAATACCTGGCAACTTTACACAGAGGAATTTTAAGTTTCTCTGCATACTGTCTAAAGCTTCTAAAACATACTGCTTAGATTCATATTTCTTTCAGTTTACAGGACATTCTGAATTTAATCTCTCTGTCCACTAGCCTACACTGATTTCAGTTGAGGGTCACTAAAGTTAAAAGAGATAACAGCTCCATTGCAGCCTTTCTGCTTTAGAGGTCAATGAAAAGTTTCTCAGGATGCATAATTCAAAAATAGTATATATTTTTACATGAAAGCTTGTTAGACAAGTTTGATTTTTTTTCATCCTATGACTTAAAAAATTCTCTTTGATTAATTAAGATGAAGAGGACTAAGATGTTGAAAACTTCCCTGAAAATGAGTAGCATTCTTAAAGAACCACAGTCAACAATGAACTTATTCCCATAGTATGAACCTGTAATTTTGTTGGTTCAACAAGAAATAAGTATTTAAGACAACTGCTATGAAATACTGGTGACATTTAGGAGGCCTATTAGCACTTCATCAAATTAACAATATAGTTCTAATTCCCTTGAGTGTCATATGTGTTTTTCTTATAATACTGGCTGATTCTCACCTGCATTAATGAGGTGGGACTATTGCCAAAAATATGCAAATAAAAATTTAGGGGACCTTGCTTTTGTAAATTAAGATACTTTGGAATCCTTACTTAAATTTTAGAGGGTTTTTTTTTATTTACAATGAACATTTTCTCTAGCTTATGTCAAAAATGAACAAATTCTTCATTGTTAAATTACTTGCCTAAGTGCTGGAAAATATTAATATGTAAATAGTCGAAACTCTAAATTCCTGAAGTCTGTACTATCTGAATTGTCACTGTCGAGGTGTCAAGTTTTTGGTTACGTTCTCCCCAGGAATTTAAATATAGTTCTGCCATCAAAGTAGAGAGCTTCCTTTTCTAAATAGCATGTCATGTAGTTCCCTGATAATGTGTACAAACATGTCACATTTTGACAGCTTTGTCCAAAATTAAAAATTAACTCAGAATCATTCTAAAAGCAGTAAACTTGGTATTTAAGACACATACACATGGGATAAGAATATAACATTTATAATACTAACAAGCTGTAATTTTCTCTCTTTTTATTAAAAAAAAAAATCAACAGAACATTGAATATACCAACCAATTTAGAACTTCATCTGTAGAGCTCAGAGGACTCTAAATTAACCTGGTAGGTAGCCTTTATTGGGAAGTGAGGATATCTTATGTATATTTATAGGTTTTATATTTATATTTTAAGGCCAAAAGGGACAATTATGATCATGTGGACTGATCTCCTGCATAATACAACCATAGATTTCACCCTATAGTTCTTGCATCAGCTCAGCAACTTGAGGTTGAACTAGAGTGTATATTTTAGAAAGTCACACAATCCTGATTATATAAGTTAATGATGGGCAAATTGGTTCAAATGAACCACCTCTGAAATGGTATCTCTAGCTTCCCCCAGCCTGAACTTAACCTGAATCTTTAAGGTTTTAATAAGATTGTATAAGCACAGTCTTTATTTGAGTCACTCCCTGTAACTCCACTACTCCATACCAGTTCTCCTTCTGCAGTCTCCAGCATATCTCCTGGCCTCCCCCTTCCTTCTTTTCTTTCATTTCCTGGGGCAGTCTTTATACCGCCAATGAACAGGAAGGGAGGAGAAAATTTTAGCTAATAATGCAAGTCTCCAGTTAGCTAGGAAAGCTGCAGTTTCTGGAGAATACAGTTTGCTTCTATGGCTTTTATGCTCCTATTCATAAGCACTTTTAGAGAGAACTTAATATAATTAATATGAAAACTCATGCAGTGTTTCTATGCATCACCAAAGCTGAATTGTCATTCAGCAATATATGCTACCTCTGCAAGCAAAATTTGACTCATTCCCATAGAACACAATATATGCATCCAGAAAAGGAATACAGAATAAGGATAATGAGATGGAACCTAGGCACTTAAGGCCAGGTTTTTAAAGGGATTTAAGTGCCTCTTTAAAAAACAGAGAGGAACCTAGGCACTTCTGAAAATTCAATTAGGCACTTATATGCATCTTTGGGTGCCTAAATACCTTTAAAAATCTGGCCTGTTGTGTATTGGAATAGCGTAGTATTCCAATAATAACTTGTGAGTCCTCTAGTGGTGCTCACTAGTCCTCTAGTGATGCTCATCCTCTAGTCAGGGCCAGCTCCAGGCACCAGCTTACCAAGCAGGTGCTTGGGGCGGCCACACCAGAGAGGGGCGGCACGTCCGGCTCTTCGGCATCAATTCGGCAGTGGGTCCCTCACTCTCGCTCGGAGCAAAGGACCTCCTGCCGAAGTGCCGCAGATCACGCTCGCGTCTTTTTGTTTGTTTGTTTGTTTTGCGAGGGGCGGGGGGGGTGGCTGCTTGGGGCGGCAAAACCCTGGAGCCGGCCCTGCCTCTAGTGGTGCTCATTCTATGTTTTAAAGCCACCAGAGCCGAATCTGAGCAGCAGAGTTGTTACGTTTTACTGTGTAATTTCATTGACTTCAGTAGAGTCAGTCCTGATTTAAACTAGTGCAAGGTTAGAATCAGGCCCCCATCTTTCCTCAAAGAACAGTAAGCTTTTTATACTGTATAAGGTTATACCTAAAACCACTTACACTCTCTGCTTTGCCAATTGTACTGACTACTCAGCAATGGATTTAGCACTGAGAGATTAAATGAAAGGAGTCATATTATGTGGGAGGACAATGAATAACCTTAGATTCTCTGATGATATTGACCTCATAGCATTGACCAAACAGGATTTACCAAAAGGTAGACCAGGAAAGCAGAAACTTTCGCCAAAGATCAGCAAGGAGAAGACAAAAAATGTTGTCAACTGGAAGACATCAGGAGGAGGCAAAGATTAAACCCAGAGACAAAGAACTAGAACATGTGGAAAATTTTTCCTCCTTTGGAGGATAGGATTAAAATTCAAAATGATCTGGATAAACTGGATAAATGGTCTGAAGTAAATAGGATGATTTAATAAGGACAAATACAAAGTACTCTATTTAGGAAGGAACAATCAGTTGCACACACACAAAATGGGAAATGCCTGCCTACGAAGGAGTACTGCAGAAAGGGATCTGGGGGTCATAGTGGACCACAAGCTAAATATGAGTCAACAGTGTAACGCTGTTGCAAAAAAAGCGAACATAATTCTGGGATGTATTAACAGTTTTGGAAGCAAGACATAAGAAGTAATTCTTCTGCTCTACTCTGTGCTGATTAGGCCTCAACTGGAGTAGTGTGTCCAGTTCTGAGCGCCACATTTCAGGAAGAATGTGGACAAATTGTGGACAAATTGGAGAGAGTCCAGAGAAGAGCAACAAAAATGATTAAAGGTCTAGAAAACATGACCTATGAGGGAATATTGAAAAAATTGGGTTTGTTTAGTCTGGAAAAGAGAAGACTGAGGGGGGACATGATAAAAGTTTTCAAGTACATAAAAGGTTATTACAAGGAGGAGGGAGAAAAAAATGTTTTTCTTAACCTCTGAGGATAGGACAAGAAGCAATGGGCTTAACTTGCCGCAAGGGAAGTTTAGGTTGGACATTAGGAAAAACTTCCTAACTGTCAGGGTGGTGAAGCACTGGAATAAATTGCCATTGGAGGCTGTGGAATCTCCATCATTGGAGATTTTTAAGAGCAGGCTAGACAAACACTTGTCAGGGATGGTTTAGATAATACTTAGTCCTGCTATGAGTTCAGGAGACTGGACTAGATGACCTCTCAAAGTCCCTTCCAGTCCTATGATTCTATGATTTTTCCCTCCCAGCTTATCTCCTGAGACTTATGCCTACTGGATACTGCAGTGAGATCATAATATTGAATGTATGACATCACATTCAAGTTCCTTACAAGCTGTTGTCATGGACATAGGGTTATGATTTTTCTGTGCAAGTGAAGCTGGAGCTTGAGCAGGAAATGTTATTATTCAAATACAAGCAACTGAAATGAAATCAAAAGGGAACAGAGAAAATGACTTGCAAAACAATAGTTGTTCAGTGCAATTGTTCATTTTTCCTCTAAGTTTGCTCTAGTCTGAACATTCCCCTATAAGGGCCTCTGCCTTGGGCTGTTAGAGGACAATACAAGATGCCAGTACAGGAGAGAGTTTCTCTTCTCAGACCCAATCACAGAGGCCATAAACATTCCTCCTGTGGGTATAATGGTAGTCTTCAGCGAGGCCACATGCTTCCTTCTCCTTTCTTTGTCTTCCCATTGGACTGGGGAGGGGGGAGAGCGAGAGAAGAGAGGAGAAAACATTACTTAAGCCTTTGAAAAAGTTCCACTCCGAATCACTCCTTTCCATTTTGTAGTCAGTGCCCTAACAAAACCGCTTATGTTTAGTGGCACGATGAATGACTCTTCCCATCATTTTAGTTACGACTAAACCTTGCTCTCCTGCAAGGAGATCATCAGTCATTACTTTTAGTGATCATTGATGGGCATGGCACTTTATGGTATGTAAAAAATGGTTTTAAGTACATCAGAAGCAGGAAGCCTGCCAAACAATCAGTGAGTCACTGGACAATCCAGGAGCAATCAAGGAAGAAAAGGCCATTGTGGAGAAGCTAAATGAATTATTTGCATTGGTCTTTACTAGAGTGGGATGTGAGAGAGATTCCCACATCTTTTTAGATGACAAATCTCTGGAACTGTCCCAGATTGAGATGCCAGTAGAGGATGTTTTGATACAAACTGATAAATTTAACAGTAATAAGTCACCAGCACCAGATGATATTCACCCAAGAATTCTGAAGAAACTCAAATATGAAATCGCAGAACTACTACCTGTGGTATGTAACGCATCACTTAAATCAGCCTCTGTACCAGATGACTGGAGGATAGATAACAGTAATGCTGATTCTTAAAAAAAGTCTCCATAGGCAATCCTGGCAATTATAGGCTGGTAAACCTAACTTCAGTACTAGGCAGATTGGTTGAAATTATAATAAAGACCGGAATTATCAGACATATAGATGAACATGATATATTGGGGAGGAGTCAACATGGCTTTTGTAAAGGGAAATTATGCCTCACCAATCTATTAAAATTCTTTGAGGGGGTCAACAAGCATGTGGACAAGGGTGATCCAGTTGATAAAGTGTACTTGAACTTTCAGAAAGCCTATGATAAGGCCCCGCACCAAAGGGTCTTAATCAAACTAAGCAGTCATGGGATCAGAGGGAAGGTCCCCTCAGAGATCAGTAACTGATTAAAAAACAAAGAAACAAAGAGTAGGAATCAATGGTCACTTTTCACAATGGAAAGAGGTACATAGCAGGGTCCCTCGAGAATCTGTACTGGGACCTGTGCTATTCAATATATTCATAAATAATCTGAAAAAGGGGGTAAACAGTGAGGTGGCAAAGTTTGCAGACAATATTAAATTATTCAAGAAAGTTAAGTCTAAAGGTGACTGTGAAGAGTTACAAAGAGATCTCACAAACGTAGGTGACACTGGGCAACAAAATGTCAGATGAAATTCAATGTTGATAAATGCAAACTAATGCATATCAGAAAACATAATCCCAACTATACCTACAAAATGATGGGGTCTAAATTAGCTGTTACCACAGAAGAAAGCAATCTTGAAGTCTTGGACTGTTCTTTGAAAACATCTGCTCAATATGCAGTGGCAGCCAAGGAAAGGCATAGATAATATGACTGAAAAATATCATAATGCCACTATATAAATCCATGTACACCCACACCTCGAATACTGCATGCAGGTCTGGTCACCCCATTTCAAAAAAGATATATTGAAACTGCAAAAGGTTCAGAGAGGGACAATTAAAATGATTAGGGGAGAGATTAAAAAGACTGGTACTGAAAAGAAACAACTAAGGGGAGATATGAAAGAGGACTATAAAATCATGACTGGTGTGGAGAGAGTGAATTGGGAAGTGTTATTTAACCCCTTTGCCTAACACAAGAACCAGGGACACCCAATGAAACGAATAGGCAGCAAGTTTAAAACAAACATAAAGAAGTACACCTCTACCTCGATATAACGTTGTCCTCGGGAGCCAAAAAAATCTTACTGCGTTATAGGTGAAATTGCGTTATATCTAACTTGGTTTGATCTGCTGGAGTGCGCAGGCCCCACCCCCGGAGCGCTGCTTTACCACGTTATATCCGAATTCGTGTTATATCGGGTCGCCTTATATCGGGGTAGAGGTGTACTTCTTTACCCAGGCACAGTCAACCTGTGGAACTTGTTGCCAGGGGAAGTTGAAGGTCAAAAGTATAAGTGGGTTAAAAAAAGAATTAGATAAGTTCATGAAGAATCTTGGCTAATAGCAACCCCATGTTCTGGGTGTTCCTAAACTTCTGACCGGCACTGGACAACAGGGGATGGATCACTTGATAATTGCCCTGTTTCTGTTCATTTTCACTGAAGCATCTGGCACCAGCAATTGTTAGAAGACAAGATATTGGGCTAGGTAGACCATTAGTCTGTCCCAGTATGGCCATTCTTATGTTTATAAGAGGAACTAACTGCCTTGAAGAGCTTACAACCCAGAGGCACAAACCCTGAATTTCCAGTACAGATGATGGACAAGAAGTGACATGTGGATGTTAGGTATTTATTCACCTGCATTATCTCAGTTAACATAGCATCTAAGCAGGGCAATACAGTGGGAGAGCAAGAGTAAGAGAGAAAAGAGGCTGAGAAATTGGCTAACCTTAACATGGAAGCTCTTTGGGACATAAGAGATAACGGGAGCTATCGGAAGAAAATCTTCTTTGGCTTGTTTGGGTGGGTTAAATAAGAAAATGAAGTCAGCGGTTGTTGGTGTAAGTGGTATTGTGGAGAAGTTTAAACTTCATGTGGAGGGAAAGGGGTACATCTGTGCTTCAAAGGAAGCAGGTGATGCATCTCTTTCATTTTGAGAGGCTAATCTGGTGAGGGAACTCTACCTTTGTGTGTGTGCATGCATAGATGGAACACCAAATAGTTTCAAGTGGACTGCCTAATACTTGGAGGACTGGCGTTAAAGTCAAAATGGGGGTGGGGGGTTGTCAACTGCCCTTCTCCTTTCCCCAGTGTGAGTCAGAAACTGGCCCTATGGTAACTCTGAGTCACCTTTGTGCTCCATGAATTCTGAGTCCATGCAAGCTCCTGCCCAACCCCTGGCATAAGTCAGAGCAGCCTCGGGGCTCCTCTGTATTGCTTCTTATGGCTCCCTGTGGGTTGTGGAAAACACAGAAGAGGCATAGTGCCGTGCAATCAGTTCACTACTCTGGGAGCGGGCTCAGTGTAGATGCCTTATGAAAATTCTACAGTTGCTGGAGGCCCCGGTACAAGGGATATTCTCAGCAGACCATTTCTGCTCTCTTCAAGGACCCTTTACACTGCTAGCACCAAGTTTTAACTTGGCCATATTTTAACTGAGAATCCGATGCACGAGATTAACCTAGCAACATGACTTCATTAAATATGTGACGTGAAATGCCGGTGGGTTTTGCCATTATTAGCACTGCAGAATCATGGTCCAATACAGTGTTAAGTACTGTAAATGAAAAATACATTTCCTCAAGGTTGCATCTATAAATGTATGCACATGTGTTATGGATTTCATCAGGATCATTATATAGAAAAATATTCCACTCCTACGAAAATCATTGTTTTTTTAAATAGCACTGGTGACACCAAATGCTCTGCTTATTGCAATGATTATTTCCTATCTCGTAAAAAAGTCTATTGTAAAGGCAAACAGCTGTAGCTCAGGATAGGCAAGCATCCTCCCTCTTGTTTGTGGCCAGACAAAATGGTTGTAACACAGACATTTATGCTTTTGGAATATGAAGCACGAAGTAGTTGTAAATCAGTGCCCATAGGTAACAAGTACTCCACTCATTAATAGATTTCCCTAGTCTCTCATAAAATAACTTTGAAAGTATCTCCTGGGACAGGGTGGGGAAAGTCTGTTTTATGACTCATTAATAGCCTACTACCTTGTGAATCTCTAGAATAACTGTTTTACCCCCAAAGCTATTGGATTACGTATGTAAAAACAGCAGATGATACAATGAATATACAGTTTGCAGTGAAAGTCCATGGGCTTGAATCATCCCCACTGGGGCCACTGCATACAAGCCAGGGCGGAATCAAGCCCTGTATTTACATTTTCACATTTTAGTCTTTAGCAGCAGCCAAAAAGGGACACGGTCAGAAGGGGGGGGGGGAATTGCTCATGGCGTACAACAGGAAATGAGAGATAAAAGAGTAAAATGTAAAATTTCAGAGGGAACATTTTTGGATATTTAGGATACTTATGAATGCTTGTTTCAGATAAAACAGTACTTTCGACTAGTCATTAATAATCTATTTCAACATCTTCAAGAATAGGCACCAAATTCACTGCTGGTGTAAGGATACATAACTCCAAAGAAGTCAGTAAAATTGTGCCCGCTTGCGTCACAGGTGAATTTGGTCCTGGAAGTCTATCATGATATGCTGAAATATTTTATTCATCTGTAATTTATAAATACCTGATTGTGAAAGACAATGCAGTTGGCTGAGAAAGTGTTATGTGATAGAAAATAGTTTTGTGTTCTTGCCCAATATTTGGTTAACAATTTACAAAGAGATCCATTTGTAATTGGCTTTGATAAGATCACATGAGACTTGTGGGTAAACCATAAATTTCCACGGTCTGTACAACTAGCTCTCAAGAGCACTAAAACCATACCACTCATTGCTATAAAAAACAAACACCATTATTCTTTTGACATATTTTAAGATGTGTTCCTAACATGTTACCATCTTTATATTTTTTGCTAAAGGAGTAGAGTAACTTCCAAACACAGAATGGAAAAATACTGGGCACACAAAGTATGGCATTTTCCTTTAGCAGGCTCATCTGCTGCTGTATGTCCACACACATTGGGCATGAAAATACTCCTTGGGGAAACTCACACATCATAAAAGAATGTGAGGGAAACTTCAAGGGGAAGGACTTGAATGGTCTGTTATTCAAGACAAGCAGGAATGTATCTGCAAAAATAAGTCAATGGTAAGGACCCAATCCTGCAAAGTGCTGAGTGACCTCAATTCCTATTAAAATTAATGGGAACCAGGGGTGCTCAGCATCTGACCCTGAAGCAAAATATTTGTTTACACCCCAAAGTGTTGGGTTGCTGTTAGACTCACCTGAACATTTTATTGTGAAACTCATCAGTGGTGTCTAACAAATGTGTCAATTGAATGTTTTATCTCAGGAAGAGAGAGAGCTATCATGTCTAGAGGTTGGGAGAGTTTAAAGGGTTTTGGTAGCATTACCTCTAAAAATTGTCTGTCTCAGATTCTGTTCTTAAAAGGTAATTAAAATATCGATAATTTGAAATAATTTATATTCTAGTAGGCCGAGATATGCCAGTTGGGTCATCCATATGAAAACAGACCTCTTTTTAAATACCGCAATCAATTCCCCTTTATGTCTTTTCCCCTTCAGACTAAATAATCCCAATTTGATGATTAATTTTTTGTATTATAATATTGTCCAAAGGCTGCGATCAGATTGGGGCCCCATTATGCTAGGGATTGTGCAAAGAAACAGTAAGAGACACTCCCTGTTCTGAAGACAGGATGCAACAAGTGGGTATAACACACAATCATAGGGGCTGGGGGAGGGAAGAGAAGCAGTACAGTGACAGCAACAATGGTTTAGACTCCTTTGCATTTTTAAACTGATAGGTTATAAACAAATACAACAGCTATGATCGCTGGGATTTATAGTCAAGGCTATCAAATGCACAAGCTCCATCTGACATTGATATATTATGATTAAAGATTATTATTTGTACTACTGTAGCACCTAAGAGCCCCAGTCATGGCCCAGGAACCCATTGTGCTAGGTGCTGTACAAACACATAAGCCTTCATTTTAGATAACATCTAAAATCATTTTATCTCTATGATCTTTAAAGTTGTTTCCCTATTTTGAATGTATTTGCAAAAATAAGTCAACGGTAAAAACCCAGTCCTACAAAGTGCTGAGTGACCTCAATTCCTCTTAAAATTAATGGGAACCAGGGGTGCTCAGCATCTGACCCTAAAGCAAAATATTTGTTTACACCTCAAAGTGTTGGGTTGCTGTTAGACTCACCTGAACATTTTATTGTGAAACTCATCAGTGATGTCTAACAAATCTGCTAACTGAATGTTTTATCTCAGGAAGAGAGAGAGCTATCATGCCTAGAGGTTGGGAGAGTTTAAAGGGTTTTGGTAACATCTAACAATCTGTCAGTAAGGCAGAGGTTGGTGCTTTAAGGAAAAGAACAAGGTGTTTTATGCTAATGGCTTTATACTTCTTTTTTTTTTCTGTCTGAGGCTTGGGTTTATGTTTGTAACAAAGTAAATACAGCCTAGAAGAGATAAAATCTTAATCTCTGTGAAATTTAGTGTGGAATATAAACATTAATCCAACCTCTGTGACCTTACTAAAAATGAGTACTTGATCTGCTCCCACTGAAGTCAGTGGCAAAACTCCCATTGACTTCAGTTGTTCAGGAACAGGACTGTAACAAAGAGTAAAACCATGTGCTTGGACTATTGGACATTGTGCATATTGCTCTTCTCATTGGGGGTTTGATTCAATGCCCCCTGGAGTGAAGGGGCAGATCCTCAGGTGGTTTAAATTGTCCTGGCTTTCATGGAGCTATGACAATTTACACCAGTTGAGGATCTGCCCCAATGAACTCCTTCAATAGACATTGGAGCAGACACCAGTAGACAGATCCTTGTGTTAATGACAAAATCCCGGAGGCATTTGCTACCCAAAATTTTAATTGTGGCAGGCACAGCTGCACATTTATTTTCTCATTGCAGTGTCTTACCCTGCTGTTGTCAAGATGTGTCATTCAAATGGGATGTGACAGAAACAACGTGGCCTGATGGAAGCCACTCCTGCTGCAGGTAAAGTGATCTGGAAGAAATTTGAAAACAAGAAACATCTTTATATCTGCCCCCCACTATAATTTGATGTAGCAACTAGCAAATCCTCAGACTGAATACAGGAGAGTAAGAACAGTGCAGGTATTAATATATCTGCTCTTCCCACAGATTGGCAAGCAGCCTAAATCCACTGCTACCTGAAATTATGCCAACCTGTTCGGCACATCTGAATTTAAAACTAATCTCTTATTTGCAATCAAAGCATCTACAAAGCTGATGCTTGTAATGGGTTTTATTACACTGCATTAAATATTGTTGTTGAAATTTGCATTTGCAATGGCCAATTAGTATATTTATTTATTAGAATTTAGTCATGCTATTTCTAGTAAATGAAATGCAGCACATAAGAACATAAATAGGACTATTAGCTACATTCCCCTCTTTCCTCTTTTATAGCCTTCATTATTTTTGCACAAATGCCAGGATTTTTTTTTTGTGAAAAATTAAGTTTGCATGAAGACTTGCCCGCTCTCCAAAGCTGTGATGACATTCAATTTGATTGCGAGTTACACCACATTAAAAAAGACGTTTTTCTGAGAGCAGCGGTTAAAACCCAGACGCCTACACTTATTTACATTTGCAATGCTTTTGCCATGTATATAGTGATACAGTGAACTACTTAGCTTGTGGAATGAAAATAACTTGCGTCTGTGTTAAATGTCAGAAGAAATTGTAGCACTGATTAATAAGTAAAGAATACATAATTAGAAAAAAAAAGTTGGTCCTTGCAAAACTGCTGTGTGTCTAAATTGTCATTCATCCTTGCACATAATGAACAGATTGAAATAAATACAAGATGGGTCACATAATAAAATTTGCTTAACCCTTTTTAGTGGAGTATTCAGGTTTCAGAACAATATCACTTCTTACTATTTTACTTTAAATGAAGGATAGAATATTTCCATCATTACCTGGTTTATTAAGATCTGGTATGTGACCAAAGATGTTCTGCTTTGGCTCAAAATTATTGTTAATATGAATTAAATGTCATCTTAAATGCCTAGAAAAAAGATTTTATTTAACTTAACCTTTGGACTTATTTTACTTTTTCCTCTTATTCTCAGTCAGTTTGGATTAATTTAGGAGATCACAAATAAGAGAAAGTAGAGTGAGAAATGAGATGCACTAGAGACAGGAAGTTCAGATCCAGATTGGAAAATCCCCAAAGTTTAGATCCATGTTTTCTTTTAATCCTCTCTCTAATTATAATACTTCACTTATATGGAGCTTTACATTTTGAGGATCTCAAAGTGCTTTAAAAATTTAACACTGTAATATTCTGGTGAGCTAAGGACTATTTTACCTATTTTTGTTAAATCGATAAATTGAGGTCCTGATAGGTTAATCACTTGGAGTATGGAGCAAGCCAACATAAAAGGGCTTTTTTCTCCATGTGGAAACATTGTGGGCCTGAAGGGTGGAACCCTTAGCTCCAGTGGGCCAGGCTCTCTTGTACGGCAGGGCTGAGAACAGAGCACAGGGCATTATGGGGGAATGGCAGAAACAGTCCAAGGCTCCAGCCATTCTGGGTTTTGGCTCAGTTGATCCATCTTGTAAGTGTGCCCACTGACCACACCCATAATCTGCCCACAAGCCTTCTCTCAGCATAGAGGTGTGCAGATATTCTCTGTGGTGAGCAGGGGATGAAGAGGCCCTTCTGGAAGGGGTATCACCTGGTGCTGCTTCTTACACCCTCTACCTGCAGGTTTAAAGCTATTTCTGGGCCTTTAGCTGGTGAGTAGACTATCCTATGATCTTACCCAGTGCCTGGGCTGAAGTCACACAACTACAGTGGATCGATGGCAGAGACCTGAATCTAGAAGTCTCTGCTCTAACCACTATACAATATTTCCTCCCCGTCTGCCTATATATCTTGGCCAGCATTTAAAATATCTCATATCCTTATTGAAAAGTGACTCTCCAAAGAGTTCCCCTTATTTCAGACTGACTGTCAAGGAACATTTGCATTCATTTAACACACTGGTGTGTCTGAATGGACATGATTGTTGGCCCAAAGGTGGGATAGATTTAATTTTGCCAGAAACAGTCTCTCCCTTTAGCTTATGTTAGCATGAGCCTGTAAGAGGTATTTACAATTAGCAGCCATACCCCACAATAATTCTATAAAATTCCAAAGGACTGAATTAACAGATGATTTCCCAGCTTGGTGTAGGTACTTCAAAATGAGCTGTCAATTTTACTGTCGACAAATGCCAGCTGTAAACTAAATAAAACATAAACTATTCAAATGATATAACTGCCTACAAGCCATTATGTGCATTCTTTGTGGAATCTACCTTGGTGCAAATACAGGGGTAGAAAATGTTATTTTGTCAATGCCATTTAATTAATTAATTAATATTATTCATAAACACTTGTAGACAGAGCCATACGTATTCATGGATTTTAAAGTGAGAATAAAGACATGGCTCTTGTCCTGCAGAGTTTGCACTACTTGAAAATACTACAGTAATTACACACACAGGTCTGTTGATGATATATTTGTAAATCTTAAGAAATCAAGTATCTGAAACCAACATATTTTGGGCAGTGTAGAAAATTTGCAGGACTGGATACAAAGTTGTTAAGAAATGAAGTTTTAGCACATGAAGGAACATTGGATGTATCATAACAGAGCAGACCATTGGTCTTTCAAAGCTGGTATCTTGTTTCCAGTAGGGGCCAACATCTGATGCTTGAGCATCAGAGGAAAGTGAAAAACCCTTAATGCATTTAACCCAATTCTGCATTACCCCCCGTGGCTATCTGCAGTACCCTAAAGCACAATAATTGTTTACCTTTCTCTTAGCTTGCAAAACTACAAATGTTTTTAATAGCCATAACATTATCTATCCTTACAAATCAAAAAATTTGACTTGATGACATTTTTCAGTAGCAAATTCCATAGGCTGACTCTATGCTATATAAATTAGAATCAACAAAAGGAAATGCTAATTTAGACCTTAGTTTTAAATGTCTCTCTGTTCTTATATTATAAACCAAGATGAAAAAGGAAGGCCCAATCTGACTTCATCATAACCATCTTAATTTTAAATACCGCAATAAATTCCCATGATCTCTTCTCTCTCCTAGCAAAATAATCCCAATTCTTGAAATCTCTCAGCATGTTAATCCCACTGTACCTTTAACTATCTATGTTGTCTTTATGTGAGCCAGTCACAATTATATTTTTCTTAAGGCAAACATAACTGGGCCGGAAGTCCAAATGAAGACATAGCATTTCTCAGCAGAATGTCATTATGGACCTGATCTTGAGAGATGCTGAACACCTGCAATTTCCTTTAGCAACAGTACAGGATGTGGCCTTGTATTTTTGTATTA
Organism: Chrysemys picta bellii; assembly: GCF_011386835.1. NCBI lineage: Eukaryota > Metazoa > Chordata > Testudines > Emydidae > Chrysemys > Chrysemys picta. The sequence goes on along the minus strand of NC_088797.1, from coordinate 113,891,558 downwards.
CTTTCTATCTCTTTTTTAATTCACCCAAGCATTCTATTTACTTTTTAAACTGCTCTTCTACACAGCCTTCTCTGCTGTACAGGTATCTTTATTGATCTATTTATGATGACTTCTAACTCTTTCTCTTCCTAGGCTCAAGTAAATTCAGATCCCATGGCCCAGATCCAATGTATATTGAAGTCAATTGTCAGGCTTTTGCTGACTTAACCAGGGCTTTGGTTCAGGCCCCAGGAGCGTAGATGGGAAGGTTAAGGTACCTTACACCTTACACCACCCACATTTATCTATCTGGAGTTTCTTCATAGCCCTTCAGAGTTTTCCATTAACTGAAATTTCACCTAGAAAGATCAACAACTTGCTGCCTGCTTGCTCCTTGAAATCACCAATATATATGCTGGCCCTAATACCAATCCTAAGGCACCCACTCTGAACCTTTCTCCACTCTGAACCATAGCCATTCACTACAACAGTCTTATTTCTAGCCATTTAAAAAAAAGTATTGCAAAAAATTGCCCCTTATCCCATGATTTATTTATTTCCTTTTATACTAGGAATGGGCTCAAATCAAAAGCCCAGATCCAAACACACCTGAAATTTGGAGTCGTTTACTTCTGATTTGGATCAAAATTTTTAAGATGGGCCCTACCTCTGCTCAATATTCTTTTCGAGATATTATTAAAGAAGGATAAGGGATCCATTGTGCTATGTACTGCACAAACATAGTGAAAGACAGGATTTTTATTGCCCGTGATTTGTAACCAGGTAGATTTCACCCATGACCGTCTCTATCCTGTCGTGGTCTGTGCATGTTCTCTTCACTGTACAACTTTCCCTCACTCTGTACAATCTAAACTCTCTTTTCTTGTATAACATATACTCAGGGATCACCATATCCTATCAGTTTTTACTGGCCCATCCCTTTTCTGAGCTATCACTTCTGATGATCTCCTCTTGACAAGCTCAGGCATCATAATAACACAAAACTTACAAGATTGCAACTTCCCCTGGCAGCCATAGATAAGCTCAGGATTGTATGTGCTGAATGTTTTGGAATCTGTCCAGTAGAACACTAGTACTAGGCAAAAATAATATATTGACCAGTCAGCTGTACAAAGAGAATTCTACTGAATTTTAACCAAATTTCAGAGTCTTTGCAAAGGGTTTATGCAAGTTGTTCATATATGAATGCAGGGTTTAAGCATTTGTTAGATATATTTCATTAATAAATGCATATATATTGTACACATATACAGAGATATAGCCTATAATATATCTGGCCTGATTCATCCCTGTGTTAATTTAGATTTAAACCAGTGAGTTGCACCAGCATAAAACCAGAGCAATACAGTGGTGAATTAAACCCACTACACACACACTAATATGCAGATCTAATGACTGTAAACAGAAAGTGTGGGGCATTATGAGATTTCAATGTGTTCATAGTATAAGCAGTATTTGAGGTAACTATTGTACATATTTTAGTCCATCGCGTAAACAAGTACAACATCATATTTGTTGGTGGGTAGAATTACAATCTATAAAGAAATGAGGTGAGCAAAAAGAGTAAAATCTCTTAAGTATATGAGGTCTCCTCCTCCCCAAATTATAAAATAATTTTGCTTCAGATGTAAAGGCAGATTACTTCATGACAGTTGGCTTGTAAATGTATTAAATGGACAGAGGCATAGTGAGTGTCCTTCAAGATGAATTTCTTGTCATCTTTTCTTGTGAAAAGAGGTTTATCCCATCCCTTCAAAATCTGTAGGGTATCCTATTTTTTAGTCTCAAAAATATATTTGGCTTTCTTTGAAGATGAATAAAACTGAGATGCTATTATAGTCAGTTCCTACTTTGCAGCATCCAGAATTCCCTTTGCTATTAATACGCCAGAGAAACAGATTTCTTTGATTTTTTTTTAGTTTAGAAGATCAAAAGCTGTCAGAAATTGTTTCAAAAGAAAAATAAATCTTTGAGAAGTTGGATTTGAAATAATGAGTCTCCAGCATGTTGCACATACAGTACTTAGAACTGTTTAATGGTAGATGTTGTTATAATTGTTGTGTTTGTCTCTTTGCTATCACCATTCACTTAGATGATATATCAATTTTATTCCCCCCCTTTTCTGCAGGTACGTTATTATACAACAGGATATGAATGATGTATTTTGCAACTTCTAGCAAATATCTCCCCAGGTAAAGGAAAATAGGCCCGGTTTGGAGGGATGAGGAGAGGAGCAATACAGCTCTAGATTAATAGGGGGAAACAAAGCTTCTGAAATGCAGTTTGAAAACTACACAGATTTTTCAAACCATTGACATGCAAGTTTAGTTTTGCCCTAATATCAAAGCTTATTTTATATTTCATCATTGATATTTTGGAGATAAAGGAAGCATCGAGATGCAAGAGAGAGAGGAAATGGCTCCTTTTTATTTTCTGTTTTTGCTAGGAAAGGTCCCTGGCCCGAGCAATGCATTTCATGGGTGGTAAATCTTCGCACAAGTCTCGTGTGTGTTAAGACTGCAACAGATATTGCATTCTGTGTGCATACAATATGCCTGACCTCCATAGATCCATATGTGCTGTAGTACTTGGATGCATGGTAATTTTAGAGTCTGTCTGGATTAACCTCCTCAAGAAACATGGTCAGAAAATAGCTGTGCTGTAATGACTGAAAAACAGGGAATAAAAAAAAGACGGGGGAGACTAAAACAAGAGGATTAAATATTGATAAATGTTAGACCTTTTTGGAAACAGCCTTGAATTTGTATAGGTTAGCATGCAGCTAAACATCGAAATGTTATTGGGGCTTTCCATTTTTTCAGTGTTAAAGCTTTAAACCAATTTTAAATGTACAACCCAGCTCTAACTGTGCCACATTTACAACTGAATATTGGGGACAACATACGTTTATTCATGATCAAGGACATTTATAATTGTTATGCTGGCAAATAAATAAGCCAAAGACTTTTTTTTGGCAGGGAGGGGGCAGGAGAGAATACACTTTTAATTCCAAATTAAAATATTTAGTGCCTTATAAAGCAGTTGCTATTTAAACTGCCAATAATGTTTAACATGAATTTACTCACCACTGCCTATCCTCATACTGTATAATTTATAACACTAAGCCCTTTCAATACTCCAAAATGCCAGATAAACTTTTCTCATTTGCTCTTAATTTGGTCACGCAGGATAATACCAACATCTGAAGGCTCTTTAAACTGCTTTTTAAAATGCATTCCTGAAAGCACCACCAATGCCACCTCTGCTCCTTGTCATCTTCCATAATTATTTCCAATCCAAAGCGGTCCTTAATGCGCTTATTAATCTGGCATTCTCCTCAGTGTGAAGCACATTCAGCTCTATTAATTTTTAAAAACCCTTTTTTATGGGGGACTGCAGATGCTTGGCTATTACTGAAAAGCTATTAGAAGTTAACACCTTTCTCTCCCCAGAGACTGGCATCATCCTATGCCTCTAAATGCCACCCTATTTTACATTATCAGCTGCTAAGACTAAGTATTAGAGAATATTTTTTTTTACTTCTGAACTGTTAATGCTATTATTAGCTAATGGCAGAGTTCTGCATAGCGTATAGATACATACACTCTCTGTGTATATCTACAGCATATAGGTTTTTATTTATCAGTCTCTGAACAATGATGGCTCTCACTCCTTCCACTCACTAGAAGGGAATGCTCAGGTGAGCTGTGCTGACCTTACTCCGAAGAGTGAAGATTTTTTATGGTTTTTCTCAATGTGTATATTACATTCATGCCAATTTTTATAAGAGGAAAAAAGTGAAGAGACTGAAGTTGTTGTCTATCAACCCACAAACTGATGTATATTCGGAGGATTATTTCTTATAGAAATGGACCATGGCTTTGTCTCCATTGATCTGTGAACCTTCTCTGAAGGATTGGGAGTTAAAGGCATGTTAAAAATATTATAGAACACTATTTCTAAGATGGAAGCAAATATTGGGAATGGTCTTTCTTTCTGTCTTTCTTAAAAAAGCTTCAGATCTGGGCTATTCATTTCTTAGTCTAATGGCTGTTGTGCAAGTAGGACAATCCCCAATTCAATCCCAAGCATTGGCTGTTGTGTTCCTGGTTACGGGGAGTTCCTTAAATCCAAGCCTTATGGTATTATAGCTAGATGTGCCTATGAGCAAAACCCTGTGTATTCTCTGATTGTGGCAGTGGAATTTGCCATGAAATCCATTCTTTGCCTCAGAACTGTGCTCCAGAATCTCAGCTTTCATTTAAAAAAATGTTTTGTTTCTAGTCCTCATGATGGCGAAGAAAATGTCAAAACTATGAACCGTCTATTAAACCAACAAGACAAGAGACAGTCTCCCCCTCCACCCCCCAGGAAGACCTTGCGTCTATAGGGAGTGGTTTGGCTCAAGGTATTGGTAATGCCTTTGCATCTAGATCACTGTTTTGAATGCAGTCCAGGACAGTGATAGAAAGTCATTACTCTCTGGTCGCTATTTTGTGGCCTATGGGAAATGAGCACTGATAGTCTCAGTCCAATTCCTAGTGGACAGCTTTTCACATTATTAAAAGCAAACCAAAATTGCCACTATTGATACTCAATGAGCCCTCTGATGAGTATCCTAGGAGACGGCAGGTGTTGAACTGGCATGGAGACTGTCTGTTAGACATGTCCAGAGCTGGGCACTCTTGCTGCCAGTGTTGCAACAGTTCTGTAGATAAATAGGGCAAATTGGAGCGTGACCTTAATGGGACAGCCAAGGATTTTTCTCTTGACACAGGTCAATCCTTGGGTGGCATAGGGGCAGTGTACGTAGCTCTAAGCCACCTTGGATATGGGGCATGCCAGGGAGCAGAGGCAGAGAAAAGTTTATAGAGCACTGCCTGATCCTCAACTAGTGCAGCAGTTGCACAGGAGTGAAGCTGCTGGTGTACACAGCCTAGGATCGGGGTAATGGAAAAGTGGTATAGAAACACCTTTAGAGTCATAGAATATCAGGGATGGAAAGGACCTCAGGAGGTCATCTAGCCCAACCCCCTGCTCAAAGCAGGACCAATCCCCAGACAGAATTTTGCCCCAGCTCCCTGAATGGCCCCCTCAAGGATTAAACTCACAACCCTGGGTTTAATAGGCCAATGCTCAAACCACTGAGCTATCCCTTTCTTCTACTCTCTTTAGCTGCACCAAATTTAAACTCAATGCAGCGGAAGCCTGAGTTCCTCAGTCTCCAGGGCTGTCAAATCTGATACTTTTCATGAGCACCAAATTCCTTATGAAACACACCTATTTGTTCTGGGGCACCCGGTATAAGTCTGAACATCCGTTCTTAAAAAGATTGGTTGAAAACCACGATGTATCTGGCTTTACACTTTGGCATGGCGCTGGGCCCAAACTTCTGAGTATAAGTTCACCTTTTACTTAGTTAATTACAAGATATTGATGCAGAAGCCAAGGGGCTGATTCGTCTACTCACAGGTTCATAAAGCGTGTCACTGTGTTCAAACAGCTATGCTGGAATGAAAAATGGACGCAATGACACTAGAGAAAATTACGATTACATTATACCTTTAAAACATTGTTGTGGTGACCCAAAATGACAAAGCTGGGACACGCCGACCTGAGCTAATGTCATTTAGTAGAAAAAGCCATAAGGAATGCTGGCTGCATTAACTGTGCATTTCCTGGCAGTTTTTAATTTGTATGACAAAGCTAAACATGAACCTGAAATTCTTGAGCACTTTAGCCCAATTCTGGGTGCTCGAGAAACGTAATATTAAGACTAACTTTTTTTCTCCCTTTTTCTCCCTCTTAAACTTAGGAAAAAAGCGTTCTTGGAAGGTTACAGAATAAGAGTTTAGATTCATTTAACCCTCTAAGATAAGTAGGAGCCCCAGCTCATATTAAGAAATAATATCTATTGCACAATGTTATTATTTATCCAGAGAGTAGAATGACTCTTCTGAAGAGTAGGTATTGATGCAATTAGTCACTTTTTAAAAATTCATATTAATTTATTCAATAGACATAAACTGCTCCCTCAAAGTCATTTCAGTCCATCCTATAATTGCTCGTTTAGTAAACATGTTTTCTGTAGAAATACTTCCTATTTATTTACCAATGTATGCAGCCCCCCATCACAAGGTATTTGGGTTTCTGTATAAAAGTTACCCCCATAAGTATAATAAATCTAGTCCCACTCTCCTATAAAAATACCTCAGCCAACCTGTCAATAAAGAAAATGGAAAACTAAAAAGATTCATAGGAATAGAAATATCCAGAATAGAAAGCCCTTTCATGGACTCCTGAAGACAATTACAAAGGGATTCGGGCAGACATATGAAGGAAAAAGGGTGAGAGATAGACCTCAACTGAGAAGTGTCTGCCCCCAGCCTGGTCCAGGTAGGACCTTGGGGTGGAAAGCAGAAACAACTCAACAGATATCAGCTGCTTTGGAAACACATAGAAGTACCTGAGACGTAGATTTTTAAGAGCATTATAAATCATCAGCAAGGTGTTGCATTGAATCCTCTGGTTTACCAGCAACCAGTGTAGATTAAAGAAGGAAGCTTCCTATTTGTGTATTTAATGTTTCCATCCTGGACATAGTATTTTGCACTTGTCTTTACTGAATTTCATCCTGTTGATTTAATAAGAACTGACTCCTTTAGGAGCCATTAGATACATCCTCCCAGTTTCACAGCAAATCTTTGACAATTGCTCTTTGAGCACAGTTTTTCAACCAGTTGTGCACCCATCTTATAGTAATTTCTTCTAGATCATGTTTCCCTAGCTTGCTGGTGAGAATGTCATGTAGGACTGGGTCAAAAACCTGACTAAAATCAATATATATCACGTCTACTGCTTCCCCCCAGCCATTAGGCCAGTAACCCTGTCAAAGAATCAAATTAGATTGGTCTGGTATGATTCAAACTTGACACATTTATGTTGGCTAATTGTACTTATCTATCCCAGAAACAGTGAGGTCCTGAATGACTGTGACGAGGTCCTGGCTGGAGAGAAAAGGGCTGACTGTCCTGAGAACAAGAGATAGGAATGGCCATTCTGCAGAACGATTACACAACAACTCTTCCATGCTCTGAGAGCAACCCACAAGATGCAGATCAACCCCCTGAGTGGCATCCTCACTTCCCTAAGCAAAGAGGGTGAATGAGCCACCTGAATTCCCCCACATTCTTCCCTCGATGGCCAAGAAGTACTTCATTTATTCTCATCCAGGATGAGATAAACTCAAATTATAAAACTTTTTTTTAAAAAATGACTCAGTCGCCACAATAGATGGCGACTGTAAAACTCCAAAAAGCAAGTAGGCCTGTTATTAATTTTTATATATTATTTGTTAAGCACCTAGAGCCTGCTCAACCCTGTGCAAGATACAGGCCCGCATCCATCCCCTGGTCCACCTAAGCCTTTTAGCCACCTTCATGCTCTTTTTAACAACAGGCCAGCCAGAGGCATGAACTACAGCAGCCTCAAGTCTGCTTTAACTCATGTTCAGGTGCCCATGTCTCCAAGGCACTGTCAGAGCAGCAGGGAATTACTGAAACACAAGGGTATTTCCAGCCATTCTATTCTCCCAATCATCCCCACTGAGCCGTGGTAGATTGGGAGGGTTGTGGCCTAGTAGATACTTCTGCACAATGATTCTGGCTTTCTAATGAAAGCTCCAGAACAGTAATGAAGTTCAGGTTGAAAAAATCATTAACCCCAACAAATTTGGGGTGGCTTTGTACTGATTAAAATATTTGCCCAATTCTATTAAACACTGAACAAACATAGTAATTCAAATGTTGGGTATTTCTGCTGTTAGTGAAGGCACTTTCCCCTCTCCAAAGGTATAATTCTTTTGCATGAGATTCAGACAGTAGATATTGACAGAAGAATAGATAATAGATAATTGATGTCAGAGGCTGAATAAGAAAGTTGTCGATCAGCCAGAGCATATGTTATCTCTCTATGTAAAATAATATAAAGTAATGGTGATTTATTGCTTGAAAAGTTGCTAGAGTGAAAAATTCTTTGGAAAGGCTCGTGAATACAGATTGATTTTCCCAAAGAACTCTACTAAGGCCCATTTCTCCCCCCAAAGAACATTGCTTGGTATAATTATATGTATTTTATAAAATTGAATTTTCAAAAAGTTATTATGTTAAAACACCAAATAACTCATATTTTAAAACTCTTAGAAAGAGGAGTCTTTTTAGCTGTCTAATTTGATGCAGTGTATAGATAAGAGAAGGTGATTTGGTTTTACAATGTTCTACAGTCATGCAGTATGTCAAACACTACATACCAGCCTTATTTATTAAACCCTAAGTAAGTATTTACACAAATCATTTTATCATGATAGGCTATACGTTACCCTCCTTTGGGGAAAAATGGTTTTGAAGGAAGTATGAGTTATTTAAAGACTTCTCATTTAAATTTGAAGATTTAGGCATTTATTTTATTTAGGCATATTTCATATTTAAAGTCGTGTGTGTGTGTGTGTGTGTGTGTGTGTGTGTGTAATAAACCATCTTATTCTGTTGTTAAATAATCTCTTCTGAAATTCACCATTCACATAACACCAGAGGTGTAGGTTGTACTTCATACTGGCACATCTATGTGGGAAAAATATCAATTTATTTCTGAACTAAAGCACTGAACATTTTTCAAAGTCTTAATAATGTCATCCTCCAAGCTGTGTCTTTCAGACAGTTCTTCATATCAACCTCATATATATCATATATCCTGACCTACATAGAGCTGGTAGCTTCATTCTATCCTAATGTTTTATGTTCCCTAAGAAGTTTCATCCTTAATTCAAACTCTTTCTTTACATTTTAGTAAATGCTTCTGTACCAAATACTATCTCTACATATTTTATTTTAATCACAGACAGCATCCACAACTTCTAATAATGTTCAGTGTATGGTACTTTATAATTTCAGACATGCACTCTAAGAGACTTTGAAGAGGGTACAGGACCAGAAATTACTTAAACCCTTGTTCTAAAATAGCAGTCACTAGTGTGCTTCTATTAGAGTTACACCAGACATGAGCTTGGCCCCATGTTTGTTTTCAATCAAAAGTAGCTGAGTTATTTTTTTAAAAACAAACACACCCGAAACCACAGGATCAAAGACGTCCGAAGCAGCAAAAACAACTCATGTTTCAACCCCTCCCTCCCCCCCGTTACAGAGCTGTCTGTAAACCAGCTTTTTAAGCACATCCGTTTCTAAGCAGCTGACTCTACTAACACCAATTTCCAGCTGTTACTAATGATGTCATCACTTAACACTATACAGCCCATGTTACACAGTCAGTGACTACTCTTCCTCATCCTGGAACAAATTCACCACTGATAGGACTCTACTGAAGTTAATACACTTACAGCAGGGAGGATTATGTCCCATTATGTCTTCTCTCATCATATCCACGTACATATCTATTATCTTCAATGAGATTCCACTGGTATAACTGAGAGAATTTGGACCATCCTATTACTATTACCAGTTCTATTAGAGGAAAAGAAATAAAAAACGAAATGTGGGATTCACATAGTGATTTCTGCCTATTCATTGTTTTCCTTACATCTACTTCTGATCCAGTTACCGCCTTTCCCCCTTTTAGGCAAAGTTATGATCGCTAGCAATCCTGGTGAAATCAAAAAGAAAGAAGAAAGAAAATAATAAATATATAATTGTAACCCTCTGTTATTTGATCTGCCTTCAAATAAAGGCAGACATTTATTTTGTCTGTATACCTGATATTGTCCATTATAACTGATGTAATTCTTTCACAAGCCATTGCTCATTTCATATTAGATCCTAATTTCCAAGTTTGATATTGTTATGTAATGCCTGTATGCCCCCACCCCACTCATAATAGGCTTGGTCTGATTCCCACTGAAATCAGTGAGGGTTTTCCAATTGACTTCAGTGGGAGTAGGTTCAGGCCAATAAGGGATTTTAATAAGTAATTACTCTGACAAATGAAAGAAAATAGATTTAATGAGTGTGCCAGTTCTCGGGTTAGACAATGTACCCTGAATAGGGCTGGCTGAAGAATTCCCATAAAAATTGGTTTTTGACAAAAAATTGGATTTTCAACCTACTTATGTTTTTCATGAAAAATGTTCGCTTTCCATGGTAAATTACGACTTTTGTTGAAAAACCGAGCATGCACACCCAGAAAATTCAATTCAGAAATGCCACCGTAGTACCTTATGGGAGTTCTAGTTCAGCTGCCTCATACCACCCTTATGAGCTAAGCTCCTAACTACTCCCATGATTCACCATGCCCAAGGACTCCTATTGTACACCACAGCAACTCATAAAGAGGGGAGGCCATGGTGCACCATGGGAGATGGAATCCCATATGCCTCTAGACTTTTTGTGGACCCCTCTGCTCCTAATGAACCCCCTATATGCCAGTTCTTGTCACCCTTCCTTCTCTGTTTCCCCCCACTCATCCCCCCAATTCTCATCTCTCTCCTTTCAGTGCAGCTGCCTTCTTCTCCTTTATGCTTCTTTTACCCCAGAATAGACAGCACAGATGAGAACGTCTCCTTGTTCTCAGTTTTGGTGCCCAGTGCCACTGTAGTCCTCAGCACCTAGGAGGGGCAATTTTAGGGAAAATCCTGTTGAGCTCCTGCAGCCCTGGGATGGGGCATGGATAGTTGCTCTGGAGAGATCGTGCATGCACTGTCCAACTGGCATGTAGGAGCTATGAGGGGATAGTGCATGCTCAGTGCAGATGGAACCTTTGGAGAATTTAGCTGCCAGACTCTAACAAGTTCCTACTCAGCATATGCAAACAGATTTTTCAGAGGCTTATCACAGGACCAAATTTGAGCAGATTTTCACAGCAAAAAGCCCCACATTTGAGCAGATTTTCACAGCAAAAAGCCCCAACTCTGAAACCAGAACAACCTATGTGCCAAATTTCAAGTTCTTGCTCCAAACCATGGAGGTGCTAGAGTTTATCAATAAAATCGTTGGAAGAATTATTTTTAATATGAGCAAACAACTTTCTTCCTATAACCTCATTCTCATTCTGAGCCATGTTACCTGAAACTTTTAACAAGATTCAGCTTGAGGCAGACACCAGACATGGGAAATTTCACCAGATGATTAAAATTCAGCAAACTTATTACTAATTAAAACCAAAGTCTTATAATGGGAAGTGTCAGGCAACCTTAACTGTTGCTGGCTTATTGTAGATGGTGCTTTAATTTTGAATAGGGCCATGCTAGGGGCAAGCGGGGAAATGTCATGAAGTGGTGCTGCAAGTGGGAACAGTGTGCCAGAGGGTGGGAGGGGGCATGCTGTGGCAGAGGACTGTGGGCAGGAGAGGTGTGTTGGGTTGGGGCCCCCACGCTATGTGCTGCAGAGATGTCAGGCAGTGCTGCAACTGACAGGGGAGGATGCTGTAATTTACACAGACCCTAAGGGTTGTCTAAATTACCCTGGTGTCCGCACTAGCCTCTGAAGCAGCCCAGGACTGGGAGGGTGCAAAGGCAACTTATAGCCCCTTCACCTGGGCTCTGAGTTGTATGACACACCCTCTATGAGATTCAGCACAGAATCTCACCCGCCATGGTTGTTAAATCATATGCTTTTAGGGTGTGACCCCAAGACTATTTAAGTCAATGGAAAGACATCCACTGACTTCAGCAGGTTTTGGATCCGGCCCTTACTGCTCTTAGAAGGTGCCCAATTGACAGTCATGGACAGTGAAGTCTAAGACTGAGACGAAGAACAGTATGGATAGTGGTGGTGCAAGATTTTTCACACTGCCACCCTGGTGTATTTCAGCTCTCATCTGGAGTACTAGCTCTTGGGGATGAGCGCATTCGTGCTCATTCTGCACAAAGAAAATGGTGAGAATTAGTGTCATTTAAGGTGGTGGTTTTGTGATGTAGACACCTGTCCAATAAGAGTGGGATTCAGACCACCATCTCATAAAGCCACTGGGTAATAGTCATTTTTTATTCAGATGAAATTGAATTAATTAATTAATTAATTAAATAGGAGGTTGGAAGGGCATGGATGCTCCATTTAGGTGATACTGAAATATTTAGATGTAAGTTCAGGCTATCTAAGATTTGTAATGAGGTATTTAATGATGGGAGTTAAAGTTGGAAATGGGACCAATCCACAACATTTGGATCAGGATTTTGAATGCTCCACAATTCAGGGGTGGTTGAAAATGGGATTTTGGTCCAGCTCATTATAAAGACTTTCCAGATTTGGTTCTGGATCAAAGTTCAGATTCCTAAGATTTCCCCAAAGTCTGGGGGCATTGAAGTCGAGGAGTGAAATCTTGGCTCAGTAAAGTCCATGAGAATTTTGTCATTGCCTTCAGTCAGGCCAAGATTTCACCATCCCAGCTTTTTGGAACCAGGCTCATCTTTAGACAGAATAATTTGCAGTGTTTAGCAGCAAAACTGGCAGCCTATCATTATAATGAAACAAAAGTTAAAGTTACTATAGATGACTGTTTAAAGACTGGCAAAGAAGAAGAAAAAAGAAAGCTTTGATGATTGTCAAACTTTCCTCATAGTGCAGGATTGAAAACTAGACCATAACCACCCACCTTTCCGCTCCATTAAAATAAAGGGAGTACAGTTACTCTAATGGCTTTTAATATGAATTTGACCATTTGTATGTTTTCAAATTATATTTAGAGAATGTCATATTTTTGTCAGATATTAATTTTGTTGCTGTTGTTGGTAGGGATTTCTAACCATTTTGTTGGCATCCGGTAGTTTAATATCAAATATCAGTTTGCGTTTAGGGTTTCCCTAAGCTATTACCAACATTTACATTTAACCTAAAACATTCAGCCATAACCTCTTAAAAGATGTACCTTATTTAGGAGGTATGCATGTATTATAATTTTACCAGGCTGAAACGAAAGATGTTGAGCTACACCAGTGTGGATTTCATAATTGCATCTCTTTTTAGATCAGACCAGTGATTTTCATTCGTTTAATAAAAAAAGATATTTTAGCACTTGAATACTTTCCAGAAACTGTTTAATGGATTACCAAGAGCAACTCAATAATGGCAAAACATTGGCCAGATTCAATATAAACTTCGAATGAACCTGATCTTATATAACTAGGAGTCAAAATCTGAGAGAAACAGTGCCACAGACATGTTAGTGGCTGTACTGACGTCCAAATTCCATGTGATGATATGCATATGTTCCATAGCGAGCACAAGCTAGCCACAGTCATGAGAGTTTCCCTTTATGCATGAATCGAGTTTAAGCTCAATTAAATGTAATTATTTACTTGCTTGTTCTTAGATGTGTGAAAATAATTATTTTAAATAAAAAAGATATAATACCCAGATTCTTGGACATAGACAGAAATGGGGTCTACATTAACTTAATCATCACAGCCCAGATCCTCAAAGGTATTAGATGCCTGACTCCCACTGAAATCAAAGGGACTTGGGCTTCTAAATATCTTTGCGGATCTGGGTTCATGTCTTCTGTTTGGGGATATGAGGGGAACACCCACACTTTATAGTAGGTACCATTATATTAATAACCCTGTAAATGGAAGTCAGTTTGTCTAGAAAACAGATCCAGGCAGGGGCTGTCCAAATTTTCCCACGTGGCCCCACCCCATGGGTGAAATTCTGTTCCATTGAGTCAATGGGAGAACTCCCATTGATTTCAGTGTGGGCCAGGATTACTCCCAAGGTGTCTTATCTTAACCTGGTCACACAACCTCTGAAGGGGTAGCAAAGTAGATCAGTCTCCATGGGCTATTCAGTCCTCAGGCTCAGGCTTGCCAACTCGTGTCAGTTCTTATGATGGTTTTAATGGACTGAGACAAACAAATAATTTCACTCAGGCTACCCAACAGTTATCAGATGGCATTTATTTCTTGTCACTACTAGAAATGGGATAGATTACAGCTGGTGAACTAGAATTTAAAAGCTGTATATCATATTGACTTATGCCATTTTATACAGTCATCTAGTCTGGATGCCCAGTCATCCAGCCCTGTGATAGACATGCATTTCCTATCCATTGTGTTATCGTGGGCCAACAGATTTTGATACATCACTACTGAAATAACAGCATGGGAAGAGATCAAATGAAATCATGGTATTTTGGGACAGCAGTGCTTTTCATGCTTGTGTCACCACTACATTTGAGTAAAAAAGAGCAATGAAAGCAGAAAGTCACAAACCAGAAAAACCAGAAAATATAAAAGTCAATTTCCACTGTTATTCTTCATCAGATGCAAAGAACACCCTTGAACTGCAGATAAATAATTTACTTCTGTTCTATAGCTTCGCTTTTTTATACAAGTTCAGCTTTGAAAAAGTTTCACTGTGCTTACGCCAGCAATCTAGTCAATTTTCTCTAGCTCGTCAGCCATGCTGAACTTCCCAAGGTTTGTGAGAGACCCCAAATGAGCCTTAAGAATTTGCTGGATTCTGGCATACCATTCTGACACATCTAACTTGTCAGTGAATGAATTTTTAAATGTGCTTTTCAGGTTTGGCCCGGCATGCTAGATCTCACTAAGATATTTCTAATAAACTGTATTTTAAGTTTATTAGACAAACCATCTGGTACAGCAGCTACATAGAATATGAAAAAGAACAATGTTAAAAGACTTTTCAAACTATGACTACCATTTATTTTTTCTATATCTCATATAAAAAATGACCTAAAAGAATCTCAAATTTGGCCAAACATTGTTTCCTGGTCACAGACCACATATGCCAAATCAGAAGTGGAAAGTATTTTATTGGGAACTGTAGAGATGGGAGTACAAACATGAATTTATAATGAAAACAGTTTCAATCACAGTTATGGCGTAACTGCCACTCTCTCATTATAAACAATAAATTGTTTGCTAAGTTTATTTTTCATTCTTATTCTCCTACTGCATGTAAGCAGAGAAAAATCACATCTATATCCTGCAGTGCAATTTCCCTCATTATACCCTTTATCTATCTTAGAGTTTTCTCTAGTGAGCACCCCATATTATATAAGCATTGGGTGTTCAAACTATTAAGCACATTGTATTAGCACTGTTCCTATGTGTTATTATCAACTCTATCTCCTGTACATGACTTACAAGGAGATCAAAATAAGGACCTATGCAAAGTCAGTTCCTGGATTAGCAGCCAAGGAGGTGCATTTCAGCTGAATACATCCCCAAATTAACCACTTGGAACTTCCAGGCCTGTTACTTCCTCCATGTTGTGGCTCCAATGCACGTTACTGTAAACCAAACCCCATACACGTTTTTTCCAGTTTTACTGAAGTTTTCCAGCATCATTTTATAACTACCACATGGATGACTCTGACACAGGTCGTGTTACGTTAACTATTGAATTCATGTTACCTATTTTTTACTGTGAACTAGGGGGCTGTGTACTCTGTTGGACGCAAGTATATTATGGTACCTGTGGGCTGAGGTGGTTAGCATGTATTTTACTATCTGCATATCTCGAGGTTAAAAAAACCCTGTACATCCCAAACTATATTTTTTAAATCTCCAAACTTTTAACATTACAATACAATATTCTCTATACAACCCTTCCCAAAACACCCTCCATTCCTCTCTCTAAAAAAACCCTGTACATCCCAAACTATATTTTTTAAATCTCCAAACTTTTAACATTACAATACAATATTCTCTATACAACCCTTCCCAAAACACCCTCCATTCCTCTCTCACTTTCGAGCGCTTTTTAATACACTCTTAATCCAATGGTGTATCAATATGATGTCATTCATGGATGTGTTGTTCCACATCTCACTCTAGCTTTTATTTCATCAACATTTATTTTTCTCCAATGCCCATTATTCATTTTATTTCTGAAATTTCTCTCCTCCAGGTGGAGAGCTTGCAAAGATCACATCATGACACTGGAAGAACCTGAGATGGCCACAGACTCATTTAGCTCATATAAGTCACTTACCTATTTGGGATTCTCAGAAATATTGAGCTGAATTCTGCTCTCATGTACCTCAATGCAAATCCAGAGTATCTTCATTGACCTCACTGGAGTTACTGTAGTGTAATTGAGAGCAGAATTTGGCCTGTTAACTCATTAAAGTAGCAATCTAAGGAATGATTTTTCTACATAATTCTATGTCAGTAATGCCTCCATTACCACAGTCAAGTATCTCACAATCTTTTTGAAGACATCTATCCTCCCAACACTATTATCCCCACTTTACAGAGAGGGAACTAAGTCCCATAGGCTATGTCTACACTGCAATAAAATACCTGCGGTACCAAGTCTCAGAGCTTGGGCCTGTGTTCATTGCAGTTAACTCAGCTGTGACCCCTAACCCAACTTCTGTCTGCACACACAAATAGTCTTAACTTGAGTGCAGTGGTGTTTTTCACTCGAGGTGGCTGGCCTGTCCAGGGGTATGGGTTAGAGTTAGCCCAACTCCTCATTGGTAACAAAATCTGTGCTGCTAATCTGATCACTGTGTACAGCTCAAAGGTTATTTCACGGTGTGTCTGCTTTCAGTCGAGTGAGGCTGACTCTGCAGTGAAGACAAAAACTAAGGGACTTGCCCAGGGTCACACAAGAAGTCTGTGGCAGAGCAGCAAATTGAACTCAGAACTCCTGAGTCTCAGGCTAGTGCCCTAGCCATTGATCACCCTGCCTTTCATGGTGTCACCCTTCTTCCTATGGTGAAAGTACAGTGGTTGCATCATCCTCTCCCATGGAATAGGTCAACAGATCTGCTCGCAAACCCAGTGAACACTGGGGGATCTGTGAGAGGCCAGAGCCATTTCCTTTGAGGGACTGTTCCCATGCTTTCACTTGGGGCCCTGGTACACTCTACCTCCTTGTCTATAGCCCTGCAGCTCCACTGGAACCAGGCTAGGAGAGACCCCGGAGGAAGACAATATAGGCTCTGGGAATTGCTGTATGGCAGAAGGCGGGGACCAAAATGTATCCCTCTGTCCTCATATCCAGCATGTCCCCACTCCTGTGACTAGCTCACAGAGTTGTCAGCCTGGACTCTGGACCTATAGAGCCCTTGAGTGAGGCACAGAGGAGGAGAGGAATATTGCTGTGAAGGCTGCTAACAGCCCTTCCACATGGGGAGGTTCCATTCACAAAGGGTCCTCTATGGACCTAGGGCTGGATCTATTCCTAGACTTACCACAGCCTTCCTGGATGACCTTGTTTAAGTCACCTTATCTCTCTGTGCGTTATTTAGACCAGCTTCCAGCAGATTCACTTCAAGGACTATAAGATAGAAAAATGAAGCTATACGGGGGAATGGTAGAATTTAGGCAAATGACTGTGAATATGTGATATATGTGCATTTTTATTACTCTGGGCATCCTTATGTGAGACATATTAATGAGCAAGTTACTCAAATGAACATGAGTAAATGAAACACAAGGGGCCAAATTCAGCCCTTGTTTAAGTGGACACCCCCTTTCTTGGCTTTGATGCAGTTGTGCCATTTTATACCAGCGCTGAATTTGGCCAATGGTGCTCAGGGGCGAGATCCACTTCCCTGGGTTACATTAGACAGAGTCACAACCTACGAATACTGTAAAGGTTCAGTTTAGTAGCCACAAATATAGAACACCAGCCAGAAGTGCAGTGCTGTGTTTTGTAGGCATAAGCCTGGACTTTGCCAACATTTTCTGCATAAATGATTCCAGGTTTGCACTTTTATTTTGTTTATGGATGTAGTTTGCTTATTGTAAATCGCACATGGTTTTACCTTTAACACTGGGCCGCATCTTGTACTCATTTCACTGAGTTGACTTGGGTAGGAAGTAGAGGACCAACTTGATGGTTAGCAATTCATGTAAAATAAAAGAGTGTAATTTTCCCCCTCCTGTGGGCCTGATCCAGTGAGGTGCTGAGCTCTTTTAATCCCCTGGAAAGCCAATGGGAGCTAAGGGCACTGAGCACATCACAGAAGGTGGTCAGCAGCTCCCAGAGTCAGGCACCATGTCACTGAGCATGTGTAATAAATAATTGTAAGAAACTGACATGCTTCTTACAGCCATCCTTAAAAGCTGGCTCCTCGAGATCATAACTATTTATGTTTTGTCACATTTTCACATGCAAACTGTGCTGCAGTGTTTTTCACTGGACTTTTAAGGATCAGATTGATGAAGGAGAGTTCAGAGCGAGACACACAGTATAAAAGACAAAGGTTTAGTAATGAGTTCAAAATTTACAAAACACAGAAGCAAATATGGCTTTAATACATGATATGACCCTTTATAAGGCTTGAAATTACTCTTCAAAAATCATTCTGGCTTGACTTCAGAGCGGAGTGGATTGTGGGATACCACAGATTGACTTTGAGTAGTGGGTTGGTATTGCAGGAATTTTTTAATTTCCTGTAACTCACAACAATTTTCTTCCAGTTAGACCTTAGAAACTATCCTGCTACAGTGTATTTACTGAACAATTTAGTAGAGAGGATAAGCCAGATAAGAAGCATACACACTCGCACTAGCATGTGCACACACACACACACACACAAATCAAGAAACGGCAACATGTTAATATCCAAATATAAAATTATTAAAGCAGAAAGATTACATTTCTATATATGAATATTTGTGGGAGTGCATAAGATATTCAATAGATAAATAATTGTAAAGGAGACTAAGAAACTGCTACTTGAAATATAGTTTTCTATTTTTTTTAAATCAAAATGAAAAATGGCTTAAATTACTTTAATGAATTGAAAATAATTTGGCAAAACTGATGTTTATTAATTGTCTCTAACATTTAATTAGCTCTTCAAACACATTTTCAAAAATCCCCGAAGGTGTCTAATTTGCATGACATGTTTTTATTTTTTTAAAATTCCTTAAATTGACAACACCGTTTATTTGTTTATTAACAGTGAAACAACACTGCAGGTTTTTCTGTAGTTCAAGGGGAAAAAATATTCAATGCAACAAAAATTCCATGTGTTCATTTCATTTTATTGTCTCCTGGGTGTTTTAGGGCAATTATTATCCATTCTTGACTATAAAAAGTAACCATGCAAACCATCAAAAGTCAACATAAAGGAGAATAACATGAATGATAGCAATGTATTGGGGACACTGGAATTATACAGCAGATCTTGAGCTGGTATAAACTGTCATAGGTACACTGTTGTCAATGGAGCTACGACAACTTATACCATCTGAGGATCAGCCCTATAAGGCAAATTACCATTGATTGTTAATAGGAACAAATCTATTAAAACAATGACTGCTGCACATCTATCAGAAATCCATAACAGCTCACAAACCACTTACATCTATGAACATCAAGTACACATTGCGCCTGAGCCCACTGAAATTAATGGGAGTCTTTGCGTTGACTTTTATTGGGTTTGGATTAGGCTGTGTATGAGGATGTCTTTAAAGGGTGGAGAAAGGAGAGCATTAAAGATGCTTCTATATAATCTCCATTATTATACTGCATGCGACATGTTAGTATCCGGAAAATCTCAAGGTTTCGGTTTTTTAAAACTTTCTAAGCGTTGGTAATAACAAGTAATGGTCACACAAAAGGAGAATCAGACAAGTTGAAAAAGATAGAAATTCAGTAAGAGAAGCCCCCCAGTGAAATAATGGAATATTACTTTAACATTTGGATACACAATAGGAGGGGATCTTAACCTGTAGCATTTTGGAAAGCAGGGCATAGGATGGGATTTATTAACAGATACAGAACAAATATTGCTTATTAAATTTCAAGGGACTTTAATTTTTTCTTACCTTCTAATAGAAAAACTCTCTTTTGAATAACACTTTTTAGAAATTGAAGATTATACTGGCAAAGCAGTCTAGAATCCTTCAAAATAGCCCGTCGTAAGATTCATGGAAATATCTGAAGCTAAGCCAGTGACAAAAAAATGAAACTTAATATGTAGGCAAACTTTTTAATATATGAACCAGACACAGAAATGTCTATGCTTTTTGAAATGAACAAGAATTTGATGAAACATTAAAGGGTTTCCTTTTAGATTATTTTACTGAGCAGCAACAAGTAACTCAATAAAAGAACATCCTGGAAACACATGAATGTTTCCCAATGTCAGCTCAGTCCTTCAAGAAGCTTATTTCTGTAGCACTTTATAGCCCTGGCACCTCTGGGCTTGCTGCATCAGTTCTGAAAGTAAAAAAAATGGCTTAAGCCCCAGTATCTAATTGCTTTAGATCTCTTTCATTACAAATTAAGCACTGACTGCCCTCCATGTTCTCCTGTTGGGGTGGGATGGAGTTTGCCCCCTTCACAACAGAAGATGTGGTTTGACTTTTTTAAAGTTCTGCAGATTTCCTAATACACGCTCCAGTCTTGAGGATTCACTGGAGAAATATTCTGTGACTCTGTGGTCTCCTGTCCCAGCTCCTTAACAGTGTGGTTCCAATGGCGCTGCACAACTATAGAATCCTCAGGACATAACTACCGCTTTGATGGCTCCCCAGAATGTGGCTGCCTGCCTTCCTCTGCTTGCTTAGGCCAACAAGTTCAACATGCTGTGCTCAAGTCCCTCCAGTCCACTTTCAATGCCAGTTAAAGACTCTGGTCCTAATCTTCAAAGGAATTAATGGCTCAAGCCCCAGCTATATCAGAGACCAATTTTTTGATCTATGAACCACCACGACAGCTGAGCTCCTCTGGGACAATGCAGATTGCAAATCCCAGAGTGAAGCCTATGAGAGCTGGGAACAAAGCATTCTGTAGGACGCAAGTATATTATGATACCTGTGGGCTGAGGTGGTTAGCATGTATCAAGGGGATCCAGCTTCCAGAAGAGATCAGGCAAATCCAGAGTCTGAACATCTTTAGGAAATGCTTCAGAACCCTTCCTCTTTGAGAGTCTTTTCACCATAAGTAACACTGACATCCCCTTCTATTCCTAAACCACTCCCAATGTCCAAAAAAAAATCTACCAAAAATGGAGAAGTGCCAGAGACTCCATGAAGTGTGCTAGGGATTTTACACGGAAGATGTTCAGATACTACAATCTGGGTGGCAGTATAAAACCCTAAAATGTTTTAAAACCTTTATACCACATCTGTGTGATAGATATTACAGACATACAAAATATTGTTTTTTAAAAATTGCACCTGGCAATGTCTTGTGTGCTATTAGAGTGGCATTACATGACTTTCATGGAAGCAGTTTTAGTGTAGCCGAAAGAAGTTATAGGTGCAGACAAGTGGCTCTCAAACTGAGAGCAATGGAGATGACAGTCAAATAGCAAAAGACCACAAGCTCAAGCTTCAAAATGAAGGTTGGTCTTGTGGTTAAGGCCCTTCATAAGCAACCATTCAAACAATCTGGGTTCAATTCCCAGCTCCACCACAAATTTCTTGTGCCAGCTTGGTCAAGTCACTTAATCTGTCTGTTCCTCAGCTCCCCATCTGGGGATAATCAATGCTGCTCAGAATGGGGATAGAATTTCTTTTCCTCACTTTTTGTCTGTCTCGCCTATGTAGACCATAAACTCTTCAGGCCTGGAAGTGCCTTTTGCTATGCACAGAATCTAGCAAACTGGGGCCCTGACTTTGATTGGGGTGAGGGCTGCTTGAAAACTTTTTCTATGAAAATTGGGGTTTTTTAACTAAATGAATTTTTTATGACAAGTGTCCAGTGGGAAAGTACTGGGAAATTGATTATTTTTTAAAAAAATTCCCCCACAATGAAGTATTTCAGCCAAAAACAGAAAAAAATTCAATTTGGATATGTCTCTCTAGTGTATCATGGGAGTTGTAGTTCAATTGCCTCATGGTCTCATTTGCCTTTATGAGCCAGGATCCCCAGCCAGATTTAATTTCCCATTTTGTAGTGCAGCCATGCAACTCCCATGATGCACCACCTCTCCTTACCAAGAGAGTAGACCATACAGCATCATGGGAAATGTGGTATGAACAGGGATCCTGACCTACAGAAGAGAATGGGAGGCTGAAATACAACTCCCACAAGGTACCGGGTAACCTTCAGAACTGAAATATTTTGCTTTCCAGACCAAATATTTCATTTTTAATTTCTTTTTTCTGAGAAAAAGTTGAAATTTTTCCATGGAATTCCTCTCTATTTTCTGGATATCTCTATTTGGGGCCTCTACTCACTACTAGAATACAAATAATACATTTTTCTGGTACTTTTAATATTGTATTCTAAAGCACCTGAGAGATTGCTCGCTCTTTAACATTTATTTTAAATAAGTAATCAATGTCATCAATAATAAAAAAAGTATCACTGTCTTCCTGAAATGATAATGGTGATATCCTAATAGCCAATCAAATCACTAAATATGATCGTCAATTTTAGGCCAATATGTTGACACCCCAACGCACACTTGCACTAATGGCAATTCACCAGCTGTGATTTTTGAACCGTAACAGGATGAGCGTGGCAGAATATTTGATTAAGAAAGGTTCCTGTGGATTTCATCACTGTCCCCTGTCTCCTCACACTGTTGAGTGGCGGGAAGGATGTAGATACCTGACTGAGAAGATACTACTGACTGTATATTATGCCATAAATCTAGTTCTAGTGAGCCCAGATGATCAAAATATGTAGCCCTAATGAGAAAAAAAATCCAGTTTCATATCACATTTAAGTTGTACTGTGTGAGTTTGAAACTTTAACCAAACTCTTTCTGTCAGTGGCAGGTTCACAGGCAATGAACAATGGGAACAGAGGCAGTTTCACATTTCTGACATACCAGTGATGCCAATTTATGAATTCTTCTATAAATCTTGGGAGATACAAACCATCTGTTAAGAATAAAAAAACAACAATTATGCATTTGGTTACACACAAGAGGAGTGATTACATTTTGTTTAGACAATTCCCATGACTTCTAATCGCAAGAATTGCTAACAGTATATATTGTCTATGAGCTTTAAGTAATGATTCCAATGCTTATTTTCTAAAAAGCTACAGAAAAACTTAGATGAAGAAATGACCACCGTAGGTTTGTTTTCAATAGTATGTGTCTTTTCAAAGGGCAACTTCCCTCCTATTTAAATAATTTAGTATCTGAACAGATTATTATCAGCTAGTTGAAATGTATCGTCTTCTAAATCAAAAGTCATTATTACATCAGTATCAATTAAGTCATAATGATATGTTTTGCTTTACTAAAATGGGGCAAACAAGACTGACTTTAAGATATGCTTTAGGCACTTTACTACCATGGGCAGGTCGATACAAGGTAAATGCACAAAATATATCCCAGGATCAGGCTCCAAGAAAATTAGGAATTGTCATTCATATTGGACTGTACCAAGACTTACCAATACTTACCCAGTTTTCTAACACTGTGCCTGATTTTCAGTGATGTGGCCTGCATTTGGTTATTCAAGACTACCTCTCCTATGACATCAGAATGGCAAGTAAAGATAGAAACACCCGAACCCAACCTATAGTCAAGGTTTAGCACTGAGGCGGCGGTACCATTGCTGGCTGTTGCTGTTACATGCATCCTAGTTTTTCTAGTGTAGATGCTTCCATAGTAGGAAGATGTGGTTTTTCTGAAATTTCTCCTGCACTTGACAGTTGCCAGTGCCCCCTGCAATTGCACAGCATATTTTTAACAAGTCCTGCCACCAATCCCAGAGGAAAAGGATATTTTGTCAAAGAAGCCCTTTCCCGTTTAGAAGATACATTCAGCTGACTGTTCTGGTGTATGGTCACACATAACCCAGGAAGTTTAGACTATGTTAAACAAAACTGAGATTTTTATGATGGCTGTGGAGTTGTCACCAAGTGCCCCCATTAATAACTAGCATCAGATCGCTTCCAGTTTGATGGCTTTTCAGCTCTTTTGAAACAAGAGACAATTAGATCTGAATCTTTTTGACAATTTATCTCATGACATAGCCATGTTTTAATAAAAACAAACAAACCCTGATGTAATCATGGGATAGCAAAGATAGGCTGTGAGGGCAAGTATTTCCACAAGGATATATGAGTCTTTCTATGAAACAGCATCAGAACTGGGGGCTTGCTGTGAGGAATGACCTGAAAATCCAAGGCCATTAATGTGAATATGAGATCAGCTTTCCACGGCTTTGTTGCGAAGGGCTAAAAAAAGGACAAAGTGCTGTAGGCCAAGTCGAAGTGCAGATGTTAAATTAAAACAAAAATCAAAAGTTGAAGCGTGACCAATTTAATGCCTGTCCTAACTTGTACATGAGATATCCTCTTGCAAGACGTTCAGGGAGAGTTTGTGACCTGATTTCCTTTGGCACACTAGTAGCATGTGTTATTTTCTTGTGCCATCACATAGTTACTGGAAGCTTTTGTTTCCAAATGATAAGTTGCGCAGATGCAAGTTGTTTCCCAATAATGCAGGCAGTAACATGTGTTGCCACTGGAGTTTGAAATGTCCATTAATTTAACAGTAAATCCCTTATCCCTGTAAAATGAAAACACCATAGTCTACATGGACAGAGTAGAGTGTGTAACTCTGCTTTTCAGATGTTAGAGCCTCCAGTGGACAATTGTTCACCAATTTCAATTTACACAGCTGGCTGTCTCATCCTAAAAAGATGCCTTAGGACTGAGAAGCATGGAAAGTAAATTACCATCTCATTCCAAACAACATCATTTCCCTCTCCCCCAGGCTAAAGTTGAGGTATGTTAATACAACAATGTTAGGAAGTCAGCATTGCTTCTGTTGGCACAACATTTGACCTATGTAAAGATGCCAAATTCTCTGACTCTGTAAAAGTGAAGTTTCTAGAGAGAGGGGCAAGCTGTATTTTTGCCGTCCTAGCCAAAGAGTCTAGGTAAAAGACTGAAGTACAAAAATAGGTTTCCATGTTCATTAGATCAAAAATGAAATCAAAGCTGGAAGAAGCTCTCTGCAAAGTTAAAGCAAAAATGATACTGCTTTTTGCAAATGAAGAGTGTACTCTTCTTGAGTATTGGCTATTTTCTTACTGTTCGTGTAATGCACTAGTGAAAAATATGACATGCAAGACAGTCCAAACTATTTAAAAGACAAACAACAGTTGCAAGGGAGTAATCTGACTCAGCAAGTTCATTATCACCAAGGATATTTGAGCATGCTGATTTTATAAATTTGATGATGCTCAGTTTATGACTTTGATTACTGAGTTAAATCACAGCTCACAATCATTATCCTACTTAACACAGGATCTATTACTGTGTTGAAAATAACAAAACCCAGAGTCTAATACTAATCAAATAAACTCCAACCACAAGCCAGATTTGGGAGAGAGGCAAGGAAGCTGGGGGGCGGGGAGGGGAAGAGGGAACCATTCTTTTTTATCATCGTTTCATTTATTTCTGTTAGATTGTTTTAACATTTGTAAATTGTTTTCTAGAGCTGTGGGAGTGGAAAGAAGTCTGGAAGTGATATAGTTTCAAGGGACACTGTAAACTAATATGATTTTTGGGTTTTAAATCTTTAAAACCATTTGGAATTATGCTTATATAAATGATCAAAATTGTTTCCCCCCTAAGGGGCATGACTATTCACAAGGCAAATAAAAAGTGCTTAAGGGGGAGATTTTCAAAGGCACAAAGAGTGGTTAGGTGCCCAGATCCTACTGTAAGTCTTGTGCCTTTGACGAACTCTCTTTACATTTATATTTTGTAGCACAACATTAAATAAAATATCGTAAGTCTATAGGCCTGAATTCTCACGTACATCCTAGTCCCAATTTAAAGCTGTTTTACCCAGTCAAAGCAGTGTGAAGGGGGCTTAGTCTAAACAAGAATCAGGTCCATAAGCTCTTCGAGATATAGCTCTATGCCTAATCTTTGGTGATGTGTTATTTGCTTCGAAGTCACCCTTGATACTTCTATGGTCTGAGCATTCGGTCTCTCTCTTGCTCAGCTTCTATATTTCAGTCAGCCACCCCTGCCCTCTCCTAGCCTTCTCAGGACCCTGTCTTTGCCTGTGTATCTTTTATGGGCACATCTTGCCCACACATTTTTAGTTATAGAAGGCCTGGCACTCAAATGAAATGGTATGGTCATACACGGGAATAGGGTGGAATTTAGAGAAGCCACCCAGAAGCTGCACACCCTTCTGCAGAGCCTGGGTCCATGGTGACTTCCTTGTAAGCTGTCACACAGGGGGTGTTGAGGGCAGCGTGGAGCGGAAGCAGGGGAGTAGATTTTGTTCTACCACTCCATGGATCCTCTGGTCTCTCTTTTAGGACCACTGAGGCTACTTCAAATAGGGTGACCAGGCAGCAAGTGTGAAAAATTGGGACAGGGGGTGGGGGGTAATAGGAGCCTATATAAGAAAAAGACCCAAAAATTGAAACTGTGCCTATGAAATCGGGACATCTGGTCACCCTAACTTCAAATAGTGTGGCCCAGTGGATAAAGCACCAGATAAGGAGTCCAGAGACTTGAGTCCTATTCCTGGATCTACCTCTGCACTGCTGCATGACCTTGGGCAAGTCACCTTCCCTCTCCATGTCTCAGTTTTCCCAGCTGTAAAATGGGGACAATGATACCTACCCTTCTTGGTAAAGCGCTCTGAGATTTACTGATGAAATGTGATATGTAACATCTAAATATTAATTATGATCGTTATTTAAACCGTACCAATATGCACTTTGCTATCAGTGGCAGTGCCATGCAATGGAAATTAAATCCATATCCACTCTATCAAGACACCACTGAACTAGCTTCAGACAAGATACAAGGGCAATTCTTTTTTCTTCTTCATGTATGTATTTCTAGAACACCCATCCCTGAGGTATTTGGTTGCCATTACATGGATTCCTTCCTGTAACAGTCTGTGCCAGTATGCAAGGATGGGCACAAATATGTGAGTGGCAGGGGTATGGCCTGCGAGCCTGGAAACGGCACAGATCCATTGGATTGTAAACTGTTTGGGGCAGACATCATCTTTTTGTTCTGTTTGTACAGTGCTAACACTGTGGGGTCCTGGACCATCACTGGGGGCTCCTAGGAGCTACTGCAGTATTACTACTAATTAATAATAATGATGCAAATCCAGCACAGGGAGCATTGTGGGCCAGAACTGTTGCTACAGCTCACAGGGCCGGCTCCAGGCACCAGCTTAACAAGCAGGTGCTTGGGGCGGCCAAGGGAGAGGGGCGGCATGTGCGGCAATTCGGGGGCAGCAGGTCCCTCACTCCCTCTAGGAGCGAAGGACCTGCCACCGAACTGCTGCCGCCGATCGCAGCTTTTTTAATTCCCCCCCCCCCCCCCCCAATTGCTGCCGCCGGTCGCAATTGCGATCGCGGCTTTTTTTTTTTTTTTTTGCTTGGGGCGGCAGAAATGCTGGAGCCGGCCCTGACAGCTCATATGCGATAGGAATGGCTGTGCATATGCGCCATATACTGTTTCCAGCTGGAGGGGCTGTTTTGCTCACTCGGTCCTCTGTATCCCTATGCAAGGCCCAGTGACTCCTGAGCTTTGAAAAGGGGCTATGAATTTCACCCTGAGAAATCCAATTCCTTTAAGATGTGCAGACTGCTTCCCCTCTCGCTCAGCGACTACGCTCCTCTTGCTAGTTTCCAGACTCCCATGAAAGCGTGAAAAGTGCAGTGATTCATGCACAATAAGGCATGATCCTTATCATGATTTGTTTTTGCAAATGTTGGTAAAACAAGACAATATCTAAAGATCCACAAAAGGCGTTCCTTTCTCATGCAAAGCGTAACAATCCTAGCAAGTCTAAAGCTGTAAATCATAATATTCCTGACATTTAAATGCATACACACACGCCTTCAATGAGATACGTTAGTTTGTTACAAACAAAACAAAAATACTATCTACAAAAGCATATAGCTGCGGTGGTTTAACTTCATTCTTCTTGCAAGTGAGAGATTTCTCATAAGCCACTAATAGCTATTGAAAGGTTGACTTTACACTGCTACTTCTCTTTAAAATCTCTGCCTAGATTGTGAACTCTCCAGGGCACAGAATTCACCTTTATTTGTCTGTAAAGACCTATATACATTTATGTTGCTATAAAAATAATAGATTGTAACAAATATAAAAATAACGTATGCTGTGGTTTAAACCAGCGTATTGGTGACCATTGCCTGTAGAGGTCTTGATTTTAAGACAACGCTTGAGTCTTATCACTCTTAAAAATGTATCTGTGTCCATAATGTATCTCTTGGACTTTTGGTTTTATGCTAGGAGCAGAGTTTATAGTTCATCTGAGAACAAGATGGAGGGCTGATGGGGTCCTATGATCCAGCTGTGGAACAAACTTCCAGAAGAGATTAGACTAGTCCAGAGTTTGACCACCTGTAGGTCACTTCCTCTTGGATAAAACTTTTCCATCATAACCTGACTGAGGTTTATAACAACCCTCTCCTTCCCCTTCCCCCCCAAAAAAACACCTATAACTAATGCAGGGATTCTTATAACCAAGGAGAGGAGAAGATTGGAAGACAATGAAATCCACTAGGACCTTGCCCATCTGTTAACCAGGGGACCCTCAGATACTATTGTGATGGGGACCAAGACAAAGCTCTAAAACAGATATATATTTAGATCAAATTCTGCTCTGAGTTACCCCTCTGCAACCCCACTGGTCCCTGCATGGGGTGCACAGGTGTAACACAGCCAGACATGGCTCCGAACAGCCCCCTGATCATAACGTGCTACCCGTTTTTTCCTTGGGAGCAATAATTTGCAAAAAGGAGATGCAGAAAATTCCTTTAATTTTCATGAGGAAAAAATTAAACATTTGGTATTTTCAGGAAACCTGCAAAAAATGTGGGAGATTTGCATTGGCTTTGGTGGAGGTGAGATTTTTGTTTTCTTGTACAGTAATTGGCTATGGCATGGTGAAGCCTGCAATATCACTGCTGTCCACTATCAGCTGCAAGACAGAGAAAAGGGCGGGAAGATACCTGTGCCATGTTGTCCAGTAGTGATCAGCAGAACATGTTTGACAAACTCTGCGAGCTGTGTTTTCTAACATGGGAGACGTCAGTAGCCCAGAGATATCTTCAATAGTTTGATATCCAGCCTGTGGGTGCGCTTGTCGATAGGGTCCTGCCATGTTGCTGCACATCATATCTACAAGTACTAATCCAGCACCTCAGAACCTACAGGAATGATCTTGCGCTCTCAGTTCATTAATATTGATACATTACCCGACTTATTGCTTTGTGGAAGCAACAGATACACGGACGACATCAAATCCACTGATGAGAGGGGAAGGGTGGTTAGGATTCAAGAGATTCAGTGTCAATTCAGTGTACCACCACAGACTTCCTATGGGACCTAGGGTGTGGCACATACCTAGAGAGGCTACATCTACCCAGCTAGCAGCAGCTCCTGGCAATGAGTCTCAAAGCCTGGGTCCCCAGATTCAGGCTTGCAGGGCTAAGGTGCTAAAAACAGCTGGGTAGACATTGTGGCTCAGGCGGGAGCTCAAGCTCTGAAGCCCCCCTGCCTCCCTAGGCTTCAGAGCCCAAGCCCGAATGTCTGCACAGTGATTTTTAGTGCTGTAGCATAGGCCCCGCAAGCCAGAGTCTGTGGACCCAGGCTCTGAGATGCACTGCAGCGAGCTGTGTAGACATACCCTTTGTGCCTCAGTCCCCTATCTGTCAAATGGGAATAACAGCACTTCTCTGCCTCACAACAGTGTTGGGAGGGTAAATAAATTCAAGCTCATGAGGCACTAAGATACTGCACTGAGAAAATCCATACTCTTCATGTGTCTACATGCTGAGTCTGTCAATGTCTGCAAAAGTGGCCACCACCCATACAATTGTAATGACTGCTGGAAATGTGGATATCAGGTGATCTAAGCTTCATCTGCAGTAAATTAAAACTCAGGTTTCTTTAGATCAATTGAGTTTATCATTCATGCAGAAAATGAGATATGATATCAAAAGCATAAAAAGCTCAAAAGGTTTTAGGCAACCTTTATGGTCCTGTCAAATGTGATCACTAATTTAGTGCTTTCCCTACACCTGATATAGCTAGTAACTTTTTAGAAATTATAGTTACTGGGACCTTTTCTCCGATTGCTTTCCCTGAATACAATAACAACTAATTATTTAAATGGGACTTTAAAACCTTCTCTTTGTTCAGATGCTTATTAGACTCTAATGTGTCACACAATGATTATGAAATGCCATCCATCCCATGTGTACATTGATATTACATAATTATTAGCATAGTTTAGAAACCATTTTTCTAAGCCTCAGAGAATGTGGTCCTGCTAGTATTTTCAACCCTCCACTCCTTTATTCTTCAGTCCTTTGGCACCTGAGAACAAACCAAATATACATGAATACATGTAGTGCACATACAAATCTGCTTACTCGGAAGTTTGATAAATCTCATTCTTTTATTTTCCTGGCTGAGTTTGAGAAATACTTATGTGTGTCAAACTTCATTGCCATTTAGAACCTTATATAGAAATATTTCTCTTTAATTTCTCTGCATTTTTACTTTAAGGCCCCAAACACTTAAGCAAGTGCTCAAGTTTAAGCCCATGAGTACTCCCATTGACGTCTAAGTGCTCTGCTGGACGGGGCCTTCCTAGTAATGGGACTAAATCTCAGGACTAGACCAAAACTGCCATTTTTAAAGGCACAGCACACTATACACCAATGGGTATCAAGATAATATCATGATAAGTATACTATAGACAATGGTCCCGATTATGCAGCTGATACCTAGGAGAGACTCCCACTAAAGTCAATGGGAGAGGCTCATAAGCAGGCGCAGTGGAATAAGGACTGCTGTGAAAACACAGCTGCATCAAGATATTGTCAACGCGGAGTCGACGGGGGAGCCTTTCTGCCGTGTGTGGACCCGCGGTAAGTTCGAACTAAGATAGTTCGACTTCAGCTACGTGAATAACGTAGCTGAAGTTGCGTATCTTAGTTCGAAGTGGGGGGTTAATGTGGACCAGCCCTAAGATGCCACAAGGATGCCTTGTTGTTTTTGCTATTACCGCTGTCTGACAGATAGCAAAATGAGGCATGCACAGATGTGAATGACTTGCCCACAGGTTCAATGGAAAGTGTGTGGGAATAGAGCCTAGCACTTCTGAATCCCAATCCAGTGCTTTGATCAAAAGCCTTTCAAACATTTGCTTTCTGATAGGTCACAAATAAAATGGGTTGAAACTCCAGTCACAGAATATACATTCTCTCTCACTCTTACACACACACACACATGATGCCAGTACTCCTGAAAAAAGACCTTAGTATTAAGAGGATTACATATTTTCTACCCAAAATAATTGATTTTTCCTTGCAATTTAGGTTTCTAGCCTCTTAGTTTTACCTAGACAATGAGTTTCAATAAAAAGTTACATTATGCTCAAAGTCAAACCTTGTATAACCATCTAATTTATTTATATCAAATAAAACAGCTACATCAAGAAGTGTTTCCTTATACAGAAGGTCTGCTGTTCATTATTCTCCTTATTATTTCTCCTATATATTGTGTAACTGATATTATGCATGCATAGCCATTGTCAGGTAATTTCACAATATGCCTAGAGTCTGGCCAGGTAAGAGGCAAAGGTTTAAAGCAGTTAATGACACTTAATCATTTAATAAGGCCAGTCACAACTCCCTACAAATTTAGATTAGTATAAATTAAGTCCCTAGAAAATGGTCAGCCTAGCCTTCTACTGTGAGTTTCAGAATATTATTCAGGCCAATTTTGCCTTTCCTTTCAATGAAGAGGGTAATAGAGGCTACTCACATTACCTTCCCAGGTGAAGCAATGTAGTATGCAATTGTGCCATTGTTGCCACAGGGGGAAAAACATAGCAATCGAAAACACTAATCCCTGCCTCATGGCATACTATACTAAACTGAGACATTCAGGAATATATCATGTGTCTTTGTAGTGGACTCGCGCTTGTGCCTCCCATTCTGGATGGGAGGGAGGCCACAGCGCCTCACTACGTCACCGAGCTCACGGCCTAGTATTAGGGGGAAATCAGCAAATCAGTGGTTAGTGTTCCAAGCCTTTGAGCAGGCAGAACAAATAAGCAGTCTCTAAGTTCCAGCCCCCAGGCAGGGCGGAGCTGACAAGCGGTCAATAGCTCTAACCCCTAGGCAGGGTAGGGCTGGTAGCCACAGCCTATAGCCCAAACTATTAGGCGGGGGAGTTCTGGCAAACAGTCTATCATCCTGGCTCTGGTGGGCGACAGACAAATAAAGGCTTCGTGGCCTATGGTGGGGAGGCTGCCACCCCAGTGGTGGGGTGGCAGGGAGAGGGGGATGCAGACCCACCTGACTCCACCGTGTCCCAGCTCAGGGCCTAACAGTGGCAGGGTGTCCCGCCACTGGGTCAGCGGGGATCCTCCCGCAACACGCTGACTGGCTGTTAAGCCGCAACAACACCAAACTAAAGTCTGCTTTCCCTGGGCTACTTCCTACCAGAGTTCTGGATCAGGTTCCGTGGTCTCAGGCGCCTCTGTTTCTCAGGGTATTCAGCCACCAGCAGTCCTACCAGCTCCTCCCCAGGTCCAGAGTGCCATCTGGTTCGGCAGTTGGGTTGGCGGGCAGCAGCAAGCAGGACACATCTGTCTCCTTCCCTGGCTCTGCTCCAACTGAGCTAGGGGCTCCACCTTTTGCACTTCCTGCCTTGTCCCTCAACTTCTGGTGGGAGGGCCAAGCCCAGCCTGACTCTGCCCACCTGGACAGAGAGAGTGATTCCTCCCCCTCTGGCTCGGAGGGAGGCCACACCACCTCACTACAGTCATCTCCATATTTCTGAAAATCCATTGATCACTGAGCTATAGCTGGGCAGTGAAGTACTTACAACCCTTCAAGCTCCAGTTTACAACAGCAGAAAGCTGTTCTTTTACCCACTTTATATGAAATCAAACACATACACACACACTCACCCCCGCCCCACTGTTTTATGAACATTATTAAGTCTGCAAAGTCAAGCAGTCCATGTGATAAATTAAGTCAGCCCTCTTATGCACTTGCATTATGATACAACTTTTTCCCCTTAGCCTCATTCTCAGAAGCAGCTGAATTGCTTTGGCTGAAATTAAATAAAAACAAATAAACAAACACAAAATTAAAACCAAAATCAGCATGAGGTAGATACGTATCATGAAAAATTTCAGCACAAACAGTTAAAGTTTGGCAAAGTTATAAGCAACTGAAAACAGGGTCTTATAATGGAATTTGTCATGCAACCTTAATAATAGGTGGTGCTAGGAATGGTTGATAATACTTAGTCCTGCCATGAGTGCAGGGGACTGGATTAGATGACCCCTCGAAGTCCTTTCTAGTCCTACGATTCTGTGATTCTACACTGTGTGTGTGTGTATGTGTGTGTGTGTGTGTGTGTGAGAGAGAGAGAGAGAGAGAGAGAGAGAGAGAGAGAGAGAGAGCAAGCAAGCGGGCATGATAAATACTGGAAAAACAAATATATGTATAAAATTAATTAGCCATAATAAAGATATAATAAGACGTTAAATCTATGTATATAAATTTCAGATCCCACAAATTGGTTTCCATTTTTCTCATTGACACTGACATTTTGAGTAAGAAGAATTTTGGAAAATAGCTTTTAATGTAAATTTTAATGATAGATTTTTAAATAAAAGCATGTAATTTTGAAGGAAACAAACTATGGTGTAATCTATCCTTTTGATCAAATGGGAAATATGCTATGGGCATTAAACTGATATAGCCTTGATTTCTTAAGCAACACAATTCTGAGATGTTAGTGTTAATTAAAAGAAAGTGATGTATAACGGCTCTAATTTGTAATGTATGCAGGATTTATGTTTTGCCCCATTAAGAGACACCATCACCTTAAAAATCATACTTCTATCTGAATTTGTAAACCTACTATTGTTACATGTGAAGCCTTGGTTATTATAATTGAAAGAGATTACAGAAAAAAATGTATCTCTGTATTGTCAATTTTATGTACTTTCTGCATTTGGCAGCACTTTATGTCTACTCAGTTAAACTCTGTTCCTGCAAACAAATACACAGAATTTTATATCCATCGGTATTCCCACTGAAGTCAACAGGAAGACAGCCATGCCTACAATTACTCATGTACGTGTAAAGTTATTCGTGTCCAATCATTGCAGTGAGGATCTGAGTAGGTACGGGCCCCAAGTTAGTAAACCATGCAGGGTTAGGCCCAAGATAGTAAAATCCAGCTGTTGGTGTAGGTCTGTCACATAGCAATGGGGCAGAGAACACCCCAGCATTTTAATAGATTGGAAAACCACAAAAATTGTTGAGGGCAGATGTAACACCTGAAACTAGTTCTAATACACTTTTGGAAACAAACTAGATTTAATAGACTCACGGGTTCATAGATTTTAAGGCCAGAAGGGACCATCAGACCATCTAGTCTGACCTTCTGTTCGGCACAGGCCATCAAATTAAATTTCAAGTTGAAGTTGCCCCTTTACAAAGGTGGTGCATCTTAGGGATCTATGCAGGAGCAAGTGCTGATTTTCAAATGAGCTGAATGCTCCACAAAAATGACAGCACACTGCAGAAGAGATCATGTTATATGTGTAAGATATTGAAATGTATTTTAAATTAAACCCTAGACAGAACAAGATCCAGGTTACCTCCAATTTATGCGAAACATCAGGGGGTATATTAGTTGTTTAAAAGAAATACTTTCTTAATGGTAAGAACAATAGGAAATAGGAGTGATTGTTAATCTAAATTTAAATATTCTTATTTATGTTAATTTGGCCTGACAGATAAGCATTATTTTTATATGTGATAGCCTTTGAGATTTTAGTAGATTAGGGGTCTTAAAATATGATTGACAGATAGATGGAGAGAGAAAGGTAGAAAAGAGAAATGAGAGAAAACTCTTCAATCAATCAATCTCTGTGGCTCAATCTCTTTTTTTTTTTTGGTAGGCAGCCCAGCTTCCGTCCATTTTCACATGTGACTTGCATGAACATTAATAGGAACTGCACAGTTAAGTGTATCTGGTGTCTCTTGTCTTCTATTTAGATTGTAAGCTTTTGGGTTGAAGGGATGGTCTTTTTGTCCTGTGTTTGTACAACACCTAGCACAATGGGTTCCTGGACTGTAACTGGGGTGCCTAGGTGCTGCGATAATATAAATAATAATAGAGAAAGAGAGGAGATACTGTGGGAGAAATCCTGGCCCAGTTGAAGTCAATGGGCATTTTCTATCTGTCTGTCTGTCTGTCTATCTATCATTATACTTATATGGCCCCCATGACCATAGTCTCTGAGTCACAGTCTTTAATGCAGGGATCTCAAACTCAAATCATCACAAGGGCCACATGAGGACTAGTACATTGGCCCGAGGACCGCATCACTGAAACCTTTTCATACAACGATACAAAAGTATAGTCAAAAATGAAAAAAATGAAGAGTAATATAGTATGCTATTAAAAGTCAACGTATTAACTTTTTAAAAACTGTAATGCGAAGAGGGGTTTTAATAAAATATAAACACCTGTAACTATTCCTTATGTGGTCAGTAACACTGATGATGATCGAAACTAACAGTCTATCAACATAGCTGTAATGGCAGGAACTTTTTAAAGTAACTATTCATACAAAATACGTTGCCACTTTTAACAAACATTCTTCCCAACTACTCACAGCAAAGAATCATACATGCTGAAATTCATACCTCAGACTGCTCGTCTAGTCCATGAGGCCCCACCCCTTTCCCGCCTCTTCCCACCCCTTCCCCGCCCCCATTCCAACCCTTTCCCTAAAGTCCCGGCCCCAACTTCGCCTCCTCCCTTCCCGTATTCCAACCCCTTCCCCAAATCCATGCCCCGGCCCCGCCTCTTCTCCGCCTCCTCCCCTGAGCGTGCTACGTCCCCGCTCCTCCCCCCCCCCCGAAAGTCCTAAGCGCTGCCAAACAGCTGTTTGGTGGCGGGAAGAGCTGGGAGGTAGGTGGAGGAATGGGGATGTGGCGCGCTAGGTGGGGAGGAACAGGGGGGTGGAGGGGGAGGAGAGCTTGGCTGCCGGTGGAGTTGGAGCCTATGGTGGGCTGCAGGAAATAACTCTGCGGGCTGCGCCGCGTGTTTGAGACCCCTGCTTTAATGTGGTTAGCCATTGACTTCAATGGAACAGGATTTCAGCCTGTAAGTAGATCTGTTTAAAGCTTATAATATTATGAATCAAACAAATCAGAACATCACCAATAAAATCATCCTATTTTTAAAATAAATCTATATGTAAGAATAATTTTTAAATACCTATTTACTTGAAACTAAGGTTGAAGCAAAGGAAGTTGTTTCATCTCTTTATTCAAACAGATACATGGCGGGCAACACTTTCCCTGGCAGCCTCCAATACTGCGACTCCAAATGGAACTGCCTATGTACAGTAATTTGTGCACGCAAATGTGGGGTGTGCCTATGCAAAATCACTGAACTCTTATTTCTTTATTAATGGAGAATAGTTTTGATCCATGCAATCAAACCCACCATTTTTCAAACACAGTAATCCAACCCAGCCGCTAAACATCAGTCCTCTAACAGTTGATCTAAAGGAGAATCATATTTGCTCTCAATAGCAGTAAGGCTTTTTTCTTCTTTGTAAACCAGCCACTAGAGGGTAATATGTTCACACATACGTCTATTCAGTTGTGGACAGTTGTACAAATATGTCATTTGGGTAAGTAAGCTACAGTACTTTCGCTCCCAGTCAGAAAATCTCACTTTTGAGTGTCTGTTGTTCACAGACATAAATCCAGAAAGTGGGTACCTGCATACATAAAGACATAATGTTTGCCAGCTCCCCCAGGTTTTGGGCATAAGAAGAAGACCATTTCATTTGGTTCCAAAAGATAGCTCTGTATCACTTGAGAACCTAATGAAAACACCCACATTAATTTCTTATTCGTTTTAATTCTATTGCATCTTTGTGCTTCTTCCTTTCAGCCAGGACTGATGTAGAACTTAGAAGTACTACAAAATCAAGAGAAAAATCTATTCTTGTGCCATTTCCAATGCAGGAAATAGCAAATTCACATGAGAAAACTTCTTGTGCTGACTCAAGCCCCAAATGGTTTGGATAAAATAATCAGTTGTGGATGAGTGCATATGACAAATTTCAGATCAGGATTTCAATCACCCACCCTCCAAAGTTCAGGGGAGTTGAAATCAGAGTTTTGGTTCAGTCAGTTATTGCGATAACAGTTTGAAGTTACATTCAAAACTATTCAAAAATTTGGGGTGTTTAGATCCACAGTTTTGGCCCAAGACCTTCTGTCATTCAGAAAATCTTGAGATTTGGCCATGTTCTATCTCAGTCCAAATCTCAGTGGACAAGTATCTTGCTCGCAAAAACCACCACCACCACTGGCATCGATCAGCACCCTTGCAGGCAGGTTCATTAGAGGTCTGAGTATGGAGCCTAAACAACTTGCTTATCCTCAGATGTAGTTCAGCTAGGTTAGAATGGGGCCACATTGGCAAGGGCAGTGTAGTAAAGCTGCATTGCTATTGTACTTGTTCTATGGACACCATCCTCCTTTACCATCAACCCCACACTTGTCACCAGCATTAGACCCTACTTAAGCATCTGCTTAACTTTAACAGGTGCTTTGCTAAACCGGAATGGATTGCTGAATCAGGGCCTAAAAGTCACTCGAGAGCAGGCAAGGGAGGGACGATGAAAGAAATAAATAAATCTATGGCTACATCCTCACTATGAGCTAGGGTTGTGTTTTCCCCATTCGCAAACACAAACACTCCTGAAAATGGTGGGTACACATGGCTAAACTACTATTTATACTTTTGCTAGGTCTCATCAAGCTACTACGAGTACATGTACACACGCTGGAGAATCATACCCCTAGCTCGTAGTGTAGACAAAGCCTATGAATGATTTTGTAATTTCTTGAAGGTAATTGTTAGCCATAGAAATGCTACATATAGAATAATCTGCCATAAGTTAATTACTTATGTATTTTCAGCAAACTAAAGCCTCCTAAAAATTAAGTTCAGAGATATCCGTAGACACTAATTTTCTATAGGCTAGGTTAGCTATAAATTAACTGGACTACGAAATAAAAACATAAAATGCTTT
Source organism: Chrysemys picta bellii (assembly GCF_011386835.1). Lineage (NCBI taxonomy): Eukaryota > Metazoa > Chordata > Testudines > Emydidae > Chrysemys > Chrysemys picta. The sequence continues at coordinate 113,853,518 of NC_088797.1, read as the reverse complement.
GTTCACTTGTATCTCCAACAGGGATATGAACGTTCATTATGAATAGGGGCTGAAGGCTTCACTGCTCAGTAGTTTATAAATACTAATGAGTGACATATTGAGAAAAATTGTACCTACAAAAGCGAAGTCTTCTGCCATGCAAATCAGGCCCCAATTCCCCACAGATAAGGATCTTTTTGATGGAACACATGCAAAATCTACAGCTCTTAATTCTTTCATTAGTATTCAAGGCAGACGATTGCCAAATAACAGGGAAAACTGTCTGAATTGCTGTGTCTGAAACCTAATATTGATTTGTTTAATAGTGTCAGGAAGTCAAAATTCACAAATCTCCTGTCGATTGTTTATGAGGCAGTTAGCACAGAATTGGATGCCCCTGCTTAATTAATAACTCATTACTGAAATTTGATTATATGCTTGAATGGTTTAAATGGGCTCTAATTCAGTATCTGCAAAGCAGTGTTGCAACAAAGTAAAATGGATCTAAAAGCTTGTTTTTTAACACTATTGCTGTCGGTATTTCATGATCTCCATTGGTGAGGAATATGTTGACATAGTTTCTAGGGCAGACCTCGTAGAACATTAATACATTGACATAAAAACGTGTTGTTCTAATGATACTATGAACTGCATTCTCAGTATATTAGAAGTACAGTATAACAGAAATGTCCTTGATTTAAACAGAAAGCCTGAACATTATTCCTTGGTGTGTGATTAATATATCAGACAATAAACAATGCATGAATAGTAAATATTATTCAAATAGGTACAATTTTCAAAAGCACATAAGTGGTTTAGAGGCATAAATTAATGGGACTTAGGATTGTAAGTCACTTATGTGCTTTTGACATTTGTACCCAATATCTCTTATTTTGTCCCAGTTACATTCTGATTAATGGTACTCTGGAGGCAGAGGGAAGTGAACGAGTAATGATTCTGAGTCTATGGATGGGTGAGCTACTTAGAGAAAGTAATAACCCCTCCTATCCTATGAACCTTTACCAATTTTTAGGACATACTCAAGCCAAAGCATTTTCTTTATCATTTTTCCTCATGTCTTTGCATAATTCTGTGTCCTGTTCAGAAAAAGACAAATTTTAATAAATGGATTTATGAATATTGTTGTGATTAAAAGCGTCAGAGTCAGCTCACTACAATTTATACAGTCATCTTGTTTGTTTTTTGTTAGTGTTTGGACAATTGTCAAACATATGGAATCCCAAAAGTTTCACAAATGATATCATAGAACTTGGCAGAAAGTGGTTTTCCTGTTCTGCAAATATTTTAGAGAGTTTGAAAATTTTTCCCATCTCAAATTAGGACAAAAAGCCAAAAACTTAACAATTTTTGCAAACTGAAAAAGTGATTTCCCCCCCCCCAGTTTGGATCAATTGAAACATTCATTTGGATGATTTCAAAATGTTTTATTTCAGTTTCAACCTTTTTTTAAAATCATTTTTTGAGTCTATTTAGCCTACATTTCTAAACAAAGAGTCATTTGGAACCAGGAAACCAGATTTCTTCATTACAAAACTGTCAAAACAAAACATTTCAACAATTACGACTTTTTCCCCCAAAAATGTTTGAGTTAGGAGGAGAGATTCATCAAAAAACAACCCTTTTTTGTGACCAGTTTCAGTTTTGACAAATTGGCTTTTTTTTATTAGCTCTATCACCAATGATTGTGTGTCTGAAAATTCATACAAAAAAGTGTGTTATTCATTATTTGCTATTTGTTATTCACTGGTTTAAAATGCTTCAGAACACACCTAAGTTCTTTGCTGTATAGAGATGGATTTAAGCATGTGCTTAAGTTCATTGCTGAATTGAGGCCTCAGCCATTTAGCCAGAAAGCAAAAACCATATCATATAATTCAATCAACATTCTTCCTAAGTATTTCTCATCTCTCTCTGGTGGCTGGGTCTATGCACAAATGGAGTTAGTCCTTTAGCTCAAGTGCTAGGGGACTCTGCTTTTGGCCCCTAGCACTTGAAAGATCCAGGCTGAAGGGCCCAAATTCATTCCTTACAGATAACGCACAATGGGGTTATTACTCTTACAGTCCTGGAGCCTTAAAATTACTCTCTATCTTGAGGGGATTTCCTGACTTGCAAGGTGAATTCCATTGAATAACACCGAGTTTCTTCTATTAAAGAAAGCACTCACTCCTCACAGGATGGGTAGACACTGTCAAGCTTCAGGATAACTAACCGCACCTCATGAATACTGATTAGCAAATCATTGGAAGCAAACATTTCATGAGCAGCCTGTTGTCTGAAAATTATTTGTCCAAACTATTCTACCGTCTTGCAAATTTCTTCACCCCAAAACTGTAAATTCATAATTAATATTATGCAAAACAGATACATTCAACTAGCCCCGATAGGAGGCCTCATTGAATCACAAGGAGAAAAGCAATTCTTGTGATAGTTCCAGGCAAAGTTTCTTTTAATGGTGAGGTTCATATAATTTGAACAGACTTCAGATAAGCATAGAGGGCATAACTCCCCTGAAGACGATGCAGCTGAGGAACTTAACCAATGGGTCCACACTAGCACCAGTTGAGGATTTGGCCCCAAGCTTTAGATGCTTATATGAACAAAAGCCTCTCACAAACTTACACATTGTACAGTTGAACCTAGTGTTTCCTGTCCCAATAAGCCTATCTACTTTGAACAAACTTGAATGAGCTTAAAAAAAAGCAGTCACTTTTATTTAATTAATATGGAATGGATTGAGGAAAATATTTTAAGAATATTATTCAACAAATTAATTAATTGGCTTATGTTTGGACAACACTCTGGAGGCAAAAGAAGAAAAAGCCTGAGATTTGTATATAATTGTCTGCTTACCGGTTTGTGCACAGATACCACAATTGTGCATGAAAATGACTAGTGAAGTATCGTATAGCCATTTATGTTGGGAGTGACCTGATCTGCTTGTCCATTTGCTGAGACCACACATGTAAATTGCACAAGCATTTTTGTGCATAGACCCTAGGCAGCCTTCTCGAAAAATGCAGTCTGCAGTATGTAATACACTATATAAGGTGCTAAATATTGATTCATTAATTGTTATGGGAGCCTTTCTTGCATGGCTCCTGCACATGTGGCAGAGACTATACTGCAACTGATTTAGCAAAAACATATCCCAGAGGCAGGTAAGAATCACCGTTTTGAACCTTTTCCTGTGGTTCATTCTTCCTTGGGAGTGGGGAATGCTGAATGGCAAGCCTCCTAGAGAACCGCACAACACAGTATATTATCCTCCTAACTGTTCTTCTTTCAGTAGGAAACCCATGCTATTTTAAGTTATCTGAATCCTCTTACAACGCTTTCATATCTTGTAATAAACAGAGGCCTGGAAAATAGAACCAACAGATTTGTTTAAGAAATAATTATCTATTTCAGGACCAAATCAACAAAAAGTGTACATGTTTCATGTTTCAAAAATGGTACATACCTGTTTTCCTTTTACAAGTAGGTTTTAGATACGTCATGTTTATTTACTTCTCCCCCCGTGGGTGTTTGTATTGGCTAGGTATCAAGTAGGTATCAGTATCCTTTTTAGACTGCAGGTAATTTAAGGAAAGGATTGTTTTGTTATTTTTTATTGTATAATTCTAAGCCTACTGTCAATACTAAAATATGAAATAATAATCGTTAATAACTATTAACAACTAGTAATACATTTAGGATTTCACCTGGTTAGGAAAAAAAGGAAAGGAAAATGTCTTCAAATCTTCATGCATATAGACGTTGACAATGCTGTAGTTCACAATATTGTTAACTTTTCCCAATAATGGGCAAATTTAACAATTAATTTATGTCAAATAATTAAGCCTAGGGTAACCAAGAAAAATTGTGAACTATCATTAAAGCTAATGTTTTAACAGCATTTTTAACATCAGTGCTTTAACAGCATTTAAAAAAAAAAGCTGGCTTCTTTCTGTTGCGGGTCGATTTGTCAAAGTGCTATTAAGAATTTTCAGTTATAAAAAAAAAATGGAGTGAACCTTTATTTTCCCCCTCTAATTTATTACGCTTGATTACGCAGCTGGAATGGGAAGGTAGCTGCTGTTTGTAGTTAAATAACTCCTCACAATTTCTTAAAGAAATGATCTTCAAAGCTTTAATGGGTCAGTGGCTCAAGTACAAAGGAAAGATTGATTTTCATACTCCCACTCTTTGTTCCCAAAGTTTAAAACAGACACGTTCTGGTAAATTAGTTTGTCTATGTTATTAATGGAAGAACTTATTAAACTCCCATAAATACATGGTGGTATCTCACTTAAAACACAGAATGCATTTGCTTTGAAAAAAAATACATGTCTAAAAGTAAACAGGGGTGTAATATTTTCATTTGATTTCAGAAATGTGCCTCAAAAGACAGAAGGCTGGAGAATTGGGGGTTTGCGAAATATATTAGGTATGCATAATGATGACTAGTACAAAGCGTGTAAGGCTCGAGTTGCTCGAAAATATGTTATTTGCATTTAATGAAAAGCATTCACGTATTGGCATGTGGCAAGGCTATGGGAGGAAGGAATATTTTAAAGAAGAGATATCGTCTTGGTGAAACACCCTTTTTAAATAAGGTCCACGTGCATGTTTCTCAGCTGAATTCTGGGAGGTGGCTTTGCTAAAGCAGAAATAATCTTTGTGTCAGGGCACCCTGAAATATTGGCACAGATGAGAGCTGTTGCAAGAAATATTCTCCAGCTTGGCATAGCAGCCATGGCTGTGGCTGAAAAAGCAAAGGAGCGGATCCTCAGCTGGTGTAAATTGCCATAGTTCCATTTACACAGTTGAGGACCCCGAGTCCATATCATCCCTCAGACAAGGGGAACAATTCTGATAAGATTCTAATGGACTGGAGGCCACAGAGCTCCCACTGGGTCATTTCCTTTGCATTTGCCTAGCTACAGAGGGCAGGTCACCACTGCAAAGTAAATATGCTGAGATCTGCAGATAAATCCCACAGACCTTGGGCAGTCCACAGAGAGGGACAGCCTCTTTTCATTACCTCTCGGTCCCCCTGCCTTGGTGACATGACTTCCCTAGGAAATTTTTATTTGACTTTATCATCATCAGCAGAAGGAGTTACTTCATTGGCTGCATAGTAATATACCAGAACCACAGTTCACTATCCAAGCCCTGCTCTACAGTAATATCACTCCTTGAGTCAGAGCCCAATGCCATTATTACCTCTGCAAGCCATTTGACACTGAATATTGTGCTGTTATTTATGTATGTATCTAATCATCTCAACTAGGGCCTTATCCTGCAGGGCGCTGAGCGCTCTCAACTACTCTGAGGACATTGAGGGCTAGCGGCTAACTCATGTTGAGTAGTACTTACTCCACTAGTAGCCCTATTGATTTCACTGTTCTGCCTCAACCCAAGTCTCAGGGTTGTGAAAATGATGATGTTAGCAGGTGGTGAAAGTTCCTTGTGGCCCATGCTGGTGATCTGCCGGTGGAGGGGATTGCTGTTTGTACTGAGGGGAGGGTGCTTCTTGGCCTCCTCACTCTCTCACAGAGGCTGGGCAGGATTCCTACCTAACGTTCAAGAGAATGCAAGAAAGGTGGTCAGCTACTGTGCTGGGTGGTACAACACGCTCTTAAGAGGATATGGTCTATAAGCCACTAACATGGGTAGGCCTACAGCTGGTATCACACATATTACATTGCTAGGCCAAGGGCACTTGCTGCAACTCTTCAAAGGAGAAGCTCTGTGCACCCTAATGTGTAATGTGTAGAGCTGGCTGGAATTTTTCTGACAGAACATTGTTCTGTCAGGAAGTGCCATTTTTAAAAATCAAAACATTTTGCAGAAATATGTGGATTTCAAAACAATTTCAAAGAGAAAAAGAACTGGAAGGAAGCATTCTTTTGGGAATGGAAGGTTTTGATTTTCCATTTCAAAATGACTTTTCTTTTCTCTGACATTCGATAATATACAATAAAAAAAACCGAAGTCACAATGAAACGTTTCGATTTAATCAGAACAAAATGTTTCAATCAACCCAATTTTTTCCTCCCCACAATTTTGTTTTGTAGGAAGTTCATAATGTTTTTGCTTTTATTCCCTTTTGGAATAGAAAAATAGCTTGAAATCACAGAATTCCCCTTGAAAAGGAAAATCGACTTCTCGCACAGCTCTAGTAATGGCTGCCTGGCCTCATCATCCTGCCCAATATCATCAAAATGGCTCTTCTGTATGCTACATGCTGGCAGCATACCTCCCCCCACCCACATCTCAGCCTGACTCCTACATGTCAGGGCAGGATTTCACCCAGAAATGAAGATACTGCATAGCTATGAGAATAAAGAAAAAAATCATGACATACACTCTACCTCAACCAAAGTTTAAACAGAGAAGATGCATGTGTATAGCTTTAGTAGCAGAGCGCTCTAAGGTCTGTATCTATCTGCTTTTCTATTGTTTTTTATACACTATATCTTCTATATAATTCCATATAGGAAAACATATTTACTGCATCTAGGCTTATAATGTCTCATTGCCCTCTGTGGTGTTGAGTAGAAAATTTGCCATTACAGGACAATCATTGTTAGCAGAAATGGGCCCAGAGTAAAGCCGCAGGATATTGGAACTCTTTTGAACTTGGGAAAATCCAGATTCCTGCCTGGATCTGAGCTTTCCCAACTGGTCCCATTTTTAAGTTTTGTATGTCTACTAGTTATACAGTTTAGTATCTGTATCAGGCTGGTTGAGGGGATTGTGACAGCAGAGGTGACTAGGTCACATGAAAATACTGGTCTGGCATCTGGCAAGTGTGTATACAATTATATACATAACCCTTCTGCCAGGTGGTTAACAGCATCAAAAAGGACATGGTTCAATATAGCTAGGGGTCCCTCTGACAAATAACTAAACCAGCTCGAGTCCCCACCCAGAAACCTGGGAAAACTAAACACACCCTCCCTGTGTGCCCTTAATAGGCAGAACTTCCCCACTCACAAGTACTCAGACTATGTACAAACAAGGAAATCTTTATTATGGGAAAAGGAACAGTCATAAACTTGGGAAAACACAGAAACAGAACATAAATGCAAATAAAGAGTAACCCCAGCCCCATCCAGTAACTTTGGCAGTGGTCCATCTAACTCGTTCCCCACCCACCAGTAAGAATGTTCCACAGGTAATAGTTCTTGACTGCACCACCTCACCATCCACCAAACACCACTCGCAGTTTAGATCAAAGAGTATCAGTAGTCCAAGTGTCACTTTGCAGGTCTGTCTCCAGACCCAAGGGAAGTGCTTGACTGGTCCTGCAAAGAAGTGCCACCAACTTAGTGATTCAGCTTTATGAAGGTGCTGGGTATGCAGGCCTCAGTGGCATCTGCTCAGCTCTGCTGCTGTCCTCTGCATTGTTTTGGCAGCAAAGTCCTCAATCTATCTCTCATTGCAGAGTCCTCTGCACCATCTCTTAAGCAAAGTCCCCACGGTAAGGAAGCCAAGTGCCCTTGAGCAATGTCCTGGCAACTTGGAAATGAGCTCTTTGCCACTCGGAACCTCTCTAATCGTCACTAGAGGAATTGTGGGTAGTTAGCCTATACAAATGAGCCTATCTATGGCAGCACTTTCCCCTTTTCACCAACAGAGGGAGTAAAAAATTCTTTCCTCTCTGGAGCTTCTGGCCATAAGGTTTATATATGAAAATAGGAATGTGCATAGTAACTATGTAACTATGGATGTTTGGCAAAATAGTCTAAAGTGTACCATAAATTTTCAGTGGGACATTCACTGCAATACATAAGAAGAAATCTCTTTGCCAGCATTATTGAAATACATCTTTCTCTGGGAAAAAACATATCTTGTAGCACACTGGAACACTGCACAATAGTCGGGGCCAGAAAGAGAAGAAGACAACCATGCTGAATTTAAATTATAAGCCTAAGTGCTGGAACTAGAGGTGCTGGGGGTGCTACAGCACCCCCTGACTTGAAGTAGTTTCCATCATATACAGGGTTTACAGTTTGGTTCAATGGTTCACAGCGCCCCCACTATATAGATTGTTCCAGCACCTCTGATTATAAGCGGGGAGGAGGTTACAAGTAAGCAAAACGTCATTATGCCGCCTGGGTTAATATTTTTATTCTTGTAGAAAGTGCTATGGGATCGTTAATATATACAAGTGGTCAGGTAGTCTTTGGTTTTATGTCTAATCCAAACAACACCTCCAACAATACACTGGCTCCTAGCATCTTGCCAGAGAAAGGCTCCATAGAGAGGTAAGAATGCCAGCGACTGAATAACCAATACTGCTTCTTAGAACATATAAGGTTTTCTATGGTGGCTTTACATTTAAATATCAACCCTATCTTTATGCGCTAACCAGCACTATCAATCAATTGATCCAATTAATCTAATCTAGCTATTGGTTTATTGACATGGCTGCATCTTTGTATTGTCTGAGTGCTCACTCCCAAGAATTTCAAAATAGAAATAGCAATAACCATACATTTCTTTTGCTTTCTTTCAACCTTGTAGGAGAAACCGCTTGATTAGTATTTTGAAAAGAGAGAGTGTAAAAGGCCTTACTGAGGCAAAGCCAAGGCTGAGCACTGACAAGATCACAGTTTGTGATGGTACGACTATAGGCTACATACTGTTTAGGATTCTGTAAAGATTGGGAAGGGAAATATTTCTTTAGTCTTTAAAGCATGAATGGATGTTGAGCTTTCAGTGGTCTGTAAACTATAACAACATTCTCTCTGCAAGAACCGATTATTGATTTAGTGTTAAAACAAAATAAAAGAGATAACAAAAATCCACCCCTCTCTTACACTGTACATGGATTTTGGATCTCTTTTGTTGGCAGAAAATTCTACTAATCTCTAAAGGATATACTTTCTGTGCCTCCTCAGACAACCTAAGTGAAGAGAATTCCAAAGATTTCTGGAAAAGCTTTTTAGTGGAGGGAATAGAGATTAGGTTTTTCCCCCCTGGTATTCCTATAATTTACAGGACTCATATAACCATATAACTTTGTGATTACATGGAAAATACCATATAAATACATAGTAATTACAAATTCATGCAGATTACTTGGTAAATACATTCGAAGTTACGGAGTAGTTCAAAGATTAATTATCCTGTAACTTACAGTATTTAAATCCTTTTTTTCTAATATACAAATATATTTATAGAGACTTCAAGGCTAGTGCAGAAGGGGTTGTGATGGTTATGATCTGAGAGGAAAAAATGAAATTTGACAGGCATGGATTATTTAAAGCATGCAGATGTGAGCCGTATAACCATTACACTTTGATGCAAATCATCGAGGAAAGTACAGGAGGAATGGCCGGTACATAAAGGTGGTGGGCAAAATAAGGATTTCCTGCTATGACTTGAAATTTAAACAAATAATCATTTAAGTGGCTGCACAGCATTACATTCTTTGTTGCATGCATTAATGTCAACATCTGGTACCAACATTTTGACAATTCTATTAAAATGCTTCACCATTCCCTATCTAACACCTGTTAACTCTAATTTTCTTTCCTGAGACGCACACCAGTAGACAATGTAGATTCCAAATCATTTATCACTTTTAAAGTGCTTCCATATGTTTTTTTTTTGGGGGGGGGGGGGAAGGAGGAGAGGAGGGGTCTATCTTAGCCTTAGGCAAATGTTTTCTGAATGTATTAAAATTCAGTACTTAAAAAAAATAGAGTGTAGACACCAATGTTTCATAGCATTCATGTCTGGTAATTATTAGCCTAAATTATGGCTCACACATGACTTGACAAAGTGGACCATGCATTTAAAAAAGCTGTTCAATAGATATGCACTACTCAATATGTTCCAAGTTATTGAGATGTCAGTCAGTAATCATAAAGCAAACAGCCCTCACTGAAAGGGAACTGCTAAGAGGGCTATGAGCCTCTAGGGACTATCTAAAAATGTCAGAAATGTTACAGTCTAAATGAATGACATCAACAAGAGAGCATGTGTTTAAAAATGCGCACAATTAGTTAATATATTACAATGCTAAATCTCAACCAAAATAGGCTACAGTAGTGGTATGAGGTACAGAGCATAGCAAAAGCAATAGAGTTCATGGGTATTTTGGAAAACATGTTTCCCTCTAACTGGAAAGCCATTGCATATGTTTAGAAAATATTACGGTAAAATGAAAAAATACATGCTTTGGTGTGTTTATAGCTCTGGGTATTATGGAAATGGCAAGAAATGTGTGATATCCTTTATCTTCATGTCCATAACAGGCTTGCTTATCATTATGTATATTAAATCAATCCTCATGTTGCTCGTATCATGCAGAGCAAGGTGTACTGTGAATTAATGTATTATTTGTAATCTCTCACCTTTTACAATGCCGACCATACGAGTCAATCAGCCCTTGCACAGAGATGAGTGTTGTGTATAATATTTGATAATTATTTGCAGTACAGTATCCTTCTACTGGAGATAAGGCCCAAACCTGGTCCCACTGAAGTAAATGGGAGTTTTGCCAATGACTTTAGTAAAATTGGGCCCACAGACAGATTTACACCAAGGATTTTAAGAGAAATGGTGTGATGTATTTAAGGGAAAACTTGGATGTCTGAGACTTGATTGTCTGCATTCTGGGTTATCCAGAATTTGTTCTGAAATTCTGAACTGAATTTCATTTATCAGAAATGCCAGTCATTGGAAAGTTTTGGATGTTCCTTGAAATATTCAGGAAATAGGCCTTCGTCTGTGTTTGGTTTTTAAAGGCACAATAGAAATGTATGCCAACAAACAGAAGACATTTCAAATAAAAGAAGTGGCAGGAACTGCAAATGTGTAAGTCTGTGGACAGTTAAAAATGTCCATCAACACACACATGCACACCTACACTTTCTCACATCTGCTGTTTACTAAATAACATTTCAGCACAGTTTTCATCTTATAAGAAGAGTGTTTGAAACTTGGAATAAGTGCACTTAATTAAAGGAAGGCTGTGAAAATGTGCACTAATCTGATATGACTAATAGCAAAGTGCATGAAATTGCTAATTAGAATTTCATTAAAGGTGCTGCTTTATCAGACTGCGAATATCACAACCTTTAAAATTCTTTCAGGAAGGCTTAATTCCTTTTCAAACAGAAATATTCTTTAAAGACATTTGATTTGTTCTGAAGGAATTTATAGCTTAGGCTGAAACATAAAATGTTGCCAATATTCCACAGGAGTAATATTTGAATAAAAAATACGTATCAGGTACTTTCTTTCATCAGTCAGATGAATAATTTTATGAACACATTATTGTTCAAATAATACAATCAGCTAAGAGAAATAAAGATTAATCTTTAGATTATTTCAGACATGGTTTGTTTTTATGCTTAAACTGTAATACTTGATATGTTTTTGCTGTAAAAGGGAGAGGGGCAAAAAAAGCTTGGTTCAAAAGTAATTTATGAATGTTATTTATAAAAAATATGGATGTGAATGGCATTTTGTACAAGTTCTGAATGTCCAGAAAGAGCAAAGAAATGTTACCTTCAAAAACTCTTCTTAGAAAGCCATCAGAAACCCTCCGTTATTATGAAACTCTGTCTTTTAACAATAGTAAAAAAAAATCTTAATTATTCTTCTAAAGTGAAAAAGATTAATGTTAGAAAAAACTGAGCTACATGTAAACAAATTGTTTTATATTTAGAAGGAATGTTAAATGCATTTTTGGGTTAATTTCTCTCCTTGGTTAATCATATTATTTACTCTTTTTCATGTGACAATTGTTCTTCCACACCTCTTCACTTACATCTGTTTTCTTGATAGATACATATTTCTCTACTACTAAGATGTACTTTTAATTTAGGTCATTTATTTTGGGTTTTCCAATTTTATATACAGCTTCATTTTCCCCATTCATCACCTGTATGTGCACTCCTTCCATTGCAATTTATGATAAAGTTATAGTATTGGACAATGTACATAATTACTACACAGGCACTGGAATCCTGCAGTCCTTCAGAAACAAAACTCCTATTGCTTGAATAAGGACTATGGGATTTGGCCCCGGATTTCTTAAAGAAAATCCATTTTATATTTAGGGCCTCAGCCAAAGACTGCTGAAATCAGTGGACAGGCTCCCATGCAATGCAATAGGCTTTGGGTCAGGGCTTTAGTGAATTCACACCTCTCATAATTCTTACTCAGGCAAAATTCCCATTCACTGTAGGGTCAAATCCTGCTCTATTTCTGCAATTTTGTGCATTGACTTTGGTCCTGAAGTGATTGACAGTTTTGCTTGCATGAGCAATGACTGCAGGATTGGGCTCTAAATGGCTTTGTTCCCTTTGAATATCCACACTTGATTCAACACTTAAAGTTTTCCAGCATAGGTAAATAACATTAGACATTACTTAAACTAAAGATCATTGAAGCAGACATTTTAGACATATTACAAAATATTCAACAAGGCTCTTCATCTGTGGATCACAATTATCGTTATTAAAACTGGCAAAAAATCTACTTTTGCTAGAATTTAATATGCAGAGTACATTTTTAGAAACTCAAATTAAAAACTAATCAATGCAAATTTACATGACAAAAAGATTCTTGAAAATGGATAAAGTGTGAACAGAAGAATCTTTATTTAGGAGATAGTATATTATTACTTTGTGCATTTTTAAAACCACACGTCAATTAGAGTTTGGTATGATTTCAATTCTTGTTATATGTATTTTTATGCCAGTAGGTATTTTATCAGTTGGACAAAGTAGCACATAAAAGTCAATTCAGCTTTCCTTCATAAATATGCCAACTTTCTTTATGTACATTTGCTTTCTACAATAAATACATTGATAAAAAAAATCAGTCTAGACATAAATGAATGAAAATTATGCTTGTTAAATCTAATGTCTGGAGTCAAAAGTGAGGTGTCAATCTTACCTATCTAACTTCTAAGCAAGGCAAACAAAGCTGCAAATTATAATGTTTAAGTTTAAATATAGAATTATTGTTCAAATATAGAAAACAATGGTATGGTTGTTCTTTTCATAGCTATACAATTAAGACTATTTAGAGCTCATTTTATGCAAAATAAATGACACATAATTGTGATTTAATTCATTTTAAGTAAATGTCTAGAAACACAATAATAGTCCATACCTTGTTACTTATCAATAATTGAATTTAAAACAGTTTGTAGTAGTTAAAAATAAATAATTGTTCAGAAACACACACACACACTAAGAGTATCATATATTATTGTTTCCATAATTATGATAAGGCCACTGGCTATAACAGTATCATTAATGTACTTCTGCACTCCGTTACTCTATTTTATTCTCCCTCTTATAATACCACTACTCTGGAATGCAACGTGCTTAGATCTCCATTGCTAAGAATGGTGAGCATGCTTCAGACATTTATGCTGCATTCCTATTAGGAGTTGTGTTTAGTAAACTGTTTGCTGAGTAAAGATAGAATGCTGACATTTACAATTTTGTTATTCAGAAATTATGACATAGATTTACATTTCCATGCAAAGAGAAATAACATTAGAGGCTCTCTCTGCTCCTTCTCTAGTAATGTATGTACATTTTCTTTTCTGCAGCTGGGTGGATCTGTTGACTGGCTGCTATCCAGCCAGAAGGAACTCTGAAATACATTACTTCAGCCAGCCACGGGAGTGAGGTCTTGGGCTGGCCCAGGACATGCCCACAACTTTCAACTATGGGCAGGGGGTGTCCCCACACCTTTTCTTTTTGACTGTAGAAAGTAATTGCAGGACAGTCTCCGTGTGTCTGTGTGTTTCACAGGGACTTTAGATACTTAGTAAGAAAGAGGCAGCTTCCATCAGCGTGCGGAGCTCTGGAACTGATTAGCCTCATACCTGGAGCTGGAGGCTCTCTGGGATTAGAATTCTCAAGTGAAATCCTACCAAAAAGAAACTTGGGGTGTCAGACATAATCCTCTGCTCTGTAAATACTCAGGACACTTTACAAGGGACAAAAGGGGAACTCTATGTAAACGTAGACTAGCTTGTCCTTGCATTGGCCCAGGAGTGTTGCCAGATTTTTCAGGCTGAGATATAAAGTAATGCAACTTCTGGCCTTGCCATTCACTCATACATGACAACAGTAGCACATGCTGAGAGCTAGAGTGCTTAAACAATTACTATAGAGTTTCTTTTGAAAGTTTGTTTTAATGGATTGAAAGTTCATGAAGGATGCGGATAAGCCCTGAAGGTGACTGGATTTACATCACTGTAATGGAAGGTGGAAAGGTCTCTATTTCTTCCCACAAAATGTGGGTAGCAGCAACTCAGGCTTCCTCACACTGCTGTACCACTGTGTATCAACCCTATTTTGGGAGCCCTGTTCATTGCCATGTCTATTTGGTACTCAGCCTCTATGGTGAAATTGCCAACAAATATAACAATAGTATCAAATAATGGGGTGGGTTTTTAAATCTGAGAACCTGCTCCTAGGTACTGGTCTGAGACTATCAGTTCATTGCATGTAGGTCACATGAGCAGACAGACATCAAATAGTGAAAGATTTTGGATGTGAGCTGATTTTGAACCATTGGCTAAGGTGTGAAAGGCTCTGCATATTATTATCAGTCCTCAAGCAATCCAGTCCCTCTACAATAGCTTTTCTCCTACAGACTAAATATGGACATTTCGAAGCAGGGTTCCAGCTGGGCCACTCTTTACAGAAATTGTGTGACTGCATGTATCCCTTTGTTCAATGTTTGCTGTGTGTCCCCCAGCTGGTCCACAGGGGATGAGAGTCTACTACAGCTACCAACTGATGGAGTTACTCCTTTAGCTCCAGTAGTAGATGCTCACACTTCTAATGCTGGAGGCTGCAGATATAATACCCGGTAATGACCCATGATGGTGGTTTTTGGATGTAGAAGATCCATAAACCAGAATGGAAAAAGGTTTTACTAAAAACATTCTAAAACAAATTTTCCAGGCATTTGGGCAGCTGAAAACACTCTTGAAAACACCCGATTTGGGATCCTAGAATATGCCAAAGTATGGTTATATTTAGATGTATTTAGATTCTAGTGTGCACATTGTCATTAAGATATCAGAGATATTCTTGACCATGACCGAGTTCAAGCAAAATGTATTAGGCTTGGCCTCACCTCTTATAAAAAGTGTAAGTGAAGCTTTTAATACTTAATTGCTTTTTCTAATGGCAGTGACACACTTTTTAAATGGCTGGTAGGCTTCATTCACATGGTCCACTGAACAGCCAGACAGAAAAGGTTGCTTGCCCTTCCCTGCTGGTGCGTATGTATTAAATCTACTAATTATGTTAAAGGATGTGTCAGTATTTCAACACCTATCATGGGTGACAGTAGCTTGTAGCATGGAATGGGTACAGCGGTGTGAAGCACGAGGCAAGTAGGGCCAGATGTAGGGTTTGTAAGACCTTATGGGTCATGCTAAAACACAGTCTTTATTTCCTGCAAATATCTTGGATTTTTTCCTCTCCTTTTCTTTTATTTTCTTTTTCCCCTTTCTTCTGTGACTTGTCTTTCTTTTGCTCCTTTGTCTGTTTTGGCTTCTTTCTTTCTTTCTTTCTTTCTTTCTTTCTTTCTTTCTTTCTTTCTTTCTTTCTTTCTTTCTTTCTTCAGTTGTCTTATTTCCACACTCACTAGTTCTGGTTGTCTGCCTCCCCCATTCCTGTCTCTTTCAGAAAGGATAGAACTCACTTGTTCCAGTCCCTCTACAATAGCACGTGGCACTACAGCTACATTTCTATTTTTAGTGCACTAGCTCGATCAGACCTAGCATGGGTATGTCTACCAGAGATGGAAATTATAGTTCCAGCTCCAATCTAGATATCTCTAGATATCTTTGTACCATCCCTTCTGTTGTCCTCTTTTACATTCCAGCTTCCCGGCTCCCTGTTGTATTTGGAATCTGCTCATGCTCCCATCACATGAACAAGTCAAAATTACTTTAAGTAACCACAAAAATCCATACAAATATTAATTTTCCTCAAGTTAAATGGAAGAGCCACTTTCCCATTTAAATGCTGATGTGCTTCTCCTCAGAATAGTTTTTTTTTTTTTTTGAGAGTGTGGAAAAAATATAGCACGAGCACTATTTTCGAAAAAAAATAATACTTCTTTTCTTTTGCTGCATCAAGTCTGAAAACACAGCTCTATGGACAAGCTGCCAGAATCTGGAATATTTTATCCTAACCTTTATATGTAATCCTGAAAGCCTACCTAATCAATTGAAGATCATAAAATATTAGACTTAATACTGCAAAATGCTGCTTTATAATTCACATAACAAGCTCCTAAATAATTCAAATAGCAAACATATCCTGCTATTCAGTGATGGGAGGTTGTTTAGATTAGCAGGAGAATGTCAACACATGCCACATTTCATAGATCTACTGCATTTCAAGAACCCTATTAAGTTAATTGCTGGTTTCTGATGGCAGAGAGCATGCTGGGAGCACAGCAAGCTTTATTAGCCTTTCGGGCATTTGCAGACATCAGCCATTTTGCCCCTACTTGCATATACCAGGAACAGCATGGAAAATGTAAATCAAATTATGAGACAATAAATGCTCTTGGCACACCTTAGTGTTAGATTCATTTGCGAATCAAAAAAGGTTCTAATGTCAATTGTTTGTCTCATAAAGTTTACAACAATACCCTATATACATTGCAAAATTCTAATAAGGAGCAATTAAGCAATTACACCATTTTGCACTGCATATGTAATGCACATAAAACATGTAATCAAAATGTGGTCCCTCACATCTATTTAATGAAGCTACTCTGAAGGCTATAAATAGAAAAGTAGTTTCAGAGTAAATTCGCAATACAATATACTTTTCATTAGCTACCTGTGCTGTAGTTAGGGTGAGCAGATGTTCTGATTTTATAGGGACAGTCCCGATTTTTGGGTCTTTTTCTTATATAGCCTCCTATTATCCCCAACCCCCTGTCCCGATTTTTCACATTTGCTGTCTGGTCACCCTAGCGGTATTATTAACATGCACAGGAATTCTTTGTTCTTATATAAATTTTAAACAAACGTTTGGTCAAAATACCCACCACACCCTGTTGTTTAACATATTAAATTTTAACTATTTCTCCGTCCACTTTAATTTTAAATAACTTAGTGATTTCAAAGAGTTCCCAGAGAGGGGGAAAGAAAAAAAAAGTCTCTCTACAATCATGGACATTTGAGATGGAGAAGTCCTTTCAAGTTATTTAGGGCCTGATCCAAAGCTAATTGAGGTCAATGGGAATGTTTCAAAGGACATCAATGGACTTTGGATCAAACATGTAGTCTATTAATTTGTCTACACATTATGGGCAAGTTGGTGTAAGTCAGTGTAGTTCCATTAGCTTCAGTGGACCTCATCCATTATATATATATATATATATGATTGCATAAATTGAAATTACACAGGTATAAAGATCAGAGAACAAATCCACTATCATTATAACTGTATCCTGTAACTATAATATTAAATTAAGTTATCAAAACCCTATGCAAAAATAGTTGCATCCAAAGTGTTATAAAAATGGTGTAAAGCTGAGTTACTTCTCAGAAATTAGCCTATGGAGAAAGAAAACATATAGTTTAAAATACAGCTCATTACTGGCATGGCGACACATCTCTCTTTTGCCTGCTATGGACTCATCACAGATTCAGTTTTATATCATCTCATAAGCGATGGATGCCTCTGTCCTGCTTTTCCTGGTGCGATAAAATATATTAGTCTTGAAATACCTATGATCTGCATTAACTCATGGAGACAGAACTCTAAAGTGGCACTTGTAGCAAGGAATATGAATGTAACACTTAACTTGGCATCACCAGGCATTAAATAAATGTGCAGGCCCAAGCTTTCCAATCAAATCTCTCTCAAGTCTCTCAATGCGTCTTTTCAATATATACTTTATACATTGAAAACCTTTCACGTATAGATTATGATTAAAAGGCGATAAAGCTTCATGTCTTTTTAAAGACAAAATTGGTGAAGTGTTTTCATGTCCTTGAGGGGGTACTTGAGATCATAGCAGCAGATGTAAAATTTAAACTGAAGTGCCTCTCCCAGGCCACTGTACATGTATGAAATGGGTAACATGGTAAGCACTCATTAGTAGAGAGTCTCTATGGGTTTCAGGCAGTAGATACTGAATTGCAATCAGTAATAAGGTGGCCAGGTAGAGCCCTGAATTCCCTTCTGTAGTTTCTTAATCCATTGCAGCTCACATAGGACAAATGAATCTAAGGAACTGCATCCATATTTGATGTTTCATAAAGGATTGTACTGTACGTATTTTGCTAGAGGAAAAATGTTTGCTATTTATCTAATAAGCTTGTCCCTTTTCCTGGTTGCCAACAATAATGGTATATAGCACTGAACAAAAAATGACAGATCTCTGGGTATCATGCCAATAAGTGGTCTCTGATAACATAAAGAACAGACTGGAAAATCAGTAGTTAGAGAGGTGCAGAGATTATGAATCATTTGTGCTGTTTTATAGTTTACTAGAAAGTATATCCCTGAAACTTTTGCTGTAAGAAACCAAGAACTGTGGAATCTAAAATATTAGGCACCCAGCAGAGTTTTTATACAGTAGTTTCCCCTAATCTCAAAAACATCTGTTCATTTTTAAAAGGAAATCTGTACACAGTTTACATTTTAAGGAGGGCTAGATGCCACTCTTCAATTTCCTTTAAAAAAATTCACTGTGTTTGCAATCTGTGCTTTCTTTGCCCCTGCTCTTTTTCTACTGGCTTTACCTATGTGCCTAGGAATGAAACTGGCTTCTTTCCCCAGTCAAATAGTATTTAAAGCAAAATGATTCCACAATGTTTGATATCACAGTCCCATTCTCCTTTAGCCACAACCTTAACATCCTGAGGAATGCAAAAGAGAAAATACCTTTTGGAGACAAGGAGGAGATTTTTATTGTACTCAGTAACTGCAGAACTTCCAGGGCCTATCACCTTATGGATTACTCATTCATTACACTTTGTCCCATTTCATAGCACAAATGAGATTTACCTCAATTTAAGGCTAAGATGAAGTTTTGAAGCTTCATTTGATTTTTCTGCTTCAAAGGAGAAAGGTCTCCAAAACACACACACCGGGTTCTCACCACACAGAATTGATTTGTATGGTGGCAGCTCTTCCATTCAGTGACTTGACTGGAGATCCCTTTTCTGGTAATGCCTATCCAGTGAATCAAGGGCTGGCAGAAGGAGCAGGGAGACAGCAACTGGTAGATTTCTTTCTTTTCCCTGAGCCATTGGTGTTGGTGTCCAGATTGCCTGCGGCACTAAGGATTTGTTTTCCAACAAATCTTCAAAAGCAGACAGTCTGCTTGTACGATAGCCACAGCAGGATTGCGCTCCGTGTCTTATTCTCTGAGCCTCAACAAACAAAAATGACACACACAAAAACATTGAACACGCACATCCTCCCTTCATAAACATAAGACACTTTCCTCGTGGCTTCACAGCAGCCAAAAAGAGTGGAGGGAAAGGAGAAAGTCTTTAGAACCTACTCACACAATGTGTCTCCTTAAAAACCCATTTTAAACAGCGCTAATATTTAATTGTTTCTGTCTGTCCAGGCGCCTAGGCACCCATCACTGTAGTATCTGAGAGCGTCCCATGTATCTAAATAAGGAATTAACAATAAGGAACACCCAGTTTCCTTCCTCTTAGCCAGTGGGGAAAAATGCTTGATTAGATTAATTGATTGTTTTTTTTGTTTGACTACCTGTTTACAGTGATCAAATTGGTTGACAGTTTGATTGGTCTGGCGGAATGTAGCTGTGATGGGAGGTCATGGCATAAGAGCCAGTGGATTTGAACAACAAGACAGGGACCTTGACCTGGATTCTATAACCTGTAATGAATTAATGCAGAGTACTGGGGAGATGTGCTTATGGTGACTGGAGTTGCTAAACAAACAGATGATTGCATTTTGTACCATTTGCATTTGGTGTTTCTCAGGGTGTGTGGCTTCATCCCTAGATATAGTAAGATTCAATAATGAAGCCTGAGGTCATAAATATATGAATCACCATGGCCAGGTCTGTGTCTGATAGGACAGCAAATCCTTCTGGCCAGTTGTAGATGGAAGTGGTTGATTTTTGCTCCCATGGCGATTTGGTGATCCATGGCACAGAACAGCTCCAGAGCACTCCACAGCTGACTGACTGACTGAACATTGTGAGGGCAGATGCCCTTGACATTAGGAAATGTGACAAAGGCAAGTTCTTCACAGTGCTTCCCTCTTCCTACAAGTTTCACCTCAGTCCTGCCTGGGTTCAGTTTTAGGCAGATGCTCTTCATCCAGGTGTTGATATCAACTAGGTACCGAAAAAGTTGGGGGATTATGTTGTTTACATTTGATGTAAAGGAGACGTACAGCTAGGTGTAGCTCACATTGTCTCACCAACTCTTCCAATGGCCTCATTGTCTAATATAGTAGGGGAGAGCACTGGGGCTGAGAGGGACTGGAGGATAAGGGCTTTAGAGGTGGAGGAACAGTTGCCCATAATGACCATAATTTGGGTACAGTCTGAGAGTAAAGACTTGAGCCATTTCTGGGCATTTGCATTCATCCCTGGAGCTTCTTGCAGACACGAGAGGAGTATTTGTTGACCAGTGCTATCCAATGCCAGAAGGATGAAGAGGAAGGGGTCCACACCAGAGCCAGAAGAGAATTTTCAGTGCCATGTCCTGGCCTGAAACCTGAATGAGAAGGATCCATGATACTGACAGCTAAGAGGGCAGAACTGGATGTTTCTAACTTAAAAAGGGATGCTTGGACAAAGTCTTTAGCCTGAGGCAATATTTTTTTGGGGGGGTACTGGTTGAACTATTGCATATTTTAGAGTGGATGGCAGATTCCACTCATTAAAGGAGATGCTGACAGTCTCTGTTAGTAGAGTACCCAGGAGTTCTATACCCTCTTTTACAGGGCCGGCTCTGGTTTTTTTGCCGCCCCAGGCAAAAAAGCCTCCGGCCGCCCCCCCCCCCCCACCAGCGCGGCAGGGGAGGGCGGCCGGAGCCCCGGGGGGAGGGCGGTGAGCCCCGGCCGGGGCTCCACTCTCCCCGGCAGCCGTGGGGAGGGCGCCGGAGGGGAGGGCGGCCGGAGCCCTGGGAGGAGGGCGGAGTGCCCGGCCGGGGCTCCGCTCTCCCCCGGTGGCCAGAGCACCGGGGGGGAGGGCGGAGAGCCCCGGCCGGGGCTCCGCTCTCCCTGGCGGCCAGAGCACCGGGGGGAGGGCAGAGAGCCCCGGCTGGGACTCCGCTCTCCCTGGCGGCCGGAGCCCTGGGAGGAGGGCGGAGTGCCCGGCCGGGGCTCCGCTCTCCCTGGCTGCTAGAGCTGGAGCACCGCACCGCGCTGCCCCCTCCAGGTGCCGCCCCAAGCACAAGCTTGGTGGGCTGGTGCCTGGAGCCGGCCCTGCTCTTTTACCATCTAAGAGAAGCAGGAGTCAGAGTCACAGAAAGTGGCCCTGATTGCCCTCTACTTCCATGACTCTTCCTATGCAAATGAACGGAATTCTTGAGAGAAGGACATTGTGTTTCTGGTCCTGTTTTTTCCTTGTTGTTCTTAGAGGCCTATGAGGCCATCACAGATATAGAGAATTTTCTCTGTGAACTAAGATGATTGTCCTGAAAAACAAAACCACCGAGTCAAATACATCTTAAGTTTTGGGACACCAAAAACCAGACCCAGACCTGAATCTTGGAAATATCCTTTATGGTGTGAATCAAAACAATAGTGTTGGTTGAAAAATTTCAAATGAAACATTTTCCCCTTGGAAAAAGGGTATTAATCAAAACTGAAATTCTTCATAGGAAAAGACAGATTTTGGCAGAATTTTCCATTGGGAAAATCCAAATAAAATATTTGATTTCGAGTTGAGAGTTATGTGAGGCACCATGGTGGCTCAGCCATAGGAAGAGATCATAGTGCATCATGGGAAATGTAGTCTGGTCAGGGAGCAGGGCCTGTAGATGAGAATGGGACAAAAGAAAACCAGAACCACAATTCCTACCAGTCACCACAATGACTGAGGAAGACATAGAGATTAATGTTAACTAGACCCAAAATGAAATGTTTTCATTCAGGAATGTCACAATTCTTCATTTTGACATCTCCAAATAATTGTTTTCTTAGCTTTTTGTTCTGCTAAAAGTGCTGATATTTCGAGGTTTTGTTCAATTCATAAGAACATAAGAACGGCCGTACCAGGTCAGACCAAAGGTCCATCTAGCCCAGTATCCTGTCTACCGAGAGTGGCCAATGCCAGGTGCCCCAGAGGGAGTGAACCTAACAGGCAATGATAAAGTGATCTCTCTCCTGCCATCCATCTCCACCCTCTGACAAACAGAGGCTAGAGACACCATTCCTTACCCATCCTGGCTAATAGCCATTAATGGACTTAACCACCATGAATTTATCCAGTTCTCTTTTAAACTCTGTTATAGTCCTAGCCTTCACAACCTCCTCAGGTAAGGAGTTCCACAAGTTGACTGTGCGCTGTGTGAAGAAGAACTTCCTTTTATTTGCCTATTAATTTCATTTGGTGACCCCTAGTTCTTGTATTATGGGAATAAGTAAATAACTTTTCCTTATCCACTTTCTTCACATCACTCATGATTTTATATACCTCTATCATATCCCGCCTTAGTCTCCTCTTTTCCAAGCTGAAGAGTCCTAGCCTCTTTAATCTCTCCTCATATGGGACCCATTCCAAACCCCTTTCAGGATGAAAACAAACACTGAAATATTGGAGTTCCGCTGGACAGAAAAATCTGTTTGTCTGTCAGCTCTGTTGAAGACCCCCAGACCATGGGATTTTTAAAATCTGGATTTGGTTTCTTATTTTGTATCTTAATTAATGTTTAACTGTTAATTCATTCAAACATTTAAAATAAAATAGTGTTTAGTAATCACATAAATTGGAGCTGGAAGGCTTGAGATCTCAGGCATGAGATACTGAGCATGGTCAGGAACTCTGTGTTTACAAGGTGGTCGCTTGTTGTATATTTGACATACGACAGTAATTGCGCCAGTCAATCCAGGCAGCACCTGTAGTACTGCCTTTGGAAGAAGTTACTTGCCTGTTTGCTGAGTGAAAATATGGGAAAATAAGGTAAAATAGATATTGATCATAATTTGAAACTTTTATCCAAACCGCCTTGAATTTTGGTGGGTTGGATAGAGAGTGATCTGTATTAAAACAAGTTTTGCAAAACCAAACCCAGACTCAGGTTTGTGAAAGCAATGTAAAAACCACTCCAGTTTGCTGAAAACTTTTATCTGTTACCCCCACAACTCTGAACGTTGGTGGCTCAGATAAAATAGAAACTGAATCCAAGCAACCTAGTTTTACAAAAGCTCCTCAGCCCTTCTCTAAAAATAAGATTAAAGAAATCCTCTAGGTTATTGGAGATGATTTTATCTTGTTACACTGCAAACCCCATTCCCTTATTTTAAATCTTCTGTTTTACTAAAGATAACTAATGTGGGTGCAGAGAACCATCATGCTCGATTACATTCTTAAATATAAAACAAGCTACCAATATTGGGGGTTTTGGTGGTGGTGGGGGAGATATCTCTGTATTCCTGTTTTCTAGAGCAAGTTTTTCTATTACACTGATAGGTGTATTCAGATCATTATGAGAAAGGGTCACATACTAATGTGAATCTCTATGCACTGAGGAAGCTGGACTCAAAAGTCTTGATTCTGATCTCATTTACACTGGTTTTACACTGGGTGTAACTCCGCTGACTTCACTGGAATTACATGTGATTTCACACTCATGTAACTTAGTTCAGAATCTGGCCCAAGGAATTTTGGATAGAAAATGGACTGGCAGGAAGATTGTTTAAGATAATTTATTTTTAGTAAGAAACATCAGGTCAAATTCCACCCTGGTGGTAGAGGACACAGCTCTATTGACTTTGCTGGAGTTATACCAACTTATTCCAGGGCTGAATATGGATTGTTATATCTAGTATATCTAGTAGGACCTTTAGGTTGCTTATAACAACTATTTTTAAAAAAGCATTATTATTAATGCTGATGATGATGATGGTAATTTGTAGAGAACGAATAGTTTGTTAGGCACTTCATAGACAGGTATGAAGTCAGGGGGCCAAGTTCTAATCACATTTACACTAGTGAGAAGTTAGTAGAGTTTCTCTAGGTAGATTTGTAAGTGAGATGAGAATCTGGTCCAAGGTCCCTGCCCAAGACAAAAAATGTTGAGTAATACAAGAATGCAAAGAAAATTAATTTAACTTATGGTCGTGGTCAGGGCTTGCGTTACCATGAGGTGAACTGAGGCGGCCGCCTTAGGTGCCAGACTGTGTGTGTGTGTGTGTGGGGGGGGGTGCCACTGGGACCCAGAGTGTAGAAAATTGTGTCTGCTGCTGGTGCATATGTATTCGCTCTGCTCTAGATGCACAGAGATGGTGGAGTGCTGTGCTGGAGGAAGGAGGGCACAAGAGACATAACAGGCAGGCAGGAGAAAAGGTGAGAGGGAATAACAGAAAGCAGCAAGAGCTGCAGGGACAGAGAGGAGGAGGAGCCTCTTATGTACCTCTCTAGCACCCCCAGGAGTCTGGACTGATTAACACCAGCTTCTCAGGGAGCTTCCTGTTTCCTGCTGCTTCCCTGAACCCACTTGAGGAGAACAGGCAGTCAACTGAAGTAGTAGGAGCCAGTTAGGCCCCTAAGACACTGATATCTTCCCTCACTCAGGCCCTGCTACTACCCTGCTTATTTGTCCCCTTCAATTGAGGGTTGAGAGCCACTCTAGCTGGCACAGAACAGCAGTCATGAGTGAAAGAAGAAAACGCCCCTCTGGGGCAGCATTCAGAAAAAGCAAGCAAGCAAAGGAAGCTTTTCTATCTAAGCAGGAAGGAGCTCTCCTGAGATACATACACACAAATGTTCACCGTTAGCCTTCCGGCCCCAGTGAGAGTGTGAGTGGTGAGGAGATGCCCGATCTTCCAGTCAGAGTTCAGGTGACCTGGCATCTACTGCAGCATCCATATCTCCATCTCAAATGGATGTAACCGTGCACATTCCTGAAGAAAAGTGTAGATCAGAGAAGAGTGTGGTAGAGGCGCAAGAAATAGCTGCTGCTGAGTTTAGTTCCTTAAGTCTAGATGATCCAGGACTGTGGACCCACTTGAGCAGTAGCCTGAGGGACTTCCTTGTACTGCATGGGCCACAGCAAGTGAAAAACTTCATGTTCCCCAAAGACAATGAAAATAGAAGTTTCCATCCAACACATTACTGGCATGAAATCACCAATGGTGACAAAAAGAAGAACAGGAGTACTTGTGGCACCTTAGAGACTAACAAATTTATTAGAGCATAAGCTTTCGTGGACTACAGCCCACTTCTTCGTGGGCTGTAGTCCACGAAAGCATATGCTCTAATAAATTTGTTAGTCTCTAAGGTGCCACAAGTACTCCTGTTCTTCTTTTTGCGGATACAGACTAACACGGCTGCTACTCTGAAACCTGTCATTATGAATGGTGACAAAGTGGAGAGGCTATGGCTTATGTACTCAAAACCCTAGAGTGCTGCATACTGTTTTTGTTGCAAACTCTTTTAGTATAAGGTTCCAGCCACATTGGGTTCTACAGGAATAAAGGACTGGAAAAATCTGGCTAGAAATCTGGCATGCCATGAGAAAACAGCAAATCACCAGAGAGCATTCCATAGGTGGAAAGAGCTTGAGATGAGACTAAGGTTAAATGCCACCGTAGATGATCAGCATCAAGAGAAGATTGCATCAGAGTCTCTTTACTGGCAAAATGTTCTGAAAATGCTCATTGCCACTGTGAGAATGCTTGTTACCCAAAACCTAGCACTGCGTGGCGCTTCAGATCAGCTGTATGTGCCAAACAATGGAAACTTCCTTAAAATTGTGGAGCTGATGGCCAAGTTTGATGCTGTACTCCAGGAGCATCTAAGAAGAGGCACCACCCAACAAATGTACACACACCACTACCTTGGAAAAACAATTCAAAATGAGATCATACCATTACTGGCAACAAAAGTCAAACAGAAGATTGTGGCAGCTCTGAAGTCCGCAAGATATTACTCTGTTATTCCGGACTATACACCTGACATCAGCCATACGGAACAAATGACTTTAATGGTGCGTTTTGTAACAACAACAGAACCTAGTGAAAATGTCCCTGCAAAGGTGACGGTCAGAGAGCATTTTCTAGAATTTAATTACATTGATGATACTACAGGAGCTGGTATGACAAATGTGCTTCTTAAAAAGCTGGAAGATATGGGAATTGCGATAGCTGTCATGAGAGGTCAGGGCTACGATAATGGTTCCAACATGAGAGGAAAGACTGGAAGAGTGTAGATATGGATCCAAGAGTTAAACCCTCAAGTTTTTTTTGTCCCACCATTGAACTTGGTGGTCAGTGATGCAGCTTCAGCTTCTAGTGAGGCTGCTGAATTTTTTGATGTAATTCAAAGCATCTATGTATTTTTCTCTGCATCAACTCATCAATGGCAAATTTTGAAGCAACATCTGGGAACGTCCTCTCTGACACTGAAACCACTGAGTGCCACATGATGGGAAAGTCGAGTGGAGGCGATAAAGCCTATCAAACACCACATTGGGAAGATAGATGATGCCATAGTTGCCATTATGGAGGATAATGCTATGACAGGAACTGTTCGTGGGAGAACAGTGGCAGAGGGAAATGGAATCACCAGAAACATACATAACTTCAAATTTCTGTGTGGCTTAGTGTTGTGGCATGACATGCTGTTTGAAACAAATGTTGTAAGCAAGAGACTCCAAGGTGTTGACCTCGATAATCTGGAGCAATTGAACAACTGGACAAAGCAAAGTCATACCTACAGTCTTACTGGTCAGATGAGGGATTTCAAAATGTTCTAAAGAGTGCACAGAAGTTGGCAGAAGAACTTCACACTGAAGCTATTTTCCCACCCATTCAAGAATACAAGAGTCACCGAAGAAGAAGACATTTTGATTACGAGGCACAGGATAATCCCATAAGAGACCCCAAACAACAATTCAAACTTGAATTCTTTAACCAGGTGCTAAATTGTGCAATACAATCAGTTGAAGAATGTTTCATGCAGCTCAAGGAACACAGCAGAATATTTGGGATGTTGTATGATATTCCAAAACTCCTCACTATATCTGAAGAAGACCTACACCAGCAATGCAGGACAATAGAGACAGTGTTGACACATGATGACATGTGCGATATTGATGTGAGTGATTTAGGTGATGAACTGAAAGCCCTTTCAAAATACATTTCAGCAGGATCAACTCCAAAGGCTGTTCTGGAATATATATGCAAAAATAAGATGACCACCCTCTTTCCAAATGCTTTTGTTGTTCTGCGCATACTTCTAACACTTCCTGTAACAGCTGCCAGTGGAGAACGCAGCTTCTCCAAGCTGAAGTTAATAAAAACACATCTACGCTTCACAATGACACAGGAGAGGCTGGTCGGCCTTGCAACCATCTCAATAGAGCATGAGCTGGCCTAGACTGTGGACCTTCAGGAAGCAGTTCAAATCTTTGCAACAAAGAAGGCACGGAAAGCACCACTTTGATTATTCAAATAGATAAAAATGACCGTGTTTACTATGCAGACAAGAAAAGTTACATTTGCTGTTCAGGCATTTGAATGTTCAGGCCTTTGAAAGTTAAGTGTTACTTAATATTTTGAACAAGGCATTTTAAGTTGTTAGTTCTCCTTTATTGGGGTAGGTAGCAGAGCAGTACCATGAGAGGAGTAGAACAGGAAGAAGGCAGAATTGAGTCCTTTCGAAGTTTTGGCCCAAGCGAGGGGACATGGGGGCGTCATTTGAGCTCCCCACCTCAGGTGCCAAAATGTTGTGGGCAGGCCCTGGTAGTGGTTTCCTTTGCTTTTATTCTTGCTATATCAGAGACAGAGTGGGACAAATTCAGCCCTGGTGTAACTCCATCATTGATGTCAGCTGAGTTAGCCCAGGCATGAATGCGGTCCATTCAGTCACACGTGGCATTCAGATACCAAATTGTGGAATACAATTTACCAGCATGGGATCTACAACAGGGCACTTGATTTTGATGTTGCCTATAAGTCTGTGTTAGGTGCAGACTTGTATGGGATTAGTTTAGCCAACGCATCCTCTGGAACAGCAATTTAATTTGAATCACTTTGGATTGTGAAGAATTGTTCGAGAATAAGACCCTGCATAAAATACTTGCAAAGCATGTGTAAAGCCCCTCGTGGTAAAATAGAATTGTTTTGACTGGCCATATATGTTTCCTGTGTAAATCCGCCACATCCTGGTCTATAGCTCACTTGCATATCAAGTTTTCATGTGAATCAGATTCCCAGGGCATCTCTGCAGAATAATAAAGTCATACATGACCATGTAAATGATATCCCTGAAAAAGCCCCTTAGTCGCCTTTCAAAGTTATTTTCCAAAACCAGATTTACACATTCCATTTTCAAAAGCCACTCGGATAATCACCAAAACAAGAGATCTCCACTGCACACAGCTTTAATTAGTAAAAACTGACTTATTTTTTCTTCCTACAACAATAGCTTTATGTGTCTTAGAGAAAAGGGCACATCTAAATGGGACCAGTGTTATTTATTCCAACTGAGAGGGCACATCCCCCCCACCGCACACACTTTCATACAAATAATTTAAAGCCAGTATTTTGGTAGTTTAAAATCATAACTTCTGCATTTTTTTTTTCATGACTACCCCATGTAGAAGATACAAAAGCAGTCGAACACATTAGCAATAGATAATAGAGTCTAAATAAACATAATAAGCTTTCTTATATGTCTCCAGACCAAACCTTATCTAAAAATACCCTAATGAAGCTGAACCATCCAATTATTTGTTTCTTGCAGGAACCCCTTATTAATGATAGTGCAGTGAGGGGAAAAAACATTAATTATTGGACACAGTGGGATCTTTTACATTCTGTCTAGTCTGGACAGCACCAATTAATACAACAATTATTATCAACTACCATGGCAGGTTCACTGAGCACAGCTCCTATCTGCTGATTGGGTAGGGAATGTGGGACAGCTCGCTCACTGTGTGCCGATTACTCACACTTAGGGTGTTGTTTTTTTTCATTGCTATGTTAGGGCTCAATCCTGCCAATTCTTAGATTGGTGAACTACTTTATTCACAATGCAACTACTCATATAATGGGTACAGTTAGTCATGTGCCTAAGCAGTTCCAGGATGGGGCCATACAGCTGCAGGACAGCATTATAAGAGAGCTGCCATTTTCTATTTCATGTCCACCCGTTGTCATTTAATGGGTCTGCCTTCTGGATAATATGAGCGTGACAGTGGAGGTTTCCAAAGCTGTGCTTTCTGTAGCTACCTCAAAACAATAGTTTACAAACAGAAAAGCAAACTTAGAAACGATTTATTATTAGCACCATCACTACATGCCCAAATCAATTTGTTAGTCTCTAAGGTGCCACAGGGACTCCTCATTGTTTTGGCTGATACAGACTAACACAGCTACTACTCTGAAAAGTGGTAGTAGCCTTCTTGGTAAAATTCAACCTGAGGCAGAAACCAAGCCTGGCAAACTCCTGCTCAAAAGGTTAAAGCCTGTTAAAGTTATAAGCAATTAAATAGAGGGGTTTACAATGGAAAGTGTTAGAGAACTCTAATAACAGGCGCTACTACTGCACTGCCTATAACAACAGTTCACCTTTTATCCATTGAAGATAAAAGGGCACGATGAAGGAAAATCAAGTTCTTCAGCCATCTTGGGGAGATCTCATCTAAGCTCACACACCATTACTCTCCTGTGCTTATCATGATACTATCAGAACTACTTTGATGTCTATGTAGCCTTATATCTCAGTTATCTACATTTCATACTCTGTGTATTTATTTCAGATGGACCTAATCTGAAAAATTCAGATCTAAATCCAGATCCAGATTTTGAATTCTACAAGGTCTGTGGCTGCTTGGAGTTGAAGTTTTGGTTCAGGATCATCATCAGCTATGGTAATTACAAGGCTTTTACACACACACTTCCACATCCTATATCTGTTTCTGTGCACACACATCAACACAGAAAAACAGCATGGGAATATGTAATTAAAGATCGCATACATTGTGATGCCTATGTAAAAGAGCGCAGAGTTAAGATTGTGAGGCAATGTACATTTTAGCATTTCTTGACTTTTGAGTGCTTCACTTTGCAACCTTAACATCCTTTTAATGTATTTTTGTGTGTGTAATACACCCACACTTACACACACATACAGTTATAAAAATATGCATGAACAATATATATGCCAGACCTTTGAGACCATGGGCCTGTATCTCTATTGTCCTGTATTATCTGTGGTCATTTACACCAGTGCAAAATGAATGTGAAGTGCTACCAGAACAGAATGGTAGTATATCAAACCTACTTTGTGCTGAGGTAAATGATTGCACAGGGTGCATGATTATGGAGAACCAGGTCCTATATGTTTAAATGAAATTAATGGTACGTAACCTATAAATAATATGATTCCATATCATTATATTTTGTATAATTTTGACATGATTAGGGTGCCAATATCTACACATTATCCTATCAAAAGCAAATGATACACATCGTACTAATGTACTGACAAAATTTAATCAAAGATACAGTCACAGTAACTTTATGTAACATTTGTACCCGATAACTTTGGTCACATTCCTTTGTCAGCAAGCAGGCTGATAGTTCAGGATCACGCTCCTATTTAAAGATTGGATCCATTTGTCATATATCTTAGTGTACTGTATAGTCAAGGCTCAGAAACCTCCGTCTCTTCCCCTCCTCATCCACATGATCACCAAATCTAATCGGTAAAATGCTAACCACATGATAACCTTGAGGTAGACTTCAAGATAGTAACAATGTGATATTATCTATGATACTCTTTTCCTGTCTGTTGTTTTGTGTGTGTGATTTATCTGTGTGTGTGTGTCTCTCTCTCTTTCGCTCTCCTCCGTAACACCATTGCTTCCTAAAAGTCAAGAGGTGTTAAAATACTCTCCACTACAGGATAATCCATTTTCCAAATAAAATTTAATTCCTTAAAGCTTCACATCCGGGAGAAACATCCAGAAACTACATCTCAGCACCAGGGAGTTGGCATTTTCAGCTCTGAAATATCATTCCTAGAAAATAAAAACACTATGTCTAAAGAGGCATTTCCTTTGGAAATGTCGTGAGAAAAGGCTTTGCCCAGACAAATGTTTTTGTTTGGTTATAAGCGTTCTTCTAAAATTGAGGGTTATTATTAAAAATGCTGATTAATGTTACATACTAGCAAAGCTAGTTGGTGACATTATAGGACAGCATAGTATAGGTATTCTGTTTTTCTCCATACAACATAAACCAAAGCTTGCACAGAAGGAAGATGAAGCTTTCAAGTTAACATTGTTAAATTGTAAATATGATATAACACTTTTGTCTGCAGTAAATTATGCAAAGCGAGGCATTTTCAGGTGATTTCTGAGTCTAGTTTCAACACATTTCATCATCTCAAAGATAATGGAGAAAAGTTTTGATCGCAGCAGATATAATCAGTTTATTTGAGAATCTTTACTAGAACATGCTCCAATGTAGCTTCTCTCCATCACAGTATTAAGACTTATGGAAGCTTTCTTCATTTGCATGGACTCTTTTCAAATTATGGAGAAGCTAGTAACTAATGGCCTGATCCTCCAACCGGGGCCAGCAGCAAGTGAGACATGGGCCTGCAGCGGGTGCTCCTGAGTGGACAGAGCTAATTCCCAGGACAACAAGCAGGAGGCACCATGGCAGTGAGTCGTCGCACCATTACACCTAGGAAAAATTATCTTCCTGACCCTGAGCATGTGAGCAAGAACCAGCCAGTGAAGCACCTGAGAGAGAGAATGGTCAATGCCACCTCAGAGCCCAGGCCCTCCTCATCCAATGCCCCATCTCCAGCACTGGCTTTCTCTGATGCTTCAGAGGAAGGAGATTAAAATACCAAACAAACCACAAAATATGGGGGGCGGTAAATCCCTTCCTGACCCCCGCAGGTGGCTGCCTGAAACCCCGAAGCATGAGCTTTTAGGAACATAAGACATAAACTGGAAGTAAGCCTGAGGGCTGTTCGACCCTGCCCCCACCTCACAAGCAACCCCATCATATGATTGTGCTCAGACATTTGTCCAACTCTTTCTTAAAACTGATTAAATTGTTTGCCCACACAACTCCTATTGGGAAGCTGTTCCAGAACCTCAGCCCTCTGATGATTATAAACCTTCTTCTGGATTTCCAGCCTGAATTTATTCATGGCCAGTATATACCCCATTTGTTCTTGCCAACTTTGTCATTCATCTTAAATAGCTTTTTTGCCTCTGTGGTTGTTTACCCCCAGATTTATTTACAGAGAACAATCATATCCCCTCTCTGCCTTTATTTTTTGTGAGACTAAACAAGCCAAGCTCTTCGAGTCTCCTCTCATAAAATAGGATCTCCTTTCCCCCTGATCATCCTAGTAGCTCTTCTCTGAGCTTGTTCCGGTCTGAATTCATCTTTCTTGAACATGGGTAACCAGAATTGTACACAAGATTCCAGATGAGGTCTTACCAGTGTCTTGTACGAGGGCATTAATACATCTGTCTCTCTGCTGTAAATGTTTTACCTGCTACATCCTAGGATCACATTTGCCTTTTTCACAGTCACATCCCACTGGTGGCTCATAGCTAGCCTATGATCAACCCACACACCCAGGTCTCTTTCCTCTTCTGTTGCTTCCAACTGATGATCCCCCAACTTGTAGCAGAAATCCTTATTATTAGACCCAAAGTGCACTTTGTACTGTTGAATTTCATCCCATTTCCATCACTCCAGTGTTCAAGGTCATCCAGATCTTCCTATATAATATTCCAACTTTCCTCAATATTGACGATGCCTCTCTACTTTGTTCCATCAGCAAATTTCATTAGCACAGTCCTATTTTTTTGCCAAGGCCATTAATTAAAATATTGAATAAGATTGGTTCCAAGGCCAATCCTTGAGCAACTCCACTAGTAATCTCCCTCCAGTCCAATAATTCACCTTTCAGAATAATTTATTGACTTATCCCCTTTAGCCAGTTTCTTATTCACCTTACAGTTTTTGTACAGATCCCCTCTTCCCTAATTTAACTAATAATTTCTCATGTGATGCCCTGTCAAATGCTTTATTGAAGTCCAAGTGTAATATATCTACTGTATTTCCCTTATCTGAAAAATCTGTTATTTTCTCAGAGGAGGAAATCAGGTTAGTCTGGGATCTACCTTTGGTAAACCCATGTTGCATTACATCTCGTTTACCATTTATCTTCATGAATTTAATTATTCTTTCCTTTACAATTTGTTCTAAAGCCCAGCATTCTACAAAGGTCAGACAAACAGGTCTGTAATAGCATGGATCACTTTTTTTTCCTTTCTTAAATATAGGCGTAATGTTAGCTATTCTCCAATCCTATGGTTTATATGATACTATGATTTATAGATAAATAGATTTATTAAAAATTCTTACTACCAGATGAAAAATTTAATGCGCCAGTTGTTTCAATATTCTGGGATGGAAATTATCCAGTCCTCCTGTTTTGAGCACATTGAACTCTTTCAGTTTTTCTTCCACCTCACATGTGGTAATTTCCACTTCTAGACACTCATTTCCATTAGCTGTCCTGCCTTCATGCCCATGTTCCATATTATCATCCTCGCTAAAAACTGAGGCAAAATATTCATTTAGTTTTTGGGCCATACCTAGATTATCTTTAATGTCTTTCCCATCCATGTTGCCTATCAGCCCAACCTCATTCTTCCTAATTTTCTTTTTACATATATCACTAAAAGTCCTCTTATTATTTATTTTAGTTTCCTTGGCAAGAGCTAATTCGTCTTGACTTTTAGTAATTCTCACATTATTCCTACATTTTCCAACATCCACAAAGTACGTTTCTTTGCTGATCAACGCATTCCCTTTTTCCATTCCCTATAGCCTCTCTGCTTACTCCTAATAACCTTTTTTGAGGTGGCTATTCATCCAACTGGGTCTGGAGCCTTTTCCTGCAAGCCATGTGTTTAATAGTATTATTATCATGGGATGATATAGCCCTATTACCAAGTCTTACTGAATGCTCTCACAGTGCCTTTAACCCCTTATGCAAATGCAATGAAAATCATGTGTGTTCACATAAATTCCCATGGGTCATTGGTAGAAAAGAAAGAGACAGAAAGGGTTTGGTAGTTGGATCAGATAAGTATCCATATGTTTTAAGGCCCCCGCTGTGATCTAAAAGCAGTCACACTCTCTCCTCCAGTGATTCCCTCTTCAGACCTCTGGCTCCCATTCATTAGTTATTTCCAACTCTTTATAGAAAAGTCCTATAGATTTTAACAGAGATTTAAACAATAATGTGCCACAGATAATGAAAGGTTTCAGAGTAGCAGCCGTGTTAGTCTGTATCCGCAAAAAGAACAGGAGTACTTGTGGCACCTTAGAGACTAACAAATTGATTAGAGCATAAGCTTTCGTGGACTACAGCCCACTTCTTTGGATGCATAATGAATAGCATCCTATAGAAATTACTCTAAATTCGAGTTGAGGAAAAAAATTCAAAACTTTTTTCAACAGAAACTGGCTTTTCGACTGAATGGAAATTGTCACAAAACAAAATTCCAAAAAATTTCAGGCTTTTGTCAAAACTCCCCAATTTTTGGAGGGGAGTCTAAAATATTTATTTTCTTCTTCTAGCCAACACCACCCAGGTAACATTACCTAGCTCATGGCTGACTGACAAGCTGAATTAGTAACTTTCATGTAGAAGAAAGTCATGTTCAAATCAACTCATAAAGAAAATTCTGAAGCAAGACCCGTGCTTATGGAAATGGTCTCACCCACTTCTCAACAAACAGCTCTTAAGACACCAAGTACAAAAGAGGTCTTATGTCCTCCAAAGAGAAATATTTTCCTTAAAACTGAAACGTACTAAACAAGGCTATCAAATATACTGTTAATTTACTGGGTGACACAATATGACTGAAAATTTCTTGAGTTTTAATTGTCTTATTTTAGTAACAAGCTACAATATAAACAAAAGTGCTGATTAATTCATTTTCTTTTAAGAAGTCTCATGCCAGACCTAAAAGCCTGTTGTTCTGTCTAGTTAAACACTCATGCATTAAAATGCTAATAATTAAACTGTTACGACTGACTAATGAACTCTGCCAACTATAAATGATGGTCTTGTTAGATTCACTGCACAGCAAGGCTTCCTTTGTACTGAAAAAGTTAAAGGTTAAAGAGCTCTTGAAAACAGCGAGCAGCATCTAGAAGTAATTACATTTTTTTCCTGGAAACTAGTAGTTGCTACAATAATGTTTCAATTCGCACT
Source organism: Chrysemys picta bellii (assembly GCF_011386835.1). NCBI lineage: Eukaryota > Metazoa > Chordata > Testudines > Emydidae > Chrysemys > Chrysemys picta. The sequence goes on along the minus strand of NC_088797.1, from coordinate 113,818,067 downwards.
CAGAAAAAAAATGTACTATGAGCTCTATTCATCAGAGGCAATCTGTAGCTTTCTACACCATGGCAGGTTGCTGCTCTGGCTTCTGCATCCAGCTTACTCAGACTAAGATCTAACAGGCTGCAGAACTCTTTTATTGGTCCATCCCATGGGAAATGAAAAGGCAGATACTGCAGGCTTGATTCACAGCCCTTGTTGAATATCACTCACTTCAAATCATTGACTACAATGGAAATACTTGTGTGTAACTCTAGGTTTATTTGCAGTATATTATTTAGCCACTAGATGTCTCTATGCATAGAGTTTCCAACAGTCTGGCCCCTGGTAAACAAAGGAGACAAAACTGGAACTCAAGCTCTATGGAAGTCTGTTTATATCAGTAGTTGTAGCCATGTTCCTTAATAAACATTATCTATTTAAGAAGATCTGAGATTCTGTATATCATTACAGCATGAGCAAGTGCTACATAATGTAATCAAGGGTTGCAGAATCAGGCCTCTCCTGTGAGCCTCATGACCTGCTTATCAGATGTTCCTTGCCCTTATACGGAATCAATAATCATTTTCCATTTACTTACATTATATCAGCTCACAACTGGATTAATACTTAATGAAGATGTTGAGAGGATGGGTCAAAGTTTCTGTGTATCCTAGTGGAAATATAGCTAGTAGCCAACATAGGTAATCCAAAAACACTGAAGGTATACAGAAATGGAAGTGTTCAAAAAAATAAAAGGGTATCTGTTTCCCTATGTATGTATGACTTTTATGTTATGCCCATCAGTATAGTGACTAGATACAAATATTCATTTGCATGAGACATCACTAAAGAGAGCCAATTCAAACCAAGATTTAACCATTTGAAAAGTTATATTAATTAAGACCCAATTAAGGCTATATTTGGCGAAGGTCATTCTAACTATATCTTACTTTACTGCGGGCTAAATAATGCTGGCTAAGCATAGCCCAGACTAACGAGGAGTTGGGCAGAAGGGAGCTTCCCTAGAGAGAATGTCTCCATTAACTCCCTGACTTGCAGGGAAAGCATGTTTGCTACGAGAGCCCTTTGTGGTGTGTAGCTTATTTTCTCCTGTCTCCTGGTTATCCAGCACCAGCTTGCAGGAGCTTGGAGTATGGCTTTGCCTCTTTTCCACAGCCTTCCGGGCAGCTTTTCCCTTATGCACCACTGGGGAACAATAGAATGGATAGTTTTTTCCTGAGTGCAAGCACTGTAGGTATTCCAAAAGAATAGGAAGATTCCATGCACCCTCCCTCATCACTGTGCAGCCACATAAGGGTCATGCAGAATCTGGTCCTCTGTGATTTGCTTGTTCAACAAAAACATGTGTGCGAGAAAGACAGCAGAAGGGAAAGAAGATTAAGAAGAATAATTTTTCCTATTTTTTGTCTGCAACTTTCTACCCAGTCAGCTCACCTGTTGAAACGATGTGAAACTCAACTGTAATGATTTGTTCAAGAACACAAAGGACCAGGTTCTTACACCATTACTCACATGGAGTAATACCTTTCTCCATGCGTGGTCCCACAGACTTCAATGAGCCCAAAGGGAATAAGGTTTCAACATTTGCTCTAGTCTTGGCAATACCTGCCAGGGGGTCCCTCAACACATTTTTTGGTGGCCTCAATTTTTCCTAAAATACTTAATTAAATGTAGTAAAAAAATAAATATGCACATACACATGTCCAAATCATTGTAATGTATTGAATCTTTTTGCAGACTCAATAATAAAAATAATTTACAGTTGTCTCTATTCTTTACTGGATCTAAACAGAATAGAAACACAAATAAGATGCTCTGCAGGTTCTTGTCTTTTTTCTTGTAGTTTCTTTTGCTTTTTTGGTTGCTTTTTTTAAAAAAAAACTTGCTAGCTAGTAAGTCTGCTGCTGTGAAAAGTGATATTAACAAACATACAAATATCACTTTTCACAGCAGCAGACTTACTCAGTCCTGGCAAGCCCAGGGACAAATTAAGTCTTCAATGGGGAGGTTAGTAGTGGGGAAGTAGGAGATGGGGGGAATGGATGACGGGCCAGCGGATGCAGCGGAGACTGGGGTGATGGGGAAGGAGGGGGGAATCCTGCAGCTTGGGGTTGGAGCTTTGTGGCCAGAGCCTGCTGCCTGCCACCCCAGGGCTGGAGCCCAACCCTACTGTCCCCAGGAAGCTGGAGAGCTCACTAGCTGCCCCCTCCTCCAACATTTGTGTCTCCAGAGGGGGGCAGGGTCCAACCCCTGCTGGTGGCCCTGGGGGAGGGACCACTGCTTTGTCCCCGCATCTCCCACACCCACACATCACTGCCCAGGAAGCTCTGGCTGTAAGGAAAGACACTGGTGGCCGCATTTGAGAAACACTGCCCTAGACTACGGTGTGTTCAGGTACAAATAGTGAATTTGGAGTTATTAATACACCATCAGATACATGCATAACACATCAATAGGGCAAGGTTTTAAAGATTTTGGGAAAACCAAGGATGAATCACAATAAACTCTGGCTGGCTGGCATCATCTCTGTACTTCAGAGACAAAAACCTGGAGTGCAGCCTCAGGAATAGACTGGCTTCTCTGCCATGGCGTTATTGCCAAAACTTTTGGATAACCTTCCTAAAATTCACGCATTTTATTACAGAAGTATCAAAGGGGTGGCCATGTTAGTCTGGATCTGTAAAAGCAGCAAAGAGTCCTGTGGCACCTTATAGACTAACGGACGTATTGGAGCATGAGCTTTCGTGGGTGAATACCCACTTCTTCGGATGCATGTCACATGCATCCGAAGAAGTGGGTATTCACCCACGAAAGCTCATGCTCCAATACGTCTGTTAGTCTATAAGGTGCCACAGGACTCTTTGCTGCTTTATTACAGAAGTCACAGTCATGAATAGCCTGCTTACAAACATACCTATCTTACATGTTGGCCCCAGGTGCCAGAAAAATATGATTCTAAAAGGATAACACAAAAACTATTGTCATGTTAGCAAGATGGCCCTTGCTTCTATTGTTATTTGCTGCCTTCTGCATTACCCCACCCAATTCAGAGTTACATGACATAAGAATTCAACTAAGGGCTTCCCGCTGGCTCTTTTTTCATTATTCTTATTGATGATATCAAGGAAAATCTGTGTATCAATAGCTGGGGAAACACAATGAACTATATAACTATTGGGCAAACTGATCCCTGGAGAAACACCACAATGTTCAACTAAGGATGAATTTGGGCCATTGTTTAGAGGACATTGCATCACATGGATAACACTTTTACTGAAAATGTCTGCAAAAGAGTTTTGGAAACAACTCCTGAAATCCAGAAATTGCCTCTTGTGTCCAGTGCACCAGAAAGTCCCTTGAGTGGCAGACAAATCATGCCAGCTAAGGTGCTTTCTGTTCTATACACCCTCACCTGGGATTATTTCCGTGGAGTCATGAACAAACCAAAACCACTGGCCAGGCTTCAGGAAAGGTGCAATGCTGTAAGTCAGATTTCATGAGGAGTGCAATGAATCACATTGTGTTACATAATCTATCAGGAGGCACACTGCAGCAGGCAGGAGAATTTCCCTCAGGTGACCACAATGGTAGTGAAATGAAATCTTATTCCTAATGCAAAAGCACTTTAAAAACAAAAACAATAATTGTATGTACAATTTAAATCATCAAAGCAAGACAACACACTAGTATCAATGTTTACTTATGGCATTGTAGAAATAATAAAGACAATAATGAAAATGAGGAATAACCTATTTTGAATGATACATGCAGTTACATGAAATAAAAAATATTTGTCAGATCAAACCGTGCATCCATGAAATCTTTCCCTGCTTTGTGTACATTGTACAACATTGCAGTAACGCAAAGAGCTTCCAGACATCCCTGGGAGAAGAATTTATGAGGAGGTATAGCACCTACTTCAGTTATGCACAACTGCTGTTATTGCAGGTTCAGAGAAGCACACTTCAGTTTGTTACAAATAACTTTCAACAGGCCAGCAACCTTCCCCAACCCAATAGACTCAAGTTGAAGGCAAAAGCCCAAAAGGCAAAGAAATACATTGACCCTCAGATTTAGAAAAATGAATACAAATGTTAGCAAAAAAATGTGCATACTAGAGATGAGCCTGAACTGGGACACCAGAGTCAACCACTAGGAGTTTTGGTGATGTTCTAAGTCAAATCTGAACCTCATGAATTTGGCTCCATCTCCATGCAATACAGAAAGTCAGTAAGCACATGGACAACAGTTTTCTAATCACAGGATGTTCACAAAGACATGCTTGTTGGATGGAGTTTTGTTTACCTGAACGTCTCAATGCACTTGTAGTAGGGAATAGGGAAACCAGTTCAGATAAATGGAAAGTGATTCAAATTGAACATACGTTGACACTTAAAAAATCTGGATAACTTTTCCCTCATCATTTTTTATTTTTGCAGGCTTCTGAACTTCCTGATCTGAGACCAGAAGCACAATTGGCAAAATACCATAAAAATGGCTTTTCTCATTGTATTTCTAGCGGACAGGATGCAGGAAAAGCAGAGAATCTCCCAGGGCAGCATCTTCTCATGAGATTTCCAGAACAATTTTATAAAGTCAAGTGACTTGAATAATTTGGATAAGATTCAGACAAACATCTAATCTTCCAGGTGCTCACCTAAACAAAACCTTTTGAGTTTTGCCTATCACCAGCTGACGCTGCACCAACCTATGCTGCTGGCAAACAGAGACTGCTAACAGCATATTGAGTGCTATAGTGCAGATGCCAGGACACAGGAGATCCTGCAAATTTAGAAAACACTGAACAACAGGGATACATGTTTCACCTCATTTCAAATTCACTAGGACACTGGTTTTCAAAATTGACTTGAACAATAGTGGGTTTGTTTCTGTGTGAAAAAAGGACCAGCAAGAAAAAAAAAAGCAATGAAAAGAGAGGACAAGTGGTTTTCAAACTTTTTAAGCTTTGCCCCCCTTTCCAAATAACATAGTCTACCGCGTACCCCGCATCTGAGATAGGGTCATAATATACCTAAGAGAAAGAGCAGAAATGGACAGAGAAAGAAAAAAATGCAGAAGACAAGATTTTGTTGAACAGGACGTACGTCCCATTGAACCAACTAGGATGCCTCACAGAGAGAGGTACTACTCAACACAAGTGTGGCTGAATCAGGTCTAGAGAGTCTTGGAAATATGGTGCAGATAGAAAACTTCTAATAGGAGATAGCTATAGTATACAATATAATTCACCCACTTGAGGTAGGCTAGCTGTAAGGGAGATCCCTTCTATTTCTAATACATAGAACAGCAGTGGCACCAGCTAGAATAACAATTTTTAAAAAAAATTGAATCAACTTTGGAAGGAAAAAAAAAAAGAAATCCAATGGAAAAAAAGATTTGTGAATTCAAACTTGCTTTTCAAACACTCAGACCACCTCCAAAATAGTAAATAAAGTTCCCAAGGGCTAGAGACACACACATTTTATTTCTCCCTTTGTGGCAAGTTTAATACTTTCTTTTCTTATGCTTTAAGGGCTTCAAATGGGGTTTGTGCAGTTGACTCCTCTTATCTTTTTTATAGAGTTCACTTTTTAAATCCCTAAGCATCTCTATCCTCCCCTTGCCATTCTTTAACATACCCATGACAGCACAAACAATGCCTCTTGGCTTTGAACACATCATGGTAAATTTCCCCGACAGAGGAAAGATGTATGAGCAGTTATCTAGTATAGTTTTACACCAATCCATCTATTGTATGCTAGGGTCAGAAATTTCAGTGGGGATTCAGTTTCAGGCAAAGTGTCTTTAGCAGACCTTTTAGAAGCAAAAAAAGACCACTTTGAGGGCCCAATCCTGTACGGTGGTAAGTGCTTTACAGAATCAGGCCTTCCAAGTGCAATCTTCCCCCTACATTTTCAAAGAGCTGCACAGGGATTTATCTCTCAAGAAAGTCAAAGGTCCAGGGGAATTGGGGGAAAGGAGGGGGAAGGAAAACATGTGCCTAAAGCCCTACACAATTCTTTGAACATGTATCTCTCTGCACAGTGGGGCATCAGGTTACTGTGCAGAACTGGAGAAGGAAGAGTTTGAAAAAGAAGGAGAAATTGATGCCTTGTACTTTCTTGAACAACAAGACTGCAGGCTTCACTGTCCCTGACAATGTCTGATAGTACAGAAGATTTTTTTGAAAGAGACTCAGTGGGACTACGCACCACATAAAGCTGTACATGTGCATACGCATTTGCAGAATCCAGGCCTTAGACTGCAAGCTCTTCAGCGCAGCATCTTGTATTTCTTCTGTACAGTGCCCATTACACTTTTGGGTGCTGTACAAAAAATTAATAATAATTTCCATAATGGGAAAGTCACTCCCGTTCTCTGAATAATTTTGTTTAACTTGTGCTATCAAATGTAAATCAGTTGGTATCATATATTCCTAAGGATGTGTATATATATATATATATATATACACACACACACACACAATATTTCATCTGTCCTCTATAAAGGATGACCCAGAACAGGAGGGAAAAGAAGATACAACAAAGGAGTGATTGATCGTTTTGAAACTGTGCTTGAGACTGCTTGAATTCTGATTTTCTAGGAAGAGAAACTTGTTACATATTAAAGATTAAATTGTAAACAATAGAATTTGTCTGCAGTTTATATTTTGAAAGATCATTTAAAAAGGTATCATGCAACAGTGAAACTAGGTCTCTAAACTCCATTAAGATTATACATTTGTAGTCATTTTAACCATCCAATTTGTTAGTTAAGGCAACTAACCTCATGTGTAAAATAAAACCTCATGTAAAATATTATTGATTTCATATTCTCTAGCATTTAAATAATGTTTAGAAAAAAAGATTACATGCTCTTTGGTGTCAATATGCTTACTGATCGCCAATGAACGAGTTCTGTTAGGTGAGTTTAAAACAAAATGCAAATACTTAACATAGATACCTTTTCTGGGGGGATCTTCACAGAGCTCCAATCTTGACTCATTCATTTGGTAGCATTGTTCATTAACTACGAAGTTGACCTAAGATGAACCCAAAGGATTACAGAACATTTGTCAAACTGTTTAATGAAAGCTTAAAAAATAATAGTATTTGCAAAATATGTGGGGAGTCCCTTCCTTTCTCTCCCCCTCCCCCATCCCCCATAATCCACAAATATGGAAGGGCTGGATGGAACAAGTGCTGAGACAATGCAGCTCCATCTGATCCGATGTGACAGAGCCAATGTGGTCTGACAAGGTAACTTGGCCTCCAGTGTAATTAAATGTAAGGGTGCCTTTGAGGACACACTATCAATTGTGTGATTTCATGCTGATTTGTTTTCTTGATGGGAGCTGCTGTTTTTTATTGGGTGGTTGAGTAGCTGAGATAATCAAATTTATGTCACCTGCAAGCAGGAGTGAGATTGAAGTGCATGACTCAAAGGGGAGGAAAACCAGTGTAGTGTTTCACCCTCCACCTATGTCTTTACAGTGTTACTTCTAATTTGATCTCAGAGTGGTGTCTGAGGAGGACTCTGCAACTAGAAGGATGACAAAACAAAGCTGACATAAGGTGTCCTAAGAACAGAGCATTTAGGAAATTTCTGGGCCTGATAAACACTAACACAGTGACCCCTTCCTTACAGAGGGCTGCATTATGTCATCCTTCCTTACAAAAAGTAGCAACTTCATTGCAAGGAGTCCTGTTGATGTCAATAGGGATGTTCAAATATCCAGAGTAATGTGCTACTCATCATGAGAATGAGGCCACGTCTACACTATGGGTGTTACAATGCCACAGATATGGTGCTTCAACTGTGCTGCTGTAGTGCTGTAGTGTAGATGCTTCCTACAGCAACGGAAGGGTTTTTCTCCATCACTGCAGGTAATCCACCTCCCGCAGCTGCAGTAGATAGATCAACAAAAGCATTCTTCCATCAACCTAGTGGCATCTATACTGGGGATTGGTCAACATAGTTATGGTGCTCAGGGGTGGGAATTTAACTATGTAACTCTAAATGTAGGCCAGGTCTGAGTGAAAGAACGTGGCCCAGAGAAATTACAAACAATAAAGGCCCCAAACTACAAAATTCATATCCAGATGCAGTTTTGAACCTTCTAAAAGTCTGAGGGGTTTAGATCAGGATTTTGGTTTCATCCATTAAAAGAGATAAAGGGTTAGCTGGCAAGTTGCAGTTCTGGAGCTGAACTTTACCAACATCTGGGATGTGTTTGACTGTGGGGTTTTGGTTCAGACCAATCTCCAGCTACAAAGCATTTTTCAATAGCCTTCTCTAGTAGTCAAAGAACTGAAATTTGTTTTAAAATAGCCCTTATTTCCCCCCTTTCTTTTAATTACTTTACAATGGTCTGTTATTATAGTATGCCAAGAACAAGGCAACCCAATTGTAGCTATTTCTTTGAGAAAATGCCACCCCCAGTTTAAAAATTGGAGAGCTCTTCTGACACTCAAAAGATTTAATTGTCTGAACAAACCCTATGTTTCTCAGTCTTAGAACCTTAGCCGATTGTCACCGAAGTCTGGGAGAGCTTGGCCATTGCTTTCAATGGCATCAGGCCCATATTTGGGGCTTCATTTTACAAAGTGCTAAACACCAATCCCATAAATAGGGAGTGCTCCCATCTCTCAGTGGGAGTTAAGACCAACATCTTAGCTCAGAATTTCAATCTTAGCTGTAAAAAGGTTCTCTTGTAGGTTTAATTTTTATATATGTTGGGCAAATTCT